>NW_028301611.1:17616071-18245892 GCF_987345545.1 Pholcus phalangioides | reverse complement strand
ATTCTGAAACGAAATCTACAGAAATTCTCGAATTTTTGTTCGATTTTGAAAATTCCAATGCATTTTTTTTTTAATCAGCAGTGACTCAGAGTGATGTGTAAGCATTTGATTAGCATAACTGGAACGTAGCCTTCTTAGTGGTGCAAAATCGATAAATATGGTTTTTTTTTTTCAAATTTGATTATTTTGTTGCTCACAAAGGGAAAACGACACTTTACATAGGCAACAATTTTTTCAAAACAAAATTGGCCAAGTAACTAGTTTTGCATATTTTGTGATAAAGTTAATAAAAAACAGATTAACTTACTTTCTAATATAAGTATATGGTGCATTTTATAAACATTTCACTTATTTACCATAACGATTAAAGAATGGGGAGAGGTGAAGAAGTTTGGCAGCAGAGAGAATAATTCCATATCCCGAGTGGAATGTTTAAGGTTACTTTGGAAGAAGAAGACATTTCTTGCAACATTTCTGGTAAACATAGTCAACACGTTTGTTCCAACGCAGGTCGGCTGAGACAATGACACGGAGATATTTTATTTGACATTCTTGGGATAGAATTGAATTATTGATAGGGCAAGACTATTCAAAAAGAAGTAATTTACGGGTAACTCTCATGTGAGCTGCTTTTAAAATATCAGTATTCTGTCAAAATCAACACTAATCAGCGATGAAAGCCATGTTATGTTGAATAATTTTCTGATCGGACTCTTTGTGAATAATACGGTAAATTACGCAGTGATCTGCAAAGAATCTAGTGATGCAGTCGACCAATTCTGGGAGATCATTGATGTAGATCAGTGATTCCCAACGTGGGCGTTAACGCCCTCTGGGAGAGATGGAATGTTCCGGGGGGTGGGGGTATATCGACCACCGATAGACAACTCTTTCACTTCCAACAATTCTCACTAATGGCAGTAAAGCGCTTGAGTTTGTGTTTGGTGAAGTAGTAGTAGGGGGGCGGCGGTAAAAGCTACGGCTATAACATAGGATCCTATGGATTCGATTGCGTTCGGGGGAGGGGGCCGATGGAAGAACACAATTTCTGAAGAAGGGGGCGATGGAACTAAAAAGGGAAACTATGATATAGATTAAAGAGGCACAGGAATAATAACGGGGATGAATGATGTTCAGGTTACATCGCAGTATTGAAGAAAATTTGAATGAGAAACACACATTCTCAGTGAATCAATGTTTAACCAATCAATTTTTGCAGATACAAAATCTATTATTACTTTTCAGGAATTCTACATAATTAAATTAAACGATGTGAATGAGTTTCTTATAAATTTTGTGGAGAGAATTATTATCAATTGCAGTGATCAATACGCATATTGTACCAAGTGGATTATTTGAGGGCACAACACTATTAATCATATGAAGTTAATTCACGTAAACAATGATAATTGCACAATATATACTTTTACCTACAGGCTAATAAAAACGAGTTTTCGTATTTATGGTGAGTAAATGACTTTAATTCAATCACGAAGGTTGAATCATACTCTAATAAACAATAGCAAACTAATTACACATTTGGAAATCAGCGTTCGTTGGAGGAAAAGCCTTAGACACTCGAGGATGGAGAAAATCGGCGTTTCTTTCAATCGGAATATGCGGGAGGGAAGGAATAATTTTGTTCAGGGTAATAATGCTCTCTGTATTTATGTTCGTCAATGATCTTTAATGGTCACAAATCAACACTGTTAAAATTAGGACTTGGGATTGCCTTGGAAGACAAGACAATGTCTTTGATGAGGAGCTTAGCGGTCCAGAAGATAAAAATTCGAAACTTGAAGACTCTGAAACGAAATCTACAAAAATTCTCGAATTTTTGTTCGATTTTGAAAATTCGAATGAATTTTTTTTTTTTAATCAGCAGTGACTGAGAGTGATGTGTAAGCATTTGATTAGCATAACTGAAACCTAGCCTTCTTAGTGGTTCATATTCAAGTTTCAATTTAAACTGGGCAAAGAGTTAAGTGTTAGCGAATACCACCTGCTCTTTAGATGTAGGTGCGTAGCAGAAAGACACCTGCCATGTAGCGGTACTATCATTTGAGTATCATTCGATGTCGAAGTGTGAGACCGGACGCATGCAAGAAAATGCACTCCCGATGGGTCTCTGATGTATCATATAATTTAATCATTTAATTAAATCTCTCATATTAACTATGCTGTCTCTCCATCAAGAAACGTCTCATTCGTTTAGTCTATATAAGTATTCCATTTTTGCCTTCGCTAACTCTTGGGAAATCAGAGAAAATAAAATTTCATGCTGCGTGAATTTAATTTAATCTGCAACAGGAAAAATATGAAATCGTATTAGTTTTTTCAGAGTCTGGCCAAACCGCAATGAAATTTAGGACCTGGTGACTGAACCATAGAAAGAGTTGGTAAAAACTAACATGTATATTGAAAATAATTGGAGCAGCTTAAGGCAAACATTCCACGAAACTTTGTCGAAGACAAAATTATCCACGAAAAAATTATTTCATTTGTATGATAACTAATCAACTCCTAATTATTAATAGTTTTTAAAACTTGAATGAATTATTGGAATTTATTGAATTTATTGGAATTCTCGAAGTTTTCATTATTTTCAATCGAATACTCTGTTGTGAATGAAAACAAGTTGACGCTCGAGATTTTTATGTAATAATAACTATTTATCATTATCTTTCAATTAAAATAATGATCTTTTTGGAAGAATCCAAAAAAATAAAAAGAAATTGGTGAAAATGATAATTTTTCATTTTTCTCCAAGAAATCAGGGAAAACTGATTTCCTAGATTTCATAAACATTTAAACACTCAGCGAGGCCATTGTGGTTAGAACTTCTTAATACAGTATATGAAGGCGTCTTAATTGTGGCTAACCTAGAATAGGTCTATGCATGTTGTTGAGGTATTGTTGCGATAGGAGGATCCCCTATCACCGAAAATCCGGCTACCTGCTGGTGAGAATAGGGGGAAAGCATCGTCTTTCCTGAACAGGCTCTGCCCATTTTCAAAGGATTTATCTGAATATGCGTAACTGTCGAAGGGTTTTAAATTGCTACACATTGGTGTTGTGAAAATTTTGATAAACAGTGTCTCATTCATTCTAATGTGTCGATAGCTGATATATGTACACTGCTGGCCACCGTAAATGCAACACCCTGAAGGAAGCATGCAAATAATATGAAATTTACAACATGCATTAGCGGAGGTGAGATATGCAAATGATTAGAGTTTCAGCGCAGACGCACATCACGCGCGCCTGTGGCGCCACTTCAAAGCGCTATTTAAGGCTTGGAGATTTCGACGATTTGAAGTACGGCAATTGTGTTTTTGTTGTGGTTTTTTCAAAAAAATGATCAATTATGCCTCGTAGAAAACAGCGATCATCTTTTGATCAAGTATCCGAGTTCGACAGAAGAAGGATAGTGGCCTACCGAGATTGTGGATTATCTTTCAGGGAAATCGGTAGTCGTGTTGGACGAAACCAAACAACTGTAATTCGGATATGTGATCGTTGGATGCAGGAGGGTACGACGGACCGACGTGTTCGATCGCATCCATCTCAGTGCACCACTTCACGTGATGACAGGCGTATTGTGCGTATGGCAGTGACGGATCGCTCAGCCACATCACGAACCATAGCACAGCACATTCAGTCTGTACCGCATCATCCAGTGTCTGCGCGTACCATTCGACGCCGTTTACAGCAGAGTGGTCTGTCCGCAAGACGTCCATTGCTTCGTCTACCCTTGACGCAGAACCACAGACGTCTCCGCCGCCAATGGTGCGATGAAAGAAGGATGTGGACGGCATAATGGAATGAAATTGTCTTTACTGACGAGTCACGCTTCTGCCTGCAACACCACGATGGTCGGATTCGAGTCTGGAGACACCGTGGAGAGAGGATGCTGAACAGCTGCGTTATGCACCGCCACACTGGTCCTGCACCGGGTATTATGGTATGGGGCGGTATTGGATATCACTCTCGCACTCCTCTAGTACGCATTGCCGGTACTTTAAAAAGCCAGCACTACATCTCCGAGGTGTTGGAGCCAGTTGTCCTTCCTTACCTTCAGGGCTTGCCCACAGCCATATTTCAACAGGATAATGCGCGACCACACGTGGCACGCATTGTCCAAAGGTTCTTCGTCAATCGCCAGATTGAATTGCTTCCCTGGCCAGCTCGCTCTCCGGATCTTTCGCCGATAGAAAACATGTGGTCTATGGTTGCTCAACGATTGACCCAGATTACATCCCCAGCTGCCACACCAGATCAACTTTGGCAACGTGTGGAAGCTGCTTGGTCTGCTGTACCCCAAGAGCACATCCAAAGTCTCTTTGAATCAATGCCGAGGCGTGTGGCAGCGGTGATCTCCAACAATGGCGGCTACTCTGGCTACTGATTTTGGCAGGAACCACACTTCACAGAAGTCTATAAATTTAATCATTTGATGCTTGGTCAACATGTTATCTACAAAATAAATATTGTTGCGATATCTCTTGTCTTTCTTGGTGTTGCAATTTGGGTGGCCAGCAGTGTATATGATGAAAGATAGCTATCGCAGCTTCTGACGAAATGCAAGATCCCACAGGGAGACTCGACATTACAGAAGTAAAGCTTCGCGTTGAAGATTAATGTTAAGTAATTTTTATTTTAATTGAATTTTTTGGTAACACTATCAAAATCATGGTGCCTTTCTCCTGGTCAAAGAGAACTACCAGAAAAATTTTCAATTCTTTAACAACATTTAGTTCATTCGTCGTAAGTATTTTATGCCCGTCAAAATAATGCTGTACTTACCATCTGGTGACAAAGGGTGATGTATTAGACCCTATTTCTATGCGTCCACCAAATATAAAAGAAACATCTCGCACGCATTACACGAATTTTATCATCGCAATGCCATTTTTTAAAGTATAAAGTATAAACAAGATTTATCACCTTGTGGTCTAATCCTGTACGACCATTGTTATGGATTATGCGATATGTTCCTTACATATCTTGGAATCAGTTTACACTTTCACGTATGCCAACTGTCGTATAATTTCCGATTCTCGTGGTTGTGTGACTTAACATATTATCATTTTACATTTACTTTTAATATGTGTTTTTACACTCGTATTATTTTCCTAAAAACCGCTTTTTTACAGTAAAATTCATTGTGCTTAATCATGTTTCTAACAAATATACCCGTGAAATGGAATTCTCATTTCAATTCATACCGAAACACATTTATAGGGAAATCGCATATTTTTTGAATCTGTCTCAACATAACAGATTCACAATCAGAACGAGATTGATTATTTTGCCATCTATAAAAATTTTGCCCTCTTTCTCCTCAAATTAATGTCTGATTTTCTTCATCTTTCATTCCCCAAATTTGCTGCTGGGCTATTGATGTCAACATCACCCTGTAAATGTGCTTCTGTTCTCTAACAGTTTATTATTTACGACAGAAAAATAATGTATTCACACCACCCCTTTCCTTTTTTTAAATGAATGTTAAATTTAATATAATCAATTACACTCATGTCCATAAATTAAGGATAATTCAGAATCACACGGAAATCGAAATCTAAAGTAAAAATTTCACCTGTGGAATTATTACACACATCTGCAAGAATGATATGCAAATTTCAGGAAGCCACCAGATGATGCCGATATTACGTCACAATGACGAGAGTATAAGAAGGGGGGGGGGTATATAAAGAATGATGGCAAAGAAGTGAAATCGTTCACAAGAGTTCTGTAAGGCACTCCGTGCCATAAGCGAATAGTTATGACACAGAGGACGCATGTGGATGATTTTTTACGTGGTAGAGTTATCGGCCGCACTCATATGGAAGTATCCGAGGAACTTGGAATTGCCCAAAGTGTCATCTCTAGGCTTTGGCAACGATTCCAAGATAACGGAAATGTCAGTAGACGTTACAGTACAGGTCGCGCCCGAGTTACAACGCCGAATGAAGACCGGTATTTGGCAGTAACTGCCAAAAGAAGAAGACGGAGCACAGCATCCGACCTGTCTCGTCAGCTATCTGCAGCCACGGGTACCACAGTTTCAAGGCAAACCGTGTACAGACGTTTGGGAGATATTGGTCTATATGCTCGCTGGCCTGTCAGATGTGTTCCGCTCACGGCAACTCACTGTCGGCAGCGATTAGCCTGGAACATGCAATGTGGACATCGTCACAGTGGGCTTGTGTGATGTTTTCCGACGAATCCAGGTTTAGCTTGCAGTCTGATTCACGTCGGACTTTCATATGGAAAACGCCAGGTACCCGTTACCACCAAGACAACATCATTGAACGACACCGTTACGGTGGTGAAGCATTGCTCGTTTGGGGTGCAATTATACGGGGTTCCAGAACAGATCTGCATGTTCAAACCGAAACCATGAAAGCCCAAATTTATCGGAACATCATTCCGGAATAACATGTACGTTCGTTTAGGAGTGCCATGGACGCAGAATTTGGGTTTAACGATGACAACGCCCGTCCTCACCGAGCAAACATAGTCAACGAATGCCTTGAATCTGAGGATATAACCCGTATGGAATGGCCAGCATTCTCACCTGACTTGAATCCGATAGAGCATGTGTGGGACATGCTTGGCCGACGAGTTGCAGCCCGTCAACCACCTCCTACATGTGTACCGGAACTTCGGAGAGCATTGCTTGCTGAGTGGAGGGATCTTCCCCAAGATCAGATCGATAATTTGATACTCAGCATGCCTAGGCGTTGTACGGACTGTATTTCATCGCATGGGAGACATACAATGTATTAACCATCATACCAACCATGTAATAGTAAGTTTTTGTAAAGGAGATATTTTTTACAATTGCTCCAGGGAGCAAAAATCGTAGTTTTTATGAATGGTATCATACATACACCATCGTTTTTGTTCTTTATCTTTTGTTTAATAAATGGGCTTTATGAATGAGTAACGTTTGTTTTGTTTCTGAACCTTTGTTTGCCGGAGCTGGCATTGTCCTTAATTTATGGACATGAGTATGAATGGTATCATAATTATTATTGATACTTGTTCAAAAATCGATAAATATGGGTTTTTTTTTCAAATTTGATTATTTTGTTGCTCACAAAGGGAAAACGACACTTTACATAGGCAACAATTTTTTCAAAACAAAATTGGCCAAGTAACTAGTTTTGCATATTTTGTGATAAAGTTAATAAAAAACAGATTAACTTACTTTCTAATATAAGTATATGGTGCATTTTATAAACATTTCACTTATTTACCATAACGATTAAAGAATGGGGAGAGGTGAAGAAGTTTGGCAGCAGAGAGAATAATTCCATATCCCGAGTGGAATGTTTAAGGTTACTTTGGAAGAAGAAGACATTTCTTGCAACATTTCTGGTAAACATAGTCAACACGTTTGTTCCAACGCAGGTCGGCTGAGACAATGACACGGAGATATTTTATTTGACATTCTTGGGATAGAATTGAATTATTGATAGGGCAAGACTATTCAAAAAGAAGTAATTTACGGGTAACTCTCATGTGAGCTGCTTTTAAAATATCAGTATTCTGTCAAAATCAACACTAATCAGCGATGAAAGCCATGTTATGTTGAATAATTTTCTGATCGGACTCTTTGTGAATAATACGGTAAATTACGCAGTGATCTGCAAAGAATCTAGTGATGCAGTCGACCAATTCTGGGAGATCATTGATGTAGATCAGTGATTCCCAACGTGGGCGTTAACGCCCTCTGGGAGAGATGGAATGTTCCGGGGGGTGGGGGTATATCGACCACCGATAGACAACTCTTTCACTTCCAACAATTCTCACTAATGGCAGTAAAGCGCTTGAGTTTGTGTTTGGTGAAGTAGTAGTAGGGGGGCGGCGGTAAAAGCTACGGCTATAACATAGGATCCTATGGATTCGATTGCGTTCGGGGGAGGGGGCCGATGGAAGAACACAATTTCTGAAGAAGGGGGCGATGGAACTAAAAAGGGAAACTATGATATAGATTAAAGAGGCACAGGAATAATAACGGGGATGAATGATGTTCAAGTTACATCGCAGTATTGAAGAAAATTTGAATGAGAAACACACATTCTCAGTGAATCAATGTTTAACCAATCAATTTGAGTAAATGACTTTAATTCAATCACGAAGGTTGAATCATACTCTAATAAACAATAGCAAACTAATTACACATTTGGAAATCAGCGTTCGTTGGAGGAAAAGCCTTAGACACTCGAGGATGGAGAAAATCGGCGTTTCTTTCAATCGGAATATGCGGGAGGGAAGGAATAATTTTGTTCAGGGTAATAATGCTCTCTGTATTTATGTTCGTCAATGATCTTTAATGGTCACAAATCAACACTGTTAAAATTAGGACTTGGGATTGCCTTGGAAGACAAGACAATGTCTTTGATGAGGAGCTTAGCGGTCCAGAAGATAAAAATTCGAAACTTGAAGACTCTGAAACGAAATCTACAAAAATTCTCGAATTTTTGTTCGATTTTGAAAATTCGAATGAATTTTTTTTTTTTAATCAGCAGTGACTGAGAGTGATGTGTAAGCATTTGATTAGCATAACTGGAACGTAGCCTTCTTAGTGGTGCATATATTCAAGTTTCAATTCAAACTGGACAAAAGAGTTAAGTATTCCATTTTTTCCTTCGCTAACTGTTGGGAAATTAGATAAAATAAAATTTCATGCTGCGTAAATTTAATTTAATCTGCAACAGGAAAAATATCAAATCGTATAAGTTTTTTCAGAGCCTGGCCAAACTGCAATGAAATTTAGGACCTGGTGACATCACCAGGAGTGTCGAGTACACAGGAACGAGTGTCAATTCACCCTTTAACGCAAAAATATCCAGATCTTTTACTTTTACTGCATGTGTAATTAATATTATAATAAAATAATGATAAAATAATAATAACAACAATGATATGATTTTAATTATTATGAAATTTGGGACTCTTGTCTTCAAAACGTCGTGTAAATGAAGTTGTGCGGCGCATAAATGAAATATTTCAACTTTAAAAGTATAGATTAATCGAGGCTGGAAAAACGGCGTGTGAACGAGATTTCGTTGTGAATATGATATTTCGGGAATTCTACGGGAGAATTCTCGAAAATACAATTTCCCGTTCCTGGTGGTTTGTTGGGTCTTGGAAAATGTTGGGTCTTTCGGCATCAAGTCTTGCGTCTTGCAAACATCAGGAGGGACGAAAAAAATTACCAAGACAAATATTTCTAAGTAGGCTGACAGACTACTGTTCAACTTTGCAGAGAGAAATATCATCGGGGAAGTATAAATATATATGTAATATACTTAATATATATATATATTATTTTCATTTATATGAGTGCAAAAAATCGCGTGTTACGGAAAACTAGGCCTGGTTTTGTGTCGAAAGTTCAAATGCATGCCCGAATTGGCTAGTACAACGCAATTTGAGATTTTTGAGAGAGAGAGAGACAGAAAGTAACCGTTTTACCCGGACTTAACGTTGTTTCTCCCCAACTTTTCTCCATTTTCCGAATTGGAATATCTCAATGAATTGCACGTAGAAATGTATAAGTTGTCTTGTTGGTACCAGAAGAGATGGGAGAACAACTTTTTGTTAGTTTCTTGACCATACAGAGACTGACTTTCTTTTAATAACTATACAACACCTTGTAATATGAATGGCATATGTGAGTACTACACGTTATTTTTTGATACTTTTTATAATTGGAAGTATGCCTCTAGAATCAACAGTTCGGCAGTTAAATGCCTACACCCTGTATACATATAGCTAGCTGTAATAACTTTCGCTGCCCGGGTTTTTTTCTATTACTGGGGGTATTGAAAAAGTGGCAAACCACTATATATGATACTGGCGGGATTAAAAAAACGAAAAAGCATTGTAAATGCGTAGGCATGTCTCAAAAGCATTGCTAAGGAGCCATATTTACCATTCTAAACCATTGCGGAGGCAGAAAACCCCCTATTGTCCGAATGATTTTTGCCCATTTTGTGCAAATTTGCCCAGTTCTGACAAACTTTTTGAAAGCAACCTATCGTTCAATCCGGGTCCTGTTTCGTATATATGTAGAATTTGGCGACAATCGTTCTAAAACTGCAGATCCCGTGTGGCAAATCGGAGTGCAACCCATTTTCTATGAAAATAATTTAGTCTTTATTTATCAGATGCATCCAGTTGAAGATCGGTTTACTTACAGTCTGATTATAGGATAAAAAAAAATTATATTATATTTGGTTGTTGCATGAGATCGTTTATATACAGTCGAATCCCGTTATAACGAACTCCAAGAGACCACAGAAATCACTTCGCTATAACGAAACTTCGTTATAAAGGAATTCCATATTTTGCATTGCTCGTATGTAAACTTATTTGGGGGATTAGAAAAGTTTTTGTTAAAACTAGATTTTTTCGTTGTAACAGTATTCATTAAAACGGGATCCTACTGTATGTACAATTGAGTCATTTATTTATAACACATAATATATACATCATAGAAACTGAAATGCTGTGAGAAAAAAATACAATACTAGCGCGTAGACACATGGGTTAGTGGGATTACGATTACGATTAAATTAAGCAGGGAAATCGGCTGCGATGGTCATTTCCCTAGCGTTGCTCGGACAATGTAAACAAAATATATATACACCCAGACGGCTTTGACTCGAGATTCGTGTGGTGTTGAAACCAAGAGAAATAAAAGAATATAAGTGTGCTGGGGCGACACACCACAGCACCATAATGCAGGGAACATTCCATGTAATACTAGAATAGGGTGGCCAGATATCCCGGTTTTCTGTGACAGTCCCGATTTTTCGCTATTAAATTCCGTCCCGAAAAAGGCTTTCGTGATGGCCACTTCTCCCAATTTTTCTTTGCGCAATCCAAGATCGAATGAAATAGAATCATTTCTAAATGCAGTCCGTCCCGCCTAATTGGGTAACGGATCCTCTACAACCAAAATTTCTCTCATAAAGACAATATTAAGGTTCCCCGCTTAATCGAATATTACGATGCACCCGATAACTAAAAATGTATATTAGCCACTATGTGCATAATATTTTTATTAGATGAAACATTTTTACCTTATGAGAAATATATTGCCAGTGTTAAGACTTATAAAAAAAACCTAGACTTCGGCGCTTGAACCTGTCTTCAGTGCGTACATTTGATTATTCAATTTTAATTTTGTTCTTTGTAGAGCTAATATAGAGGGCGCTAACATTTTCAATAAAACTGAAAATCAAAAAAAAAAAAAAGTCTGCACGAATGCCATAGCTTCATGAAATATCTTAAAATCAGAAAAAATTATCGCGAAAAGAAAGATTCTGCTTGTACAAGTACTAAAAAGTTTTGGACGAAATAAAGAAACCAACCCCTTCAAAGGTGTACGCCCTTCAATCCCTTATATACGGGACGTCCAACTTTGATAACCCTATCCTGATGTTTTGCTCATTTTGGCACCTTCGTGAGGAAGCAGTGTGATAATATTCTCGTGATGTATTAAAGTTTGGAATTTCATATTGTGATGGCTCACAATTTTTTTTTTCTAAAATGTCTCGGTTTTGTCAAGGTTATTATTAACGGATACCGTGTTTTGTCCCGGTTTTTAATTAGGATTTCTGGGATTTGTTACGGTTTCTCAGGTTCCTCATCTAGCCAACTTTTAATAAAATTATGTGATAAATCTTAATATGCAACCCATTTTCTCTAAAAATAATTTAGTCCATTTTTGTCAAATGAATCCACTAAAAATGTGTTTACTCACCGACTGGTCATAAGATAGAAATTTCTATTGTTACAATCTGTAAATAGTGAATGACGCCATTTTTAAAGGGCCGCTCAAAAACTATCACAGTTCTATGGTGGCAACGGCATACTGGTCTAGTTTCGATTTTTTAACCATCGTCTGATTGGCGAAGAACGTACTGGAAAGTTTCACCCCCCCCCCCAGAAGGTACTGCCACTTTCGGGAAAACTATGGAGAAGTCTCTAGAAGTTTCTTTGAGTCTATAAAGACCATACGAAAACAGAACGAGGGTTACAGATGGAGTTAGACTCTATGAGAAGTCAGTTCGTTGGACTTTTCGAAAAGCTTCTTCGGTCTGTGATTAACTTGTAAATACCGTGTGAATTGCTGTTCTGGAAATAAATCCTGTGTTTGTCCGTCGAACAGCTTCTTTTTTTTGCAATCTCGAACTCTTGTGGACAATATCCGGAACTATTCGGTGCCAGGAGTAGGGTAATTCAAGACTTGCACGAAGACGAGAAGAATGGACATGGATCAAATGCGAGAACAACTGAACCAATTCTTGTCTGTGATGGGCGAGATGAAATAAGGCATCGAAAAGATACAGCCAACGTGCTAAGCCATGAAAGAAGACGTCACCGCTGTCAACACGTTCATTGTTGCTGTTAAAGAGGATGTCACGAACTCTATCGCCGTCGTTAAGAAAATGTCACCAATTCCATTGCCATAGCTGGAGTGAAAGAACTTTCATAAGAGTTGAATTCCATCGGTGGGCAGGTGAATGCTGTTGACGATAAACTCTCGAAAAAGCTAATGGAGCTCGAAAAGAAAATTCAAAAGCCAACGATTTTTGCGGACGCTCACCAACTTCTGCCAGCCATAGCTGACGTGAACCGGCTAAACATGAAGCCCTCGACATAAGACGGAACGACATCGTGGTCGATCTTCAGGACCCAGTTCGAAATTATTACCTCTGCGAACGGATGGGACTCTGTTCTCAAGACCTTCCAACTAGCCGCCGCTCTCCTAGGTGAAGCCGTCCAGGTGCTTCAGACGTTCGCTGCCCAGGACCGATCCAGCTATACAGCCCTGGCGAGCGCACTCGACCTAAGGTTCAGAAAAAAATTACCACAAGAACTTTCACCGGCTGCAACTGAAGACCAGGCAGCAGAAAGCGGGAGAGATATTACAAGAACTTGCCATTGGCATCCAAAGGCTCTCGCAGATGGATTAACCATGCAATGCTTCGTCGACACCGTCAAGGACCCCGACACCTGACACCCAGCAGGCGTTGCGTCTGGGTGAGTACAAGGACGTGAAAAATGCTCTCGTTTACGCCATGAAGTTCGAAGCAGCCCGCCAAGCTTCAAGACGAGAGCGATGAGTGGTCCACGGCGCTGTTGCGGAAGATGCTACGGCGATCATCATTAAGGAATTCAAAGTATTCCGGAAAAGTGACAGGAATGACCGCGATAATCGTAACGAAAAGCCCTTGGTGTGCTGGAGGTACAATGAGGCTGGTCACATGCGAAGATCCTGCCCCTTGACAGTTCCCAAGAGAAAGGACACACCTTAAAGCTTCAAGCCGTTAAATCGAAACGCGGCCATCTCACGGGACGGAGGTCGCTGCTACCGTATCTCACAGCTACGCGGCGGAGACCATGGAATGTACGTGGAAAGTGAAATTGACGGACTTACAGACTTCCTGGCCGAATGGTCATCGGCACCAGATCCAACGTGAGCATCGTCCCGACCGATTTGGCCCAAAAACGCCGACAACGACTTCTGTACGTGGCTCCTTCACTAACGATACAAACCGTTACACGGGCAAGATGACCGTGCATGGAAAGATGGAAGCCTCGGTGAAATTCGCTGCGGTCCTTTACCATAACACCGTCTTCGTGGCTGACATTCAAAACCCATGCAGTATCGGATTGGACTTTCTCAAAAAATGCGGAATCTCCTTTGGTCTTGAAAAATAACCAGCGTAGAACCAGGTGCTCCGCGTGCTCGTTCTCTACGATGGCAAAGAAATCGGAGACCTGTAGGTGCTCAACATCAGCAGAGGCAAAGAACTCGGGGATCTATGGATGGCCATCCCCAGTATTGGCATAGGGTCAGGGGATATCAAGGTGCCTCCTCGAGTCGATGAAATTTGTAGGGGTTAAAGTGTTACACATTGGTGTTGTGAAAATTTTGATAAACGGTGTTTCATTCATCCTAATGTGTCGATAGCTGATATATGTATATAATGAAGAATATCCAACTGCTGATGAAATGCAAGATCCTACAGAGACTCGGTATTACACACGTGAAACTTCACGTTGAAAATTAATGTTAAGTAATTTTTATTTTACTTGAATTTTGGTAACACTATCAAAATCATGTTGCCTTTCTCCTGGTTAAAGAACTACCAGAAAAATTTTCAATTCTTTAACAACATTTAGTTCATTCGTCGTAAGTATTTTAAGGCCGCCAAAACAATGCTGTACTTACCATCTGGTGACAAAGGGTGATGTATTAGACCCTTTTTGTATGTGTCCACAAAATATAAAACAATCATCTCGCACACATTACGCGAATTTTATCATCGCAATGCCATTATTTGAATAAATTATAAACAAAATTTATCACCTTGTGGTCTAATCCTGTACGACCATTATTATGGATTATGTGATATGTTCCTTACATATCTTGGAATCAGTTTACACTTTCACGTATGCCAACTGTCGTATAATTTCCGATTCTCGTCGTTGTGTGATTCAACATATAATTTTACATCTAATTTTAATATGTTTTTATATATGTAACACTCGTATTATTTTCCCAAAAACCGCTTTTTTACAGTAAAATTCATTGTGCTTAATCATGTTTCTAATAAATATACCTAATAGATATACCCGTGAAATGGAATTCTCATTTCAATTCATACCGAAACACATTTATAGGGAAATCGCATATTTTTTGAATCTGTCTCAACATAACAGATTCACAATCAGACCGAGATTGATTATTTTGCCATCCAATAAAAATTTCGCCCTCTTTCTCCTCACATTCATGTCTGATTTTCGTCATCTCTCATTCCCCAAATTTGCCGCTGGGCTATAGATGTCAACATCACCCTGTAAATGCGCTTATGTACTCTAATAGTATTTATGGTAAAAATAATGTATTAACCGCCCCTTTAAACAATGTTAAATTTAATAATTAATTATAACAGTATCACAATTATTATTGATACTTGATCAGGAATCGATAAATATGTTTTTTTTTTCAAATTTGATTAAACAATTTTGAATAAACAATAGCAAACTAATTACACATTTGGAAATCAGCGTTTGTGTGAGGAACAGCCTTAGACACTCGAGGATGGAGAAAATCGGCGTTTCTCTCAATCGGAATAGGCGGGGGGATGGGGAAAGTATAATTCTGTTCACGGCAATAATACTCTCGGTATTTATGTTCGTCAATGGTCACAAATCAACATTGATAAATTAGGACTTGGGATTGCCTGGGAAGACAAGACAATGCCTTTGATGAGGAGCTAAGCGCTCCAGAAGATGAAAATTTGGAACTTGAAGATTCTGAAACGAAATTCTCGAGTGCTCATTCTGTATTAGTGGATATGATTTTTTTTTTTTATCATCAGTTACTGAGGGTGATTCGTAAGCATTTTATAACTAGAACGTAGCCTTCTTAGTGGTGCATATTCAAGTTTCAATTCAAACTGGACAAAAGAGTTAAGTATTCCATTTTTGCCTTCGCTAACTCTTGGGAAATCAGAGAAAATAAAATTTCATGCTGCTTGAATTTAATTTAATCTGCAACAGGACAAATATGAAATCGTATTAGTTTTTTCAGAGTCTGGCCAAACCGCAATGAAATTTCGGACCTGGTGACAGAACCATAGAAAGAGTTGGTGAAAACTAACTTGTATAATGAGAATAATTGGGGCAGCTTAAGGCAAACATTCCATGAAACTTTGTCGAAGAGAAAATTATCCACGAAAAAATTATTTCATTTGTATGATAACTAATCAACTTACTCCTAATTATCAATATATTTTTTAAAACTTTAGTAAAATGTTTTGAATTATAGCGTACATATATGAATATTCGTATCATCGCATACTGAATACCAACCGATAAATTAATAGACTCACATTTATCCAGTAAACATTGAATGTCCACAATGTGTGTCGTAGAATAGAAATTGATTTTATATTGAGTAATCTATATATATAAAATTGATTGTCTGTCTGTCTGTGTGTGTGTGTGTTCTCTATACAAATCTACAATTTTCGATCGATCGTCGCCAAATTTCGCATATATATCAAATGGGACCCGACTGGAACGATAGGCTACTTTAAAATTTGAACCGCCAGATTCTTCGCTTTCAACGGAAGTACACGTCTGGGGACTCCAGGAGCACCTCGAGGATGCGCACGAATCGCCAGAGACAGGATCAGCATCGGCTCCGAAAAGATGAAGAACCGCTACGACGCGAAGGCCACGACTCATGACTCGAGGAAGGAGACTTCGTCTTGCTCTGGAACACGAAGCGCCGGAAAGGATGTATCCGGAACTTCAGACGTCATGGGAAGGACCTTACAGAGTCGTGAAAAAACCAAACAACGTCGTAGCTCGGATACAGAAAACACCATCCTCGAAGTACAACGTGGTTCACTTCAACAGACTGGCTCCTTACCACAGTGAATGCAACCAGCCGACTTGAGGACGGAATTGTCGGGACGAACAAATCTAAACGCGGGGGCAAGATCTGTAAATGGTCAATGGGCCCTCAAAAAGTTTTATGATGGCAACGGCATACTGGTTTGGTTTCGCTTTTTTTTTCACCATCGTCGGAGAATGTTTTAGAAGGTTTCACCTTCCCCCCCCCTCCCCCCCCCCAGAGAGTGCTGCTACTGTCCGTGAAACTATGGAGAACTCTCTAGAACTCTTTGAGTCAATAACAACGATGCGAAAACAGATCGAGGGATTAGAATTAGACTGTATGAGAAATCAATTTGTTGGACTATGCGAGAAAGTTGTTCTCTCACTGATTAGCTTGTAAATACGGGAAAATTGCTGTTCTGTAAGTGAATCTGTGTTTGTCCGTCATACCGCTTCTTGTTTTGCAATCTCGAAGTCTTGTGGACTACATCCGGAACACTATTATATAATACTGAGCTCTCAAAATTGCACACAATATCCGATAACAGATAAGCTTTTGTAATACCCGAAGCTCCGAATGCTCGTGCTCAGCAGTTTAATATGAGCAAGGGTTTTATGGGTTCTCGCTGTCAGCAGTTACGTAGAACCGGGAGCTCCACGTGCTCGTCCTCTGCTGTGGCAAAGACACCGGGAACCGGAAGGTGTTCATCATCAGCAGATGCAAAGAAATCGGGGATCTGTGGATCCCCATCCTCAGTAGTGGCATGGGGTCAGGGATCTCAAGGTGCCTCATCGAGTTGATAAAATTTTTAGGGGTTAAAGTGCTACACATTAGTATTGTGAGAATTTCCATGAACAGTTTTTCATTCATCCTAATGTGTGGGTAGCTGATTATCAAATGCTGTTGCAAATATTATTAATGAAAACAACGCGAAATATGCTAGTAGTAGGCTATTATGCATTGGCGAAAAATGCCAAAAAGGGATTATTAAAGCTTTTTCCGTTGAGCGAGAAGGAGTTGCATGTATATATTTAGTATCTGGAGAAGTGGCTCTCAACCTTTATTGACTATAAATTATATTGTTTTTAAAACACAATTTTTCTATGACGGAGTCCTTTTTAACGTATAATTTTAGTATACAATATACAATAATAAACTAATTACACATTTACAAAGTAGAGTATGTATTACGTATCAGCATCAAGTACTCAAGGATGGGGAAACAAAATATGTCGAATATTATGTTACTGAATAGTAATTTCCGTATATTTCACATTGTAGTTTAAGCAATAGTGTTAGTATGCCTCGACCTCGACTAGTGTTGCGCAGAGCTTGCGACGGGATGTTTCCCTGATCTAGGGGGATAGTAGCTGATAGTTTCAAATGTAAGGGATGTTTGGATAGAGCAAGGTTGGAACTCGAGGTCGAAGCGTTACGGGAAAAAATAGGGTTCTAGAGGGGCCCGGTTATGACGGAGCCACTTGTCGTTGAGCATCTTTTGATGAAATAGCAATCTCCACGAACAACGACAGCTTAGAAGGTGAATGGATGATCGTGGATGTGGTAGAGGGGTATAGTGATAGGGGTTTAATTATTGACGATTCTATGGTTACGGATCTATGGAACAGAGTGTGTACGGATTTTCGGTATTTCGAGAGCTGTTGTCTTCCTGGGAGGAAGATTGGCAACGTTCGAGACGTTATTCATGAAAATTTTAGGAGTTTTGGAGCAGTAGTTTTTTTACGGATGTGGTCGAAAACTTCAATCTGAGGAAATTGCGTTCAAAGAGATTTTTTTTCTTTGCACTATAATTCATTATTTGACTTGCAAACGGTTTCCGAGCTAATAGGCCATGGCCAAGGAGATTTTCTTCCTGACGTTTCGTCCACATCTGTGCCAGGCATCATCTGAGGTTATCCGGACGTAAGTCTCCGCGGCAAGCGAGAAAGGCTTCGTACCGGAGACTTGTCGCGGAGACACGTCCGAATGACCTTAAATGACGCCTGCCACAGATGTGGGCGAAACGTCAGGAAGAAAATCTCCTAGACCATGGCCTAATAGAACGGAAACCATTTACAAGTCATTGAACGCGGGCCATGAAAGCCTCAGCAATAATTCATTATTTCTTTCTTTTTTATGAAAAAACAAATTAACCGATTAAAACGAGATTTTTAGTATTTAATTTGCAATTTAATGAAATATTTGTAAATTTGAACTTAGATTAGTTAAACAAATTTCTACTCACTTGGCCTGGATAATATATATATATATGGAACAATTAACTTACTTACAATATAATTACACGAAATTGAAGTTAATATACACGGAAATTGAAGTATAATATATAGACATATTTATGATAAAAATAATTGAAAAGAAATTAACTAAAAAAACGGAATAGCGCGGCAAGATCGAAAGTATAAAGATTCACGTGATCTTTCAGGTGATTTCACTTAGCGATATCGTTGCTTTATTTGAAAAGCAACCATAAAATCAAATAACGATGATGGATGACCTATGCAACGTGTGAATTCGAGTGGCATCCATTTTCCACAAAAGAAAATTTATAAACACTGCTGCTGAGAAGAAAAATAGAACGTTTGCGCAGAGCGAGAATCATATCTCAAGATATTTGAGCAGTTAAAATGTTGAATGGTAGACCAGCTAGCATTCGCGCCTTAAAATCTGAAACCACAAGAAATACTACTTTACCGCACATGCACCTCTTAAACATTTCTCTTGGGAAATTCTAACGAATTGGTGTATGGCAAAACGTGTCATGCGTGTTATATATAGGTTTGGCATTAACGTATTTATGTTGTCAGAAGCATGTCTATTTCGTGTTTTAATGGAGCTGTCATCATCATCTGACTTGCGTATTTTGAAGTGAAATGACAATTGCCTGAATTTCCATTTTACGTTAGTATTGTTGTAGTCCGCCTCCTCTCTGAGTAATTAGTCCATGAGCCTAACCCGGAGATGAGCTCAGTTGGTAACAGCTGGAGGGGAAAAGATTGAGTATGCTTTACATGTTTTTACTAAAGGATTTATGCGTAAATCAAGATTATATCTGATAGCAAAGTGGTAGTTTTATGTGAAAAAATCATGTATTTACAGTAAACATTGCTTTTTTTTTAAATTTAAATATATTTTTCTACATAAAAAAGTGGTTTTTTTCCCTACATGAAGCTAGCCTACTACTTTGACATTCCTATCACATGCATTCTTTATCTACGCGTTTAACTGTACAGGAAAACCTTCATAGCATGTGTCAACATTATTGGAGCATTTTACTATTTTTTTAGGGAAAAGATCAATTTCTACTATAAAAACATTATTTTTTCGCATGAAACTACCACTTTGACATCGCTATCACTTATATTATTGTTCTACTCATAAAACCGCACAAGTAAAAATATTCAACCTTCTCCAACCCAGGTGGTACCAAAAAAGTAGTATGCTCATAGACTACAGTTTAAAATTTTTACGACATCTGATTTATATTATGTGCACGAAACAATACACAAAACAATGTTTCAGTTTCAGAAGAAACAGTAAAGAGATGGCTTTAATTTTGAAAATTCAAAACTATATATACAAAGGGAGGGAGAGCGCTATTTTCGGGGTTTACGGAAAATTCACCGCCGGAAAATTCACCGACAACAATTCACCGCCATGCAATTCACCGTTAGGAAAATTCACCGCTAGGAAAATTCACCACGATGCAAATCACCGCTAGGAAAATTCACAGCTAGGAAAATTCACCGACAACAGTTCGATGAGAGTCAGAAAGCAAGGGAGTAAGCGATTGAGTTACTGAGTCAGTGAGCGAGAGAGTGAGCGATTGAGTAACTGAGTCAGTGAGTGAGGGAGTGAGTGATTGAGTTACTGAGTCAATGAGCGAAGGATTGAGCAAGTGAGTGAGTGATTGAGTGAGCGAGAGAGTGAGCTACTGAGTGGATGAATGATCTAGTGAGTAAGAGAGTGAGTGAGCTGCTGAGTGACCCAGTGAGTAAGTGAGTGAGTGAGCTACTGAGTGATCCAGTGAGTAAGTGATTGAATGAGCTACTGAGTGACTCAGTGAGTAAGTGAGTGACCCAGTGAATAAGTTTTAATTTATTAAATGATAGATTTTTTAATCATTTGTGACACTACTAGGTTAAAACTAATTCACTCACTCCCTCACTCACTCACTATGTCACTCGCTCAATCACTTAATCACTAGGTCACTCGCTCAATCACTTAATCACTAGGTCACTCGCTCAATCACTTAATCACTAGGTCACTCGCTCAATCACTTAATCACTAGGTCACTCGCTCAATTACTTAATCACTCACTCACATACTCACCAGATCACTCACATACTCATTAGGTCACTCACTCACCCCTCTCTCACTGACTCAGTGTAACTCAATCGCTCACTCCCACGCTAACTGACTCGCATCGAACTGTTGTCGGTGAATTGTTAGTCGGTGAATTTTCCTGCGGTGAATTGCTGGCGTTGAAATTTCCGGATACGGCTATTTTCTGACCCAAAAAAAAAAATTAAGAAACGAAAAAAAGAGCATCGCATAGGAGCGGCAAAAAATTGTGTCTAGAGCCATGACAGCCTGAAGTTCATCTCTGCTAGGAGCAGGCCAAGCAACCACCCCCACCCTCCCCGCCCATAAATACGCAGTCGAACGAAACTTCATCCAAAAAACTGACCAAGTTCTGTGCGACTAAAATAAATTTCGAAGTCGTAAAAACCTTTCTTTTAAAAAGATAAAGTAAAAACTTATTAACATATCAGAGCGATAAAATTTAATTGCAGTCCCAGAGAAAGCTACAGCTTTAAGCCATTTCTGGGGGGAGGGGGGAAGCTCTGAACGCCGGATTAAATATTAAATGATACGGCGAATTCAAACATTTACACGATTTGATTTTTTTTTTTTTTTGCCAGTCCCCCTGAACTGAGTTGATCCGAATGAAAGTATTAAGGAACCTTAACATCGCGTCAACAATGAGCAACAGATATTGTCATCACACATAATATTACTTAGGAAAATAACGAATTATATTTGACTTTTTATAGCACTTCATATGATTTCTGAGAACAGAAAATGTGCGTAGGGAAAGTGCATTGGCATATGTTCGCGTCTTTTCTCTACGAATTCATTTTAAAATGCATTACCTCAGACAAGGACGAGCGGGGAAAGAAGATTGTGAGAGAAAAAAAAAAGAACGTGTTTTTAACCACTTTACGATCAAAGGACGTAATATTGCGTCCAAACGCCAGTGGAAACATTACACCTTAATGGCATTTACACCGATGTCGACCCTGATCACTATCGTCCTCCTTTTATGAGTTCTACCCTGTAACTTGATCTGAATATGAGAGCAATATCGCAGTCAGAGATAAGAAGAATCGTTGACTTGCTTAATATGCGGAAAGCAAGCCGGGTCTAGACCGGGTGAATAACCGGATGGCCAAGGCGATAAATAAAGCATTTTCAGATCTCTTACACTGTCTATACAATAACTGATTGCAGCTGGAATGTTTCCAAATCATTTCAAAGGTAAATGGCTCCTTTTATGAAAGAAAGGAAGACGTCCAGATGTTGCAGAAGATTACCGCCCTATTTACTCTCTAGCATAGGGAAGATATTGGGAAAGATTTCGATACAACGAATCATGTTTTACACGGAGAAGCAAGGATTCTGGCAAGGTCGTTCGGCGAAAATAGCGTTTGCAGACAGGATGGTAGAAAGAAGTCAAGATGCAGAGAGAACGAGGTAATGACATAGCCATCATATCATTAGACATAGAAAGAGCATTCGATATCCTCAGATACTCGTCTATACGCTGTCGTCTAGCAAAAGCGCCCATACAACAAGAGCTTAAGGTCATCTTATCTAATACTTTTGAACCACCGACGAGCGGTGCTGATCACGGACGCAGGGAAAGCTGAGAAAGAGCTTCAAAAGGGTGTTTCTCAGGGCTCATGTTCGGGGCCCCTTGTTATGTAATCTTGTTGTGGAAACGACCATCAGTTTTCGCACGAGGGCCATAGATTTAAATTTCAAGAAGCGAGAGTTTTTCACAAAGTCAAGTCCACAGTTGATTTAGATTTCTACGAAGGCACATATATATTCGGGCTTCCAAAAATACACTAGTAAACGATAATAAATCTACAACCCCGATCGCACCACCATGGCTTAAATTCATTTCGAGCGGGAATTATAAGAAAATTCGAATAGGCCAATCGGGTACCTCTATTCTGCAAGCGTCCAATCAGGACGCTGCATTGGTATCTCACACAGGCTCACAGCTTCAATCTGACAACGACTTTTGAAGTGAACAGACGTACTTTTTCCGCTGGGCAACCGAGCGTTAAGATTTAGTATTCAAATGGGAAACTCGTTGAGCTTGAATACTGGTTAAATATTTTTCTTTTAAAGACGACACCCATTGGGTATCGAAATGCATTAGGATTTTTGTATTTTCGCGTATTTGCCTTATTCGTTGGTGTCTTCTTAATATTCTCGAGCAAAGTTGATCAACTCTTCCACAATAACTATTCTTTGGTACGCTATGTAATTGAACCGAATTTTATGAAATGGAAGTTTAAAATGTTAAAAAAAAACTGCTATTGTTTTGTTTCTCCTAAGAAATACTATTTCAATGACCTAAGGAACTACTTTGCAAAGGTTCTTTTAAACATTTTGAAGAAATTTCCAGATGAAGCAATTTTAGAAGCAGGCTTGTCATAAAGCGGACGCCTCGTTTTTGCAATTTCGTTGATTGTTTCTCAAGCTGAATTGCAATGTTGCTGCACATTAAATCGGTTTTGTACTGAAACTTACAATATTATTTTTTTTAACCGAGCACAACTCCGGCTTACCGTCGTTGCACAATTTACCTACCGTTTTTTCCCCTTCAGTGGTAAACGAGTTGTGCCCAAAGTGTGTGTATGTGTATGCTTAACTGTTACCTAACATACCTAAACTTTGCGTGCATATCTAGTGTTTGGCGTGAAGTTAGTGCGGCTATCTGTATTTCAAATTATGAGTGAAGTGTAATGGTGGAAATATTTGTACAGTTGTACGCAAAACTAGGGGAACTCCCTACTTGTTCCGCAACTAGGGGAGGCGGGAGAGGGTGTAGTGTCCAGGGTGCTGAACCAGGAAGGGTGCCAAGTTTTCCTCTTGTTCGTCGAAAATTACGACGATACGGCACCAAAATTAATATAGGATCACGGCAACTGTATCAATTTTTGTTTTCAGTTGCGGCCCATCATCTTGTAGGATCGTTTGCAAGATATTTTAACGGAGATCGACTCACATTTGCGGCTGAAGCTTGAAAACCACAGGAAACCAACTTCATCAGACCAGCACTGCGTCATCGGTGGGATTCAAACCCCCGTACTCGTAATGCGAATTCCTCACCCATGTCTACCTGACCGCACAGAAGTTACCATCAATGCTTAAAATGTTCTCCCCAAAAGTCATTGAAAATATTCTGTGATTCTGTAACTTTGTACTCTAAACACACGCTCAGTTTGAGGCTGTGCCAGAATTATGATAAGGGGCAAAGGGAAACTGCGAAACTTTAAAAAAGTTAAGAAAATGATTTTTACTTTAAAACATAATGCAAAAAAAGAGTTAGTACTATATCTCTGGAAGAAAAAATGCCGACAAATCACAATTTTCGTAAAAAATGACAAAAAACAATGATCTGTTGCAAGAAAATTTCAAAAATATGACCAATCGCTCAAAAATGCTTAAAATATGACATGTAAAAATCATGTAAATTTTTACAAAAAAACATGTAAAAACATAACTTCATAGAAATCAGAACCCTATTCATCATCACATAGATTCTCAAAAAAGGTTATCTTACCCATGGCTGTCCCAAACAGCATCAAACTTGCAACGCAAGCAGAAAGAGCGAGAGAAAGGATCTTCATGGTGCTGCAGATTTTTGGTTTTCAATCGTCTTTTCACGAGAGGATAATTTTTCTGACCGGGTTTGATGGTATTTATATCGTTCTTTTATTTGCACTTGCTAATGTCTGATTCGATACCATTTTAAAAGGGGTGGAGACAACACCGAGATCTGAACGAATCAAAGACTATTTGTTTTTATTACGTTCATGAATACGTGATTAGATGCGTGTCTAGGATTACGTCTACTTTTGTTTACTAGATGAATTTCTGTTCACCTTCATCAGGAATAACCAATTTGTCTCTGTTCGAGAGCCAACATAATGGCTAGCTGCAGCGTGAACAGGGGGAGTCATCAGTAGCTGGGCCTCAACAGGGCGACACTTTGGTGTATAAGCCGCAGCAGTAAAATTACTCGAGCAGATTTAAGTTTATATAAACCCAGATCATAAACTAACACTTATTTATCGCATACTACCTGACTTATGTTCCCAGCTAGATATAATGCATCTGTGGCGTCATCTCTCACTCCTTTAAGCATACCCGCTCACCAACCGGATGGGTTGGCGTCACATCAAAAATTGCAGTTCCTTCTGCTAATTTCTCCATCCTAAACAACCAGAATATGAAAGTTTACAGACAAAACACTTTTTCAAACGTTTCCTGGCGTTAATTTTTTTCCTAACCCCTGATTTTGTCCAATTTCTTTAGCGACACCACGATTTTGATTAAGGAGAATGAAGTAAATATGTGCATGTGAGATACCAGGGCATTATGACTTTTATAAATGTCGTGATCATAACCAATTTTGGACGTTATTACATATTTATCAAAGAAAGGATAAAGGTTGAATTGATATGAAATCAGTTTCTAAAGTTTGTAACAGCTGAAGTATCCACATTAAATCTTTGTTAATATATTTTCCTATTAATCTATAGATCTCATAACTTCACTATTGATCAATTCAATGGGGAGAACTTCAAACATATTTGAGTAAATATCAAAACTCAAATATGATTATTATAGGGGACATGAATATAAATATTTACAATATTGGTGTTTTAATGATTACTTGAATCAATTTTATTTAAATGATTTTTTCCTCGTTTGGAAAATGTATTACGAGAATCGGAATTTTACAAATTCTTCTGATGTTGGCCATGTATTTTACTGCTCATTTAGAAATTCATTGCAATGTAAAATGGGAAGTTATGATTTAGGAATCACTATATTTTTATTGGTTTCATGAAAAAAGAAAAACATTTATCGAATAATAATTTAATGTAGGCCTATAAGGAAAAATCTTTGATTTGCTATAAATTATTTGGAAATTTCAGTAGAATCATATTAACATGACATGTGTCTTCGATGAAGCTCATACTGATGATACCTATACACATTTTTTGAACAGTATCAATTTGAATTTTTTCATTTTTCAGGTATGTCAATAGTGGATGTAAGGGGACAGTTAGCCCCTTCTCATTAGAAGGGTCTAGGTAGGTAGTCTAGAAAAGAAGGTAGGATACAAATAATAACCTATATTTATTTTATTTCAGAAACTATTTAATATCATTTTTTTTTCCATTCAAGGTTGAAAATCGTTCCTATTCACCCCGTTTTACGGTATATTCTGGAAAATTACCACGTTAGATATATGGATAAAGTTAGAGAAAATAATAAAAATTACAGTAGACTCTTTTGGACAAATTCGGTTGCTACACACAGAAATATATAATAATAATATATTTCTGGTTTCATTCAGTTTTCATTCAGTTTGAATTCTCATCACCACTTCGTGTGGATTTTTCTTAAGAAACCTTTGATAACTTCTGAAAAGATTTCTCTTCGGTGAATTTGCGTTTCTTTTCCATTTTTACAACGATCATAAGCGCGTGGATATTTCTACTGTGCGGAACAAACAATTTATCGAACAATTACTTGACAACAAAAGCTGACTCCTGCTGATCGACATCCACAGATAAGAATGAACGTAAAATGAATGAAGATAAAAGAAAGACTTACGAATAGGGATTATACTGTATTAGATGCACAAAGAGACTATCAGAAGAATTTCAATCTTACAAAATCAATTACGACAATGTTGGTAGTATTATACGACGAATTCGTTCCAAAATGCATGGGAGGGTCAGTGTGACCCCCCCCCCACCTTTTTAGGTATATTCGTTCTTGTCTCTGCTGCTGAGAAAGATAATGAAAAGTCTTTGGTGCACACCAAGAACATTATAATTCAGGATATTATAAGTCGAGAATATTTAAAGCTTTTGGTTCATTCTTACTCGAGCTATGAAAGCAGAAAGAGCGCGCAGGGTCACACAGGCCCCGTCCGTCTTTCTAATGTTAATTTGTTTATTTTAATAACTATACAATCCCTTGTAACATAAATGGCATATCTCAGTACAGTCAAACCTCGTTAGTGCGTCACCAGGTTAACACGTCACTCCGCTTACCGGGTCACTTTTTAAGTCCCAATTGTCCTCGGGCAGGAATTGGCACAGCCATGGCTTACTCCGTTTAACGAATCACTCCGCTTACTAAGTCATATTTTTGCTCTCCCAAGAGTGACGCATTAACGAGGTTTGACTGTACTACACGTTATTTGGAAACGTTTCCTAATTGGAAGTATAACTCTAGGATCAACGGTTCGCCAGTAAAATGCCATACTGCACAAACAGGGGGCTATGCACCCTGTATACAGTCAAACCTCGTTAAGAGTCACTCTTGGGAGAGCAAAAATATGACTTAGTAAACGGAGTAAGCCATAGCTGTGCCAATTCCTGCCTGAGGATAATTGGGACTTCCCAAAGGTGGCCCGGTAAGTGGAGTGACGTGTTAACCGGGTGACGCACTAACGAGGTTTGACTGTATATACATTTGTGTTTTACAAAGTTTCATTCTTATTCACCCCGTTTTACGGTAGTGAAAAAAAATAAGAAAAAAAAAATAAGAAAAAAAAATAATGAAATAAAATTGAAATTTGATGGGAAAATTAATTGCCGTAGGCTACATTTAAAAAAAATGTTGAGAATATTCATCTCAAAAACTAGAGCCAATCCGGCAAGATCTGCACCAGCTTTAAAATCGCCCACCCGATATAATCCAGAAACAATTCCCTTGCCAACTTAATTTTTTCATAGAGCAGTGTATTCTGAAGGTTATTACATTCTCGATTGTTTTTCCTCTGATACGCACTTTCTATCGAACCTTGAAGTTCAGTAAATATTTTCGTGTTTCCATGATTGACATCAGCTCTGAATGACGCACAAGAAGTGTTTATCAACCTGGGGCTATATGGGAAGAAATTTCGTGAAAAACACGTAGGTATGCACTGAACAAATAAAATCGTCCTTATCCCAACGTATGGCTGATCAATTTATTCATGAGAGTGACTCCCTCATTTGCACAGAATCGTCTAGAAATCGAACTGAAAATGTCTGGACGTGAACACACACGTGTTATTAACAAATATTATCGGGTCAACTCTTGTTTGATCATTTGTTGTTTTGCTCGAAAACTCTATTTCGTCATCATCACACTATCCGATGTTTTTTGTTGAGCTTTCAGAAGAATTTTTTTTTTTCAAAATAATTGGAAACACATTCGTAGATTTGATTGACTTTATTAAAAATGATTGATAATCCTTGATCTATTTTTTCTAATGTGCGACAAACGATCCAAAAACGTTACAGCTGGAAAACAATTATGAGAAAATAACATTGAAATTTCTAAAATGTTAAAGCTATTATATTGTGATTACAGAACATTTGCCCATAAAGTCATGCATAGTCTTAATTAAAAAGTTAACAAACGGGTTTCCAGTCCCGGAGACCAGATGATTTTTCCTTCTGAATTCACCTAGGAGGTAAAACCCAGAAAATATATCTGTTTCCTAGATATAATTTTACATTTGGAAGTACATATGTGAGTAATAAATGTACCCTTTATCTGGCATTCTTGACTGAAGCTACCATTACTACTAAACCATACATGTACCTCGTCTCCTTCTATTCCTTCTTCGGAACCTCTAACGAATTGGTACATGTTGGAGCATACGTGTAGTGAAACCAGACATGAAGTTTGTTTCTGTGTGATGCTTGTTATGTGTAGTGCTGCCATCTACCAACAGTTTTTTCTACCTATGAGTGAAGTGTAATGATTGAATAATTGTATCGTTGTAGCCTGTTGCTCTCTGTGACGAGACTTTTCAATGGGGAGATCGGCTTGCATTTGCGCCTCCAAGTTGGGAGCATGACTGAAGCTACCACAGCTCCGTCTGGCGATAGATAAACGATGTTCAGAATTACCGGAAAACTAGAAATTTCCGGCATAAAACTCATGCTGGGTGAGAAAAATGTGAACGGAAAAAATTACGAAAAAAAGTTAATTCGAGGGCATAACAATGTCGTATTAAAATAGAGTGAAATAAGTATATAATGGTATTTTCGACAAAAAATTAATCTTTTAGATGGATTCTTTTTTATTAATAGGTATTTCAAGATTCATAACCACAGGATGCATTCGCAAAAAAAAGTTGCTTGACGAAATGCTTAAGGCCGGCAGTACACTATCAAAGGCCACAACAGGCAAAATGCCCAACAAGGTGGCTTGAGAAAAAGATGCCCATGACAAGTATGAATGTCATATACAGGGTAGGCAAAAAGTCCGTAGAAACTTTAAAAAGTCATAAAAACCGGAAAAATAACGGAAATAAAAAATAGTTTGCAGGGTTAGCATCGTTAGTTCACGGGAATTTTTTTAAGACAGTGAAAAAATAACTCGAAAAACAGCCGATAGGTGGCGCTGACGTACACAAGTCGAAGAAAAGATACGCAAATAACGAACAGAATGCTGCCAAATCGTTTATTACAGCAGTATGTGTTCCACATAACCACCACCACAGGGGATAACACATAATGTGTTATTCCCCCTTTGGTTATTTTTCCGGTTTTTATGAATTTTTAAAGCTTTTGCTCACCCTGTATCAATCCAATTAAAAATTCAATCACTGAATTCAGTAACTGAATGAGAAATTATTCAATGAAATGCAACTGATATAAGTAAATTATATATATATCCTTATGGGTTGATATATAAAGCTGAGACTTAATGAAAAGTAACTGTATTTTATTGAGGAAAATATGGAAAAGTGATTTCTTATTCCAAAGAAGAGGGTTGTTATCAGAAGGCGAAATTTCTAAATACTTCTAAAACTGCTGAAGATCGGAAAGGGTTACTGTAATGCACAGTCAGAAAAATGTATTTAACAAGAAAAAGAAATGCTTATCATTTCTTTTAAAAATGCTTATCATTAAGAGACCTTTTCGAAAAGGTCTCTTCGCGTTCTCCTAAAGTCATTCTTCCGCTTTTTCGAGGTTTAGTTCGTCCTGGACTGGAGTATGCTGTAAGGTTTTGGAGACCATACCTACAGAGGGACATAGACTTGATTGAAGGGGTGCAGAGAAGAGCTACGCGTGTCCTTATTGGCACACAGGGCTTGAGTTATGAAGAGAGACTTCATTTTTTGAATATGTTTACATTGGATGAACGCAGGTGTCGAGGAGATATGATCGAAGTGTTCAAAATTTTCAATGGGATGGATAGGATGGACCATAAACTTTTAGTACACCGCCAATCAACTGCTTTTACAAGGGGACACCAGTATCGATTGGTGAGGGACAATGCAAGGTTATGGTGTCGCAGGGAATTTTTCTCTAATAGGGTTGTTAATAAATGGAATAGCTTACCCCCGGAGGTAGTAAATTGTAACACAATTGACACGTTTAAAAAGAAATACGAAAAACATGTTGGGGTAAATCGAGAAGCTATCCATTCTTAGAATAAGACAACCATAAGTATTCTTTATCGGCATTGTATAATATTTTATCATGTGTATATATTGTTTATAATTTGTGTTAATTGCATTTTTAATAGGGTTGTTGTATTTTTGAAACATATGACATCCATATTTTTATGGGCATCTTTTTATCAGTCACCTCGTTGGGCATTTTGCCTGTTGTGGCGTTGTATTTGTATTTGTATTTGTATCATGATTAGGGGAACATATTTCATAACAAAAATACGGAAAGTTGGGATTTTTAACAAGGGGGACTTTTCACACTAATTATCACGAGAAATGTGTTACCATAAGTCGGCAAAACCATCAATTGAATTGCTCAGAAGCCAATCAGTGTAATTCAATAAAAATTGAAAATGGATGTTTTATTTTTCAACTCTTCTATGTTTAAGTTGGGACCGGACGTGCTATTATCGCGCTCCGCTCACCGACCAATAGAAGAAGTTTTATCCGAAACCGTTGCCGGGAGATTACCGAAGGATTATCCGTCACGCCAGTGCGCCATTTTGTGTCTTTCTTTGTGTTTTTCTTCGTTCTCGTGAGTTTTACTTAGCGTGTTGTTTATTTTTGGGTCATATTCTGCGGTGATTTTCTTTTTTTCAGCGCACGTTGGATTGTAAGATAAGTGGTTTTTTTTTATTATATTGCTCTCATTTTTTGTTAATTTTCGTTGTGTATTTTCGATCGACTTAAATTTATTTTTCTCGTTCGCATTTCATTTTCGTTGTTTTTTCGCCAGGTTCGCTCGCTTCTTTGATATAAGTTCGTAGGTTTTTGGACGTTAGTGTTAGCAAACAGTGTATACTTTTTCCCGGGTACTCTCAATAATTTTGTTTTTCTTCCATTTGGGCCTATTGTTGTAGTGTTAGTGTTTTGAGATAGTTAGCTAATTCTAATAAGTATAAATTGTACTTCGTAGCTTAATACTTTTTTTAGAGGGTGGTGTTGTATTCTTTATATACATATTTATTTTATTCTTCGTGATTTAGTGCTGAGCATTCTACTTTACGTAATTTTTTCGTATAATCTCTTACGTATATTTTGCATAGTAATGTATTTTACATTATTTTAATTTCCAGTTAACGTTTCTCATTTTCCTATTTTTAAGTATTATTATTATCATCTAGCTTTAGCAATAGTGTTAGTATGCCTCGACCTCGACTAGTGTTGTGTAGAGCTTGCGACGGGAGGTTTCCCTGGTCTAGGGGTATAGTAGCTGATAGTTTCAATTGTAAAGGGTGCTTGTATAGGAAAAGGCTGGAACTCGAGGTCGAAGCTTTACGGGAAAAAGTTAGGGTGCTAGAGGGCCCGGTTATAACGGAGCCTCTGGTCGTCGAGCCACCTGTTGATGAAGAAGCAATCTCCACGAACAACGACATTTTAGAGGGCGAATGGGTGGTCGTGGATGAGGTAGAGGGGGATAGTGATAGGGGTTTAATCATCGGCGATTCTATGGTTAGGGAACTTGGGAACCGAGTGTGTAGGGATTTTCGGGGTTTCGAGCGCTGTTGTCTTCCTGGGGGGAAGATTGGCAACGTTCGAGACGTTTTTCATCGCCGAAAGTTGCCCTTGCGGGTGATTCTGTGGGTGGGAACAAATCAGGTAGGAGCGAATATTAGTGAGTCTCTGTCAGAATACCGGGATTTACTACTATCCGCTAGGGAGGGGGGTTCAGATGTGGCAGTGATTCCAGTGCTGCCAAAGGGTAGTAGGGGATATAGGAGTAGGATCCACCAATTCAATATAGGCCTGAAGGACATTTGCTCCTCACTTGGGGTCACGTTCTTGGAGCTTCCCGCATTTACCGATAGGTGGCTTCGTTCGGATGGGATCCATCTAAATAAGAGAGGGGTCTGGGAGGTTTACGATAGTCTTAGGTCAGGTTTTTTACTCCCAGACCACGTAGTCGGGAATGCGGGTTAGTTAATGATAATCACAACAGTACTGACTTGAAATTACCCACCTCTGACTTGGATGGCTTCTCGATTGACAACAAACCACCGGGCAAATTAAAATGTGTGTTAATAAATGCCAGGAGCTTGGGTAATAAGAAAGATTTTTTAGAAACTATGATAGTTGTGGAGGGCTTGGATCTTATAGCCATTACAGAATCTTGGGCAAACGATGGGGATGAATCTTTCTTACACATCTCAAGATACGGTACTTTTTTGAGAAATAGATCTGATAGGAAAGGGGGTGGAGTGTTGATATACATGAAATCCTGTTTGAAGGCTAGAGAGTGTAACGTGCAGAGAAGTGATATTGAAACCATATGGGTTGAACTTGAGAGCAAAAGACGTCATAAGCTTATTGTTGGGGTTTGTTACAATCCACCGAATAGGGATCAAAACTACATTGCCAAAATGCATGATGAAATTTCCTACATGTGTAAGCGACAGAGGGTTCTCATACTAGGGGATTTCAATTACCCGGGTATTGATTGGGATAACCTTTCATCTGGAAATCAGTATGAAAGAGACTTTCTTAAGTTGGTGCTCGAAAATTTTTTGTATCAGCATGTATCAGAAGCCACTAGGGGTACTGCTATTTTGGATTTAGTTCTTACTAGTTCTGAGGATCTAGTTGAACATGTTTCGGTGGGGGAAGAGTTTTCTTCCAGTGATCATCGTATAGTCAGGTTTCACTGTAACTTTTCCGCGGGTAAGGTTGATAACAAAAGACTGGTTCCTTGTTTTCGGAGAACTAACTTTGATGTTTTGAGAGAAAGGTTAGAGGAAGTTTATAAAGACCGGTTGGAATCAATCACGGTGGTAAGTCAATGGGAAGAATTTAGTACGAAGGTGTCCTCTGTTTTAAACGACGTTATACACTACGTTCAAAAAAAGCGTTTTTGTACATCACACCCTCTATGGTTCACGGATAGCGTGCGGAACCTTTATCTTGAAAAGAAAAGAGCATTCAGAGAGTATAAAAGTGGACGTGGTGACCTATCATTGTTTACTGATAAAAGAAGACTGTTGAAGAAAGCGATAAGGGATAGTAAAAAGGAAGTTGAATCTAGGTTCGCAGATAACATTGGCTCTGACCCAAAATCATTTTTTCGATACGTCAATAATGGATGTAAGGGGACAGTTGGCCCCCTCTCGATAGGAGGCTCTAAGGTAGAGAGCAATGTAGTCATGTGTAGTGCTTTCAATGACTTTTTCGCGTCGGTTTTTAATGGAGATAATGATATTCGATATACGGGTGTTGCATGGGTAATAAAACCCTCAACGATATTCAGGTAGAAGACGTGGAGGTCCTAAATCTTCTAAGAAATGTATGTGCAAGCAAAGCACCAGGACCAGATGATATCTATCCCAGGGTTCTCAGGGAAGGTGCTAATGAATTGTTGGGGCCAGTCGCACAGATATACAGGAGTAGTGTTGCTGAGGGTATCGTCCCGAGAGATTGGAAACTGGCTAACGTTGTTCCGATATTTAAGAAGGGTAGTAGAGAAGTGGTGTCTAATTATCGTCCAGTGAGTTTGACGAGCTCCCTCTCGAAAATTTTGGAAATTATCATCAAAAGGCAGTTTGTGAAGTGGATAGACGAGAATAATGTATTGTCGGATAATCAGCATGGGTTCAGGAAGGGGAAGTCATGTGTAACTAACCTCCTTTGCTTCTATGATTACGTGACTAAGGCTTTGGGTAAGAGCAAAAATGTCGACGTTGTTTACCTTGATTTCCAGAAGGCATTCGATCGGGTCCAACATGGCAAACTCTTGAAGCGTTTACACGAGATTGGAATAGGGGGCAACTTGCTGAATTGGATAGAATCGTGGTTAAGAGATAGGTCGCAACGAGTTATGGTGAACGGGGAATTCTCTGGATGGACAGACGTCACAAGTGGAGTTCCTCAGGGAAGTGTCCTTGGCCCCATACTTTTTTCACTTTTTATCGACAAACTCGATCAGGGTATCGATGGAATTACTAGCAAATTCGCAGATGATGTGAAGCTAATGGGGGTAATCGGGAATGAAAGCGATAGGGGGTTGCTCCAGACCAACTTAAGCAAGATTGCAGCATGGGCAAATGAATGGAGCATGACGTTTAGCGTAGATAAGTGTATGGTCGCTCATTTTGGTTCGAACAACCCACGGTTATCTTACGAGTTGAATGGTGCCACTATCCCGGATGCAACTAGAGTCACCGATTTGGGAATTCTCATTGACGAGTGACTTAAGTTTTCTGAACATTGTTCAGCGGTTGTCAAAAAATCGAATAGAATGCTTGGTCTCATTTTCAAAAAAGTCTCTTCGCGTTCTCCTAAAGTCATTCTTCCGCTTTTTCGAGGCTTGGTTCGTCCTGGACTGGAGTATGCTGTAAGGTTTTAGAGACCACACCTACAGAGGGACATAGACTTGATTGAAGGGGTGCAGAGAAGAGCTACGCGTGTCCTTATTGGCACACAGGGCTTGAGTTATGAAGAGAGACTTCATTTTTTGAATATGTTTACATTGGATGAACGCAGGTGTCGAGGAGATATGATCGAAGTGTTCAAAATTTTCAATGGGATGGATAGGATGGACCATAAACTTTTAGTACACCGCCAATCAACTGCTTTTACAAGGGGACACCAGTATCGATTGGTGAGGGACAATGCAAGGTTATGGTGTCGCAGGGAATTTTTCTCTAATAGGGTTGTTAATAAATGGAATAGCTTACCCCCGGAGGTAGTAAATTGTAACACAATTGACACGTTTAAAAAGAAATACGATAAACATGTTGGGGTAAATCGAGAAGCTATCCATTCTTAGAATAAGACAACCATAAGTATTCTTTATGGGCATTGTATAATATTTTATCATGTGTATATATTGTTTATAATTTGTGTTAATTGCATTTTTAATGGGGTTGCTGTATTTTTGAAACATATGACATCCATATTTTTATGGGCATCTTTTTATCAGCCACCTCGTTGGGCATTTTGCCTGTTGTGGCGTTGTATTTGTATTTGTATTTGTATTTTATTTCCTTTATTTAAAGGGTGTTTTATTCCGTGGTCAGTATAAGTGGCGCTATCGATTGCAATATAAAGATAACGCCTTGAATGCTTTGGCAACTGAAGGTTTCCAACAATGAAGAGACGCTTGCAATACGGGAGTCATTTTCCGAAAACTGATTGACACGGCTTCTGAGCCCTCCAATTATTCATAAAACTTCTGGATGTTCGGGAAAGGCTACTGAAAATCACAGTGAATTGAAATGAAGTTCGCGGAATTGAATATGACAAAAATATGTGGAATGAATATATTATACATATTATGGCCATAATTATCAGGATATAATTTATAAATTACGAAAATTACCTTCATTCCAATTTTAGTAAAGATTACAAATTCATATAATTTTCTTTAACATGGGATAAAATGCAAGATAGCTCTTCTTTAAAATACGAGTTATACGGTCACAGCATACTATTGCCGAAAGTTAGTGATCTGTCAAATTTTTTCGCCAGAAATTTTACTGGTCCCCTGGTTGACAAAGGCTGTCCTAATAGATTTTTGCTGCAGATCGTTGTGAAATAGGTGGCAGCACTAAAATCCACACATAATACTAAATATGTACTCAGACTGTCTCACAGATCTAGTATTTTTCTTTCCGTATCTTCAAATATTTATCCTCCCTCATCTTCCGATGCCGATCACTTTATTTGACCGTAGGAGATCAAATACCAGAAAAAAAATAGAGAATACAGAAAAACCACACACGCACACACAAGTTTTCAATGTAAATACACTTTCTACTGTTTCAGACTCTGGATACACCAGTAACCGTAGGGGCACGTCGAGGAAGTGCATCAGAACTCTTTTTTTTTTTTCTTAAACAAGTCCATACTTCTCTAGTAAGAATCCGTCTTCTTCCCAGGTATTCTGAGAATACATGTCACGGTGATACGACAACGCTGAACCACTTGCTACTATACCGGACCTCGATTGGTTATCGCAACGGCAGAATAGATTGGCAATTCGATAGAAAATACCAAAATAAAAAAAAATCTCATTCCATGTAATACATGAAAAAAATGGCATGCATTTTATGAAAAAGAAGCCAAAAGCGAATAGGAAGCAGTGTTTGCATTTCGCCCCCTCCTTTGAATACCTGAACATCGCTAAAAACACGAAAATTATTAAGATATTGACATCGTAAATTAGTAAAGCATTGAAAATAGGAAAAGACTTTTTAAAAAAACCATAACAATTAGGTAAATCGATGAAGTTTATTTGAAATCGATGGAATTCGATGTTATTTCGTTAAAATAATGTGGAAAATGACTAAACTTCATAGAAAAATCAGAGAAAACATACAAAGATAATATTTTAATGAATCAAAGCTGCAGCAACCTCATGGAAATAAGATAGTCAACATTTTAGAAATAATAGAAATCCCAGCGAAAAATCTTTTCATCCAAACCATGAATAATGCAAGTTTTATCGAAGAAATGATAATTCTCTGAAACATCGCGAATGATGAGATTCGATAAAACGAAAAATTGGACTGAAGATATAAAATAATCAGATTCATTATAACTATTTTTGGAAATTTGCAATAATTAAAGTTTTTTCTGTTAAAAACGGTGAAAATAATACAAAAAATATCTACCAGTGTTTATTCATCAAAAAAAGGAAAAAAATCATGAAATCAAGGAAAATATGTGAAAAAAAAGTTAATGCATTGAAAGAGTATGCCATGTGAATGAGCTGCCATTTAAGACAACCATAAGTATTCTTTAAGGGCATTGTATAATATTTTATCATGTGAATATATTGTTTACAATTTTTGATAATTTCATTTTTAATTCGGTTGCTTTATTTTTTAAATATGTGATCCATATTTTTCTGGGCCTCTTTTTCTCAGCCACCTCATTGGGCATTTTGCCTGTTGTGGCGTTGTATTTGTATTTGTGGTGACTAGCCATGTATTTGTTCTCATACATCTTTGTATTTGTTTTGCCTATCCGGCTTTGATTGATACTGTAAATCATTGGTATTCATACTGCCGATTGTAATTTTTGTATTATCGGTCTTATTCTGGATTCGGAGCACAAATCCATTAATCGGTTTGTTTTTAAATGTCTTAGGTTCATGACAGTGTCGTCGTTGGGCAAGAGAGCGGTAGATAACAACGCTTTTTTTTTTCGGGATCGTATATCAAATCACCATTCGAGTTTAAACATTACGATCTTTACTTCATAGCCGCGTATACTGACGGACATCCTGTACCTTTCAACCTCTAGAACCCCAGTATGATCGAGGCTTATTTATCAGAGCGTATCATTGTATGTTTTTGGAAAACATTTTGCTGTACGGGTGCTTTTCAAAAAGTAATAAAGAGATTTTATCGATGCATCGGGCTCTCTTCACTTTCAATATTGGCCCTATGTTCGATTAGTCGGCATTTAAAAAAAAATGATCAAAACCCTGAATGCGTGCATTTTAAAGGTTTTATGAATTCTTACCCGTATCAGAAGAAACCAAATATCGAAAAGATGCTGTTCCTTACAAACATTATAAAAAGTAGTAATATAATAAGCATTTTTCCCCGTCATCTTCAAGTTTTAACCAGCGGCTTCTAAAAAGTATTCATTTCGGTGAATGCACGCGTACAGTGAAACCTCGCTACAACGATTTTTTTTTTCCAAATCTTGTTTGGAATTCTAATGTTGAATTCCTCTCGATACAACGATGTCGAGTGCTATGGGGTAAACCCTGTTAAACTGCTAACTGAATTTTATTAATCATTAAACCAAGTATAATATTTTGTTGCAAGCAATAAATGCATTCGATGGTGGGACGTCAAAATGCGTTAAGACGGATACACACTACACTGACGTGGCGTGTTACACACGTTAATGCGTGCGATATAAAGTTCCACCGTTGAGTCTTCTGTAGGTACGTTCACACTGTGCTGACGCGACGTGTGAATGTGTCGGTTCATGAAATCCTACGTAACACGCCTTATTACGTGTCACAAAAAGATCAAATCGTTCAGATTTTCGTCAGTCGTGTGATGGCATGTGAAGACGCCATATTTGTTTTCCGCGTTCTTTTTGCTTCGTTCGTGTTTTGATCAATTTTGTTTTTTGTTCGCGTTTTGATTTATTTCAATTTTTTTCGTGTTTTCATTTAATTTGTTTTTCGCTCGTGTGTTGATGATGGAAGAGCACCTGATCGAACACGTTCGGTCAAATTCTCTGCTCTATGAGAATACCCACCGAGAATACAGAAATCAAAATGCACGGAGAAAACATGAAGTTTCAGGTCAGTAAACAAATTATTTATTTAGCCTTTGAAATTGTAAAATTAAACAAGTGTATCTGAATATGAGATAAATAAACATATATGTTACGAAAAAGTTTATTTATGCAGTTATTATGGACTTGACTAATCGTCTTGGTGAGTTTGATAAATTGCCCTAAATTTATCACTTTTACCGGTGATGATGCATAGTACCCAAGCACCACTGGTAAATTTAATAACTAATAAAAAATTGTAGCTTTTGCTGGCGATTATGCATAATAACCATGCGTCGTGTCATTGGTAAACATGATAAAACGTACTACATGATACACATAATAATTCATACATGTATTGTATCATTATATTGGAATACGATAGTAAAATTTATTATATCGGGGCACGATCGTAAAATTTGTTATCATTACATCGGGGTACGCTCATCAAATTTGTTATTATATCGTGGTCCGACTATATTCATCAGACAACTCATTTGGAATTTGTTTTTCATGTTTATAAAATTCCCCAACTACACTAGGGAATTATTATTTTTTATATGCAAATTATCAGAAACAATATATTTTGGACAGAGGCGCCGACATGTAGAAAACATTGCAGAGAGATGAAAATCATTTTTCTTCCTGTATATATATCAACCCCATACGCGAAAGTGGCGGAATGGTGCATAGCATTGTACAATAATTAATTAATGGGGGGGGGGGGGGGAAAGGGGAGCTCAGCCTCCTCATAAAATTTATTTGTGGAGCTCTAATATAGCTAGTCCCCAGCTTCCAGCGTCTATAATTTTGCATTTTATTGGGGGCCGGGGCTTACATCTCGAAATTGACCTTCAACACAAGAAGTCGGTGATATAAAAAATGTTGAGAACGCTGCAATATAACGACCAATAAATATCATTAAATCGACTAAAACAACGATGGAAATCAGCTTCCTACCACCACCACCAAAGAAATGGACAAAATTCGCCTTTGAGTGTGTTTAAAATTTTTCTCTATCCCCTTTTTTTAGAGTACAAAATGGCATCCAAAGGACGATTCTCGGCCGAAGAGCACAGATTGAAGAATGCAGCCGACAGAATAGCTGAGATGAGCCACGCTTGGAAGGCACAAACACCTATCGCAATAAAGTTGCACGTCATGTCAGAGACGTTGTGAATTCAGATTCGTGGGAATTCCACGTCCCAGAATTTCCACGAATAAGATTTCATAAATTCGACATCGTGGTGTGTTTCGGTCTTAATGCATCACACCAGTGTGCACACCGTATAATGTCTGATATGATCCCGCGCCATCTGACGTCACGTGGTCACACATCACGTCATAGTAGTGTGTATCCGCCTTTATGCTTGGTTACCCATGCGTTAAGACGTCGCTGATGCCAACAACTGCATAAATTTGGCGGTGATAATGCTACGTTACTACCCTTTTTATAACGATATTTTTCTTGGTCCTTAATTCGGTAGTTGCGGTGAGAAAAAAAATCCTAATCCTTTTTTATTTCAGCGGGGAACGAGTCGGAGCTATGCTGGAAAATACAGAATAACTCTCAGTTAGGACGATCTTGACATGACAAACACTTATTTTTTTTCTCTCTTTTGTGAACGAGCACTGCAGCGAAATATTCTTTAATGCAAGGTAAGCTCATCGAGTTTACGCGTCCCGCCCTAAAGGCATGCGCTAATTCTGAAGGTCGGACGTTGCGAATGAACCCAGCCCAGCAGGAGAGGAATTGGGATGGGGCAACGCGCCGGTGTCGTAAAATTATTTTAATTTCAAAACAAAATTATTTACATTTCATTTTTATTTACCCCTGTCTTGGGTCCCCACTCAACCCCGTGACTGGAAAAAAATTTCAATATTTATTAAAAAGAACAATTTACATTTAGCACGTTTTAAACATAAAACAAAAACAAATTCATTATTTACATATTTACAATTCCCCTTTTCACAGTTTCTAAACAATGGTGGGAATGACAACATTATAATTCATTTCACTAAGATGAATTACTAAGTTTAATAATTCGTTCCCTCTCTAAGTTTATCAATCTCTCTTTCGTACATTTTACAGTTCACTGAAAAATGCGAAGTATCCCAGTTCGTTTTTTTCAGTTTGTTAAATTCCGCCCGGTTACTACATTTTGTTTCTTTTACACAATCATTTTTCAAATGTCCTTCTTCACCACAATTTTTACAAATACTTACATGTATTACAAATACTTTTGTAATACACTTGTATTTGTAATACACTTGTATTTGTAATACACTTGTATTTGTAATACACTTGTATTTGTAATACTTGTATATTGTATATACAAATACTTGTATTTGTATTTGTAATACTTGTATATTGTATATACAAATACTTGTATTTGTATTTGTATTTGTATTTGTAAGAACTTGCACGTCCTAGCCAGGTGTCCAAATTTCCAACATCGGAAACACTGTAAGGGTTTAAGGTATTCTTTCATTCTATGGCTCTTCCATCCACAATGAATAATTGCTTTGTACATTATTTTCCTAAAAACCCCACTATTTACTTGCAGTATCCAATTTGTTCCTCCGCTAAGGTCATATTTGTAAATCATTCGAATTTGTTCTTTATCAGTTCCCTCTATTTTACTCCTTACTGCCTCCAACAATTCTTCTTCTGTTATATCCTTATCTACTGAATGTACTATAATTTTCGGGTCTCTACCTTTTATTTACTCCACTTTATACTTATCCCTGAAGTCGATTCTTTCTAATTCTTTTTGCATTTTCTCCATATCTTGATTGCTTTCCAATTCGACCATCACAAATCCACGGCTTGTTGTGCAGTGATCCCTAATTTTTATTTTATCCTTAGTAGGATTAAAATCTTTTTTTAAAGCTTCCAGTGCATCTCCTATCTGTTCTAAGGGTTTTATTCTAAGTAGGTTTCTCTTTTTCTTAACCTGTTCATTCTTTTTAGACTTAGAAGTTTCATCTTTTTCTTGTTCTTCTCTTTGCTCTCTTATAAATTCAATAAAAGGTTCGTCTTCTTTTTTCTTTACTATCTTTAATATCTCTACTATATTCTTAAAAACCAACATAAGCGTTCCATCTAGTCCTGGCCTTATTTTCTTTAACATTTCCATTACTTTTCACCTAGTTCTTCCATACACAAAAGTTCCACAATAGCATGTTGTGTTGTCACTTTTACTATAGAGTTCAGCTAAATCTAATTCTTGACTTTCTACACCTGCTTTAGCAAACTGATCGATTTCTTCTTTCACAGATCTCTGTAACGATTCTTCCATTCTATCCGTCATTTCTCTCCTTATCTGTATTTCTTCAAAGTACAAGTCCTTTACTTCTTCCAAATGAACCAAATCTTCCACTTTTTTAGTTAACTCCTTAATTTATCGTTCTTTATTCCTTAAATCTTGTTTAATCCTCTATGGTTTTCTTACCTTTCTTTATCTATTGCTGCTAAGTCAACAGCTTTTTTCATCGTATCTAGTTCAGTCTCAAATTTCTGCCTCTTTCCATCTTTTCCTTCATTATGGTCGTGTATGACTTTATTATATTGTTCTTTACTCACACAATCAATTTCAATGTGAAGTACCTGTATTTTAGCTTCATCCAGCTGTTTTTGTATTTTTCGTTAATTTCTTTATCTCTTTCTTCTAGTTGAATATCTAATTCAGTAATTTTTTTCTCGTAGTTTGTCTTCATATTACATCTTTTTTTGTGCTCCTCTTCCAATGCACCCTCAAGATTTGTCAATAGACTTTTCAACTGTAATTGCTCTTCTATTTGCTTTTGAAAACTTTCTTCTAAGTCAGACTTCTGCAATTGACTACTGCTCCCCGATTCTTTTAAATCATTCACTTGCTGAATTAAATGAAAACGAACTTTTCGAAGCTCCCTTAACTCTTTACTCTATTTATCATGCGTTTTTGCAACTTTCCTAAATTCCACTAGAATTTCATCTATTTTTGTTTTCATAGCGTCCTTTGTCACCTTAGAGATATGACCCAAAGATTGAATTCCCTCTTCTAACTTCTTTACTTTACTTGTTGCTCTTAGTTGAGTTCTAGGTTCAGAGACCTCACTACTCATGCTAATTACTGCATCAGACACGTCTTCAGTTTCGTCGGGTGAACTGTTGTTCCGACTAGGCCAAACCTTCCCCGTTTGCCGACGTTAAAGTTGCCCGTGCAGGGTAAATACAGGAAATATTAGGCGTTATGAAAGAAAGTTATCAATTTCACGCGTACACTAATATATCTCTCAAAGAAAGATTGATCATCGTCAAAAAAAAGAAAACCCTATTTTTTTCTAAATGAGCTATACAATGAGATTTTCTCTGATGCACCGTAAATACAACTGCATGTCCATGAATATGCGAATTCATTCCTATATTTCTGTACGAATATCAGGGGACTACAAGTAAGTTCTTCCGATAAGCTCGAGTATTTAATTGTGCCGCATTTACAAACATCATGAATTTTTTATCAAAAGAAATCGCGATGTCCAAAGAATATAATAAATGTCAGAGACGATATCTAAACGTTTGATAAAAGTGATTTTAAATCACTACGTAGCGAGTAATTTAGCCGGAAAATAAATATAGGTAATGCTGCCACCTGGTAAAGACTTATATCGTCATTAATGTCATCGATATGGGTCACGTAATCAACCATCTTGACGAGTGAAGAATCTTTTTTTCGAAAACAAAGCAACTTTTTTTTTTAGTTTTAGAATTTATTTTAAAGAAGCTAAAATTGTAAAGGAATAAACCAATACGTAAAAGTTTATAAAAATTGTGTCATTACAGAAAAACAATTGAGGGGGGGGGGGGAAGGGAAGATAAATAAGATAGTCCACAATATTTCTTTAAATATAACACTCTTCTCCCCAACGTCTACGCGGGCGAGCGGTTACATGTACGATATCAAGGTTTCAAATCCCGACAGGCCACCAAAAATAAAAAATAAAAATACTGCCATTTCGAAATTTCCCTTCCAACAAGAAGTCCGGCGACATGATTCCTGGCTCGAAAGTCGCGAAATCCGGAATTCAGCAAGAAAAGCAAAAAGTCGACACTTCCGGTGGCGCAACCTAGCTGCAGAAATATCCTCAGCTAAAGTGCTCCCGATACTACTTACGGTACTTATAAATTCGAAATTGGTGGAAAGTTTAGCAAAAATTAAGGATTAAAATAATTCAAGATTCATGAATAAAACAACTAATTCACAACAACAAAACATTAATGAGAGTAATAGTTTTAGAATCGATGAAAATTCAGAATTTTTGAAAGGCATAATTTTGGAATTACTAAAAGCTCATAACTTTTGAGCTCTCTATTTGATTCAGGACCTTACGTTAAACACGGGAATCCCAGCGTATGAGATTTGAATTTTTTATTATTGAGATCCCAAAGCAGGAGTTGTAGTGGGTAATGATGCACCCACAGTATTTTGTAAAACCACTCCGTGAGCTTAGAACATATATCGACGCTCGACATATCGACCCTCTTCGCCCCGTCGAAAACGGACGTCGCATTAGGAGGGTCCTTATGTAGAAAGAAAACATATGATATCCGTTCTATGAAAATATTTGGGACTTATGCTACCGGTCTTTGTAATACAATGGTCGTTATAACGAGCGTTGACTGTATTCAGAATTCGAAATGCCCTATATAAAGGTAGAGCTGAACACTCACGAGTACATATACACTTCCAACACCTCTTGATTCCAATTCATTTGGTTTAGATCAGTGGCGTCACATTCATGCTTTGATCTGCATCGTTTTGCAACTTTTTCGAAAGGTCGTAAGATTTTTAATGCATCAAATGCCGGTTTTACTCTTGTAATGATGCGATATAAGAAATCAAAAGTTTTTATATCTCATTTCAGGTGGAACAAAAAAAATAGTTTAGAAGTTATTGGGGATAGATTTGTCGACTTAAGAAGTTTCGCTTCTATAGCGCGAGATTCTCGCGCTCTTTTTTTACTAGAGACGTTGTTTCGAAAATTTTCATTCTATATCCATCATGCATTTGTTTTGCTACGTTTCAGAAAGGCTAAATGCATGTACATTTTGCGTCTTGCCCATGGGGGCATCCGCTTTAAACTGATGATCTTAACGTTTCCACGACAATCCAGTCCATCGCAAGAGGATGAGCGAAGTGCTGCTTGCATCTTTAGGAAAAGGAAATAAGTCGAACCAAGTACATCTTGCACTAATTGGCCACATAAAAGTCAAAGTTTACTATAGGATCCCCGCTTAAAATTCGACTGTTCCTGCAATTTTGCACTCTCAAGTCCTGCATTTTGACGACTGAAATGACAGTTCGCACGTACTTGCAGTACTGCTGACTAAATCCTACAATTTTCAAACACGATGCAACCTGCAACTCGCGAGGTTCAAGAACTAAGTTTTGTGCACTAAAACCAGGTCTCTTTATCAAACTCTGAAATCCTCGTCCTCTCACCTGGGGACTTCATTGGAATTTTGAGGGTGTCACAATTAACATCAAATCGCAAACCAGCAAATCATTACCATTCATGACTTTAAGAGCACCAGTTTAGTTATGTACTTGGACTTTAAGAGTAAAGAATTAAAAATATACACTATTTACATGTTTGTGCAGAGTCATACGCTATTATTTGTGTGCGATAATGTACGTGACTTCCGTAGTCAACCCATGTTTGCTCTTAGCCTACACCACCTGAGTCCGTGACTTATGTAGCTATTTTTTTACACCTCTTGTTCACACACTCATTGCTCGAGAACAAAAGTAGTAAAGTGGTGCGATAGCACATAAGTCGCAGACCTTCTCGCGCGAATGACAGGACTGAACTGTGGGATGTGTAAACCAAAAAGTAGTAAAGTTGTGTGATAAGTCGCGGACGGTTTACACACCCCACTATTCAGTCCTGTCATGGTATCTGCATTAAATAACTTACGAGTTAGTACTTGTAGTTGATTCCGTTTTCTTTACACTCTGGATTTTCTTTCGGAGAATCTGGCAATTGGCCGGATTACAGCTGTTCTGTTGCCAGACTCTGGCTCTTGGTTGTTTTCTTTGGCCGTTCACAATTAGGACATTTCTCCTCATTTGTGCAACCCACCGCTTTATGACCACTTTCCCCACAGCGCTTACAACATTCTTCACTATTACATCTTCTCACCATATGACCTTATCTCCAACACTTGAAACACTGAAGAGACTCCAAGTTCAAGTATTCCTTTGTGGTACAACAAAACTACCCCAAGTACACTGGCCTTTTTTTTAAGTGAGTTCGTCGACGGCCTCGAGGATTGGATAACCCAACTGATCTCACCAGTTCTGCGCTCTAATTTTGTTACTACCTAAATGACCTGTCTCCAACGGAATCGCAAGGGACCGAAATTTATTTCCGTTGAACCCAGGTTTCCACTTAAAACAGGTTCAATTGACATAATGTGTAAAATTATGCAAGGATTTCGTTGTGATTAAAATAAGACAAAAATAAATAAATTGCAAATACAGTTAATAATTTAAAAATAGATCAAATAAATAATTAATTAGTCTATAATTACAAAATGCCGTATTTAGGTTTTGACAGCATTTATATAAAAAATTCCGATTTGCACTGTTTTTCCTTCTAAAATAACAATTTTTACGTTTTTTTAAGTTCCTCAAGAATTTTCAATTAGGATGTCAATATCCGTTGTCATGTTCAGTTTGCACATTATCGTCTATGCTTACGTAATCCTCAGCATCAGGGTCGTAACTAGGGATTTTGTGGGGGGAAAGAGCAACATACTTTTGCTGTCCCTACCACTGTAAAATTTCATGATATTATAACGGTGTTTTTGTTCCCAACTCAAATTTGCCACCCCGTAAATTTTGTCGTCAGGGCAAATGCCCCCCTCCCCCTTTCCCTCTCTCTAATTAATTCCGGTCCTGCTCCGCCTTGCGATCACGGAATGCCCACAGCTTGCATATAATTTTGGATGTCTTGCATTATCATTTGGAAATTCAACCCTTACCGTAACACTGAAAAAAAATCGGTGGTGCACTTTAACATTTAACATTACAACGCAAACCGCATGATCCTTCGGTCCGTTGGTCGTCAAACACTCACAGTGTGTGTGAAAATTTCCCGTTAAAAAAGGGTATAATTTTCCTTTACGTTTCCGCATTAGATGGTTCCGTTTAATCCAGGATTTTTAATGTGTAAATTGGCATTGAAATCGCGGGACTAAAATTTTTTTCCGTTGAAAACAGGTTTTCGCTGAATGCAGTTTCTGTTGAAGACAGGTTTTCGCTGAATACAGTTTCCGTTGAAGACAGGTTTTACTGTACTTCCCAAGGAGTAGGCGAAGACTTTTCCGAACTGCTTGTAGAACTCAATCTTTCTTCAGTTCTACCCCGTAGACTGCCTTTGGGATTTGTCCTTTTGAATTCTTCAATCTTAAACTTCTGCTTGCATTTTCTTGAAAGTTCCTCACCATTTTCTTTGCCTCTTCCCTTCCGCCAATCTCGACCAATACCGCTCCTCTTTTTGTCTATTAGTGGTCCCTAATGGTAATTTTCGCTTTCGTGGTGTCATAGCTGCTTTTTAAGGCTACTAGAGTCCCTCCACTTTTTTCCTGGATTTAATAATTGATTCATTGCAAATTCGCCGAGATATTACACTTTTCCTCATCCAACGGTATTTGGGCGACTAACCAGTACACGAAAAAGGGAAACACAAATAAAAATAGATAAATAAATGAAACATTACTGAAGGATAACAGAATTTTTACTTTCTTCAAATCATCAAATCATTTAATAAGGAATTCTTCTCGTTAAAGTATATAACACCGTAGTGTTGAAAAAGACACAGTTTCAAGATATTTGAACAAGTGGTGTTCGAAAAAATGTTCCTTATCTGACAAAAAATCAGTTTTGAGAAAAGATCATTTTAATGGAAAGCACTAAACAGTGCCAACAGTTTATATTAAAATGATGTTAAATGTACAAATACAAATACAAATACAACGCCACAACAGGCAAATTGCCCAACGAGGTGGCTGCTTAAGAACATCACGGATCCCCGAGCCCCTACCTACTACTGCTACACCACACATGCACCCCCCCCCCGCGGAACCCCCCAATCCCCCAACGAATCGGTACATGCGGGAATGTGCGTGTGCGTGTAGTGCAACCTGACGTAAAGTTTGTTTCTGTGTAATGCTTGTTATGTGTAGTGCTGTCATCTGTCCCCAGTTTTACAAACTATGAGTGAAGTGTTATGGTTGAATGATTTACCGTTGTAGGACTGTTGCTCTCTGTGGCGAGACTTTTTAACGGGGAGATCGGCTCGCATTTGCGCCTTGAAGTTGGGAACCTACAGAAAACCAACTTCAGCCGACCACCACTGTGGGGTTCGAACCCGGATCCTGGCATCACGAGTCCGGCACTATAACCACTCGACCACCACAGCGGCGAGTGTTTTTGCTCTACGAATGTGCGTTCACAATTGTCACTGTTCATATTTACTCCAATGTATTCATAGGCCCAGCGTGCGCTTCTGTTCCAAAGTAAAACAATCACATAGATTTATGTCGGTTAATTCTCCATGTTCTGTTGAATTTCCACTTGGTCGACCGAACAAATATTTATCTTTCAAAAAATCCGAAATGAATGATTAAACAAAAATATCAATCATATTTTTATTATCTAAGCACATCCATACTTAGATAATATTTCAACCATAAATATATGCCTATGAAATAATCCATACAACCATAAATATTTTTTCATGGGCACTGCATAATATTTTATCATTTATATGTCGTTTTTAGTTTTTCCTAATTGCATTTTCAATTGCGTTGTATTTTTTAAATACATGACATCCATAATTGTTATGGGTATCTTTTTCTCAGCCACCTCGTTGTACAATTTTACTGTTGCGGAATTGTATTTGTATCAGCTTTGAATGGTTCGATATTAAGTCACGTGTTTGACTCGTATATTATCTTTTCTGGTTCGCCGGACTGCAAAAGAAAAGTATAATAGCATTCGTGTGTGGGCGCACACCAAACGAAAATGAGATGACAGGGCATAAAATGAAAGCACGATCATTGGGTTTCAAAGCCATCTGAACAATCGGAACAAACATTCCGTTCCCCTGATTCGTCAAACAATATCGATAACAGTTCACATATATAATACATATATCGATGGAAGTGTCCGCCCTCTAAAATTCATATAAATGCAAATTTAAGAGTTCCAAGTCAGTTTCTGAAAGATTCACTTTTAAAAAATCGAAATAATGAATAATTTCGGTCTTGCTGCAATCCTTGGTGCCTTTGTTGCAATATCGATGTTTTTTGGGGTAGCCATTGGTGAGCCATAAATTTTAATTTTACGTTTCAAACTTGAAAATATTTTGCAAATCTCACGATGTAATCCCAAATTTATGCAGGGTGATTTCATAATTTCCGTTGCTGCATTTTAAATCAAATCAAATCAATTTATTCATTTACAACATACAGAGATTTAGATTAGTTTAAACAAAACGAAACATATTTATCATCCAGAGGCTGTGATGCTGAACGGATGATTGAAAATTTACATAATTTATGAATAAAATATACTGGTGTAAAGTTGATCCTGGAGGCATTAGAAAAACTATGCAAATAACGTGTAGGACTCGGATACATTATTCATGTTGAAAGTTTTTGTATGATTATTAAAATATTAAAAAAATTCTGCGAACACCCTGTTTTAAAAACCTAATTAGAAAGTTGTTTCCGTCTCTTTTGATGCAAAAAAGAATTCCACGTTTTTAAGTGCAATTTTCACTCAGATATTGGAATTTAGAAAACGGAAGAAAAAGTTTGGAAAAAACAGCATTTGATGAGGGTAAAACGGTTTACTCGTATTTATACATCGATTATTCCCGATTTTCCCTCGCTCTTTGAATTCGAATATCTTTGTGAATGTTGCACTAAGAAACTTGGAATTTTCTTTGTTGGCATTAGGAGAGACAGGCCAACAAATTTCTATTTGGATGTTTATGCACAAGGTCCTCGTATAGAAAGGCTTTTATTTTATTTTTTTATTTTAATAACATGGAACTCCTTGCAACATGAACAACATATCTGAATACTAAACGTTATTTGAGTACTTTTTCTAATTGAAAGTATGCATCTAGGATAGGAGAAAAAACAGCAGAAATGATGGTGAAAATCTTTTTCCGTTAGGTTTTGTTGTTTTTCCCATAGAATTTTCGAATTCAAATATTCCAGGGAACATTGCACTTAAAAATGTGGAATTTTTTTTGTTTTGTTTTTGGCATCAGGAGAGAGAGTGTAATAACTTCCTCATTGAGCTTTTGAGCACATTGCGTCCGTATAAAAAAAGTTTCTTTATTTAATTTCAATAAATATACAACCTCTTGCAACATGAACGACGCATCTGTGTTCTACACATTATTTGCATGCGTTTCTCTATTTGGAAGTATATTTCAAGGACAACAGCGAATAAAGTACCATGCGTGATGGTAGGTATGTATTCTGTGTGTAGAACCTTCTTGGGGGAAAAGAAACTCAATGTGCTTCTGAGCATGATCTTTATATGATTGCTGTTTCTTGAGCAACATCGGCAGATAGGTTTAGAGATCCCTGTATCAGTGCATTGTTAATACTAAAAAATACAGGCCGTTTCATCATAATTGGTTCATCATAAATTCGCCGAGATATTACACTTTTCCTCGTGTAACGGTATTCGGGAGACTAACCAGAACACGAAAAAGGGATACACAAATAAATAAATAAAGCATTACTGAAGGAGAACAGAATGTTTCTGAATGAACAGGATAAATTATGAATAATATTTTACTGATTATTTCTTTCTTTATACTACAATTATAGGATGAATATTTACGAAGAAGGACTTTCTTATAAAACATTTTCCATGTAAAAAATCAAAAAAGTGTAATTATTTCGTGTTTTCAGAAGGGTATTACGAATATTTTTATTCATTTATCTAAATGAAAGGACTGAATAATGACTATAAGTAATTTAACTTCCCCATTTCTGAATGATGAAAAACTGTCAAACTCGGCATTCTACGTGGGTTATGGCACGATGAAAATTTATATAAATCATTGAAAATGTTGAATCTGAATAGTTTTTTTTTTACTTCTTGATCTAATTTGTTTGCTTTTAATTTAGAAAAGTTCATGAGCAATGTGTATGTTCCTCATTTGGCTCCTAGGAGCCTGAATCGACTTAGAAATTTTTTACCTTGAAAAGTGCCAAAAATCACGAATTTTTCTACCAGTATTTCGATCCGAACTTTACGGAGTAAGTTTTTTCGAGTTTTATAAAGAAAACGCAGAATTTAATAATTGGCATTTTCAGGTCGGGGCCGTTTCATTTTTTTTTTATTTCCTCCGATAATGATTGTTTTTCCGGGGGGTGGGGTTCAACTATCACAGATAAATTCCGTTCTCTTCGCTGATCATTTCTCATGAAATTTCGCTGATCATTTTCCATATGATCATTTTTCTTTTTAAATTCCATATTTTGTTGCTGCACTTATCGTGAACGAAACACCTGTTTTAGTTTGCAGTTCACATTTCTCTCTCTCTCTCTCTCTCTCTCGCAATCTCTCTCTCTCTCTCTCTCTCACTCTCTCTCTCTCTCTCTCTCTCTCGCAATCTCTCTCTCTCTCTCACTCTCTCTCTCTCTCTCGCAATCTCTCTCTCTCTCACTCTCTCTCTCTCACTCTCTCTCTCTCACTCTCTCTCTCTCTCTCTCTCTCTCTCTCTCTCTCTCTCTCTCTCTCTCTCACTCTCTCTCTCGCAATCTCTCTCTCTCTCTCTCTCTCTCTCGCAATCTCTCTCTCTCTCTCTCTCTCTCGCAATCTCTCTCTCTCTCTCGCAATCTCTCTCTCTCTCTCGCAATCTCTCTCTCTCTCTCTCGCAATCTCTCTCTCTCTCTCCCTCTCTATCTCGCAATCTCTCTCTCTCTCTCTCGCAATCTCTCTCTCTCTCTCTCTCTCTCTCTCGCAATCTCTCTCTCTCTCTCAAAACGTTAATATACTCGTACTTATTCGTTCTGATAAATGATCGTGATATTTTTCTGTTTAGCTGCAGTAAGTAAAAATTACATTTGCCATCTATATTTTTGTTAAATTCTAACTGTGAATACGTAATGAATTGCATAGACGAAACACTAACTCAACGAATGCATAATACAAAAGAAATATTTAAAATAAGTTTTGCATGAGAAGAAATTGAATGATGGTTTTTATTTACCCAAGGATGATTACCCAACTAGTTTGTATATTTCGAAAACTAAAAAAAAGTGAGCACGTGATATTCCGTACCAAAACAGCGAAACAAGAACCACACGCGAAAATTTTCCCGTTTGTATATTTTTAAAACTTGCTGTGTGTATATGTCAGAGAGAAAACATTTCGCGAAGGAATCGTCAATTTTGGATCGTGATTTTTTTTTTTTTTTTTTTTTGCAAATTGGTACAAATACAAAGTATGTGTAGTGCGCCCCGCATGATGGCGCTGTGGCATCTTCCCAACATATATAATTATTATTTTATTTATCCTGGCGGCAACACCACACGAATCTCAAGTCAAAGCCGTCTGGCTGTATATACAAAGGTAATTTCGATTTCCGATTCCGTTCATAATTCCGACAGACAAAATTCCGACACGGTCAAATTAAAAAAAATAATGATAATTCAATAATTTCGCTATATAAGCCGCGCTTTCGGTCGGGATTTGCATTTCTCGCGCAGAGGGGTTTTGCGTAGCCAATAAGATTAGTAAACTGCTATCGAATAAATTTTAATTTCACTGCGTAAGTCGCACTTTGCGGTTTCTGCCACATACCAAGATATTAAATGGCAATCAATAATTTGGAAATTCATTTAATTTTCCGATTTGGCAAAAAAAAGCAGAAGATTCAGGGTTGCCCTTTTCTGGCTTTTATCGCTTTTTCTATTTGTCACAAACGCTGCGATTCCGTATGATTTGCTATATGAGAATTTTCCGAAATTCTTTCTCTCTCAACTTGCAAATAAACTTTAAATGCCAAATAATGTTGCACAAAGTGAGACCATATCATGGATATCTTAATTTAAAATTTCCATGGTTTTTTCTAAAGCAATGTAATGATGGAGAAATCTTTTACTCCAAATGAATAAAATTACATGTCTTGACAGACTGATTCACCGATTGATCATCGCTGAGCCGAAACCACTGGAGCTCAGGCCCGCAAAACTAATGTAGCAAAGTGTTTTCCGTTTTAGGATCGTCAGAATATTAAATGTATTACAACATTTTGGACTTTGGTCACGTGTCATTTTTGTAACGGTCAGTTGCGCGCCAAACAACCAAAACGAAAAATGTTGTTATAATTTCGGAAAACAACTGCTTTACTATGGTTATCTCTTGCCGAAACCACTGCATCAAGTACAGAAAAGGTTTATGCTAATCTAAAGGGTTGATAATGTAGAACTCTCATTTGAGAACATAGATTGAGTGAAAATTTTCGTTTTGGAGCATTTTAATACTTTGTATGATCCTTCGATTTATTGGTCGCCAATGACTCTCAGTGTTTGTGTGAAATTTTCCGTTAAAGAGGGTAGAATTTTCCTTTCCGTTTCCGTGTAGGACAGGTTCCGTTTAATGCAGGTTTTTTAATGTGTATTTTGGCATTGAAATCATGGGACCACGTTTTTCGCTGAAGACAGGTTTTACTGTATTTGCTTTTTGCAATAATGGAGAAAAAAGTAAATCAACAAGTTAAACATGAAAGGCAGCTTAAAAATGAAAAGCGTCCATTCGGCATAAACAAGTCGAATAGACTTGCAGAATAAATAATAACATTACATAACGTCACCTCTCACCAACTTCACTACTACTATTACTACTGAACCAGACCTTCACCTCGTCCATATTCCTCTTCGGAACTTCTCACGAATTGGTACATGTCGGAATGTGTGTGTACGTATAGTGAACCATCCGTGACATTCGTTTCTGTGTAATGCTTGTTATGTGTAGTGCTGCCATCTGAACTTAAACTATGAGTTTTTTCTCAACTCGTAGTGAATGAAGTATAATGAATGAATAATTGTAACGTTGTGTGTATAGGAAAGAAAGAAAACTCCAATGCATAATGCATTTGAAATTAAAATTCTAAAATTTATTTGATCGCAATTCACTGTTCTTATCGGCGCCGCAAGAAATGCAAAGCGTGACAGAAAGTGCGAAGTGCGGCTTATACGGCAAAATTATTTTTTTTTTAATTCGACTTTGTCGGGATTATGACCCAGACCCGTTTTGTTTACGTTCTCCTGCTCACCGATGCGCATGTTTCATCCGTCTCCTCGTAAATATTATGCGTTGTAAATAAATAAATCAGTTGTATGTATATAAATGAAGCCGTCTGATGGAAGAGCCAAAAAGGTATCTAGGAAACACATATTAAATACAAATCCTTTTGGATTTGTATTTAATATGTATTTAATGTATTTGTGTATTATATTAATGTATATTAATGTATTTAATTTCCATTTTGATTTTAAAAACTCGCCCGATTGAATAACTTTTTGAAACGACGAAAATTTAATAGTAAGGAATTTTACAGTATTTGAATTTCAACAATGTAATTAAAATGACTCATCTCTATCACGTGAGCAGCCTGTAAGTAATTGCAAACGTGATTTGATACTGATCGAATGAAATGCATATGCCTTTATACAGGGTGTCTTGTAAGTCCTTTATCTCATTAACCGTTCGTCGTAGAGGAAAGGTATCAATTTGAAAAAAAAAAATTCTCAAAATGAGTTGAGAAATCACCCTGTTTCGAGAGTGAAAATACAGTGTGTAGCAAAATAAAAAAATCTCAATTTTTTATATGAACACCCTGTCCTAAAAAAACCTAATTGGCAATCAAACCTAATTGGCGCTATCTCTCTTGAGGCCAACAAAAAAGTTCTATGTAAACGTTCGACGATACAGTCAAACCTCTCTTTCTCAACAACTCGAAACTATTTCTCGAAATACTCCATATCTCGAAAAATAATGAATCAATGCATTTTCACCTCTCTGTTTCGAAGTGATTTCCGAAAACACGGAATTTCCTTTCCTTTCGCGCAAATCTGGCTTTTCTCCTTAGGTGAAAAAGAAGCATAAGAAAGGATTATTCAGTAAAGCAGCCCATTGTGTTGATTTGTCTCATCAATCGTGGGCAGATATTATGATTGACGGGGGGGGGGGGGATGTCATGTGGATTTCTTACTCAGCATTCCAAAAAAATCCGCCACCAAACAATTCTGAATTCCTGGAAGAAAGCTGCGGATTAGGAAACACAGACATCTCAGTGTTGAAGGATCAGATCTGGTGGTTCACTCGAAATTCAGAGATTCTCAGAACAGTGTTGAAGATGAAATTTCACAACATTAGGGGGATATACCTGAAAGAGCACTTAAAACTAGGAATTTCATTTTCAGATTTTGTGAAAATGGACAAATTTTACTACAAACTTGCAGCACCTTGACTGATACCGAAATTATTTCTGAATGTATGGCCGACTCGGATGACAAAAATGCAGCAGAATAAGCTCCAGGGGAATTAGAAAAAAGTAACAGTGAAAAATGCTGTATAAAAACGCTGTGTCATTTTCTGGAGTAAACTGAAAAGATAGATCCGAAATATTTGCAGCTTCAGCTAGTAAAGATTGAATTGTGAAGACTCAATGATCCAAAAAATATGCATAAAACTAAGCTTACGGATTATTTTAAATAAAGTATGTAAATAAAATTGAATGGAACAAAAAAACAAATCGAACGTATATTTTAGTGTATTTGCATTTAGTGTGATTCAACATTGATCGTGTAACTCACCAATAATTTCATTATTATGTAGTAAAATATAGTACGGTGTTTTTCAGTCCTAATTAATCGAATTTTTCACCTTTTTGGCGTATTTTTCCTTTTTTTCTGAAAAAACCTCTATTTCTCGAAAACTTTCTCGAAATTTTTTTTCGGTGACGGCAGTTTCGAAATGGAGAGGTTTGATTGTATTTCAATTCAAAAATTGGAGAGAAATTGAGAAATAACAGCATGAATGAGGGAATGAAGCATTTTCCTTAGTTTTATATTTCCAAACACTTCTTCGATTTTTGAACTCAAACATCCCAGTGTTTTCCACCCATTGTTTTAAGTGCCTCATTCTGATGCACTTGAAAGCGTGTATTCTTTTTGTTAGGCTCAGATGTGGCGGGGCAACAACTTTCCCTTCTTGGGTTTCTTAAAGTACAGGGTGTCCATATAAAAATGTTTATTTTTATTATTTTTTTTTTTTTTGTGACACACTATATTTTTACTCTCGAAACTGGTACGGACTGATTTTTATACTAGTTTAAAGCTTTTCTTTTTTAATCTAAACCATTCCTCTACGACAAACATTGAATGAGATAAAGACTGAATTAGAACTTACGGGGCACCCTGTATAATACACTTTTGTATAAAGCGACGGAGTTTATTTCTCTATGAGGAGTAACGATTATTTTCTATACAATAATATTTTGATAGAATGAAATAACTTCATTATTTTCCAGATTTTATGCATAATCGTTCGCGAAAGCTGGAGACGACAAATCCCCCCCCCACCCCTCCCATCAAGCACTATACTGCATTCTATCCACATGAATTCAGGAATCAAAATTATTGTTGTCTTAGTTTGAATACTAGAGACGACCGCCATCCAAGATTAAGACCATTTCTTGTTGATTTCTGAGTAAATTTATAATTTATACCACGAGTGGCCAACAGCTGGAGCGTATGACCCGCGAGGTGATTTTGTGCGGACCTCAACAGCGAAAAAATATGTGTATCAAATTAAATTTGTGAACATTTTTCGAGCTGATGATTCCAACCGCAGACTTCCTGATTCACAAACATCCATTTTTTTCTGGTGACGGAAATAAGTTATTATGTGTTCTCACACCACACTGCCTTTCCACACAAATTGTTCATTGAGTTTTTGTTGTTATCATTTATTTACTTCTTTTTTTTTGTTGGGCAAGTTGCCTGTTGTATCTGGTGTTCTGCTCAAGACGTCCAACCTTTTTCGGACTCAAAACCAACTCACAATGGCACCCCGAAACTTCAGCCGACTAAGCATACTCGGTAGACTCGGGGCAATAAAATTTTCAATTTTTTATTAAAGGTTGGTATTTTGCCATTTACCAAGGAACTTCCATACAGGGAAATAATGACTTCCAAAAATAGGGAGATATTCATCTCAGAATTTTGACATGGCATGTTGATGACACTTCTCGTTTCACCAGGCTTGCGCTTCTTCAAACCGAGAATCATTAAATCACCAATATTCTAGTTTCAGGAGGTAACTCCCGTACAGTGGAGTCGAATCCGGGGGTTCTGGAGTGAGCGAGAGCCCACGATAATTTTTGGCACTTATCCGAGCAAGCGAATTGATTCTGAAATCAAAATTTCCTACATAAAGCCCAAGACGAGCACCCACAGGATTGGACGTCCCTGCTCACGTAGAAACAATACGTGTATCGCAATTCTGGTTTTGTCCGTAAAACATTCAAACAATGAATGTATTGAATAGAATAATTTGCAGCAGAGAAACTGAAATTTTTGATGCATTGTATCTAGCTGTGAACCAACCAGATAAGTGAAAGGTGTATGAAGAAAGGGAGACATACAAATCCCCAAGTGAAAGTAGCAGTAAAGTAGTAGTAAATTGCCCGTGTTTCACCGTATTATTTATGGGGCATATAAATCTGCGAGTTCTCCGGGTGCGGCTTATAGTCGGAGTTGTGTCTGGGGTGCATCCGCTACGCTGCAGTTGACTTTTATGTTGGCCGCGAGCAGAGAGAAGTTGGTGACCTCTGGTTTAAAAATTTTGTAAACTATATGGATTTCCGCACCTCACGTCTGACACCCGTGGGTCGGCCCTTGCGGGGATTCTAAGGGTAGCTCTACTGAATTCTCAAAATAGTCACACTATTGCCAAACATGTGCTTCACATCTATGTATTCGTGTCCTTAATAATCGCTCATGGTTTACTTTATTTTCACTCGTGGCTGATACAGTGACTTATCACCCGTAGTAGATAAGATATGACCATCCGCACTTCTTCTTCAGTTCATATAACTTGAGATACTTTCTGATTTATACCGCACAAAATATTAATCCTCACCGAAACATCTTTGTGATTGCCGAAATATCTCAGTCATTGCCGAAACATATCAGTCATCATCATGAAAATCTCATATCACGACAATGAATTACGACAATAACTGAGTGCTGATTTTGTCAGAAAGAAGGAATACGCGCAAAACCCCACCCTTCGTTGTAATGAGCCAGAGGAACGAACGGACAAACAGATTATTTCACAGAGATTTCATGCCCTTTATCTTCAAAATTACACACGTGTGTGTGTGTGTGCGTGCGTGAGTGCGTGGTTTTGAAGATCAAGTGCATGAAATCTCTGCATAAATATATATAGTAGGAGCAAAAATCAAGAGATATGAAGATATAGAATGAAGAAATAGCAAAAATATCTTTTCGAACGGCAAAAGCGCTAGTGCTGCTCACTCTTGTTCATTCAAAAAAATATATGCTTAAAAGTTAATTTTATCAGAGGGAATGTTATGAGAGTGAAATAAAATCTATGCAGTTGGTTGTTATCGGGGAAACCCCCAGGTATGGTTCAAAAAGAGTTGGCGTTTCTGAAAGGTGGCCATGCCTGATTGCAACCGTTGTTCCCGACGCCTGTTTTCTCAAAAAGCATGCTGGACGAAAAAGGCAATGAAAAAATTATGTTAAAGAAATATAATACTAGCAAAAATATATACAGAGCTTCAGATTAAAAATAAAATGAAGTATGAGAAAAATATATACAAAGTTAAAAGAATACAAAAATTACAGGGAATATTTTACAGTGATTACAAAAAATAAATTAAAAAGTCCAAATGTTGTCAAAAATCCAATCAAAAATCACTGGAAATACATTAGAATGGGGGAAACTGCTGTTGTTTTGAAGATTTTTTTGGAAATGTCGTTGAGAAGAAGGTGGTGAGAATACTGTTGCCAGATGCAGCTTTGAAAAGGTTGAAGAGTGCTGTATTGAATTCCTGTTTATTATTACAAATGTATCCGAATCTATAGATTAGCGAAATGAGCGTGTTTCTGAATATTTTGGTGTTGATGTTTGAATGCCAGCTGCTTAAACAGTTGACGAAAAGTGGTAATGAAAAAAACTGACAATAGCACACAGGAGACAATAGCAATACAAGCATAGATAATCACGAGCCTCAGAGTTATGCTCGTGATTAAGTAACAAAAGTAAGAGAAGTACAGAAGTAAGTAAAAGTAACAAAAGATAAAGAAGGTCATTGGCGCGATCTTGAAGAAAAGTCAGAAGAGGATGCTACTGAGGGAGATTCAGAAGAGCGTGCTGCTGAGGAAGATTCAGAAAAGAGTGATGCTGAGAGTGACTCACCAAGTCGTTCCAAACAAAGAACACGTACAAGTATCAAGTATAAGAATACGATTGACTGCACAAATATCAGGATACCACCATCAAGTACCAAGATAAGGAGAAGCAAGCGAATACAATTTAGACATCAGACGATGGAAGATTCAGGATGACTATGAGATACGGCACAGACAGTAAATCAAGACCAAGGCAAACAGAAGATGTCAGATTCAGAAAGAAGAGTACTACAGAAAGATTCTCAAGAACATAGAGATAGGAAGAAGCCAAGAGCATAGGAGTCTCTACAGGCATGTAGTAGTAAACACTAATAAAAAGGATACACAAACAGAATAAATCGGACAACTGCGGTCAACGGAAGAGATAGAAAATCAAATTCAAGATCAAGGACATGAAAAGATTCAAGAACTGGAGGAAGGAGTGCAGCAAAATAATTATCAGGGATTATCGCGCATAACATTTATGTCACTATTTCGAATCATTCATGATTGCATAGTTATGAAAATTTCATAATTAAGTGTATACAAGCGCATATGCTTAATGGTTTGGTCTCTCTTTAGATACATTATAATTCAATGAATTCCGGATGGTTCGTGATTTTCGTTGTCGTATTTAATAAAAATTGAATTTTGTGATTATAGAGATTTCGTTGTCGTATTTAATAAAAATTGAATTTTGCTGATTATAGACTGTAAGTACAAGTGTAAAATTGAGATTGAATGCGTACAATTATATATATGTGCAACTATTTCTAATCATCCATGATTGCATAGTTATGAAAATTTCCTAATTAAGTGTATACAAGCATATGCTTAATGATTTGGTCTGTCGTTAGATACATTAAAATTCAATGAACTCCGGATGGTTCGTGATTTTCGTTCTTGTATTTAATAAAAATTGAATTTTGCTGATCAGCCTGTAAGTACAAGTGTAAAATTGAAATTGAATGCATGCAATTATATATATGCTATTATTTCGAATGATTCATGATTTCATAGTTATGAAAATTTCCTAATTAAGTGTATACAAGCATATGCTTAATGATTTGGTCTGTCGTTAGATACATTATAATTCAATGAACTCCGGATGGTTCGTGATTTTCGTTCTCGTATTTAATAAAAATTTAATTTTGCTGATTATAGACTAAGTACAAGTGTAAAATTTAAATTGAATGCATGCAATTATATATATGCAACTATTTCTAATCATTCATGATTGCAACCCAATTAAAAATGCAATTAACACAAATTATAAACTATATATACACATGATAAAATATTATACAATGCCCATAAAGAATACTTATGGTTGTCTTATTCTAAGAATGGATATCTTCTCGATTTACCCCAACATGTTTATCGTACTTCTTTTTAAACGTGTCAATTGTGTTACAATTTACTACCTCCGGGGGTAAGCTATTCCATTTATTAACAACCCTATTAGAGAAAAATTCCCTGCGACACCATAACCTTGCATTGTCCCTCACTAATCGATACTGGTGTCCCCTTGTAAAAGCAGTCGATTGGTCCATGGTCCATCCTATCCATCCCATTGAAAATTTTGAACACTTCGATCATATCTCCTCGACACCTACGTTCATCCAGTGTAAACATATTCAAAAAATGAAGTCTCTCTTGATAACTCAAGCCCTGTGTGCCAATAAGGACACGCGTAGCTCTTCTCTGCACCCCGTCAACCAATTCTATGTCCCTCTGTATGTATGCTCTCCAAAACCTTACAGCATACTCCAGTCCAAGACGAACTAATCCTCGAAAAAGCGGAAGAATGACTTTAGAAGAACGCGAAGAGACCTTTTTGAAAATGAGACCAAGCATTCTATTCGATTTTTTGACCACCGCTGAACAATGTTCAGAAAACCTAAGTCGCTCGTCAATGAGAATTCCCAAATCGGTGACCCTAGTTGCATCCGGGATAGTGACACCATTCAACTCGTAAGAGAACCGTGGGTTGTTCGAACCAAAATGAGCGACCTTGCACATTGCCCGTGCTGCAATCCTGTTTAAGTTCGTCTGGAGCAACTCCCTATCGCTTTCATTCCCGATTACCCCCATTAGTTTCACATCATCTGCGAATTTGCTAGTAATCCCATCGATACCCTGATCGAGTTTATCGATAAAAAGTGAAAAAGTATCGGGCCAAGGACACTTCCTTGAGGAACTCGACTTGTGACGTCTGTCCAACCAGAGTATTCCCCGTTCACCATAACCCGTTGCGACCTATCTCTTAACCACGATTCTATCCAATTCAGCAAGTTGCCCCCAATTCCAATCTCGTGTAAACGCTTCAAGAGTTTGCCATGTTGGACCCGATCGAATGCCTTCTGGAAATCAAGGTAAACAACGTCTACATTTTTGCTCTTACCCAAAGCCTTAGTCACGTGATCATAGAAGCAAAGGAGGTTAGTTACACATGACTTCCCCTTCCTGAACCCATGCTGATTATCCGACAATACATTATTCTCGTCTATCCACTTCACAAACTGCCTTTTGATGATAATTTCCGAAATTTTCGAGAGGGAGCTCGTCAAACTCACTGGACGATAATTTGACACCGCTTCTCTACTACCCTTCTTAAATATCGGAACAACGTTAGCAAGTTTCCAATCTCTCGGGACGATACCCTCAGTAACACTACCCCTGTATATCTGTGCGACTGGCCCCAACAATTCATTAGCACACTCCCTGAGGACCCTGGGATAGATATCATGTGGTCCTGGTGCTTTCCTTGCACATACATTTCTTAGAAGATTTAGGACCTCCACGTCTTCTACTTGAATATTGTTGAGGGTTTTATTACCCCATGCAACACCCGAATATCGAATATCATTATCTCCATTAAAAACCGACCCGAAAAAGTCATTGAAAGCACTACACATGCCTACATTGCTCTCTACCCTAGAGCCTCCTTCGAGAGGGGGCCAACTGTCCCCTTACATCCATAATTGACATATCGAAATAATGATTTTGGGTCAGAGCCAATGTTATCTGCCAACCTAGATTCAACTTCCTTTTTACTATCCCTTATCGCTTTCTTCAACAGTCTTCTTTTATGAGTAAACAGTGATAGGTCACCTCGTCCACTTTTATACTCTCTGAATGTCATTTTCTTTTCAAGATAAAGGTTCCGCACGCTATCCGTGAACCATAGAGGGTGCGATGCACAAACAAGCTTTTTTCGAACAAAGGGTATGACGTCGTGCAAAACAGAGGACAGCTTCGTACTAAATTCCTCCCATTGACTTACCACCCCTACCGATTCTAACCGGTTTTTGAAAACTTCCGCTAACCTTCCCCCAAAACATCAAAGTTAGTTCTCTGAAAACAAGGAACCAATCTTTTGTGATTAACCTTACCCGAGGAAAAGTTACAGTGAAATCTGACGATACGATGATCACTGGAAGAAAACTCTTCCCCCACTGAAACATGTTCAACTAGACCCTCAGAACTAAATCCAAAATAGCAGTACCCCTAGTGGCTTCTGATACATGCTGATACAAAAAATTTTCGAGCACCAACTTAAAAAAGTCTCTTTCTTACTGATTTCCAGATGAAAGGTTCTCCCAATTAATGACCGGGTAATTGAAATCGCCTAGTATGAGAACACTCTTACGCTTACACATGTAGGAAATTTCATCATGCAATTTGGCGACGTAGTTGGGATCCCTATTTGGTGGATTGTATGTAATAATATACATATTATATTGTATACAATAATGTATAAATGCCAGGTTTTATATTGACCTGGCATTTAATAAAAAAATGAATTTTGCTAATCAGGACGTAAGTACAAGTTCAAAGTTGCACGCATAACAATTATGTCACTATTTCGAATCATTCGTGATTTCATAGCTATGAAAATTTCCTAATTAAGTGTATACAAGCTTATGCTTAATGATTTGGTCTGTCGTTAGATACATTATAATTCAATGAACTCCGGATGGTTCGTGATTTTCGTTCTCGTATTTAATAAAAATTGAATTTTGCTAATCAGTACGTAAGTACAAGTTTAAAGATACTGTAGTTGAGCGCATAACAATTATGTCACTATTTCGAATGATTCATGATTTCATAGTTGTGAAAATTTCCTAATTAAGTGTATACAATCATATGCTTAATGATTTGGTCTGTCATTAGGTGCATTATAATTCAATGAACTCCGGATGATTCGTGATTTTCGTTCTCGTATTTAATAAACATTGAATTTTGCTGATTATAGACTAAGTACAAGTGTAAAATTTAAATTGAATGCATACAAATATATATATGCAACTATTTCTAATCATTCATGATTGCATAGTTATGAAAGTTTTCTAATTCAATGTATACATTCATACATTTAACGATTTGATCCGCAGCTATATGCATCATAATTCAATGAAAACCGGACGGTTCATATTAAACTGGCATTTAATAAAAAATGAATTTCGCTAATCAGGACGTAAGTACAAGTTCAAAGTTGCGCGCATAACAATTATGTCACTATTTCGAATGATTCATGATTTCATAGTTATGAAAATTTCCTAATTAAGTGTATACAATCATATGCTTAATGATTTAGTCTGTCATTAGATGCATTATAATGCAATGAACTCCGGATGATTCGTGATTTTCGTTCTCGTATTTAATAAAAATTGAATTTTGCTGATTATAGACTGTAAGTACAAGTGTAAAATTGAAATTGAATGCATACAATTATACAAATACAACGCCACAACAGGCAATTTGCCCAACAAGGTGGCTGACTTAAGAGTACATCATGGATCCCCGAGAAATTTTTTGGAGACCCTACCTACTACACCACACCCCCACCGGGCCCCCAACGAATCGGTACAAGCGGCGGGAATGTGCGTGTAGTGAAACCTGACGAAGTTTTTGTTTCTCTGTAATGCTTGTTATATGTGGTGCTGCCATCTGCCACCAGTTTTTCTAACTATGAGTGAGGTGTTATGATTGAATGATTTATCGTTGTAGGACTGTTGCGCTCAGTGGCGAGACTTTTTAACGGGGAGATCGGCTCGCATCTGCGCCTTGAAGTTGGGAACCACAGAAAACCAACTTCAGCCGACCACCACTGTGGGGTTCGAACCCGTATCCTCGCATCGCGAGTCCGACACTATAACCACTCAACCACCACAGCGGCAATATACGTGCAACTATTTCTAATCATCCATGATTGCATAGTTATGAAAATTTCCTAATCAAGTGCATACAAGCATATGCTTAATGTCGTTAGATACATTATAATTCAATGAATTCCGGATGGTTCGTGATTTTCGTTCTTGTATTTAATAAAAATTGAATTTTGCTGATTATAGTCTGTAAGTACAAGTGTAAAATTGAAATTGAATGCATACAATTATATATATGTGCAACTATTTCTAATCATCCATGATTGCATAGTTATGAAAATTTCCTAATCAAGTGCATACAAGCATATGCTTAATGTCGTTAGATACATTATAATTCAATGAACTCCGGATGGTTCGTGATTTTCGTTCTTGTATTTAATAAAAATTGAATTTTGCTGATCAGGCTGTAAGTACAAGTGTAAAATTGAAATTGAATGCATGCAATTATATATATGCTACTATTTCTAATCATTCATGATTGCATAGTTACGAAAATTTCCTAATTAAGTGTATACAAGCATATGCTGAATGATTTGGTCTGTCGTTAGATACATTATAATTCAATGAACTCCGGATGGTTCGTGATTTTCGTTCTCGTATTTAATAAAAATTGAATTTTGCTGATCAGCCTGTAAGTACAAGTGTAAAATTGAATGCATGCAATTATATATATGTGCAACTATTTCTAATCATTCATGATTGCATAGTTAAGAAAATTTCCTAATTAAGTGTATACAAGCATACCCAAATAGCACAAAGATGTAGATCTATATCGTAAAATTTCAGTTTCCAATATAGATCTATATCGGGCCACGATATCGTTCTGGCTAAAAAAGGCATAGTCGGAGATAAATAGATCTATATCGTGAATGCGATATATCGAAATACTTCAAATTTTGGACGATAGATGGCGCCCTCGCGGAAGAAATAATGAAAAAAAAAAAAGTGTAATTAACTGGAGTTGGGTGGAACTCTACCCGTCTCCGCATCTTACCAACCCACCACTAGAGCACTGCTTATTGGTTGTTATTGTAACATTAACATACAAGTAATCTTTTTTTTACTTTTATTTTCAATTAAATTTATTCATTTTCATGTATGTACGAAAATTACAAAATAGAAATTGCGAGACATATTTATCATTTTGAGGCAGATAATTGAAAAATTATATTATAATTAATTAAATTATATATAAGAAACAAATTAATGTATTGTGTAGTATATTAATTATTTATTTAAAATTATTAATTTATGCTAATAAAACAAAAAATACGGAATAAAATATATGCATCACAAGAGAGTTAAAATTCTCAAAGTATGGTAAAAAATGAAAACATCAAAAGGAAAAAAATAAATAATTTTAAGAAAAACACACATACAACAAAAACAAGAGCAATTTTTTTTTAATTAAAAAATATGTGCAATTATAAAGTGGCAATTGAAGTTACGTTGGATAAGTTCTCGCTCCTCCTAAAATACCAACATCTACGATGCAAAACATACACAGTAAGGATTCAATTATAACTGACGAAATGGTTTTGATATATTAATATAATTAATCCTATTAAAATCGAAATTTCATATGAAAAATTATTCATTCAAACGTTTTTAATTTCTATTCAAACAAAAAATTGTACGCTCGACTTTAAATTTTCTCCAAATGTTTATTTGAAGGCAATATTTTTATTTAAAGGCGCACAATATGATGATATATCAGCATATTGTGTATCTGATATATATATATATATATGTTTGTCAGGTTCACGATATAGATGTATGTCATGTTCAGGATATAGAGCTATGTTTTCTTTGATAGATCTATATCAGGTCTATATCGAGAATCTGATATAGATCTTTGTCAGGTTCACGATATAGATCTATGTTTTTCAAACTATATTAAAATAATTTATTGTCCCAAGTTGTTGTCCTTCAAAGTAGAGATTATTCACATGGAATCAAATACATATTCGGCTGAAAAATTAAAGACTTGATCAATTAACATCATAAATAATTTGCACCATATAAGACGAGATCGTTCTATATCATAGTTATGACATCTGATATTCCTCTGACATTTCGATATGTAACGATATGGTCCAAATATTGTACTATATCGTTGTGCTACTGGGGTATGCTTAATGATTTGGTCTGTCGTTAGATACATTATAATTCAATGTACTCCGGATGGTTCGTGATTTTCGTTCTCGTATTTAATAAAAATTGAACTTTGCTGATCAGCCTGTAAGTACAAGTGTAAAATTGAAATTGAATGCATGCAATTATATATATGTGCAACTATTTCTAATCATTCATGATTGCATAGTTGCGAAAATTTCCTAATTAAATGTATACAAGCATATGCTTAATGATTTGGTCTGTCATTAGATACATTATAATTCAATGAACTCCAGATGGTTTGCGATTTTCGTTCTCGTATTTAATAAAAATTGAATTTTGCTGATCAGTTCGTAAGTACAAGTTTAAAGAGTTGCGCGCATAACATTTATGTCACTATTTCGAATCATTCATGATTGCATAGTTATGAAAATTTCATAATTAAGTGTATACAAGCGCATATGCTTAATGGTTCGGTCTGTCTTTAGATGCATTATAATTCAATGAACTCCGGATGGTTCGTGATTTTCGTTCTCGTCTGATAATAAAAAAAATTAATTTCTCTAGTGAGGGTGTAAGTATAAAGTTGTGGGCATGCAATTATATCACGATTTATAATCATTGAGGATTGCTTAGTTACGAAAATTATATCGTTATTGCAAGCATATGCAGAATATACCGTAAATAATTTCTCTACTTTCGTGTTTTTCTTTTTTTTTAACACGTTTTTACAATAAACTCTTCACACATAAAAAAAAGTACAAAACAATGTATTTGATTTCAAAATTACAGCTTTTTCTCTCAATGATAAAATAGAACCGCAGAAGTTTTTTGGATGATATTTATATATTGATATTTTCATTGGGTACATTCTCATATGCCTCAGTTACTTTTACTTGAAATCGATAATATAGCTGCTACAAGTCCGATGATTTTTAAATTCTGGAATTAGTGCTTTCTCAGAGTATAGTTTTTGTTATATATATATATATATATGACAAGCTGTAATATTCGGCACTGCCCGGTTTTTCTTCAATTACTGGAAGGATTGAAAAAGTGAAAAAAAGCCATTATAAAAGAATAAGCTTACGTATTTTATGGCAGCATTGAAGTAGTTACAAACCACTGTAAAGGCATACGCACAAACCATTGTAAAGGCATATGAACAAACCATTGTAAAGGCATATGCACAAACCATTGTAAAGGCATACGCACAAACCATTGTAAAGGCATATGCACAAACCATTGTAAAGGCATGTCTGAAAGGCATTGTTAGGGAACCACGGTAACAAAAGTCCTTTTTGAGGCTCAGAAACCACTGTTGTCCGACAGTTTTTTGCCTATTTCGGGCATTTGCCCAGGTGGTCTATTACGCTCACGTCGTTATACAACGAGGTCGTTAGTGACGTTACGCCCTCAACGCAAATTCTCAACGAGCCCCATAACGCAAATCTCAACGATTATCGTGAAAAGCTTGATTTTTCTCAGCAGCCCGCGGTATGTCGTTATCGATTTTACGGAAAGCTCTCTATGCCGAGAGTAGCGTTAGGTCTGAAAGGGATGGGCCAATCAAATAATTTTTCCGCTGCTGATAATCATCATCACTATCAACGAGTCTGCAGCCGTGCATTATTGTTTGTTTTGTGCGCGTTTATTGTCCCTAATTTTCGTAAGCTACATTTTTTTTTAAATTCATCCGGATTCTTTTTTATTTTGGTCAAATATTTGAGAAAGAGGTAGGCTATGCACGCACATGAAACTTGCACGGGGAAATTTTCTAAATTATTACGTTTAAAAAATGTTCTATCGAAGTTCAATGATGTTATATAAATTTTTTCAAAACGACTAGCAAACATATGACCATCATATATTCTCATGTTTTTAACATATCTATCTAGCGTCTTGATATTAAGACAAAATCAAGAACAAATAACCTTTTCTTTACATCATTAAGGGCGGTATTCACCGCGACATGGTTTAAGCTATAGTCACAATTTTTTGACAAGAGATCGACACGGATTGGTTAAATTCAGGGTTTTAACCAATCTACGTTGATCTCTTGTCCAAAAATTGTAACTACAGGTTGAAACCATGTCGGTGAATACTGCCCTAATTAGACAATTGGTTTCGTTGTTTCACACAACATAAAAATGAAGTGCCACCAAATTTGCACTGTTGTTGACATCTCTTTTATACTCCGATCAGAAAATGCACTCAAAAATTAGAAAAAATTTATTTGCTGGCTAATATATTATATAATTTACATCGATTTTTTATAGTGTATTTAGTGCGCAGAGTATACTGTGTGTGTGTGTGTGTGTGTGTAAGGTTGTTTACTGCATTACACTTCTGTGTACTGCACGAAAAGTAGCAATACAATCATTTTAACATTATCAGTGATAAAATAACGTATTAGAAAATATCGATGTTATTATAAAAAACGAAATTAAGTAAAAAACCAGTTACTTGAGGACGAGTTCAAAAATATATTGGCGTCGATTTTGAACGCGATATAAAAAAGAAAATATTGTAGCGAATTTCAAAATGTCTTGAAAACGCGATAGAGAGTTTTACCAGTTAAATAATATTCTTTTATTGAGATGAGTTTAACTTGAGAATAAAGGCATTTCAGGCAGATTGGGGAAAAAAATATCTTTGTAGAGAGATTTATCTTAGTACAGAGTATATAATAATTTATAACGATTTATTTCTATGAATAATTTTTCCAATCAGTATGTGTAATTAGATAACACTTTAAACGATAATGCTGTCTTTGAATCATGTTACTAAATAATGTAACGTAATTCAGAGAATTATTATTCATTATAATGAACTTGATAAATTAATATTGAATGAATAATTTCCAATTCTACTAATTTGTCTCCGTTCCTCTCGCCTTCATCGAAAAATGTGGACGTGCGAGTGGCCATGTTTATTTCTGTAACGCGAGCTTAACGAGTGCTTTCCAATCGCGTTATCTACCGCTTGGCATAGCGATGACGAAAACGAAGATCGCTAATAACGCTGTGAGAAAAGTCAACCTTTAGCGATGGTGACGTAAACCCTATCCCACAATGAACCGCAAACTCCAAACACGTTTGAAACGCGAGCTTAACGACATCCGCGTAATAGACCCCCCAGCTGTGGCGAACTTTTAAAGTTTTATCGTTTAATCCTTCGTTATCGGTCCTGTTTCGTATATATGCAAAATTTTCGACGATTGGTCAAAAATTATAGGTTTTGTATTAAAAAATACACACACACACACAGAAAATCAATTTTATATCTATACATTTAGTGTATAGTAAATTCATAAATTTTTATATAAGTCTAAGATAAATGGAAATCTCAACCTTAAATGAATATAAATTTTGTAAACTACATTCCGGGGAATTTAACAATTTCAATCCTGAAATAAAATCTGTAGAATGTTACGTTCTTCAGATTTTTTTATTTCACGAATTTCAATATTTTCATATCAATTTTTTAATACATTATGTATTAAAAAATTCAAGCATTCATTAACTATTCATCGATCTCAAATAATAGTAATTAATACTATTCGACAGATGCGGTTATTTTGACCGAAGGGTTACTTTGACACGCAATTACACCTAAACGGTTGATCTCAGTTTATTGAAATCTCTTGACTTTTCTCAACTTGTGGAGCATTTGAACTCCTAGAACTTAAACATTTTACGTTTCTTAGTTTAGAAGATTAAACGAATCTTTACCTAGAACGACGTAAGTGGTCATTTCGATCACACTAGAGAGATATTGAATCAATATGATTACAAAACTTCTTGAAATGAAACTGTTAGGCAGACATAAATAGTGGAAGAACGGATGCTTTATATGATAGTGTTTGCCATTTTCCAGTGCAATTTTCTACCATTCAAAGGCACACTTTGCAAAAGTCTCGTCGAACAACGTCATTCGATTCATATACCATTCTGATGGATCTTGACACTTGTTACTGCATTCACCGAGCCAAGTCGCATGATTTCACTCATTGCCCCTACAATGGGTGGGCTGACACGGCTCCGACCGGCGGGCCGGGATAATTTTATCTTTTTTTAGTTTCCTCACACTACAACACCAATTACATTAATCTGATCTAATTATGTGCTATAAACTGGTACACAATATGGTATATTTACCTTCCGATAATCCTTTTTTCGAAATCTTGGACAGACGACCTAACCTCCGTAGACACAAGTCTTCAACTGAAAATTCCAATGGCCAGAGGCGACCGCTACTTCTATGGCTTCAGATGCCGTTCAGCTAGACTGTGGAACAATCTGCCTCGCGACCACGTTTCTGCCCCCTATGATGGATTCGTCTCTTCCTTGGACGACTTTAACTTTTCTCCTTACATGAAGTGTTTTTCCATTTGATTTGTGTCTACTTGGTTATCTGTAAATAAATAATTAAATAACACATATTTTACATACTTCACTATATATATAGGGATGTAGATATTCTCCCCCCCCCCCCCATGAAATTACCACGTATCACGCTTTCGACTGAGTGAGCAAATAGTATATTATCCTCACTCCCGAAAAAAGGTAATACCCTCTTTTTTTGAAAATCATCGGTTCAACTGATGAGAAAATCATGGACAGTATTGCCATGTTGAAAGACATGTTTCTCATTCATGTTGAACAAATCTGGAAAAAAAACAAGCGCAAATTCTTGTTTGCATTTGGTTTCGAAATCGTATCAGATCTCATATTCGAAGGAACAGCACAATTCAAAATATATATGCCTTGATATGGAATTCCTCCGTAATCAAGGAATATTTATCGTTGTTATCAAATCAAAGAGAACCTCCCCGAATTACATTAGTAGTGCGGTTATTCATTGAAGTTTGGTGTGGCGAATGGTCGAATTATTCTCATCATCTACAGTCAGTAACCAGAGAAAATCTAGCTGTTGAGTCATACACAGGCAAACTAAAATCGTGGGGAAATTGTTTTTGCAGAGAGAGAGAGAGTAATTTTGAAATTTTATTACTTTGCTAATTCATTTGATTTTTTTTTTTTTTTTTTTTTGGAAAAAGTAATTCATTTAGTGCACATTGCGATCGGCATCAAAAAGCTGTCTGACGTATGTATTTTTTATTGTCTAAGATTTCGCGGCCATTCACGGTTTTTCATTCGGCTCATTTTCCTCTTCACAAATTTTTCTCGACGCTATTATATTTCAAACCTAGTAGACTCTCAAGTGAAAATTAAGCAACGACTCACAAGGGGCTGAAAGAATTACAATCAAAACCCCTGCCGAGGTAACAAAAAAAAACAAGATCAGTGTTTCCCATACAACAATCCATTTTGTCGTAAATCCCAAAAAATGGTGAATGAAAAAAGTTTAATCACAAACATGACAGAAACTGAATATATTATGGAGTTTTACAAAAAGTCTCGGTAAAAAACGTGTTGAATTTTTTCCTACTGAGGTCAAAATTACCGTTTCTGTCTTTCTAGGCAATTAGGGGGTCAAGAACTAGGAGGTCTGCGACATAAATTTGTTTCTTGACCAATAGGTCAAGAACCCCTAATTGCGACATAAAATTGTTTCTTGACCAATAGGTCAAGAACCCCTAATTGCGACATAAATTTGTTTCTTGACCTATTGGTAAGAAACAAATTTATGTCGCAGACCTCCTAGTTGGATACAAAAATCCATTTACAGCTAGTAAATATTTGAGCAAAACTATACTACAGCTCGTAATACTTGGGTAACGGTCTAAGTTTGGTTCACAGGGACTTCCGAGAAGGGTCGTACGGATCCGTTTGTGTGCAGTCGCGGTTTCTTGAGCTACTAAACCGCATATACAACTCGTCCACATTCCTCTGAAAAATTTCTAACAAATTGGTGTATGTTGGAATGTGCGTGTACGTGTTGTGAACCTAACGTGAAGTTTGTTAATGTGTAATGCTTGCTATGTGTAGCGCTGCCAACTGCCATCAGCTTTTTCTAACTATGAGTGAAGTGAAATGATTAAGTAATGGTACCGTTGTATGCCTGTTGCTCTCAGTGGCGAGACTTTTTAAAGGAGAGATCGGCTCGCATTCACTCCTCAAAGTTGGGAACAGGGATTCTCGAGGTATGGGTCACGAGCAAAACTTGATTCACGGGGGCTTTTGACATTCGTCGTACAGATGCGTTTACAATCAGGGATTCCTGAGTTATAAGTCGCGACCCAAGTTGATCCGTAGGATCTTCCGAGAAGGATTGTGCGAATTCACTTACAGCCAGAAATTCTTGAGCTATGGGTCACAGCCTAAGCTTGATTCGCAGGAGCTTCCCAGAAGGATCGTACAAATCCATGTGAAGCTGTGACATTCTTGAGCTATGTATTATGACCAAAACTTGATTCTCAATGCCGAGCCGAAACCGCTGGAGCAATATGTATGGAATTTGGTCAGTAGTTTTGTTTTACGACCCCTAAATTCAAACCCAAAAGGAGTCATAAGGGGCTCAAAGGCTACATGAGGGAACATCGCCGAGCCCAAACCGATGAAGCTGTAAATATGAAAAGTGGCCAGTAGTTTTATTCTATAATGTAAAGACTCACTAAGAAGGGATTTCTAAAAATTAAACCCGTACATTGGTCTCTTCAGGAAGAATTTTCAGATTACCATATCCACGCGAGCGAAACCGCAGGTAACAGCTAGTGCTTCATATAATACAAGGGATATGAGCTTTTAAAATGCCGTGTTTTGTGCAACGTTTCAAATGTGTAGCCGGTCCGGTCAGATCGAGGATATAAATAGAGCATCCACGTCACTATTTATGTGCGCATTATATGTTTGAATTTATTAAAATAGAACACTCCATGTGATGTTTATGTAAATTTCATCTTTCTTCAGAACAAGCTTTTGAAGGACGAAAGGAAAGAAGGGAGAATAACATATGGACGTGGCGTCTTCTAAATTCAAGAAAGCAAATTATTACTATGTCCAAATTACACAGTCAAACATTCAAATATCCTCTCCTTCGAACGAAAACTCTTATGGCGTGAAAGAAAGAGGAAATTGAATTTCAGATTTTATCACTCAACATTATTGTGGTCATAATTGTCATTTATTTATTTTTGTTTCTAATTTATTGATATTTATTCTTAACAACCTATTTTGTATATAGTGATCAAACTCAGGATATCCCGAAAAAATCTGTTCCCTTACACCATAATTAAATTTATGATCTAAACATTTTCAGTCCTCCAAGGTATGTTAAATGAAATTTTTCTTTTTCATATATTTGTTAATTTGGAAATAAATCATTTCACATTTCATATCCTGGGGGTATTTTGCAAAAATTTTAAATGCATCAGCTACTTCTTATCAAAAATCAAAATCTTATAAAAACTAAATACTGCACATTTCAGATACGCAGTGTGTCAGGTCTAATTTTGATTCACTTTTATCTTCATCTATTTTGTTAATAACAAACTAAATTTCTTGTTGTGACATAAGTATGGGTTTATACTCACGAGATTGATTTTTGCAAAGTACCAGGTTTTAATTTTCAATGTTTTTTGTCGTGATTATAATGGATTTGAAGGTATTTTTGCTTATATTAATAAATCCTGCCCTTTTGTTAATCATGACTCGCTATGCAGACTGCTGAAATGATTGCCTTATCTCTAACCACATTACAAACTACTTTACTCCGCTTAGATCACTCTTATTCAATAAGCTGTTTTGTTGATGAATTGGATGCAATTTTGAAATGCATAAAATCTAAAAATGATGTTGTTATTGGGGACATAAGCATTGCTATTTTACGTTCTGACTCGAATGATCATTGTTATTATATGGATATGCTCCCTTGCCATTGTTTAACACCAGTAATCAATGATTTGACCAGGCCTATTTCTCAATCCCGTTTGGATCACATTTTTACTCTGAAACTTAATAACATTACGAAAATTCAATCATCTGTATTTACTACTGCTTTAAGTGACCATTATCCTATAATTTCAAGTTAATATTTTATCTCCTTAGATCGATTAATGTTGTTGAAACACAAAACTTTGTGAAACATCGATTATACTGCAATTTCTTTCCACATTTCTACACACAATTTTAATTTTTCTACAAATGATCCCGGCAAGGCATTTGATGAATTCGTTCTAAAACTTGAAACAGTTGTTAGTAATTATAGCCGTAGTCACACTGTCAATACACGGAAAATATACAATGAATGGTTTACTAAAGATCTTCATGAACTGATCAAAATAAAACAAAGTTATACAGGGTGATTCAGAAATGATGGGAAAACTTTAAGAGGTGATAGTACACACCAATACAAACAATTCTCATCCAAGAATGCATGGTCTAACATGAAACGCATTTCGGAACGGCCGCTCCGCAAACGTTGAAACGTCATTCCCGTTGAAATTTAAAGGGCGAAAAAGAACAAAAAACATATATGCAAATGTAGCCTGGGAAAGAAAAAGAAACCGTATGCAAATCTGCGTCACGGTGAATAAAAGTTGTTTTCCTTTTTTTTTTATGAAAATTGTTTATTTTTGTGTGTACTATCACCTTTTAAAGTTGTTCCCATCTTTTCTGAATCACCCTGTATTTAAAAACCAAAAGATTTCCTTTGATAATTTGATCTTAACTGCTTACAAAAGTACTCTTTCTCATGTTAAATTAAAAATTACAATTGATAAACAAAATTATTATTCCCAACAATTTAATAGATTTAATACCCCAGATAAGAAACGTAAATTTATTATTAAATTATCAGGATCTAATCAAAAACAATCAAGGCTTCCATCAGAACCAAAATCTGTCGCTCTCTTAGCTGGTAAATTAAAGTTCCATTTTGTGAATATTTCTGGTTTGAATAGTAACGCATCAAATATGTGTGTGTGTGTATTCACACATTTTCTCTCCCACAATCCAATCTAAACTCGATCTTTTTTCTCTCCAACTAGTAAAAATGAAATCCTTCAATATATTCGACAAATTACCCGCTTCCTCTGGTATTCTTAACTCTGAAGTATTTTAAAAATACTTCCTGATTGCACGATCCTCATGGCCGTATTCACTGTGAAAGAGTTTAAACTACAATCGCGCGCGCACGTTAAAGGATAAGCGATCAACAAGGATTGGTTAAAATCCTCAATTTCACCAATTCGTTTCGATCTTCAATCTTTTCACCAAAGATTGTAGTTTAAACTGTGTTGGTGAATACGACAGTCACAATGTCAAATCTGATTAATTAATTCATGCATTGCGAATGGTATTTTTCCTGACAGTTTCAAAATTGCATTAGTTATTCCGATTTGTAAATCTGGTGATTCCAGTGACATCAACAACTATAGACCTATCTCAATCATCAGAATTTTATTTCTAAAATATTTGTAGCAATTACAAAATTAAGACTTACCGCTTTTTTTTATATAAATCAAACTATTTCTCTTCCAAACAACATGGATTCCTTCCCAATAAAAACACAAACAGCTCTCTTAGATTTTACTACTACTGTTCACACTAAAATTGATAAATCACATAAAACTGTTGCAATATTTCTTGATATAAAAAAAAAAAGCTTTCGATAGCGTTTCTCCCAGAATGTTGATTGTAAAAATCAATTTTTGTGATATTATAGTTGTTCCTCTTGAACACCTACAATAACACCTTAGCAACAGATTTCAATACGTTCGATGCGGAGATAAACATGGTAATTTAAAGAAAATTATCAACGGCATTCCCTAGGGCTCTGTTCTTGGCGCCCTGTTATTTCTTATTTTCATCAATGATCTCTGCAACCTAAAAATTTGCGGCAAAAGAGTAACTTTCGCTGATGATACAGCTATAATTTATAGTGCTAAAGACTATCAAACGTTGACTAATATAATAAACCAATACCTATCAAAAGTGTGTCACTGGTTTTTAGTTAACAACTTAACCGTTAATGTTTCAAAAACAAAGTTCATTAGTTTTTCTATACTGAATAACCCTCACCTTAACATTAATCTTATTTTTCGTAATCTCAACTGTCCCCTTATTGACTAATTGTAATATTCTGTGGAACAAGTAAAAATTTAATGCCTTGGCTTTATAGATTCGAACTGAAACTTGAATTACCATGTACAAATACTTCGTATTAAACTTCTCTCGCTATTTGTTGTACAAATTCTTTTATCTCAAACATTGTGTAAATTCTTCGTTTCTTTTGGTACTATAATGCTCATTTTTTCACTCGCAACTACTCTATGGCTTAACTGCTTGGGGAAGTGAACCTAATTCCCTTCATTACTCTGCATAAAAAAAATTAAAAAGTTGATAACAAGCAATTGCAGTTCATCTTCCCATGAACTTTTTCGTTCCCTGAATATATATACTTCTACTGCGCTATCTCTATTTCTTTAAGGGGACACAGGACCCGTGAAAGTCGAGAAATGCAGAAAAATATAGCATATATTTAAAAATACATCAAAAATTTCTAATTCACCCGTTCCTAATTCATAAATTTTGATAGAAAGCACATCGGAAAAGGAAATTATAAGCAGTTTCTTCCATTGGACAATGGAAGCAGTAGGGGTCTCTATGCCTTTTAATAGTGTGTAAGTACTTGTTGAGAGGAGGTCTTTCCCAAATGAGTTTGTAAAGAAGGTTTTTTTTTCGAGATGACATCTTTCTGGAGATTTTATCAACAAAATTGAGGAAAATAGAAAAATGAGATGGACAAGCCGCTTGAAGTTGATTCCGCCAAGTTGAAGCGAGAATGTCTCGGGTTCTGGCTTTGCAGTCTTCCAACCTGCTGGAGTTGTCAGTGGAACAGAAGTGGCTAAATTATTAACTGCTTTAACAATAGTTTAATTGAGAGAGATGTTGACATGGCCTGGGACCCATATAAGAGTCATCGAGTTTATCTGGGAACAAATATGAGCGATAAAGTTATAGAGTAACAAGATGACAGAATGTGAGTGGATGCTAATATTGTTCAGGTCTGAAAAAATTGTGATGTTTGGCAGGCCCGTCATTTAGGGGGGGGGGCAGAGGAGCCGTTTCCCCCCCCCCCCTCGGATTTTTAAAATACACTAAAAATGGTATATATATATATATATATATATATACAAATATATACACATACATGTGCTTTGCCCCCCCCCCCCCGGAAAAAGTTGAAATGTCGGCCCTGATGTTTGGGTTGTTTTGTATGTTGAGACAATTGAGGCCATATGCAATTGCAAGAGCTTCAGCGGAGAAAACAGATTTATTTGGATGTGCAGTATAGGTTTACGTGACATTAGCTTGTCGAAAAAAAGCACCAAGAGTTGTATATTTGGCTTTTGAGGCATCAGTAGCAATAGTGATGTTGTTGTTCACCGATTCAAAATATTCGTTGAAAAGAATTGAGGAGAGGTTGCTTTTAGGCGTTTTTTGGAATTCCCAAACATCAGTTTGAATGAAAACATTGTTCACAGACCATGGAAAAACCTTATACATGTATGGGATAAATGAGTTCAGATTTGAGAAAATAGAGGAGTCTCGGCGCATCCATTTTTCCAGAGAGGAGTATTTCCAAAAAACAATTTAAACTAGGAAGAACAAATTTTTTGAGATGGTGAGCAAACTGCAGTGATAAGAGCCGCAGAAATTCTGTTCATAATAATGTCCTCCAATGATGCGATTTGAAGAAGGGATCTCATCTTAATGACAGAGGTGCTTCTGGGAAGACCAAGAATAGTGGCACAACTCACTAGGTTTCCCCTAATTGCCCATGGCGATAGACCTGAGTTTTGCTCGGCTTGGAAAAAAAAAAGACCAAGAACAGAGCGAATGGTTGAATGGTACATGGTATCAAGAGAAGATAGAAGAGATTTCGAACAGTTTGCCCAAGCAATAGCACCATATCCCAAGATATTTGAAATAATGGATAAAAAATAGGTTTTAACATTATGTAGGGAATGGCTCTAGCTGACCGTGCAACAGAGTGACAGATATTGTTTGAGAATGCTCCTGTAGATTTGAGATGAAGTATTTGTTTCTTCCAGTTCAGAGTTTTTTCGAATTAGATTCCCAGGATTTTGATGAAAGGGTGGTGGGGAATCTGAGAGTTAAGAATTTTAAACGAAGGATGGCGATTAGTTTTTTTGCGAGAGAAAATGCAGAATTGAGATTTTCTAGAAGAAAGTTGAAGACCATTCGTTTCTGCGCAAGAATTAAAGATATTGATAGACTTCTGAAGAAAGACCTCTGCTTGGTATCCTTCTGGAGAGCTGGCATATAAAATAAAGTCATCTGCATACACAAAAAGTTTGACAAATTTTGGAATTAGTGGGATCAGGTCCAGTGTAAAAACCGAAAAAAGGAATGGCAAAAGGCTAGAACCCTGAAGAAGACCTTTATTTATATGAAACCTGGGTGACGTATAGCCCCTCCAATGAATATGGTGATTTCTATTAGAGAGATATGAATGGAACCACTTGCAAAATAAAGTAGCAAAACCAATGTTATAAAGTTTATGAATCAGAATATCATGAGGAACATTATCATATGCACCCTGTATGTCCAAACCAATCAGATAGCCCTGGTGGCCTTTCGAGAAACTTATAAATACTGGCAACTGTATCTCTAAGACAGCTTGCAGTACCAGTTTTAGGACGAAATCCATAGATATTATGTGCAAATAAGTTGTGCCGAAGAGATGAAGACGAGAAATAATGATTCGCTCAAACAGTTTTGTAATCATTGTGATGGGTCTATATGAATTAATATCAGTGGAAGGCTTTCCCTCTTTTAGGATGAAAATAACTTTTCCCTCTTTAAAAGATTCGAGAACAGAAGGTGAAATCCAGAGAGAGAGAGTTGAGACTTTGGAGGAGGAATTGTAGGATATCTGGAGGAAGTTGTCAAATGGCTTTGTTGGAAATATCATCTGGTCCTGGAGCAGAATCTTTATCTTTTTTGATTGCTGATTGCAGTTCCTTTGAGGTAAATTTCTTTTCCAAATTGTTGTTAAATTCTCTAGAGGAGCTGAAGACTTGAGGGCATGTAGACTGGAGTTGTGGGTATTGGAGTCTGGACATGAATGCATTTTGAGGAGTTTGATCCAGAGGGTAGATGAGCGTTCCACCTTGAAAGTGAATGACTACATGAACTGAGTCATAGATTTGGGAACCAATATATTTGAATTTTATCAAAATCTTGTAGATATGCGATGGATTGTTGTTTTGTCTGACTTGGGAGTCAAAAAACATAAATTTGAAACATCGGAATTTGTGTCGAAAAGTAGCATGAGCTTTTTTGTATTCAGTCCAATTCCTGACAGTAGGTGACTGCCTATATCTCCTAAAGGACTTCTTTTTTCAATAAGTAGTTGTCTGCACTCTGATTTTAAGGGCATCCGATGATTTTTAATAGCGTCACAGAGTACACGAGCATTGTGAAATTGATCTTTGATAAAATTATATAAGGAATTAAACTCAGGATATCTAGTGCTTGCTATGCCTGTGCTGAATTTGTTCCAATTGATGACGTAGTGAGAATATTGTTGAGGGCAATTAATCCCACCAAGAAAAATCTTAATGGGAGTGTGGTCACTACCTAAAGGTCTGACCCAGTAGACCAGGTTATATTGCTAAAAATATTTGGGCTACAGAGACACAAGTCAATGAAAGAATTTCTCTCAGCAGAGAAGTATGTGGGGCTAGATGGAATAACGAGGGCAATATTGTTCAGATTAAGCCAGTTATAAATTTTTAAGACAGAGGAGGAAGTTTCTCGAGACATCCAGGCTGGATGGTGAGCATTAAAGTCACCTGCCAGAACAAAAGAACCTCCCATTTTTCCTTTTATGATATTGAGGTAAGAGGTGGAGAAGGAAGTTGAAGGAGGTCTGTAACAGTTCGCATATATATAAATTTGTCATTGAAATAGACTGAAATGATGAGAGCTTCAAAATCATCGTTGCAATATTGGAATTCAAGTTTTGAAGGAATGTGTTTCTTGATAGCAGTGAGAAGAGATCCCTTTTGTTCGACGAGTTATCTTGATGATAAATATGGCAACCAGAAAGGGAAAAAAAATGTATTGGATCCAAATGGGATTCTTGAATGAGAAAGATGTCAGACTGTTCAAGCAAAAATTGTTTCACAGAAGAGGATTTGTTTTTATACCCCTCTGGGGCATTCCATTGCGTGATAGAAAGACAAAATGCGCTATTAAGTCTATTGATTGAATTGTTGAATGAAAAAATATTTGTGGAAGGACTGAAACATAAAGCCAGGAGAGAACTTATCTCCTAAAATAAACTAAAATGTCTTTCTTTTTTTTACTTTTTCTTTCCCGGACGTGAAGAGGACCTTTGATTTTGCGGAGGGTTGAGATCAACTTGGTCAATTTCACTCGAATCGGTGGTCTTTCTTTTTGCCGCCAGGCTCCAGAGTCATATTTGCTGGTGATGAAGTAAAGGGTTGTAACAACGCTTTAATTTCATTTACAAATCCTTCCTTAAAAGCACGAAGTTCACTCTGAAGAGTGTAAGTTATCTGAGTATTTTCAGGAGGAGCACTTTTTGATGTGATCGTGGCATATGATTCTGTGTTTACATATCTTCGTGCCACAGCGATAAAGACGTGTCGCTCTGCTTTGATCTGTAGAACTTTGCATTCTGTATTGTAGTGGGCACACGATTTACCAAGTGCTAAATGAGAGCCTTTGCAATACAGGTGAGTGTACTAGCTGTACACACTGATACATGTTGCTGCTCCCCACATTTGTGACAAAATTGTGCCCTTGCTGAGCAATATTATGCAATGTGTGTGAATTTGAAGCATAGTTTACATTGCCGCGGTCTATCAATGAATAAAGAAATCTTCTGTCGCGCGAAGGAACCAGAGTTTTATGTCCTCAGGCAGTTGTGGTTCCCAGCTTGGTTACTAACTCCTTGCTTCATAAAATGTCGGAGTTCAAGAGGGATCACATTATTCCTTGAATTTCTTCTGACAATTCACCAACGTTGATATCTGATTCTATGTTTCTGGCGAGGAATCTAGTGGAACGGTTTTCCAATATGAATTTTATAGACACGTGAACTCCAAACAGCTGATTTATCATTAGTGCCTCCAATGTAGACTTTGCTGTTGATATTGTGAGAATGAGGCACTTTCCAGAGCGAATAAATTTCACCTCAGAGATATCATTGCTTTTCCTGATGAAGGTGTTGAGTTCCTTCTGAAGAGAACGAGTCTTCCAAGATGGGATATTCTGCGAGGAAGACACCATCACTTGGAACATCGAGCAGCCTAGTGCGGCCGCTTGAATGACTTTTTGTCCATCGGACATGTCAGAAATGAACACGTTATGTTCGTCGGATTTTTTCTCGGATCCACTTACCTCCATCTTCTCATGGGAAAGAGTCCGTTTACTGTTATCTGACGAAGTTGATGCAAGTATCTTCATGCTGTCAATGTCAGTAGGACTTGACATGTCGGAAGCTAGGCTTACGCACGCCACCACTGAGGCGGGATATTTAACCCTCGCCACTACAAAGGGGAAAAAAAGAGAAAAATACCACGAAAAAAAAATTCCCGGAACAAAAAGAAAAGCCTGACGAACTTGTCAGTGAAAAAGATGCAAAAAGACAAAAAAAATTGAAAATTGAAAGTATCAGAAACGAAAATAAACAACCAACCGCAGGGACGAAGACCAGACCAACGCGGCCCCATATGTAAACAAAAAAGTGTGAGTAACAGTTTCTCGATTACGATTACGATTGAATTAAGCAGTGCTATCGGCTGTTATGACCATTCCCTGGATGGGAGAATTTAATATATAATCAATCATAAATTAATAAAGAGAAAAATAGCAAAGTAGTAGCTTACTACAAAAACAAAAGGAGTGGAGATGGGATGATATGAAAAGAAGAGAAAGTCATAACCATTCGGAATCATCATCCTGGACCATAGTTTCCGGTTCAGTTAATCGAGTAATTGATTGCCGGATAATCATACTTACCAATACGAGCTTGGACTTAATCACCGTTGAATAGGAAAAAAAATTAAAATTATTCAATTCTCGATTTGTGAAAAAAAATAATAAATTAGAGTTGTGAAAAAAATTAAATTTTGTCTGATTTTACTGTCCGCTATCGAGAATATCCACTAACGGGGAGTGAAATATATTAAAACCCTATTCCATGGGACCGGGGATCAGGAAAGTGTTCGGTAACGGGAGGTGTCCGTTAACAGGGACGTTCCACTGTACCGTCTTAGTAGTATCTACGTTACAGAATATAATACTGACTTTTTGTGATTTCGGTTCAGTGATGATTTTTCCATATAACTTTTGACCCCCCCCCCCTCCTCTAATACGGAGGTTGAATTTAGAAAAATTCCTTTTCAGTGTGAATCTCTACATTACAAAACTGGGTTCCAAGTAGTCTGGAATTGGGAGGTTCTACCGTAGTTAATTGTTGCATTTTACAACCTACAAGTTCACTTCTATCGCGCGCAAATATTTTTTTACATCTTCTGAAAGCTCAAAAAAATAAATACTTCGAAAAGTGGGATTATGAACAAATAAAACCTACGAGCAAAACAACCAGTGATCAAACAAGTGTCAAAGGAAGCATGATCATTGGCTATGAAAGCCATCTGAACAATCTGAGAGAAGATTCCGTTGTCCTGATTCGTGCAAAAAACTTCCTTATAACCCACCCTATGCATTTGCGATGGAAATCCATACGACTTCAAAATTCCAGTAAATAGACTACGTGTTAGTGAATTCTAAATCTGGGAGTTTCTTTTTGACAAGATTCGCTTTTTTTGAAAATTCAAAATCATGAACTTCGGTCTTGCTGTGATCTTTAATGCATGTGTTGCAATATCGATGTTTTTTGGGTTGGCCATAGGTGAGAACCGAACTTTTTATTTTTCAATGTTATTCGTGTTTCCAACTTTGGCATATATTTTGTTCTCTAATTCCAAAAAATTTCATGAAATTTTTGATTCAAGAATATCTAAAAACGGTCACTTAGGTAAAATGTTATGAAGAGGAACATAATTCAAGACATTACCTCAAGTAAATAAAGTTAATTTACATAGTTTTAAGGTTAATTTACTAATATTTAATTACTTTTATTTGTTAATTTACAAATTTTAAATAAATTTTAATCGAGTTGATTCAGTCGACTACCAATTGATTGATTGACTCGATTAATCGAACCAGCCCGTATGAAGCAATTAAGCCCTAAAAATAGTAATATTTTGATGAACTTATGCATTTTGCTAGTGTTTTCTTGATGTAATAGTGTAATAATAACTTCAATGTTAGATCAAATTCTGCCGAAAAAATATCGAATGCATTTCATTGAAAGAGGAAAAGAAAAATATAAAATGATTTCAACGATTACGAATCTGTATTTCTAATAAATATTTAATATAATATTTTTTTTGTTTAGCTCAAGTAAGTAAAAAACATTTTTTTTTTCTTCTGTAAATTCCGACAAAAAATATGTAATAAAGTTTGAAAGTGAAACACTAATTCAAAGAATACGCAATACAAAGCAAACGTACAAAATAGATTTCGCACTGAAAGAAATTTCATGTTTTCCATTTAACTTTTAAATTTTCACGATCAGAAACGTTCCGAGACATTGATGTCTAATATTTGTTTGTTTGCGTTTGTTTTTATGATTTAAGTTTCGTTAATGGTATAAGTAAGTTTAATCGTGAACTAAGTCAGATATAGACATAGAATATAATAGACTGCGGAAATTGGGTTGCTTGGTGTTTTCCGCACCTCATCACGTGACGATTGGGTTGTTTTATGAGTGAGAACCGAAATTCCTTGTTATGCGAATGGCCACATCTTGGGTTGATCGCCTGAATGTTTCAAAAATCTCTCGAAACGACAAAATATCTGTTTATTGTTGAATGCGATGAACAATTTATTGAAGGTGGTAATGAAGCATTTCATGAAAAGACTATCTTTTGCGTCTTTCCTGAAATATTTATTATTTTTTTAGTTATATGAATGTTTTTGACTATTACTTCCACACTTCGCTTGATATCTTGTTTTTAAATGACATGTTCCTTGCCTTTTAATGACTCTGACGCATCATTCGTGTGAAATATAAAATTTTGAACAGCGTTATTCGTGGTTTCAAATGAATATAATTACGATCAATATTTTGAAAATTTATTATTAGGAAGTCTTTGACAAAATATAATAGTTGGCGTAACTTAGAGATATTTTATTCACGCCTTGTTTTCGGAATGAAAAATATTCAACTTCTGCTCTTCCAAAAACTAATTTGATGTACGGTTTTGAAATTGTTTTGAAAATATTCGATTCAATTTGGTACGATTTATGAGTGTTTCGTTAAATTTTATGACCTTTTTAACTAATTTATTTGAAGTGGTTTTGAATTATTAAACATTTGTATAAGAAGTGTTCATAGAAACGACAATCTCTCGTCCCAAAAACATTTGCAGATTCAATATCACACTCAAATTAGAATATATTTTTACCTCATTGGGGTTTTTATTTCTTCGGAATCTATAAGAGCTAGGCTTCGGATCTCTCAAAAATTAATAAAACTGAGAATATTTCTGGTATAAAAAGCTCGGTTTCAAGTTAAAAGGAGATGTTTTTAAGAAAAATGTGCGTATTATAAAAAAAACCTTGCGTCATAAACACAACCTATTCAAACACAAAATGAAACGGTACATATTGCAGTTATCAAGCAAAAATAGAGTTACTATGCACAATTTGATTAGAAATCTTATCAATAAAAAGTTTAGACACATGTAAACTTATTGAACTTCCAGTTCGGCAACCTCACCATAAAATACTAGATGCCTCTATTTCGGATTTTAAATAAAGTTGTGAGAATGTGTAAATAATCTACATTTTATCCACTTTCCATGAACTACGAGGAAAGTGTCGCGAATTACCTAGATGGCGCACCACGTTATGAAGACCATACTTCTGTCATTCACCTCGTCACGTGGGGCGTGAGAATGTCGAGTCTTATTTGATCATTTGAGTCGCACTAGGTCATTTTCTGCACAGGAGGGATAGTTAGACCGGGACCTACAATTTATTGCCGATTCCGAACGGTAGGCTTGCTTTTTATACTCATCGAGAGGTTGGTGCGCTAACCCTTCAATGGGGGACTCCTTGCGGTAGCAATTTTTTTGCTGCGGTCAAGTCGCCGTTTTTTGTTGTAACCCTGTGTCAGGAAAGTTTTCTGACAAGGACGAACCGGGTATCGAACTCGCGACACCGCTAAACATCCTTTGGTTCTTTAGGCGAGTATCTTATCGACAGCGTCCCCGAGTCTATTTAATCGATCCCATGGTTATGGTGTCAGACCAGAGAAGATTGGATGTTCTCCATTTAATCTACCAAATTACCGAACATTTTGTGATAACCAAGATATCGGAGGAAGAAACACTCTCGAAATTTTCGTTATTCTAAATGACCGAAAATGAAAACCTACAAGAGATACTCTAAGTGACAATTCTCCATAGACGAAAAACTGTTAATTTTTAAATTGTGATTTTTTTCCGACAAGTAAGCATGAAATACGATTTTAGGGATCATTCTCCAAAATATTATACAGCAAAGCCTGCCTTTAACGGAATCGCTAGGGACCGAGATTTTTTCCCATAGGACACAGGTTTCCGCTTAATTCAGTTGACAAATGTGTTAAATTATGCAATGATCTCGTATGTAATTGAAATGGAACAAATTAATTGAAAATAAATAATTTAAAGGTAAATATAATAGTGTACACATAATTCACTCTATAATTGCAACTGCTAAATTTTTATCAATTAATATGGTACATTATTCATAAAAATACGTACGTATTTTAATTATATGGAATTACAAATTGACTTGTGTAATTCCCTATATATGGAAGATTTGTTTTACATCTGAATAATTTTGGCGCTAAGCGTGGTCAGTGCGAAATCGGGTGGTGCTACAACAAGTTTTGACTGTGTATAGTCTTTGTTTGATGTCGTCTTCGAGTTTTTCCCCAATCTACCGTTACGGAGAGTAAGGCAGAGCGCAAACTGTACCAATACAACAAGCAATGCATCGCGGGCAACTCGACACTCATTGCTTAAAAAACACTAAATTTCTCAGGTTTTTAACCAACTCGTGTCGAGTTGCATATTTTATCGCGTATCGTATGCATGCATTGTGTACCCGGCCTGAGAGAATATGCTAGCTGTCGCTGTATAACTGTCATATACATCATACTGCGAAAGATCTTTGCCCCTCAGGACTGTAAATTCTGGGTGCCCAACTGTGAATGTGAGTATAATTATACAACGAACGATATAATATGTGTATAATGATACATAGAAACACCCCTCTTAACGGTCACCCCTCAGATGCGTTTAGGAACGCCATTTTCATCATTAGTTCCGTTGGATTAAAACCCAGTACGCTGACACCAATAGCTGCTATTTTGGTACCAACTATGCTCACCAGATGGCAGAACAAGTTCCAGTAATTCGACAACTTTATGACTACTTTTGAATAAAATTTTGACTTAAAGGTGTGTTAATGTTTAGCAGCTTTGATGTCAGGGTTTAGGATCTAAATTCATGAGTTGTCGGTTGTGCTCATGTGTTTTACACATCATTCCATGCTGTTTAATATGAACAACTCTAGTAATCGTCGCTAACTAGAATTAGACGTTCGAGTGACGTGGTGGTAAGATACTCGTCTAAGACCGTGAAGGTTGCTGTCACTGTCCCGGATTCGAACCCGAGGGAGGATATAGACATTTTCCCTAATGAACTTGAGGCGACCACCACTAGACAGCGAGTTTATTTCGAACCCCTCTCATCAATGGCGGTAAATTGCAATATATAGCGATATGTCCAGAGTTAGCGATTGGTGAATGAGTAATCGTCGCTCTCTATCACTAAGGGAAAAGAATTGATGACATCAAATACGCGGTAATTTATGAGGGTATCGGCGGAAGATTATGCTTCTAAAGATCAGAGATGATGTGAGAAAAGATCATACCACCGAGACGTGCCCGATATCGTTTACAAATTAACAATATCACAGTCATCTAAAGAAGACGATAAAAATGAAACATAGTTTGAGGAGCAGGGAAAGCTCTGCTAAAAACTATTCGGTTTTTGAAGTAATTCGACGGTAGAATAAATATGTTCACGGTAGTGTACTGGACTTATCAAACGTATTTTCCCGTGAACAAAATGGCAAAAAACATTGAATTTAGTCTCGTAGATAAAAATACACTTCGAACGAGTCGAAATACTCAGCAAAACCCATCAAACATAGAGTGATCGGGTTTTCCAAAATATATGTGCAATTTTTTTTTAAATAACGAGATCCTAACTTATTGCCAAGAGATCCGTATCTATATAAAGTGTTAGCCATATGAGATTTGGTTTGAAATTTCTTCTATTGCATGAATATCCGACTTAAAAGTGGGTCTGGCTCATTATTTTATATTTAATTTTTTAGGCTTCGTGTCTCTAAGCGAGCTCAATGTTTCGAAAACCAAAGATTCAATTCAATTTTTAAAATGATTGATGTATCGAAAAACCCTACTAAATTTCCGCATTTCTACGCTAAAATCGACAATTTTTACATTGATCTCTATAGGGATTAACGAGTGTATGTCCCTTAGGAGTGAGGCTGATGATGATTATGACGCCTATTCGAAAAGCCTCATGATTACATCTATATATATAAAATTGATTTTCTGTCTGTGTGTGTGTGTGTGTATGTTCTCTATACAAATCTACAATTTTAGATCGATCGTCGCCAAATCTTGCATATATACCAAATGGGACCCGACTTGAACGATAGACTAATTTAAAATTTCGTCAGACCAGGGCAAATGCCCCAAATGGGCAAAAAACTGTCCGGCAACAATGGTTTTTGGGCTTCAACAATCACTTTCCGAACGTTTACTTTGGTTACCGTGGTTCCCTAGCAATACGTTTCAGACGTGTATATGCCTTTACAACGGTTTGTCACTTCTTTAATCCTGTTAGTATATGTATGATAGTTTATGCCTTTATAATGGTTTGCCACATTTTCAATATACTCTCAGTAATGAGGCTTTTTGAATAGACGTCATAATCAGCATCGCTTTGAGAGTCAGGAAAAGGGTGATCCTCATAGAAATCAGTGCTAAACTTGTCGATTTTACTGTAGAAATGCGGAAATTAGTAGGATTTTCCGCCCCATCAATAATTTTAAAAATTGTATTGAATTCTCGATTTTTGAAATATTCAGTTCGCTTAGAGATATACGAAGCCCAGGAGATTAAATATGAAGTAATTAGCCAAACCTATACATTTGAGTTGGATATTCGAGCAATATCATTGATTTCATTTATATCTTCTCAAGTATGGAAATTAATATCTCCATATTGTCTCTTTTGATATTTATTTGCATAAATTCATATGGGTTAGGATATTTTAAAATTAGTTATGAGCCCGTGAAAAGTGCATGGAAAAAATTCCACAGCTTTAACTAAGGATTTTTGGAAGCTGGAACAGACAGATGGATAACTTGAATAATGGAAACAGGAAATGTTAGACGTCGACCAGGGCAAAGTCGGCCACGCGCCACTACAGCAACTGATGACAGGTATGTACGGTTAACAGCCCGTCGAAAGAGAACACTGAATGCTACGCAGCTGCAAAGACGGTTGCTCTTGGCAACAGGATGTCCAGCCAAACAGTACGTAATCGCCTTGATGAGGGAGGGCTTTATGCACGTAGGCCAATGGTCTGCATTCCGTTGACCCCCCGCCACCGTGCAGCCCGAAGAAGATGGGCTCCTGAACATCGAGATTGGGAGCAACATGATTGGAGCCAAGTGATGTTTACAGACGAGTCCCGATTCAGTCTGGAGTGTAACACCCGACGTGTTCTGGTATGGAGGGACAGGGGCACTCGAAATAACCCCCGCATTCGTTCGTGAAAATTCACAATACAGACGAGCTGGTTGGATGGTATGGGGTGGAATCAGCATAGGTGGACGTACGGACCTGCATATCATTCGGAATGGCACTTTGACGGCCCGAAGGTATGCAGACGAGATACTGCGACCTCATGTCATCCCTTACGCTGGAGCCATTGGAGATTCCTTTGTTTTCCAGGATGATAATGCCCGACCGCATAGAGCTCGTCTGGTGGAGAACATGCTTGAAGCTGAAACAATACAGCGTATGGAATGGCCAGCGTGCTCTCCTGACCAGAATCCAATCGAGCATGTTTGGGACATGGTCGGACGACGCATTGCTGCGTGACCAATGCCGCCTGTTACTGTCCGAGACTTGCAGATTGCACTTCTTGAGGAGTGGAACAGTATTCCCCAAAGTCTGATCGAAAACCTCATCGCATCCATGGCAAACAGGTGTGCAGCAGTCTTAGCTGTTCGAGGAGACCACACGCCCTATTAAAACTCATGCATCATGTCTAAACAGTACTTTTTTTTATCGTTTACATGTAACCAAATTGTTGCCCTAAATCATCTTTTCATGTTTTTTCCATATTTTCAAAGAATTAAAGCTTAATTCCAAATTTTTTTACGTCTTTTTTCTGTATTGGGCATTGATACGCGTGTACTATCCATTGTATGCCAATACGTGGCTGTCTCGCACGGTTTTCTTCATTTTTTGCTTGCTCCCCTAATTGTTTTGAGCAGTGTATATGGATTGGTGCAATTGGATAATATAAGACAATACGGAGACATTAATTCTCATTTCCGCGTTCTAGCAGATATGAATAAAAATGTGAAATCAATGTTATTGCATGAATATCCACCTCAAAAGTGGGTCTGGCTCATTATTTTATATATAATTGTTTAGGCCTCGTGTCTCTAAGCGAGCTCAATGTTTCAAAAAACAAAGACTCAATTCAATTTTTTAAATTATTGATGTGGCGAAAAACCCTACTAAATTTCTGCATTTATACGCTAAAATCCGCAATTTTAACATTGATCTCTATGCGCATCATCCAAAATATGTCCCTTAGGAGTGAAGCTAATGATGATTATGACGTCTAGTCGAAAAGCCTGATGATTACAGTTTAAAAAAATCATTGTCAAACAAATTTATACGATGAGAAAAATATATATATATATTTATATATATATACGTATATATAATGAACGGGAATTTTTTTCGAGTAGTTTCGGGAGAGACTTTTTCATTTTCAATCAAAAAAGATTGATATTCAATAAAAATTGAAACTTTTTTCTAACCAGTCTGTAAGTAATGTTTTAAATTTTGGCGCATACACACTGATATCACTTTAATACCGTTCGTGATTGCATAGATCCCTTAGGAGTGAGGCTGATGATCATTATGACGCCTATTCGAAAAGCCTCATGATTACATAGTTTAGAGAAATCATGATCAAATAAATGTATACGATGAAGAAAAAAAAAAAAAATATATATATATATATATATATCAGCGTGCTATGGAAAGGGACGTGTGAAAGCACCCGCTTACTGAAGAATCGAATTTTGCAATAATAAAGCAACAAAAAACAAATGAGAATCATCAAGTACCCCAGAAAACTTGCCCATGAGGTCCCAAGAAAACAATGAGATGCATATCAAGGGCCCCTGGAAATGAAAACTTTTAACTTCCCCATGAAGGTATACGTGTAATCCCCCCCCCGCGTACCGCGACCCTGTGTGTTTGGAGCACTGGTGTTATATGTATATTCTACATACATCTCGGCATGACCCCCCACAAGGTCAGGGCTGACAAGGGCCGGAACGATTTTTGTCACTTTTTCATTTTTCACACTATAAATTAACCACAGAGGGGGCCCCTGAAAGCTGGTTTGGGGGCTCGCCCTCTAAATTCCAACCAAGGGCCCCTGCTGTAGGATGTGGGAGCCTCTCGGTACATGCACATAACATGGTCCCGATATATGCTAGAGTTAAATGAATACTTGACCCAAAATCGTAACCGACTTCCGTAACACAAAAACGTAACAGATTTCCGTCACCCAATTCCGTAACATAAAATCGTCACTAATTTCTGTTGCTTAGAAACAGGCCCTTTTCAAGTTTGTGATTTCATATTACAGAGTAGATACGTATATATAATCAGTTAAATTTTTTCGAGTAGTTTCGAGAGAGACATTTTCATTTTCTATCAAAAAAGATTGATATTCAATAAAAATTGAAACTTTTCTTCTAACTAGTTTGTAAGTAGTGTTTTAAACTTTGACGCATACACACTGATATCACTGTTAATACCGTTCCTGATTACACAGATTGCTTTGAAATGTTCTACGATGAGGAGAAAATGGACAAAAAATTATACACGAGACGGAATTTTTTTCATGTAGTTTCGGGGTAGAAATTGTCATTTCCAATCGAATAAGAAAAGTATCCAATAAAAATGTAATTCTGTCTGCTAATCACACTGTAAGTACAAGTATACACTTTGGCACATACACACTGATATCACTATTAACATCGTTCACATGATTACAGTTTGTTTTGAAAATATTCTACGACACAAAAAAAGCAACGATTAAAAAATTTATTAGATATGAGGAATATATTTCGAATATTTCCAGGAGAGAAATTTCCATTTCCACTCCAAGTACGCATTCAATAAAAATTAAATTCCTTCTTCTAATCAGGGAGTAAGTACAAGTATAAATTTGGACCCATTCAATGAAGCTTTTTGTGTCACGTGATATTTCCCTTTTTTTGTGTGACATACAAGATAACCAATAAGACAACTTCCTGTGTGATTCATGAAAGAAAATCTAAATTAAAGAAACATAGAAATGAATCATTTTTTCTTCTTTTTAATGGGAGCTAGAAATTTCGAAATTTTTTTAAAATTGAAGTTATCGATCTGCCTGTTTTTCCTTCAAAAAATGCTTGATTAAGTCTGCCGTTCGTCGATGTAATTTTATGGGCCCATAATTAATTTAAAAACCATCCTAAACTATATGGATTGCTGCAATTGGATAATATAAGACAATACGGAGACATTAATTCTCATTTCCCCGTTCGAGAAGATATGAATAAAAATGTGAAATCAATGTTATTGCATGAATATCCACCTCAAAAGTGGGTCTGGCTCATTATTTTATATATAACTTTTAAGGCTTCGTGTCTCTAAGCGAGCTCAATGTTTCGAAAAACAAAACTCAATTCAATTTTTAAAATTATGGATGTGGTGAAAAACCCTACTTAATTTCTGCATTTCTACGCTAAAATCCGCAATTTTAACATTGATCTCTATGGGGATCATCCAATGTATGTCCCTTAGGAGTGAGGCTGATGATCATTATGACGCCTATTCGAAAAGCTTCATGATTACATAGTTTAGAAAAATCATGATCAAACAAATGTATACGATGAAGAATAAATTATATATAATATATATGACGGTACCACGAGGGGGAATTTATTTCGAGTAGTTTCAAGCAAGAAATTGCCGTTGCCAATCAAACATGTACGCGAGCGCGTGCGTGCGTGTTTTCTTTACAAATTTACGATATTAGATCTTTTGCAACCAAATTTTACATATATACGTAGTGGGACCCGACTTGGACGATAGGCTACTTTAAAATTTTGTCAGAGCAGAGCAAATGCCCGAAATGGGCAAAAAACTGTTGGGCAACAATGATTTCTGGGCCTCAACAATGACTTTCGGAATTGGTGTTTCAATTACCGTGGTTACCTAGCAATGCGTTTCAGACGTGTATATACCTTCACAATGGTTTGTCACTTCTTCGATGCTGCCAGTATATATATAATTGTTTATGCCTTTATAAATTGTTTGTCCCATTTTCAGTCCTCCCAGAAACGAGGCTTTTTGAAAGGACGTCGTAATCATCATCAGCATCACTTTGAGGGTAAGGCAAAGGATGACCCCTTATAGAAATCAGTGTTAGAATTGCCGATTTCACTGCAGAAATGTGGAAATTTAGTGGGATTTTCCGCTACATCACTAATTTTAAAAATTTTATTGAATTCTCGATTTTTTAAATATTGAGTTCGCTTAGAGATACGAAGCCCAGGAGATTAAATATGAAGTAATTAGCCTGACCTATAGTTCTTGACCTATTTTGAGTTGGATATTGATGCAATAACATTGATTTCAACTTTTATTATATATCTTCTCAAGCATGAAAATCAATGTCTCCGTATTGTCTTTTGATATTCAACTGCATAAATTGATATACTTTATGTTGTGTTAAAATTAATTATGGGCCCGTAAAGTACATCAAAGAAATTCCACAGCTTTAATTAAGCATTTTTTGAAGCAGAACCAGATGGATAACTTTAAGTTTAAGGTTGAATCAAAATACCTAGCGCCCTTAAAAAATGGAAAAATGTACAGAGTGTTTCAAAAAGAATCAATTTGAAATACGTATGTTAAGAAAAATAATGAACTAGTATTAATTAGGATTAATACACTTACGATTAATTTTATATTACATGGCTAATCATACAGTTTTTTGCAAACCAAATTAAAGGTGCTCAATATGTCCTCCTTGGGATGCATGACATATGTCTATACGGTAGTCAAATTCGTCCCAAACTGTTGCGAGCATCCATGGCTGCTGTTATGCGTATCTTAAGTTCGGCTAATGTATCTGGAAGGGGAGGCACATAAACCTAGTCTTTTGTAAATCCCACAAGAAGAAATCGCACACTGTGATGTCAGGCGATCTTGGAGGCCAGTGATGTTTAACTCATGGCTCCCACATGGAGGGGGGGGGCTGACAGGGCTCCAGCCCTGGGGCCCGTGGGAAAAGTCTTTTCGATTTTTTTTTCTTTCAGATATGTGTCATAGGAAAATAGGCAAATAGACAGGACTCTAATATCAGTCATATCAATTTTTACTTGTATGGACGGATATTTTGAATTAAGTACCTTCTATTCTCATTGCAATTTTTTTTAACAATACACATGTACAATTAAACGGAAAGAAAAAAAAAACCCCAAAAAAAAACGGAAACTGAAGAATGGGACAATATACAAGGGGGCCCCCTCTCTGACGGCAGTCGTTCTCCTGGAAGGAAGAAAAGACATTGTGAAGGTCATGGCTTATGACGTATAAGGACACCAGCATTTTGTGTGTGTAAAATGCATGCAACGCATGCTTGTAAAACGAATATCAAAAAACTACAGACTATGCAGGACAAAATACTCAGAAGATTTGTTGGAGCCCCTTGGTTTGTTCGTGGAATAAACATCAGGCAAGACTTGGACATACCTCACATATTCACATATATTAAGAAATTAAACAATTATCAATTCGAGAGCGAATGTTTAATTCCCAATTCGAACATCTGAGGGAAATTGTTGACTATGATGCTGACTGCTTAAGGAAATATAGGAGGCCCAAACAAATTGGGTGACTTACATGGGAGAGTTTGTAAAGATGTTTTCTTCTACAAATCTCATTCTATACATACTATTTTAATACATAAATTCTCTCATTCAATTGTATATACTCACATTACTTGCATACTCTGTATCTATCCACTTTTGACATTTATTCGCATCTATTTAATTTGTATCTTCTCATTATTAAATTTTGTATATACACATATATTTCCCAATTGAACTTGCATATGATGTACATATGAAAAAGGTGGTGAAAAAAAAAGAGCGAGAAGACTTTTTGAACTTTGGATTGTTTTGCTTACATAAAATTTGTCAATAGTAAATCCCCATTAATTTCTGATGCACTGAGTTGAAATAGAACTTTGTTACCTGTATTGCATTTTTGTTGTTATTGCTGGGGTTTTTTGCGTCACGACACCCATGTGATGTTTTTCCCCCATTCCACTTGGAATAGATGTTGCTAGCTGCAGATTTTGTGACCTGCTTCTGTGAACTGTGACATTTGCCTGCTTATATCCAGATCATGACTTTTAACCAATTTGACCAGTTCTTTTTACATACACTACACATTCATGCAAACACATATCTATCTAAAAACATGTACACATTTTCTTCTTCACAGGCCTTCTTGGTTAGTTTTTATGCCGGCAGATGACCCTCGCGGGCTGGGAATCGGCTCAAAGTTCAATTCTGGTCTGGTCTGGTCTATATTCTTCCCCGAGTTTGAAACTGGGACCGTGACTGCAACCTTCACTGTCAGATATTTTGCTGGTCCTTGGATTCAGAATGCTCGAGAAACGCTGAGATAGAGGATATAAAAAACGAATCAACGTGTCAATATTTATAGATTCCGTTTTGAGTTATCAAAATGGAATATCTGTCTCATATTCATGTAAATTTCATCTGTTCCAGAAAAAATGACTTGCTGCGCAAGATGAGGGGGAATCAAGAGAGAGGAAGTTGGACGTCATCCACATTCAAGAAAGAAAATTATTACAATGTCAAAATTATACAATCAAATAATGTATTCAAATATCCCTTCCTGATGATTCCCCTCATTTCTGAAATGAAAAATTAAATTGCAGATATTATTCACAGATTATTTTAGTCATTGATTGTTTTTTTTACTTCATGACGATCTGGAAACCTTGTGTCCACATTTATGTCCAACTTCACGTCAGGTTTCACTACACGTACACGCATGTACCGATTCGTTGGGGGTTCCGCGGAGGGGGGGGGTGCATGTGTGGTGTAGCAGTAGTAGGTAGGGCCTCCAAAAAATGGCTCGGGGATCCATGATGTCTTAAGTCAGCCACCTCGTTGGACAATTTGCCTGTTGTGGCGTTGTATTTGTATATTTGTATATTTACCGCATTTATACGATTGCAAATGAATCGTATATTTGAGAAATCGGAAATACTATATGAGCCCTTTCCCTGTAATCCGTTCGTGGTTATGTTTGCAGTGAAGGGAAAACTACAAGGGAACAACAGCATCACTTGTTTACGTTTGGCTGCTCAAGCAACGCAGTCACGCAATCCGCTCGTATTGTCTTGTTCTTATACATTCTATAACTTTGTGTAATAAATCTTTTAATTATCTTTAAATTGTTGAATACGTGTTTGTAATTAACTGTCTCACTCCCTCTACAATAGCTGGTGTCCCGGCCGATCCCGAACGCTCTTCTGCTTCAATTTCCATTCTACGTCCATTCTTAGGCCAGCCGCAAATTGAGCCGCGTGCAGCATTCGCGAGTGGGTTGGACTAACTTGGGACTTTCTGCTATACAAGGTTTTGCCCGAACTGCAAGCGGATCAGGTAGAGAAGGTATGCGCAAATTGAAACGCGGTTCCTTCGTGAATTTTGACTGGAAGCAAACACCAGAGTGGAGGAGTGTTTCTGGAAAGAAACGATTTCGGGGCTTCGGAAACTTTTGGAGGCTCTCTTAGTCAAGATATATATTGGTGTAGAAAGACATTAAAATAAAGAATAACAGTAATTAAAATAAGAAAAACGGAAATGCTGGAAAATATATATTAAAATATATAAAAACGTGGAACGAAAAATAATGAAAAATCAGCATTGATGACAATTCGAAATTTACGAATAATTCCAAAACTATTGAGAAAATTCTGAGATTTTCTGATAAAATAGATTACTAAAGAGACACGTGTACGTACCCACAGAGCCATAGTTTTTCACCCCAATCTATGAGCCGATAAACAAATCCAACGGAACATTACCAACGGAATATGATGTAATCAAGTCAGCGATAGAGAATCAGCCTAGTGACAATCTAAGTCTGGAATTTGTGACGAAAAGACTCGTTGATGCTGAAGCACTGATGCTGGAGAAAAGCACATCGAAAGGACAATCGATCGAGAAAAATGCTACGTCGAATTGTGATGCTGCTTTTGGTGTTTCCAAGAAGAAAGGAAACTCATCGAAGTTCCAGAAATATAAACCGAAGTGCTATGGGTGCGGTCGTGTCGACCACTTCAAGCGGGATTGTTTATTTCGGAAAGATTCCGTTGCGAAGCAGTTTGAATCGGCTGCTGTGACTTTCGCTGTCGGTGGTGTCAACAAGGGATTCTTCATCGTGGATTCCGGTGCTACGTCACACATGTGTAGCAAGCGGGAATGGTTTGAAACGATGACATCATATAATGGAACTGTTGACTGTGCTTCAAAAACTGAACGGTTGAATATTCAGGGAATTGGAACCATCGTTGGTGAACTTGACGGGAGAAATCTGACCCTGACCAACGTGCTGTATGTTCCGGAGCTCAACGGTGAGCTGATGTCTGTGAAACGAATTCAAGCAGCTAGATTTGCGGTTATCTTCTCAGAAAGTGGTGTTCGTGTCCGGAAGGGAAATCAAAATTTCATCATAGCTCAGCTCAACAGCAAAGGACAGTATGTAAGTGGTTTCTCTCCTCGTGTAGCTTCATCGTATGTTGCTGAATGTAATGCGAAACTGGGGCATCGAAGGTTAGGTCATCCATCGAACTCAGCTGTAAAGGAACTTGGGTTTCCAGTTGAAGATTCATTTTGCGAAGTCTGTACATTTTCCAAACAGAGCGCTGAACCGATTGGGAAAGGACCGAGGAAAAGAGAAACCGAGCCTATGGTGATGGTGCACACTGATGTTTGTGGCCCGATCACTCCAGCGACCCACGCGGGTGAGAAGTATTTCATCACTTTTATTGATGATCACTCACGATTCATGGAGGTTCGATTGCTGAAAAAGAAAAGTGAGGTTCCTACAGAACTGATAAAATTTCTGAAGCTGAATACTTCTGTGAAGAAAATAAGATGTGATAATGCTAGCGAATATGTGAAAGGCGAACTTGTTCGTTACGTAACAGAAAATGGTATCACGATTGATCCTGCTCCTCCTTATACTCCAATGTTAAACGGAGTTGCTGAACGGCGAATCGAACTTTGTTGGACAAAGGGCGGGCCCTCATATTCGAAGCCAACTTGCCAAAACAAATGTGGGGCGAAGCAATTCGAGCTGCTGCGTACTTAAATAATCGAATTCCAAGCAATACCGTAAAGAACTGTACACCGTATAAATTGAAGTTTGGATCTGATCCTGATCTAAGCAATATTCGAGTTTTTGGATGCAGCGCGTACGTGTTAACTCCTGCAGCTCTGAGAGAGAAACTGGATAAGAGATCGAAGAAAATGATCTTCGTCGGATACTCTTCAATGGGATACCGACTCATGGATCCAGAGACGAAGCGTATCATAGTCTCAAGAAATGTAAAATTCAATGAAGAAAAGAAGGCCGTCATCAATGACAACAAAGACGACCCGATCGATGATGCAATCGTGGAAGATAATTTCTCTTTTCAGGACAGTGATGGCGATCCAACGAAGAAGGAAAGTGACGAAAACGGCCATGTCACACCAGAACCAAGAAGATCCGAAAGAGAAACGAAACAGCCGATCCGGTATCCTGATCCTGAAACCTATATGGCAATGGTTGCCTGTCAAGAAACTCTTGACTACAACAATATTCGATCGCTTTCGAAAGAGGAACAGCGACCCTGGAAGCAGGCCATGGATGAAGAGATGAAATGCATGATCAAGAACGACGTGTGGACTCTGGAGGAAATTCCTAGAGGAAAGCAGGCTATCTCATGCAAGTGGGTTTGTAGAAAGAAACGCGATGGTAAGCACAAAGCTCGGCTTGTAGCTCGCGGCTTCATGCAGAAAGAAGGACTGGATTACAACGAAACATATTCACCAGTCATTGATATCTCGGCTTTGCGACTTGTACTCGTGATGATACTTCAAGAGAATCTACAAGTGTTTGTATTAGATGTGAAAACCGCGTTCTTGAACGGCAACTTAAATGAAGTGATCTACATGGATCAACCTCAGGGATATGACGACGGGAGTGGCCGGAAGTGCAAGCTGAAGAAAAGTCTCTACGGATTGAGACAGAGCCCGCGCCAATGGTATCAGAAATTTGTCAACTTCGTGGTAAAAGTAGGTTTTATTCAATGTATTTCTGAACCGTGTATTTTTATCCGAAATTTTAATGATTCTAAGAAAACTATCATTGCTTTGTATGTAGATGATTTGTTAATTGCCGGCTCAGATGATAAGGAGCTTAAAATAATTATTGCTATGTTATCTAAAGAGTTCGAAATGTCAAAATGTGAATTAGCAACAGAATTCTTAGGTATTCATATGGAGTTCTCTTCTGATTGTTTATATCTTGATCAGAAATCATATATTTTAAGATTGTTACAGAAATTTAATATGAATGAATGCAAACCTAGTGCTGTTCCAATGGAACCGAAATCAACATCTGCTAATTTCATGAGTGGGAATTTGTTCGAAGGACCGTACAGGGAGCTCATAGGTTCTCTGTTGTACCTGGCTCACGTTACTCGACCCGATATTCTGTTTGCTGTCAATTGTTTGAGTCAGCTCCAAGAGCATCCAACTGACGTTGCTTTTAGTACCTTGAAAAGGGTCCTCAGATATTTAAAGGGAACGGTTGACATGAAAATGAAATATAAAAGAAATGATTCCCCTGTTTCAAAATTGTCAGTGTATGTCGATGCTGATTGGGGAGCAAATCCCCCAAGAAATGATAGAAAATCAGTCTCAGGTAATATTATTATGATAAATGACTGTCCTATATCATGGTCGTGCAAGAAACAAAATTGTATTGCTTTGTCTTCTACCGAAGCAGAAGTTATTGCTATGGTGAAAGCAATTCAAGATCTTTCGTGGTTTAAGAACGTATCTTCTGAAATAATTAATGTTGAAAATTTTGTTGTATATGAAGATAATCAATCTTGCATTAAATGTGTAACAAAGCTAAAGCACTTGGACTAGGCTAAAGCACTAGGCTAAAGCACTTGGACATTAAGCTCAAGTTTTTACGTGATGTTATCAAAGAAAATAATATTCAAATTGAATATGTTTGTACTAAATTGCAAACTGCTGATATGCTCACGAAAGCATTGCCCAAATTTGTATTGTCTGAACTTATGCATTTGTGTTGTCTGAAAATGTGCGATTAAGGGCGGGTGTTAGAAATGTAATCGCACTAGTTTATGTTATATATGTATGTGTATAGATGACGCTGCATGTCCATCAACCGGTCGTTCCTAGTTATCTGCGTAGGTGTGTATGTGCTTATATATTGTGTCCTCTCTTGTATAATGAACAGTCTTCTTCCTGACATCGCCTTGTTCGCACCTCTCTCTTTAACAGTTATTGTTCCGGGGGGGGGGCACGGACTTTGACTTTGCATCAATATGTGTTAAAAGGTAGGGGACAGAGATGGCGAAATTTTGCTGACGGTGGGGGGGGAGTCAAAAATGGCTAAAAATTTGCTGACGTCAGATTTGAGCTGCCCAAAGAATGGGAAAAATCGGGAACACTTTTCCAAATAAGTTGGGATAACCAGGTAAAGAAAAAAAACCAATTGGAGTGTCTCAAAACATACGGGATGTATGATGAGCCTTTTTTTGGATCACGTGATATTTCCCTCTTTCTTGAGGGACGGGCGCGGTAGTACGGTCGATAAGATGCTCGCCTAAAGTACCAAAGGATGTTTAGGGGTGTCGCGAGTTCGATACCCGGTTCATCCTTGTCAGAAAACTTTCCTGACACAGGGGTACAACAAAAAACGGCGACTTGACCGCAGCAAAAAATTGCTACCGCAGGGAGTTCCCCCATCGAGGGGTTAGCGCACCAATCTCTCGATGAGTATGAATATAAGCCTGCCGTTCGGAATAAGCAATAAATTGTAGGTCCCGGTCTAATTAGCCCTCGTGTGCAGAAAATGACCGTGGTGCGACAAAAATTATCAAAATGATCAATTCTTGAGGGACATACAAGGTACCCAATATGGCGCCTTCCTGTGCGACTCGTGAAAGAAACAAATCTAAATTAAAGAAACATAAAAATTAATCGTTTTTTTTCTTCTTTTTATTGGGAGCTAGACATTCCGAAATGTCTAAGCTGCGGAATTTCTTCAATGTAATTTATATGGGCCCATAACTAATTTCAAAACATTCTTAAATATATGGATTGATGCAATTGGATAATATAAGACAATACGGAGACATTAATTCTCATTTTCGTGCTTGAGAAGATATAAATAAAAATTTGAAATATCAATGTTATTGCATGAATATCCACCTCAAAAGTGGGTCTGGCTCGTTATTTTATATTTAATTTTCTGAGCTTCGTATCTCTAAGCGAACTCAATACTTCGAAAATGAAAAACCCTATTCAATTTTTAAAATTATTGATGTGGCTAAAACGCCACTAAATTTCAGCATTTCTACACTAAATCGGCAATTTTAACATTGGGAATCATCTATTGCATAGTTTTTAAACCTTTTTTTTACCACCTCCCCACTTCTTCAGAAATTTTTTCTCCCATCGCCCCCAAACGCAATCTAACCCATACGATCTTATGTTATACCCGTAGCTTCTACCGCCCCCTGGAACATTCCATCGCCCCCCAGGGGTGCGTTAACGCCCATGTTGGGAATCATTGATCTAGTGTTTGTCCCTCAGAGTGATGCTGATGATGATTATGACGTCTGTTCGAAAAACCTCATTGAAAAATACTGGATGTATGATCATTCAAGTAAAGCTACATTTAGTCAAGTCAAATAACATGAGTCGTCCTGACGTCGATGTAAACAAACCGTTTACTTAAAAAAACGTTGATTTCAACGGTGATTTCTATTGTATTGTACATGCTACGGCTGCAAAAATGTTCAAGCAAATATTGGTATTTGTTTTATTTTAATTTCAACTAATGTAAATAGATTTAATTACATTATTCTGAAACTTAGTTTCATTTTCCATAGCCTTGTCCTTATCACGTTTTTAAAAACGGGAATTATCATTGATGACGGTAAGTGCGTTACTGTATGCGTGTATTCATTCGAGACCTTGTGAAACAGCTAGAGTATGAATATAAACGTATAGAAACAGAACTTTTTCGGCGCCAAACATGTCCAAAACGCCGACTAAAAGTTGCCAAGTCCGGCAGACACTGCGGGCGCCGGAGGAAAACATGAAAAAACGACAATAACAACAAATAGAAATTATAACAGCAACAATAATAACAACAAATCACTGTAGAAAATAAATACTCTGATTTCTGGGTTACAAAAATACTCTCAAATTTGTTCCATTCTCGAGGAATTATCCACATGTATACAGACAAAACAAACATCACTTTAAAGCCTAGGGGTTATCATTCAAGTATTACGTCAGCATCGATGGGGGAGAGGGTTTCCGATTTGCTGAATTTTGATGACGAGGGGGATTTGGATGATGCTTACGTCATCAACCACCATTTATGAAAATATGAAGTATTCATAATTTCATCTTACTTGGTGTGCCAAAAACGAGAAAAATCTTTCGCTAGTTTATGGTACCTGAACTAACATTCTCCCTAATGGATTAATTAAAGGGTGATTTCACTGAACAATAACTGCACGTTACAGATGAAGTATAATCCTGACCACCAAAGCAATATAATCCACATCGCCAAGGGCGCCGTAAGTCACCAAGGCAGGCATAATGGTGCCAAGTTAATGTAATTTTTTTAGATTTTCCATTCCAGGTGGCGCTAGTAACGCGGGCTATTCAAATGGCGTCTCCGTTTGTGAAATAGTATTTGAAATAGCGTCATTTCGTTTTCCGTTGTCTAAACCTGTCATTGTCTTGTCTCACTAGGATTATGTATGGCCAGGTTGTATTTTTCCAATATATTTATTCTTATTATTTTTTGTAACTTCTGCCATTTCGTTTTCAGTGTCGTAAAGAAATATCTTTATTTTAGTTTATTATTATTTTAAAGAGTCTGGATACCCAGAGTGACTTGTGCCTGGATCGATTTATTTTTCAGAGAAAGTTCGGGTTTTATTTTTCTTCATATTGAGAATATTTATTTGCACTATTATTTGTAACATTATTGTTGGTTTCCTATTTTCATCGTCGGTAGTCAGTCACGGCCTTGGCTAGTTTTCCTCGGGCCGTCGAAAGTGTTTGGCACCGGAAAAAGTCACCAAGGGATCTGGGTTATACTGCATCTATTCCAACTGCACTAAGGAATGACCACCTATGAAAAAACAATTGTGAAACAATTATAAACTAAATTGTAATGTAACACAAAATTGGTTATTAGTATTATTAATGTTGTTGTTGTTTCTTCTGTATTTTCTCGAATAACTAATAAAGTGTATGCATGTTACATTGCTTTATCAATTGTTTTTCAAAGGAAAATATGAATCAAAGTGCTCAAAGATGTATATTTCACTGATTTAAATATAAAAACTGGGGAAATAAGCGCACACAAAAGTGGATCCATAATCCGGAAGAATCCCTAATTCAGAATCACCTAGGTTCCAAGAAGTCCAGAACTGAGAGGTTCTACTGTAGTCAATTGTTAGATTTTACAACCTACACACACAAGTTTCTCACTTCTATCGCGCGCAAATATTTTTTTACATCTTCTGAAGGCTCAAAAAAAAAAACTAGGCTCTACTCCTAAAAGCGGGATGATGAACAAATAGAACCTGTAAGCAAAAACAACCACTGATTAAACAAGAGGCACGGGAAGCATCTGAATTAAAATTACGTTATCCTGATTCGTCCAAAAAATCCCTCATAACACACCCGGCGCATTTGCGATGGAAAAATGCCTACGACTTCACATTTCCAATAAAAAGACTACGTGTTTGGGTGTTCAAAATCAGTTTCTTTTTGAAAATATTCACTTTATTTGAAAATTCAAAATCATGAAGAACTTCGGTCTTGCTGGAATCTTTAATGCATCTCTTGCAATATCGATGTTTATTTGGTTGGCTGTAGGTGAGAACCGAACTTTTTATTTTTTCAATGTTATGCGTGTTTCCAACTTTAGCTTATATTTTTTGTGCACATCTTCCGTTTAATAATAATTTAATAATTCAGCTATCGCTCATAATAAATCGTAAGCTCAGTTTGTTTTTCCGATGCGTACGGCGCACCGCAAAAGTTTAGATATTCATGGAATTGGCTCTTAACCGAATTATTCAATAATAACAAATATTTAATGTAATATTTTTGTGTTTAGCTCAAGTAAGTACAAAAATCTTTTTTTTGTTTCTGATATATTTTTTTCTTTTTTCTGTAAATTCCGACAAAAAATATGTAATAAAATGTGAAAGTGAAACACTAATTCAAAGAATACGTGATACAAAGCAAACATACAAAATAGAATTCGCACTTAAAGAAATTTCACGTTTTCCTTTTAAATTTTCACGATCATCAGAAACGTTCTGAGGCATTAATGTCTAATATTTTTATTTGTGTGCGTTTGTTTTTATCATTTTAGTTTTGTTAATGATATAAGTAACTTTCATCGTGGACCAAGAGCCAGACATACATAGTACTTTATATAATAGACTTGCTTGGTGTTTTTCCGCACCTCATCACGTGACGATTGGGTTCTTTAACGAGTGGGAAAGCGAAATTCGCCTGATTGTTTGAAAAATCTTTCGAAACTACAAAATATCTGTTTGTTGTTGAATGCGATGGACAACTTATTGAAGGTGGCAATAAAACATTTCATGAAAAGAGATAAGCTATCATCTTTCTTGAAATGTATATTAATTTTAGTTATGTGTATGAATGTTTCACTGTTACATACACACTTCGCTTGATATTTTGTTTCTAAATAGCACGTTCCTTGCCTTTTAATGATTCTGATGCATCATTCGTGTGAGATAAAAAATGTTCACCATCATTATTCATGGTTTCCAATGAATATAATTACGATTACTGTTTTCAAAATTTATTATTAGGAAGTCTTTGACAAAATATGATAATTGGTGTTACTTAGAGATTTTATTCACGCCATGTTTTCGGAATGAAAAATGTTCAACTGCTGCTCTTTCAAAAACTAATTTGATGTATGGTTTTGAAATATTTTTGAAAATATTCGATTCAATTTGGTACGATTTATGCGTGTTTTGTTAAATTTTATGGCCTTTCAAACTAATTTATTTGAAGTGGTTTTGAATGATTAAACATTTGTGTGAGAAGTGTTCATGGGAACGATATCTTCCCACAAAAATTAGCTGATTAAATTAAAAGAGTATTCACACTCAACGAAGAATATATTTTTACCTCATTGGGTTTTTTCTTTGAATCTATAAACGTTCGTTAATCGTTTTTCTCAGAAACTGATAAAACTAAGAATATTTCTGATACAAAAAGTTTGGTTCAATTAAAATGGAGATGTTTAAGAAAAATGCGTGTATTATAAAATGTCCATGTTATGAAGATCATGCTTCTGTCATTCAACTCGTCACGTGGGGCATGGAAATGTCGAGTATGATCATTCTATTTGATCCTATGGTTATGGTGTCAAACCAGAGAAGATTGGATGTTCTCCATTTTTAAAAAAAACTACCAAATTACCGAACATTTTGTGATAACCAAGATACGAGAGCAAAAAACACTCGTGAAATTTTCGTTATTCTAAATGACCGAAAATGAAAACCTGCAAGAAATACTCTAAGGGACAATTCATGGATGAAAAATTGTTAACTTGGGTACAGACAATGATGTCGCTATTAAATACCGTTCAGAATTGCATATTTTGTTTTGAAAATATTCTATGATTAGGAAAAAAATGGTTTGAAATGTTTGCGAGATGTAAAACGTATGCGATGAGGGGAATTTATTTCGATTAGTTCCGGGCGAGAAATTGTCATTTATAATCAGAAATGTACGTATTTAATAAGAACTGAATTTTGTTTTTTTGCTAATCAGGGTGTAAGTACAAGTATAAATTTAGGTACAGACAATGATGTCGCTATTAATGCCGTTCATGATTACCTGGTTTGTCATGAAAATGTTCTACGATGCGAAAGAAATCTAAAACAGAATTATACGATGAAAAGGGAATATATTTAGAAGTAGTTTCAGCCAAAAAATTGTCATTTCTGATCATAAAATTAGTATTTTCATCGTAAAATTAGCATTTTCAATCGTAAAATGAGCATTCAATAAAAATGTGATTTTGTCTGCTGATCAGGGTGTAAGTACAAGTATAAACTTGGGCGCAAACAATGGTGTCGCTATTAATATCGTTCAGGATTACACAGTATATGAAAATATTATACGATGAGGAAAAAATCCGAAGAATTTAATACGATGGAGGGAATTTATTTCGAGTAGTTTCAGGGAAGAAATTCTCATTTCCAATCAGAAATGTACGTATTTAATAAGAATTGAATTTTTTTGCTAATCAGGGTGTAAGTAAAAGTATAAATTTGGGTACAGACAATGATGTCGCTATTAAATACCGTTCAGGATTACATATTTTGTTTTGAAAATATTCTACGATGAGGAAAAAAATGATTTGAAATGTTTGCGATGTAAAACGTATGCGATGAAGGGAATTTATTTCGATTAGTTCCGAACGAGAAATTTGTTATTTCTAATCAGAAATGTAAGTATTTAATAAAAATTGAGATTTTTCATCTAACCAGTTTGCAAGTTCAAGTATAAACTTTGGCACATACAGTGATGTCACAATTAATGCCATTCATGATTACCTGGCTTGTCATGAAAATGTTCTACGATGTGAAAAAAATCTAAAAAAGAATTATATACGATGAAAGGAGAATACATTTAGAAGTAGTTTCAGCCAAGACATTGTCATTTCTAATCATAAAATTAGCATTTCCCATCACAAAATTAGCATTTCCAATCGTAAAATAAACATTCAATAAAAATGTAATTTTGTCGGCTAATCAGCCTGTAAGTATAAGTATAAACTTCATGGCACTGCAATGCAAGGCACAAACAATGATGGCACTATCAGTAACGTTCATGATTACACAGTTTTTTATGAAAATGTTACACGCGCGATGGGGAAAAAATCCGAAGAATTTAATGCGATGAGGGAATTTATTTCGATTAGTTTCGGGGGGGAAAATTCTCATTTCCAGTAGGAAATGTAAGTATTTAATAAGAATTGCATTTTTTTTTTGCTAATCAGGGTGTAAGTACAAGTATAAATTTGGGCCCATTCAATGATGTGACTAATAATACAGTTCATGATTACATAGTTTAAAAAAATCATGATTAAAGAAATTTATGCGATGAGGAAATAATTAAAATATATATATACTGAAGGGAATTTTTTTATTTCGAGTTGTTTCGGGAGAGAACTTGTCATTTCCAATCAAAAAAGGTTGGTATTCAATAAAATTTGAAAATTTCCTTCTACCCAGCTTGTAAGTAATAATTTAAAGTTTGGCGCATACACTAATGTCACTAATAATACCGTTCATGATTACACAGATTGTTTTGAAAATGATCTACGATAAAGGGAAAAAAATTATACCGGAGGGAGGGATTAATTTCGATCATTTCGGGTAAGAAATTGGCATTTTCAATCAAAAAAGGGCGTTTTCGATTTTAAAAAAAATTAATTTTCTTTCCTAATCAGGCTGTAAGTACAAGCATAAACTTGATCGCATACAATGATGTCACTATTAAACACTGTTCATGATTGCATAGTTTGTTTTGAAAATATTCGACGGAAAGGAAAAATTGAAGAAAAAAATTATACGATGTGTGTGGAGGAATATTTACTTCGAGTAGTTTTTCGGGAAAGACATTGTCATTTTCAATCAAAAAAAAGGGCGTTTTCGATAAAAATTGAATATTGTTTGCTAATCAGGGTGTAAGTACAAGCATAAACTTCATCGCATACAATGATGTCGCTAATAAACACTGTTCATGATTACATTAGTTTGTTTTGAAAATGTTCGACACGATAAGGGAAAAATCGGAGAAAAAAATTATACGATGAGTGGGAATTTATTTCAGTCGTTTCGGGATAGAACTTGTCATTTCCAGTCAAAAAAGGTTGGTAAAAATTGAAAATTCCCTTCTCTCCAGCTCGTAAGTAATATTTTAAACTTTGGCGCATACGTTAATTTCACTATTAATAACCGTTCATGATTAGACAGATTGCTATGAAAATTATCTACGATAATGAAAAAATTGAAAAAAAATACACCACGAGGGGGGGAATTAATTTCGAATACTTTCGGGAAAGAAATTGTAATTTTCAATCAAACAAAGGGCGTTTCCGATTCAAAAAAAAGTTAATTTTGTTTGCTAATCAGGATGTACGTACAAGCACAAACTTGATCGCATACCTGGTGGTCGGCTGAAGTTGGTTTTCTGTGGTTCCCAACTTCAAGGCGCGAATGCGAGCCGATCTCCCCGTTAAAAAGTCTCGCCACAGAGAGCAACAGGCCTACAACGTTACAAATATTCAATCATTACACTTCACTCACAGTTTGAAGTATAGATGGCAGCACTGAAATATCATACACAACACTAGCTACACACTCAGACTGTTAGGTGCACTGACTTTGCTCCAGACTCTGCCACGAAGCTGGGCTGGAAGAGATCTCGGCAACGGGATAAGTCCGGTGGCAGAGACCCTGGCGTTCATTCATTCATTCGCATACCATGATGTCACTATTAAACACAGTTCATGATTACATAGTTTGTTTTGGAAATGTTCTACCATGAGGAAAAAAATAGAAGAAAAAATTATACGATATGACGGGGAATATACACTGCTGGCCACCGTAAATGCAACACCCTGAAGGAAGCATGCAAATAATATGAAATTTACAACATGCATTAGCGGAGGTGAGATATGCAAATGATTAGAATTTCAGCGCAGACGCACATCACGCGCGCCTGTGGCGCCACTTCAAAGCGCTATTTAAGGCTTGGAGATTTCGACGATTTGAAGTACGGCAATTGTGTTTTTCTTGTGGTTTTTTCAAAAAAACGATCATCTTTTGATCAAGTATCCGAGTTCGACAGAGGAAGGATAGTGGCCTACCGAGATTGTGGATTATCTTTCAGGGAAATCGGTAGTCGTGTTGGACGAAACCAAACAACTGTAATGAGGATATGTGATCGTTGGATGCAGGAGGGTACGACGGACCGACGTGTTCGATCGCATTCACCTCAGTGCACCACTTCACGTGCTAACAGTGACGGATCGCTCAGCCACATCACGAACCATAGCCCAGCACATTCAGTCTGTACCGCATCATCCAGTGTCTGCGCGTACCATTCGACGCCGTTTACAGCAGAGTGGTCTGTCCGCAAGACGTCCATTGCTTCGTCTACCCTTGACGCAGAACCACAGACGTCTCCGCCGCCAATGGTGCGATGAAAGAAGGATGTGGACGGCACAATGGAATGAAACTGTCTTTCACGCTTCTGTCTGCAACACCACGATGGTCGGATTCGAGTCTGGTGACACCGTGGAGAGAGGATGCTGAACAGCTGCGTTATGCACCGCCACACTGGTCCTGCACCGGGTATTATGGTATGGGGCGGTATTGGATATCACTCTCGCACTCCTCTAGTACGCATTGCCGGTACTTTGAAAAGCCAGCGCTACATCTCCGAGGTGTTGGAGCTAGTTGTCCTTCCTTACCTTCAGGGCTTGCCCACAGCCATATTTCAACAGGATAATGCGCGACCACACGTGGCACGCATTGTCCAAAGGTTCTTCGTCAATCGCCAGATTGAATTGCTTCCCTGGCCAGCTCGCTCTCCGGATCTTTCGCCGATAGAAAACATGTGGTCCATGGTTGCTCAACGATTGACCCAGATTACATCCCCAGCTGCCACACCAGATCAACTTTGGCAACGCGTGGAAACTGCTTGGTCTGCTGTACCCCAAGAACACATCCAAAGTCTCTTTGAATCAATGCCGAGGCGTGTGGCAGCGGTGATCTCCAACAATGGCGGCTATTCTGGCTACTGATTTTGGCAGGAACCACAGTTCACAGAATTCTATAAATTTGATGCTTGGTCAACATGTTATCTACAAAATAAATATTGTTGCGATATCTCTTGTCTTTCTTGGTGTTGCAATTTGGGTGGCCAGCAGTGTATTTCGAGTCGTTTTTCGGGAGAGAAATTGTCATTTCCAATCAAAACATGTTGGTAAAAATTGAAAATTTCCTTCTACCCAGCTTGTAAGTAATGTTTTAAACTTTGGCGCATACGCTAATTTCACTATTAATACCGTTCATGATTACACAGATTGCTTTGAAAATGATCTACGATGATGAAAAAATGGAAAAATAAATATTCCACGTGGGAGGAATTAATTTCGAATAGTTTCGGGAAAGAAATTGTCATTTTCAATCAAAAAAAGGGCGTTTTCGATAAAAATTGAATATTGTTTGCTAATCAGGGAGTAAGTACAAGCATAAACTTGATCGCATACAATGATGTCACTATTAAACACTGTTCATGATTACATAGTTAACTGAGAATTGAATTTTTGGGATGGAAACTTATATTTGGAAAGAAACGTTATTTGCCTCCTCCGGAATCGAACCCGACTCCCCTTGCATACCGGGCAAGTGCGCTAACCAATACACCCGAGACACACTTTTGTTTTGGTTAGCGCACTTGCCCGGTATGCAAGGGGACTCGGGTTCGATTCCCGGAGTGTCAGCCCGTTCGGGTTTGAAACCGTTCTCGTAAGTACGTAAGCGAATACTGTTCCCTGGTTTCCATTGCGTTGTGTATATATAAAGTATAACCCCGGCAAAGTTTACACAAAGTAGTCGTACATGAGATGCTGGAAGTTAATTAGTTTATTTACACTGTAGTTAAATTGAATTAATGCAAATTGTATTTTCAGATTACCATCCTTATAAAAGAAATTAATACCTACTCTCCATTCACAAATACTTAACAAATTCTTCTGTTGGCCCGAAACATTTAAGTTCTGGACCCTGAACATTATGATCCATGAACATTACACCTCAGTTGGCCCCCAAAACAATTAATTACGAGAACCTACACTATAAATCACATATAGGAGAGAGAATATGATCCATGCATCACTCACCAGGTTCATCACCAGGTTCTTTGGCCGCTGTGGTGGTCGAGTGGTTATAGTGCCGGACTCGTGATGCGAGGATCCGGGTTCGAACCCCACAGTGGTGGTCGGCTGAAGTTGGTTTTCTGTGGTTCCCAACTTCAAGGCGCAAATGCGAGCCGATCTCCCCGTTAAAAAGTCTCGCCACAGAGAGCAACAGTCCTACAACGGTAAATCATTCAACCATAACACTTCACTCATAGTTAGTAAAACTGGGGGCAGATGACAGCACTACACATAACAAGCATTACACAGAAACAAACTATACGTCAGGTTGCACTACACGTACACGCACATTCCCGCATGTACCGATTCGTTGGGGGGTTCCGCGGGGGGGGGGGGGTGTGCATGTGTGGTGTAGCAGTAGTAGGTAGGGGCTCGGGGATCCATGATGTTCTTAAGTCAGCCACCTCGTTGGGCAATTTGCCTGTTGTGGCGTTGTATTTGTATTTGTATTGTATTTGTATTTGTATTCATTGAGAGACCCTCTGCAGTCTTTATCGCCTTAGAAACTCACCGCAGGCAGGAAGCCGATTCCTGAGATTACAACTCTCGTCTTCACTAGTCATCTATTTTCCAGTCTCGTCCGTTACTACCTTTCTCTATAACTCCCTGTATCCAGATTTTCTCTTCCATTTAAGATTTCATTTCGGACGACCCAATGGAAAACTCCACCCATTTGATTTGATATTTACCCTTCATCTCTAAGTTTCTATTCGTTACTTGAAGGTTCATTCATAAGATTGGACATTGCCGATCCATCCCTAATTTCTTTGTCCATGCGACTCTCCCTTCAGGACCCCGAGAACCCCCAGCGGCCATGGCCTAACCTTTAACCATCTCAATCTTTCTCTTTCATTAGAGCATCCCATGACCAACATACTCGGCATTTTAGATCCTCTGTTATACTTTAATTGCACCCCCTAAATAAAGGGATTCTATTTCTACGTAAATGGCCGTCATCTATTCTCAATCTTGAAATTTGTCTTTCATTCGTTGGTCCCCCTTTTATTTTCTACGATTCACCGCCTTTTTCTCCAAGACGGACTTTTTCTCTCTTCGGACGATCCTTCTTGCCTAGGGCACCCCTGAAATAAAACCGACCAGATGCTTTGTGACGGTAACTAAGAGATTCCCTAGAATGACGACTGCCCCATCTACATACATCGGTCTGTGATTGTATTTCTTTTAATTGGGACTATGTTCCTTCCCGCTTGGACAAAGCTTCTTTCATCGACATGACGCCACTTACTTTAAACCCTCAAGAGACATGTCTACCATCCACAGAAACAACCATTCTTATTTACGTTCCTATTATTCAATTGCTTGTTTGGTTTATCGGTTACTGTCGCCTGCTTTATCGGCGCCTGGAGACCTACAGCTCAATATTGTTAAATCCAAAATAACAAATTTAAATACTCCAAACTATCAATTTTAAATACATCCGAATATAATAATTTTAAATATATATTCCCTCTATTCTCTATTGCTATTTTAACTAGCACGGTAGTAGTTTCGGGAGATATTGTGATTTTGAATCAAAAGAAGAGCGTTTTCGATAAAAATTTAATTTTCTTTGCTAATCAGACTGTAAGTACAAGCATAAACTTGATACCATACAATGATGTCACTATTAAATACTGCTCATGATTACATAGTTAACTGAGAATTGAATTTTTGGGATGTTAATGCCGAAACTTACATTTGGAAAGAAACGTGATTTGCCTACTCCGGGAATCGAACCCGGTTCCTCTTGAACCTGAACATTTCCAGTACGGAGATATGAGGGTCTCAAAAATACCTCAAGTTGCTTCCAAAAAAGGAAATTACGGCCGCGCTTGTTTTGCTCGACTTGGCGGGGACACTACCGTGCTCCCCCAGATCCAGGCGAATATATGTCAAGCCCTGCTGTGAATAGAAGCACAACCTCGAGTGCATACACCAGGGGTTCTTAACATTTTTCAGCTGTGACCCAAAATCAGCAACATGATCACCTTCGCGACCTATTGGCCTACTTATTTTTCGAAATTAGTAAAACCAGTGATGCAATAAGTACATTTCTAAGAGGACTGTGAGTTTTTACCACTCATCTAAGACGCTCCTGTGAAGTCCAGGTTGTGACCCACGGCTCAATAATCATGGCTGTAAGTAAATTTTTACGACCCATCTCGAAAGCCCCCACGAGTCAAGTTCGAATTGGGACCCAACTCAAGAGTCCCTGGCTATTAGTTGATCAAAATGACTCATCTCTGAAGCCCCTGCAACCCATAAAATTATTTTATGAAACAGGATAAATGCAACCAATTACCTTATCTGTTTCATTTGCTTGAAGGTAACCAATACGCTTATTGGTTCAATTTTACAAAATAAATTTTATTAGACTTTTACAGTGTAATCCCGGCCAAAGACCAGTTAAGAATCCTTTGATTTGCCTCAACGAGGTCTACCATTAAACATCAAAAATTCTTTTGTGCTTCATATAATTCAAGGGATATGAGCGTTTGAATTGTTCCGCTGGTTGCTACGTTTCAGCGATATAGAGTGCTCTGTGTGTGTTAGATAGAGCAGCGTTTCTCAACCTGTGGTCCGTAGGCCGACTTGATTATTTTCACTCCAACTCCGTGAAATGTTTTTATTGATATTAGTAATATTCATATGGTTTCAAATAAAAATTAGACCTTCATACTTAGGGTTAACCATATCTAATCGAAGAAAATACTAGAAATCGCAATATTATGTATGAAGTAAATTTTAAACAAAAAATTTAATTTATGTTAAATTTGCAAAAATTGCTAAAGAGTCGGCAAATAAAGGACTCTGCAGTAAATCGCAGTAAACATAAATTTATTTCATGAAAACAAAAACATTCATCATCATTAGGGACCACTTTCATTACGGGAAGCTGTGATGTTAAATACAGCAAAATACGGGAAATTGTCAAATAAAACGTTGCTATAAGTCGTCAAAATCACCAATTGTTGTTGAAATCGCTGAAAATTTTGAATCAGTGGAAAAGGGAAGGACTACCGTGTGTGTGTGTGTGTGACTCGCGATTGCAGTGTCGCAGTGAATTGAAATGTAGTTCACGGAAAACACGTTGACCATTACAAAATATGTAACATCTGGGGTGAGTATTTATAGTTTTATTCAAAATTATCATAGTACAATTGATATATGTTTTGAAAGTTATCTTCTTTAACCATTTTAAGTAAAGGTTACAAATTCGAATAAGTTCTGTTAAAAAAAAACGGGGCAATTGTATGGATAGAATCTCTTGGGAAATACTGTACGGGGTTAAAAAGGTTTAAGGCAAGAATGAACAATAGCGCAAGAATGTCCCTTAAAATACGGGACGCATAGCCAATATACTCGTGTGTAAGTCCGTCGAAATATCTCAGATATTGTGCTACTTCACCAAACAACAACCCTAGCCATATCGGCATACTGCAATTTACTGTCATTAATGAGTAGGGTTGAGAATGAAGGCGCTATCTACCGGTAGTCACCTCAAACTCGTTAGGGAAAATATCTATATTCTTCCCCGGGTGTGAAACTGGGACCGTGACTGTAACCTTAACGGTCAGATATTTTGCTGGTCCTTGGATTCAGAATGCTCGAGAAACGCTGAGATAGAGGATATAAAAAACGAATCAACGTGTCAATATTTATAGATTCCGTTTTGAGTTATCAAAATGGAATATCTGTCTCATATTCATGTAAATTTCATCTGTTCCAGAAAAAATGACTTGCTGCGGAAGATGAGGGGGAATCAAGAGAGAGGAAGTTGGACGTCATCCACATTCAAGAAAGAAAATTATTACAATGTCAAAATTATACAATCAAATAATGTATTCAAATATCCCTTCCTGATGATTCCCCTCATTTCTGAAATGAAAAATTAAATTGCAGATATTATTCACAGATTATTTTAGTCATTGATTGTTTTTTTTTTTTACTTCATGACGATCTGGAAATCTTGTGTCCACATTTACCGCATTTATACGATTGCAAATTAATCGTATATTTGAGAAATCGGAAATACTATATGTGTTAGAAAGGTAATCGCACTATAGTCCGTTTCAGGTTAACTTTGCAGTGAAGAGGAAGCTACGAGGGAACCGCATCACTCGTTGCTATGACAACGAAAGCCTCTTAACCTATGTGTCGATGCGCGGCCTCGGTAAGGTATGGCTGATTCTCACCAATCTCGCAAAAAAAAAAATATTTTTTACGTGTAACGTAATGCTTGTACTTTTGTGCATCTTTTGTACAAAATATGTATACTTGTAAATCTTTTTTTTTTATTGAAAAGTATCTTAGTAACTCCTATTAACTCGGTTTTCACGTTTGAATTTGGGAATAGCCCCAAATAATAATAATAAAAATGATACGGAAAAATTTAGAATTCTTTAACTCACTTTTCTTGCCGCAATTTCCGTCGCTCACCCACTCGAACGCATATACGTCGATGCCACTTGTTATCACTACAGTTTTAGTCATTTCTTACGGATTCCCATTCTATGGAATCCTCACTTGAAGTTGTAGAACTATCGGATTCTCTATTACTTATTAATTGTTGTCGCTCCAACATGTGTTCCATCAGGCCACCTGCAATCCAAAATTCCTCTTCTTTTTCAATTATTGCCAAAAAGAACGGAGAATGTTTTAGCGTGTCTATCTCTGGTGAAAAGAAAGGTACAACTGTCACAGAAGGAAAAAATACACTGCAAGCCTAAACTATTGTGGGCTCTCTCTCTCTCTCTTGTTTATTTATATTTATCTGGAGAGACACTGAAAGGGGGGGGGGGAGAAGATGGCGTTGGTGAAAAAGAGACATTACTTATGTCACCACCCTCCGCTATCAGCAATTGGAATTCAGAAACCATCCTATCCTACGAACACGGCAAGAAATAGATATAAAAAAGGGGGGGTGCCTGGAACCGTAACCTACACCCATATAGAGAGCCTCTCAGAACGGTATTGGCGCTGTCGTGAAAGAGGGACACTTCCTGTAATCTGTGAGTGAATATCTGAATTCGTTGGAGGTTATTTTCGGGAGAAACAAATACTAATTGAATATTCGTCTGGGTGTGTAGGCCTTTAACTACACGCAAAACTGAATGAAAAATTGTATCGGAAAATTCAACAAAATGACGATATAATATATATATAACTGCAATATTGGCGGAGAAAATTTCTTGGAAATCGCGCCAAAGTGTTCTTGAGCTCGCCATGGATTTTTGATAATGGTAACCAATATTTTTTCTAATTTAAAAATTTTAAACGAATATACATTGGTTCAAAACGGTATTTTTTCAGTATATTTTTCGAAATCATAAAAAAAATTGAGATATTCTATATAAATCATCATAAACCTCCGATGTATGGGAACTATATTTTGCGGCGAAGGAATACACTCTCTACCTTTCTCTTCACTGCAAAGTTAACCTGAAACAAACTATAGTTTATGTTATATATGTATGTGTATAGATGACGCTGCATGTCCATGAACCGGTCATTTCTAGTTATTTGCGTAGGTTTGTGTGTGTGTTTGTATATTGTGTCCTCTCTTGTATAATAAAGTCTTCTTCCTGACATCGACTTGTTCGCTCCTCTCTCTTTAACAATATGGGAACTTTCCCTGTAATCCGCTCGTGGTTATGTTTGCAGTGAAGGGAAAACTACAAGGGAACAACGACATCACTCGTTTACGTTTGGCTGCTCAAGCAACGCAGTCACGCAATCCGCTCGTATTGTCTTGTTCTTAAACATTCTGTAACTTTAATTGAGTAATAAATCTTTTAATTATCTTTAAATTGTTGTATACGTGTTGTAATTAACCGTCTCACTCCCTCTACAATAGCCGGTGACCCGGCCGATCCCGAACGCCCTTCTGCTTCAATTTCCATTATGCGTTTATTATTAGGCCAGACGCAAATTCAGCCGCGTGCAGCATTCGCGAGTGGGCTGGACCAACACCTCCTATAGCAGAAAGCCTCGGTGCGAAGATCGTGACGTCACTGAAGTCGACCATTTCACCTAGAGTCATTGGATATACTGTCAGGAAAAGGTAAAGATTTCGCATACGTCGTCCTGCTTTATTCAATGGCTACAGATGGAATGAACGACTTCAGTGACATCAAAGCTTCACGTGGCGGCTTTCTGCTATAGAAGGTATTGGCCGGACCGCAAGCGGATCAGGTAGAGAGGGTATGCGCAAATTGAAACACGGTTTCTTTGTGAATTTTGACTGGACGCAAACACCAGGGTTGAGGAGTGTTTCCGGAAAGAAACGATTTCGGGGCTTCGGAAGCTTTTGGAGGCTCTCTTAGTCAAGATATATATTGGTGCAGAAAGACATTAAAATAAAGACATGACATTAATTAAAATTTGAAAAACGGAAATGCTGGAAAATATATATTAAAATATATAAAAACGTGGAACAAAAAATAATGAAAAATCAGAAATTTTTTCTCCCATCGCCCCCAAACGCAATCTAACCCATAGGATCCTATGTTATACCCGTAGCTTCTACCACCCCTCCCCCCCCCCACCCTGGAACATTCCATCTCCCCCCAGGGGTGCGTTAACGCCCATGTTGGGAATCATTGATCTAGTGTTTGTCCCTCAGAGTGATGCTGATGATGATTATGACGTCTGTTCGAAAAACCTCATTGAAAAATACTGGATGTATGGTCATTCAAGTAAAGCTACATTTAGTCAAGTCAATAACATCAGCAGTCCGAGACGTCTTGACATCGATGTAAACAAACCGTTTATTTAAAAAAACGTTGATTTCAACAGTGATTTCTATTGTATTGTACATGCTACGGCTGCAAAGATGTTCAAGCAAATATTGGTATTTGTTTTATTTTAATTTCAACTAATGTAAATAGATTTAATTACATTATTCTGAAACTTAGTTTCATTTTCCATAGCCTTGTCCTTATCACGTTTTTAAAAATGGGAATTATCATTGATGGCGATACGTGCGTTACTGTATGCGTGTATTCATTCAAGACCTTGTGAAACAGCTAGAGTAGGAATATAAACGCATGGAAACATCTTTTTTTTTCCGGCGCCAAACATGTCCGACACTCCAACTAAAAGTCGCCAAGACCAGCAGACACTGCGGGTGCCGGAGGAAAAATCGCAGCATGAAAAAACGACAATAATAACAACAAATAACCACTGTAAAAAATAAATACTCTGATTTCTGGGTTACAAAAATACTCTCAACTTTGTTCCATTCTCGTGGAATTATCCACATATATACAGACAAAACAAACATCACTGGAAAGCCTAGAGGTCATCATTCAAGTATTACGTCAGCATCAATGGGGGAGAGGGTTTCCGATTTGCTGAATTCTGATGACGAGGGGGATTTGGATGATGCTTACGTCATCAACCACCCTTTATGAAAATATGAAATATTCTTAATAGCCTCTTACTTGTTGTGTCAAAAACGATAAAAATCTTTCGCTAGTTTATGGGCAACTGAACTAACATTCTCATTAATGATAAATCCCTTATACAGCCACTTCAGCTATCTCTAAATGTTTCACAGATCCTTCTAGTGCTCAGGAAATGCTTCCGGTCCACTTAAGCTCTGGAACTCTGCATCACGTCGCTCAATTGATCCATAATTATGCCACAGATCACTTAAGTAATCTGGGATTTTTCCACGGGTAACTTCAGTGATGTAGAACCACACTGGTAGGTCGCTTAAGTGCTCTAAAATTGTGCCACATGTCACTCATGACCCCAAAGCAGAATGTTTAGCACTGTTTTGCGATGAGCCCTGGACTGACTGGAAATGTTCTGCAGTAAAAATCGCCATACATGTAACAGTGCTTTTTGCACTTTTTCTTAAAATTCTTACAAATTGTTCTGCAGTAGCGGTAGTTGTTCTGCAACATACGCCACAGATTTCCACACATTCTGCTTTGGGGACTCATGGGATCTCTAAATGTGCCATGGATCATTTAAGTGTTCTGGAACTGTGTCGCGGATTACTTAAGTGATCTTTGAATGTGCCACGGGCCTACTTCAGTGATTTGAAATGTGCCACGGGTCATTTAAGCGATCTGCCACTTAGTTCATTTTTACAAAATTGGGTTTGAGGGGGGCAAGCCACATCAGATAACCTTCAGGGCCACATTTGGTCCGCAGATCAAGGGTTTACCATGTATGGCTTAAAGGGTGGGTTGCAATGAATTTCTTATAAAAAAAAATTTTTGAGTTTTTACCCTTCAAATAGCATTGAAATTAACAGAAATCGATTATAATAACATATAAAGGTATTTTCTTTTGAAATTTTATTTTATTTTTGAAATTTTTTGCACTGGGGGCTTAAGCCCTAAGCCCCCTTCCAGGTACGTTAGGAGGCAGTGCTGATGAAATTTTGCTGACAGGAGGTCAAAATGGCAAAAAATATTCTGGTGTAATACTTGAACGGCCCCCCCTCTATAGTCATCTAAACGAATATTTTGTAATCGTCCCATTTTATATTCCTAGTATTCCTATATTATTTCACGTGTATGTGCCCAAAAAGCCAAATAAAATTTGAAATCTCCCTGCCTATTATATGCAGCGAGACCAAGCATTTGCTGTCTAGGGCACTCACTCGGCAAGTAAGAGGCATGGGTTTGATTCCCTACAAGGCCAATTCAATTTCTTAGATATATCTTTGCATCATCTTGTTTAACTCTGTGAAGAATTGAGAAAAAACTGTCCTCAACGGGGAGGGGGTTTTGGATTTGCTGACTTTTGATGATGATGGGGGGGGGGGGGGGGTTGAAGGTTGCTTACGTCATCAACCACCTCTTTTTGAAGATATGAAATATTCTAAGCTGCTAACAAAATTTTGCTGACAGGGGGAGGGGGGGGTAAAAAATGGCTGGAAATCTGCTTACGTAATATTTGAATGGCCCCTTCTGAAGTTGTTAATAATAGTCCTTCCAGAGAATATTCTTTAGTTACTGAAATCTTTCCAGAGAGTATTATCAAGAACATATGTAATAGCATGTGTGTATCATAATAAATAGGTTGATAATTTCGTCCTAATAATAGGTCCTAGTCTCGTTGATAATAGGTCCTAATCTCAATAAATAACTTGGAAATAATTATTATTTCCGATAAGAATATATTCTCTAGTAATTTATATTCCTAGTCCTCTTCTCGTCAAGAAGATGACGAATATTAAAGTTTGAAAGCAAGAAAATTGAACCAACATGGCTGAATTGCACAACTTTTAAAGAAATGTGAGTGATACAGAATTTAAGCGTTTGTGCATTGAAGAAAACAACAGTTCTGTGTCTTAGAATGAAGGTTATTATATAAGAGTAACTTCCTTTATCAATTCAACTTTGGTTTAATTTTTTTGTTCTGAACCTATTTCTGAAAATTTATCTTATTTTAAAATAAATTTTTAAGGTTTTAATCCGACAAAAATATCTGTCCCAAAAAAAATAATTTTCTGATCGTCTGGGGAAAACGATAGTTTGGGGCTCGTGCGCTCCATCCCACATACATCTCTGATATACATTTAGAGGTAGGAGGCAGAGTGCAGACCAGCGATTGAAGAATGCTGATTTAAAAACTAAAATTTTACAGGGTATCGTATCATTTTTTCTTTTTAATTTTCAAAAAGTGAACAAATACGCATTTGATTAATTGTTATCAAAAACTGAATGTTTTGTTTATTTTAGAAAGAAAAAGTGGTTCGTCTATGTGCATTGAAAGATGTGAAATTTTCAACACGGAGATCATTGTATACAGTCTCGGAGAAAGCTTCATATGAAAATAGGGATTCTGAGGAAAAAATTGAAAATGGTATAATTTTCATGTTCACATTAGTAGTTCCTATTTCATTAATTTTCTTTGCTCCATTTGGTTAACCAACGTGCTTTTTTTAGCAACACTAGTTCTTTGCAACCCAAGCAACATGCCATTTGAAGTATTATTTGAGGCTTTCATGTGACTGCCGTTCAATGACATACAAGTGGTTTCCAGGGTATTAGGCCATGGTCTAAGGCATTTTCTTCCTAATGTTTCGTAGACATCTGTGGTAGGCATCTTCTGAGGAAACTAAACGAACAATGCACACACAAAATATTTGCTCGTTATGTGAATTGGGATTATGTGATTGGGTAATTTTGCTTGTTAACCAAAGTTCCACTATATCATTATACCCCTATATCTTTGACCAGGAGTGCAGCAAATCCTTTTACAACTGAGAGAGACGTATAAATCAGAGGGTACGTAAATGAGAGAGATTACTGTATTTCAGATGAAAGAAACAATTGACATTTGAGCAAAGCACGACAAAAAGAGGCTGCTACCTCAATTATATCAAGGCTGATTTTCCTTCCTAGTTTGAGTCCCGAATCGCCTTTTTTTTCTATGGTGTGACTTTGCTTACACAGGTTTCATAATTTGATCTGCTTAATTTTAGGTTTACAGAAACTTTGCCAGCGACATATCGCCCCTGGAATTTCACCTGCCCTGACCATATGAGTGACCACATGAGTTATCAAACTCATGACCGTATGTGTGATCAAGCACATAGAGTATGAGTTATCAAGTGAGTGACAGAGTGAGCGACTAAGTTAGTTGGACATTCAGCCCCAAATATTTAACACCTGACATTTCACCCCCATGTATAAATATTATTTCAGTTATGTGTGTGTGTCACTCACTTGATCATTCACTCAACCATATGGTCACTCACTTGGTCCTCATACAGTCAATTCCACATCCATTCAGTCACTTACCTAATCACTTGGCCACTTATACAGTCAGTCAGTCACTCATACAATCAGGGCAGGCAAAGCATCAGTACAAAATGTACCATGGGTGAAATGTTGGGACAAGACGTCGGAGAAAACTGTCCTAAGCAAAACTTCCAGATCCCTAATTTTAAGAACTGGTCCAGAATAATGTCATTTCTTTGAACGCCCTGCCGATTTACAAACTTTTAATTTTGTGAACTAATTTTTGAAGTGTATTATAATTTCTAAATTAATCATTGACCATAATTATCACCAGTTGTCAATGATAAGCTGCCATCTCAAAAAAATCTTGGCCGACCTTGAATATACATAATTTCCATAATTTCACGAGTTGAACATATGTCTATTCTAATAATATTGATATCTTGATAAAAATATAATGGCATAAAAAATGAAAAACTGATAAAAGATAATGGCAGAGATAAGAAACTAATGGCATGTCTTTTATTTTATGATTGTGTAGGTGTGCTTGATTTAGTTAATAAACAAATTGAAGAAAACTCGCATAGCAGGCTGTTCGCCGTTATACAGCTTGGCGGTCATAAACTCAAAGTAACAGATGAAGATATTGTGGCTCTGTCCATAAACTTTCCTGCGGATATTGGTGACAGGATATATCTTGAAAAGGTAATCATGAATTCTACTTCGATAGAATTCAAAGTAGTAAAATAATTGTTCGTAAAATAATTTTGCTGATATATGAGGATGTATTGGCTGCAAAAAATCAACGAATGCAAATGAAATTTGAGATATAGTAGTACACACTCGAGAATGAGGAGGCAAAAAAAAAACTCTTACTTTACTCTTCGGAGTAAAAAGAAAAAGTTTAAATTTAAAAAAAGAACCATAAAATGTCACTGAGAGTTCCCATCAGGACTTGCCTGACACTTTTGACCTTAGCCTCTGATTTGGTCAGACATGTTATCAATCTATCCGATGAACAATATTTGGCTTCAAAGTACAAAACACTGGATATCAAGCACAGATGAAGATTTGGAAAGAAAATTGATGTGCCTCTGTGGAGGACACAGACCTCTTGCAGTCTGGGTGAGCAAATTCCAAAGAATGTGTGCACATGTATGGTTAAGTAATAGCAATAGTCTGGGTGAGTGCTCTACCATTAAGCTACAGAGGACTAGCATTTACATGGGCAGCTTTTACGTCAAGAGCTATTAACTGAGCATGAGCAGTCCTGTTTAGTGTTCATATATCAAGTTCTTGGATGATCATCATTCTGCTGGGTATCATGGGGGGGGGGGGAGAGAGAGGGGGTTCAACACCAAAATCGTTGATGAAATGAGTAAAAATGCTTAAAATCAGCAAGAGAGACCACTCAAAGAAAGTGAAATCATGCCACACTATCCAATAATGTCACTAAAGAGATCAAACAGATTAAGGTAAATTAATTCTGATTGCCTGAAATACTGAATTATTAAAATTGATATTATAGTCATGCCTTATCTGTTCCTTATTAAAATTAGACCTCTATACTTATATTAACCATATATTCTCCCTCATGAGAGAAGCACGGATGTTTAATATCCTTGGTCATTTGATCATTTGTGTCGCACCACTGTCATTTTTTGCACACGAGGGCTAATTAGATCAGGACCTACAATTTATTGCTGATTCCAAATGGCAGCTTTTTTCATACTCACAGAGAGGCTGGCACACTAACCCCTTGATGTGGGACTCCCTGCGGTAGCAAGCTTTTTCTGTGGTCGTGTCGCTGTTTCTATTGTACCCCTGTGTCAGGAAAGTTTTCTGATAATGACGAACTGGGTATTGAACTTGCGACACCTCTAAACATACTTTGATGTTTTAGGCGAGTATCTTATTGACCTGGGCTGCCTAATATCCTTGGGGGAAAAAAGAATGTTGGAGATGACGTTTGAATGTTTATTCTACCCATGTAATTCTATGCAAGTTATTTTCCCGACATGTTTTGTAACATGTCTCAATGGGGAAATATTCTTGGTCCTTGAGTATATAAAGGTTGAGAAATGCTGCTCCAAGGGGAAAGTGAATGTCGGTCCTCTGTAGCTTAATGGCAGATCACTTGCTCCAACTGCTTGAGGTTGGTGGCTTGATTCCCCGCATAGGCGAATGAATCTTCTTTCCTAACTTCATCTTAATCTCTGCTTGGTATTCCCTCTTTTGAACTTTCTATGAATAGCGAAAGAGAGAGAGATACATAGCTTCTCTCAACCTGCGGATACATGTCAAGCTAGTCCTGACTAGAATCCCAGGTCTATGCAATTTTATGGGGTTTTTTTTCAAAGACTGCATCCATTGTGTGTCGAAATGTATGTCAAGATTTATAATAAAACTCTTTATTTGCTATTGTCAGGCTTTGTTTATAGAGCTTACACCAAGGTGTCGTCTTTAAAAAAGTAGTGAAAAAATTTGAGTGCGTTCATCTCACCCAGAAACACATAAAAACGAAAAAAGTAGTAGAGTGATTACAAAATTATTAAAGCCCCCCCTCAAAAAAAAAACCATCGAAAATGCCAACAGTTGGCTACTCATCACCTCTTGCTCTTCTTGGCGATATCTATAAAAAAAACTTTTCACTCTCTGGCTCTTATTTTCCTTTTTTCCTTCCAGCTTCTCTCTTCTAAAAACTATTTATTTCTCTCTCTCTCTCTCTCTTTGTGCAGTACCTGACTAGTAGTTTGAATGATATCACTCTAAGACTCTAGGGTTGCAGGATTTTTATATTCATTAATGGCCTCTATTGGCATTCAAAATATTAATACTTACATTTTTTAGTGACCCATGGTAATTCCGTCTGATTTTAAAATATTTTTGTGCATATTTAAATGAGTAGAATCAGTCATAATTATTTCAAAACCTTTGTTAAGACGTGGGACCCCTTTCCTTGTTAGAAGACGTTTTAGTAAGATTAGACATGTGACTAAGAATTTAGGCATAAATATGCCTAAAAATCACTTCATGAAATACTGCTTTGCAATTCGGCATTAATCTGTATCAGAACTAATGTGAAATTGCAAGAGAATAATTCCTGCATCAGTCTATCCCGGAATTTTGTGCGCCCAGAGTCTGGTGGAATTTTAGCATTTAATTATACCAAACGTAATATTTATTGTAGTCATCATGTGTACGTTCTTAGAGCTAGAAAATATGTCATATGTTATACAATCATCTCATTTTCAGGTGTTAGCAGTTGGAAGTACAGACTTCACTTTGCTGGGTCGTCCGCTGCTCAGGTAACTTTTAACCAATTAGGTCGGTCTTTTATTCATGTAAGATCCCAGCTGTTTCTAGAATCATGTGTAGGTCAGATGCATATGCAGGGAAAAGGGGGATGAACTTCCCCCTCCCCTCCCCCAATCTGACCAAAAACTTAGGTAAAAAAATTTAATATAGAGAAAGGAAATACCTTTTATGTGCTATTTAAACCAATTTCTGTTAATTTAAATGCTTTTTGAAGGGTGGTAATTCAAAATTTCTCAAAGAAAATTTTTGTGCCTCTGTCCAAAGGTCAATTTTGCGTACGCCCCCTGATGTAAGTTGCAATCGAAAATCTATGGGACTGACACTTTATAATGTTTTTACCTGAAGGCTCACTCAATCACTATGAATCACCTTCAAGGTCTGCGTAGACTGAATACACAGTCCTCGGAAACTTTTTGATCGCACCTGCCGTCTGCACTATATCTCTAAAAGAAGTCTGTGTCCTTTTCGGAGTTTAGACACAATAACAATTTTATTAAATTTCAGAATAACTGCCAAATACTGGGCAAATAAATCATTCTGAAATTTTGGCTATGTGAACCTTACGCTTGTACTCACTATTTCCAGTGAAAATTTAGTCGCTATACATTTAGACGATCGACAAAAAACTAAATAAGGAAAAAAAGGTTTTTGATTAACCCTTGAATGATAAAAACTACAAACGTGTTGTAACTTTCACAAAATACTGTACTAACTTTATGTAATTTTCATGAGAATAGCGTATATTCATACAAATACAATGCCACAACAGGCAAAATGCCCATCGAGGTGGCTGAGAAAAAGATGCCCATGAAAATATGGATGTCATATAATTTTAAAATACAGCAACCCAATTAAAAACACAATCACAAAAATTATAAACAATATATACACATGATAAAATACAATGCCCACAAAGAATATTATGGTTGCCTTATTCTAAGTATTGATAGCTTCTCGATTTACCCCAACATGTTTATTGTATTTCTTTTTAAACGTGTCAGTCAATTGTGTTACAATTTACTACCTCCGGGGGTAAGCTTCATGAAGATATGTTTTATATAAAAATTCCAATTTTCATCTCTTTTTTTGCTCATAACATGCAGATTTTCCAACCAATTTTTATGAAAGTTGGCTTCGAGTGTGAACAAAATAAAAAAAATCTAAATTTTTATATGGTCTCCCACATCCTCTATCTTGTAATTAAAAATTTGTTGCCATCTCCCAAGGGCAACAAAAAACTCCCATGTTTCTAAGTGCAATATTCGCTGAGATATTCAAATTCAGAAATCTGAGAAAAGCTTGGACACTAGCGCTTACAGGACACCCTGTATAATGCAAGTTATGCAAAAATTCCAGTTGAATATCGAGAAAATTGAGAAAGATGCAAGTGATATCGTGAGGTGTAATTTATGATAAAGTGCCTGGATAATAAGGGATTTTCCACGAATTTATTTCAGTTATTTTATGTTTGATTATTTTAAGAATAAGCCGACAGCTTTACACGAATGACCTAAAACATGTGTCTGATGATTTAATAAGAGAAATGCTTGAACATAACACACATGTATGATGTCAAAATGAAGAAACCGAAAGAAATAATCGAATGACGAAATAATGGAAATGCAATTTGTGGAAAAAATCCCTTATCTTTATGTACTCTCAGCCGGTAATTTAAATTACAGCTCACGATATTACATATATCTTTCCGAATTTTCACGACAGACAGTAAAACCTGTCTTTAATGGAACCTGTGTTAAGCAGAAACCTATCTTCAATGGGAAAAAAATCTTAGTCCCATGATTTCAGTGCCAAAATATACATAAAAAACTTCAACCTGCCTAACATGGAAATGGAAAGGAAAATTGTACCCTCTTAACAGAAAATTTTGCATCAACACTTTGACTGTTTCGTGACGTATATATACCAAAAAATCATATGAAATCTTAATGCTCAATCGAAATTTTTTATGCAATCCTTGCTTGCAAATGTGAGTTCTACTTCACCCACCCTGAGATTACCAAAAGCCGTTTCCGTACTCGATGCTGTCATTTTGATAAGCCATATGTAGTAAAGCAGTTGCTTCCTGAAACTGACAAAATTTTCCAGGAAATGTTCCTACATTAGAAATCAGTTCAAGGGTTGGATTTCCAAATGGCATGCAAGACTTACAAAACTGTATGCTAGCTGCTTTCCATGATCACAGTGCTGGATTCCATGATCACAGTGAGGGAAGCAAAGGGGACAATTGTCCGGGCAGTGAAATTTAGGTGGGAACAAGAACACTGTTATAAAATCACAGAATTTTAGTGATTGGATCAGCAAAATTTATGTCACCCTCACAAAAATTCCTAGTTACAGCCTTGGTTCTGCTTTTATAAACATCAGCGTGCAAAGTAAACCTGACACGACAGGTATTGGCACCTTCATTGAAAATTTTAGAGAAAGTCAAATGAACGTAAATGCTGTCAAATTAGATGAGCAGTGTGGGATGAAGTTTTATACAGAGATCTACGGCAGTATTTAGTAATTACAGAGTGAAAAATGCACGTAACTTTATCTGTAATTAAATTACTTATTTTCAATTAATATATTTTTATTTTATTTCAGTTATGAGATTGTTACATAATTTTACACATTTTGCCCATTGAAACTTTATTAAGTTGAAACTAGTGCTCAACGGGAAAAAATCTGTCTGTTGCGATTCCGTTGAACACAAGTTTTACTGTATAAGTTGCATTAAATATCTTGCAACCAAATTATTAACGGATATTTCCTGCACATGCACAATTAAAATTTATTTACTGAAACTATTCATACATCATTGAATAAAGAATTACCAAATTGCAAATTTGATAATGCTATACGTTTACCATGGTAGTATTTACCAACAGTACCATGATTTCAGGTATAGTTAGGTGATATTATACCATGTACGGTTCCAGATTTTCTGTGAATTCCATAAAAACTGGTTGAAAACTTGGCATGTTATAAGCAAAATACACGAGATAGAAATTGGAATTTTTATAGAAAACATTTATATCGTCATGAATATATGTGCTAGTCACAAAAATGCACAGAAGTAGTGCACAAAGTTAGAATATTTTGAAAAGTAACAAATCATTTGCAGTTTTCATCTGTCCCCAAAATGGACTTGACTAGATTTTCACTCGAAATTATGAGTGTAAGCATAGTGTTTACGTGACCGAAATTCCAGAATAATTAATTGTCCTGTATTTTTCTAGAAATTCGAAAAAATGTCTAAAGTCCAAAAAGGACGCAAACTTTTGGAAATATAGTGTATGTCAGCTAATGGGATTTTTTTTTTTGAACTTATTAAAAGTTTTTCAATGGAGATATATAAATTTTGAGCAGATTGTGTAACAAAACGAAAAAATTTGACCTCTCAATACATGTGTCATTGATTCTCTGTTGTCTTTTTTTTTTTTTTTTTTTGATATAGCAAAGACTTGTTGCGAATAGAAGCTACTGTTTTAGAGAAGACATTGACAATCCCTAGGCCAATATTTAGACATATTCCACGGAAGAACTACAGACGATTACACTGTAAGTTATTTCCTAATTGGAAATTAAATTATCTTCCCTTTCGATTTTATTTTAAAACTGTGACTTTCCTGAATAAGTCGGCCTGAATATTGTTGCTTTGATATTGGCGTAAATTATTCTAATTTTTAATGCTTGTGGCAAGAATCCTCGGGTAGGATGGATGGGAAAGTCCCATTCAACCCAAAATTAAGTGGTAATAGATTAGAGCTTTTGATAGTGGTACAGTAAGTAACTACCCAATCAGATGTGGGAAAACAGCAGTGTCCTTAGTGGCAAATTCTGGAAATCTACAATGGAAAGTTGTAATGTAAAATGCAAATGTGACCCAATCTCCCTGTTAAAAAGTATTTCCTCAGAGAGTAACAGGCCAATGACGGTACAATTATTGAATCATTACACTTCACTATTAGTTAGAAACATTGATGGCAGTACTACACATATATAGCAAACATTACACAGAAACAATCTTCACTACACATTCCAACACCATTCTTGTATTATTCAAAAACAGGAATTTAATTCAAAATGCTTTTTTCCCCTCTTATTGGGCGTAAACAGAGTTTTGTCTGGAGGGGCAGACTTGGTTTCGTCACCCACACCATCACTGTAAAACTCCAAAGCTCTATAACAATGTTTTTTTTTGTATTATGTTCTGAAATAAAAATCATTTTTACACCCAAACTTGCCACTTAAGTTGCTCCCTTAAATAATTCTAAATGGAAGTTACCCCACAAGCAATTGCAAAATTTCTTATTTTAAATGTTTAAACAATGGTTGAATGAAGAAAACCAATAAATATACTGATATTGACGACTAGAGCCTGGAAGTTTAGGCACTAAAAATTGTCGAAATAGGCAGGCAAAAAGGCACTAAAATAAGGCATTTATAATTTTTGGAAGGAAGAAAAAATAATGTATTGAAGGTCCAAAAACTAGAGCTGAAAAATTGGTTGCACTTAATCCGTCTATTGTTCTAATTATAATTTATAATAACTGCATTATTATCCAAGTCCGAAAAGTGAAATGTTACTAGACCCTCAAGATTAGGCCATTACCAGACATGAAGTCGATAGAGAAAATAATCTGTGGGGCTCCCTTGAATTTCAAATAATTCTTGTTTATTTGTCCTATTATTTGGAATAATCATTATCAGTTGTATAGTTGAAACACGGCTATCTTGTTCTATTTTTATAAAAAGGAAAAAATAATTTCATATTACCACATATGCGGGACTCCTTCAAGTGAGAGGCCCTGTGCGGCCATATCTGTCATCACACATTTCCTGAGGGCGACTCTTGTCAGTTTAATCAAAAACTAAATATGTTTGTTTAATAAATATCTATGGTTGTTTGCAGTGCATTTATGGTGCAAAAAAAAAAGATTAAAACAACCTGGGCCCCAGAGCCGTCTGCTTCTACCCCATGATTGTGGACAATCATTGGTCGGCTATACACATACAACACAATCCAATGCCTGAGCGAGACATATTATGCGAAGCCTGTGGGGAAACAAATTTCTTGTTTTCCTAACATGGGCTGCATTCATCTGAAAAAAAAAAAATATTCACATCTAACACCTATGTCAGATTACTTATTTGCATCTAAATGGGGCTTTAAAAGAGGGCCTTTGTGATGATAACTAATACTGAGAGTTATAAATAAAAACTATGTTAAAATAGACACATTTAAATGGCACAAAAGTTTCGAAAAAAGTATTTTTACCAAAAAAATTTGTAAATAGGCAAAAAAGGCATTTTCCTGAACTTCCAGGCTCTACTGATGACAATAATTGAAAAGAAAACTTTGGAAATAATCCAGTAAAATGGGCAGTACAGTGACTGTGCAAACTATCATTTAGCAAGGTAGTAAAGTAAGTGCTCCGCACTCGGTTCTGTCAGGGCAGTGACATCACGTCAGCTGGTAGCGACCCTGGCGTGTCATGAAACAGCTCTAGTAGCCATGTTTGTGTGGTTGCTACTACATTTCTTCCATGAGTTTCCTCCGAAGCCAAAAGATTTCGACAAGGGGGGGGGGGGGTGAGCAGGTTTTTAAATCATAAAACCTCAGACGCTGCCATTTATGAAGTGAAAAAAATAATTATGAATGTTTTCTATTTCCTCACACCCCAATTTTGTGGCCGTGAATGCTGCTGGATTCTTGTTGTAGCAATTTGGCTACTCAGATATAAAATGAGAGGAGCCCAAAAGCGGCTATGATTTCCTGGAATTAAATTGAGTGGAGGAACTGGCCATATTCATAAAAAAATATGTGACTTCTGTCAAATTTTTCTCATTTCATGATTTGTCTGAAACCCATCCTGCTTATTTTTTTTTTAATAAGCATAGTCTTATAATTTGTATATATATTGTGACCTAGTCCAGGGCTGGACAAATCCCAGTTGCCAGATTGACTAAAAAAATTGTTATCGCCTTAAATTTTTTGTATGATTACTTAGCTTGGGCAAAAATGCACCTGGCTTTTAAAATATTTAATTGGTTTCCAGATTTTCTCAATTTGCCCAGCCCTGACCTAGTCCCTTTAGGTTACAAAATAAAACAAGTTAACGTGCAATGTATCAATTTTATTACTTATGATTAAGCATCATATATAAGTATTGTATGTATGTGTTTACTTGCTTTTTAACCTAATAAACATGAACATTCACTTAGAAGCGGTTTTCTTTTTGGTTTGATTAGGGTTCCGGAGTCCTTTCGTACTGATAAGAATCAACAGCATTAAATTCTCAAACAGCCTCAACACTCTTCCTGCTGTGGAAGGTATTGCTGACAGAATCCTCTAATATAGTCATCGGCTTCAGTATTTTAGACTCGTATGTTTTTGAAAGCAACCCATTTTACTCAAACTTGTAAATAAAAATATTGCTGGATCATAATGTTTTTCATTTTGTCATTCAAGCTATGCACGTTTCCATATTTTAAACACTTTTTTTTTTAAAGGTATCGCTCCACACTGATACAATGCTTTGAGATAATTTTTGTAAAGAGGGTTCATAGACCTCTGCAGGAAATCAAACCACCTTCACATTGTAGTTATCCACTATGCAAGTCCATGTGTGGTGGCATGGTGCTCGATCCAGGATTGAACCCCTTTGGCAGCTTAGTGGTGGTTTTTGAACTTAGAGCTAGTCTCCCATTTCAAAAAATTGGCATAGGCACACATTCTTTGTGCCTTGAATCAGGTGGTTTGAAACAATGAAATTAGTATCAGATTTGGAACAGCTAACATGATACCAACGTTGTCTATTTACACTGCAAACAATGATGAGAATGGGCACTATGAGCAAGCACGACAAGAATTGAGGATATTAACTCAAATAACTTTTAACTGGCAGAAGTAATTCTAAAACTTTATTTACAAAATTTTTATTGAAATTTAACATCGAATAGCAGGTCCAGTCCTGAAGATCGGTACATCCTCGAGCCAATAGGTCAACCAATCCTTTATGTACTGCATTACGATCAAGAAAGGCAGAGTTAGCCCATGGTCGGAGGCTCTTGACTCTCCAGGCAGAATTTACCAACAAACTGGAAAGCCAGAGACTGCAGCTGATCAAGATTGTGCACTCAGACTATCTTGCCTTCACCTTGTAAGTGGTTGGCTGCTGTCAAGGTGGTCAATCAGCGGTGACCATACCATTTGCATACAGTCTATCATTCCCAAGCCATCAACAAAACCATGTTAACTTGTGATAAACGGCGAAGAGGACATATCCCGTCGATGGTGCAGTACCTCATTAAGTCATCAAATGATTCACCTTAATATTTCAGAAGAAAAAATAAATAAATGCTTATTTAAAAAGGGTGATCCTTTGCCACTCCCTGCAGATCTGTTACCGTTACAAACAACTTTCATCTAGAACAAAATAAATGCAATGGACACTCATTACACCTCCCATGGTAGAAGTTCCCTAAAATTGACAGACAAACGCATATGTATTTCTTCCCCATCAACCTCTAAGATGAAAACTAGAGTATCATTATACTAGATATTTTTCAAGAAATGATGTTGATACAGAAAACGGTCATAACATTGTGAAATGTGTTTATTTTTTACACTTCTGTAATGAAACATGACTGACTTTATGAACATGACAAAAAAAATGTGAGAAAGTTCAATACAAAAGAATCTGAGCTAGAAAAAAGATCACGCTTGACACCCATCTTAACAGCTGATGTCCTGGAACGATGCTCAGATTGGAACACCATGAACAATCTATGAAGCCTGTGGACCTTGGGTACTCATTATCAGCGTTATGTTCTCACCCTTCAACAAGATGCGACCTATCAAAACACACAAAAGGAAATATGAAACTAACCAATAAGAAAAATTAGTGAAGACAAAACCATCAAGATAACAAAATGATATATCCAAGAGCGTTGTGAAAATGGGTCTACACCGAAGGGTAACCAAAACATTTAGGAGAGTGCGGGACACTTCATTGGTTTGAAAACATGTCGCAGGTCACTTGCGCAAGCTCTAAATGTGTTGCAGGCCACCAAAGTGATCTATAAATGTTCCACAAGTTACTTCAGTGATCTGTAAATAAATATACCGCTGGCCACTTGAGTGGTGTAGAACTGTACTATAGGCAGTCAAAGTTGTCTGAATTGTTTTGCAGGTCACTCAATGATATGTAAATGTGCAGCGAGTCACTTAGGTGATCTGGGAGTGCGTCGCGGGCCATTTGAGGAAAGTGGGATTGTATCATGAAACGTACTGAAGCTATGTTGCAGGTCCCTTAATACTCTGTAAATATACTGCAGGTCACTTGAGTGATCTGAGAGGCGGTTGAGAGCCACTTGAGGGATGTGGAACTAACCTTACCATGAACTGTTTAAGAGCTCTGGAACTATGTTGTCGGAGGCATAATAGCCTGTTAATAAGTTGCAGGTCATTTAAATTATCAGTAAATGTGTGCCACTCAGTTCTTTCTAAAGTGGGCGATGGGAAGGTCCGGGGTGGGGACAATAGAAGCTCAGGAGTTTAGTATAGAATCCTATTGGTTGACTTGACTTCAGGCGCTTTGAGAAGGGTTTGATGGAATGAAAAGTTTGGGGAACTATGCTTGACATCACAGTTTCCCAAACTTTTTGTTCTATCGCCCCCCCCCCCTCAAAAAAATTCTCCTCTCATTGCCCCAAATCAATCGAACCCATAGGATCCTATACTAAAAACCCAAAGCGTCTCCCTTTGAAACTTCCATCACCCCAGGGGACGATACTGCCCACTTTGGGAAACTGCTCTACATCAGTTTCCCAAACATTTTGTTCTATCATTCGTCCCCGTTCTTCAGGAATTCTTTTCTCCCATCACCCCCAAATCAAGCAAACCCATAGGATATATACTACACACTGAGCTTCTATCACCCCCTCCCCAAGACCATTCCATCGCCCACTTTGGGACACACTGATCTGCACCAATATGCATGCTACTGTGATAATTATCCTTTAGTGATTTGTTAAGTTCCTTTATAATATGGAGAGCATGACAGGTTACAATGATTCATGAAACAAACAATAAAACGGCTACTCGAGAGAATGCATTTGTTGTAGGTAGTGATATGAGGTGAGAATAGTCTCGGAGAATGAGAATACTCTCTTGGATGTAAAAATTAAGAGAATAATTGAGAATATTCCCTTTTCTTCAAATAAGTAGTAGGAAAGAAACCTGTCGGTCAAGAGCAGCGTGACTTTTATCATTTGCAATCATCTGGCTACTCTAGTTTACTTTTCATAGAAAAGTTTCTATGTGAGCTAAAAATTACATGCATGCAGTTAATATTTGTAATTTTTCTGCTAAAATCTAGAGAAAATCTAATTGTTAGCTAAAATCAGGGGAGAATTTGGTAAAAATTCCAGAGAGTGGCGAGAAGGGTAAAAAATCTGGAGAGTTGGCAGGTATGCACAGGCAGATTTGTCCATTAATCCCTAAGGAATCCAAAAGAATATCATGTTGTGTGGACCAACTTTTTAATATGGGTAGCCTTGGACATCAAGGCAGACTTCCAACAACTGCTGGAGGAATGGAAGAAGTTGCTGGCTGTTTCTCTTTTCCCAGAAGGAAAAAAAAACAATTCTCCTGCTCACATCTACATGGCATCTGGTTTTCAAATTATTTTTATGAATCATTTCCCAAAAAATTTATTTTAATTCCAACCTCTCGAGCTTCAAGTAATTTGCAGATCACACACATGAAATTACCATAATACTATAAAAACGAAAAAAAAAATACCCACCAATTGGCTTACGCTGCTCAGTCTTCAGGTGGATTTCTTCAGCATCATCTAGCACTAGATTCATGTACTCATCAAATCCCTGCGAGAGAACTTATGCTCGAGTTAATCTATTAATAACAAGAGGCTATTCAACCAAAACAAATAAAACATCAGAACATTTTCACTTGATAATTTCCCAAAAGAAACAAATTATTGGCAAGTTCTCCTGTAGAGGTTCTTGAAAAGAGAAGGCAGGCTTCCACAGCTTGAATTTACAATAGAATCTATCATTTTTGGGCTGCTATGTCATGTTAGAGGCTTTTTACAGGCAGACGTTTAGTTCACTACTGTGGTGGACATCATCAGTTGGCAGCAAGCAAGGAGACGAAACGACCTCTTTAGAACACAGAACGATGAGGTTGATTCTTCTGAGTCCTCAACCAAAGCATCAGTAGATAATGGTCTTTCAAAGAGCTCATTTCGCCTTCTTGCTTGCCACCAACTGCACTGATGTCCAACGCAGTAGTGAATGGCCATGGGGTTGCCATGTTTACTAGAAGATCTACATAGATGCTTAGAAATGTCCATATGTGATTACTAAATTGGAGTCTAGGGATATTATATAAAGTCCCGGAGAGTCAAAAAACCATGATTTAGAACATTTTTTTTCTTCAGCAAAAACCATACCTGGCTCATAAGCAATTTGATTGGTGTCTCAATTCTTTTTTCACTTTGTCAAACCCTGATGGTTCATTTGGTATCAGCATCAAGCTTTTGATTGGAACGCTGACAGAACAGTGACACAACGTGCAAGATAATTAACCAACTCAGACAACCACTCACACAAATGATACCTCTTGCCAATGGCCATTCTTAAAAATAATATGGCAAAGGTCAGATATAACAGATGCAACTTATAGCGAGAGAAAGAGACAGACAAGTGTGACTAAATACAAATACAAGGCCACAAAAGGCAAAATGCCCAACAAGGTGGCTGAGAAGTCCATTTTTCTTTTTCTCTCTCTCTCTCTCTTACCCCTTAAAGAAAACTAAAAGGGTGTACTACCATCACTTATCATAGTGCAAGACATGAAGATGATAAATGAATATCAAAATAAAAACACTGCAGGACTTACAATGATGCACCCTTCAATGCGAAGAGTTATGTTCTCATACAGCCAAACCTGGATCCTAGACTTCTGCAAAGTGAGAAAAAGAAAACATTCATTAGGACTTTAATACACACACATCAGCGTTCAATTACATGATAAATAATCAAAATGAACATTCATACAAGATCAGTAAATATTTATACCAAAATGAATTATATAAAGTATTGAACCTTGGTTCTATGCTAATATCAGTGTTTGCATAATTGTAATTTTCCCTTTGAGGCTCTAGCCCACAGTAATATCCTGCCTATAATCACCACATACAAAGGTGTTTTACAAGACTTTTTCTTACAATCATCCTTGGCTGCTAAAAAATGTGGCTGACACCTAAAAATTTGAGCAGTAAGAATCAAAACTCCATGGCCTGGCATTCATGTGGTATGACCAAAAACCATGAAACAGCTCTCACAGGAAAAAAATTCACAATGCCAAACATTGCCGCTTGACACACTGGTGCAGGAGGAGTGGCTTCACTCACCTAGCGGGACACCTGAATACTACAGATGCTCCATCCACCCATGCAAATTTTGTGAATGTGTCTAATACAGTGAAACCTTGACATAATATATATCTATATCGTTGTAGAAAGGATTTATTGTTATATCGAGTATGGTTGTAGAGAGGTGTATATTTTGTTAAACTAAAAGATACACTTTGGTACAAGATAGGCTAAGCACTGTGAACAGTATCTACTAGCTACAGATTGATAAATGGGATGATTGCCGATTAGTGATGAAAATACCAGCCTGGCTTTATGCTGGAGTATTTAGATAGTTAAAAAAAAAAAAGCATCAGCTCAAAAGCGCCAGGCTACCATCAAAAGCACCCCAAATTGAGACAATTATAAAAGCACATCAATTCATAGCTGCCAACTTTGGAGAATTGGGGAGGTATCATTTAGGAGAATTAGGGACGCAGATCCAAATTCTATATAAAAGGGACTTTTTGAAAAACAATGAAGGGATTTTTCATTAATGAAAGTAAAATTGTAGGGATACATATTCTAGAAACCTTTGATTTTCTAAAAATTTTTGCAAAACATGGCATTGTGCAGAGACTGCCGAATAGTGCCAAGTCTCAAACCAGTACACTAAATTACCTGTCGTTTCTACTTTGTCATCTGTTTCAAATGGGGCACATGTAGTCAAAGAAAAAATACAAGTAATCGCACCAATTTTGAATGTCAAAAGGCCGAATTGATTGATGTTGGCTGTTTGGCAAATTTTGTCTTTTTTTGGTCCTTTCCCCCGAAAATGAAATACTGTTTTTGTTACTTGATGCAATGGTGACAATTTAAGCTTGTGAAGTTGTTTCGGAGGATTAAAAATGAAAGCATGTCTTTCTGCCGAATAAATTCTTTGGGAATAATTTTTTTTCCTTAAAAGTATGGATTTTTACAATCACGGTTGAAATTCGGGAGAATTTTTTAGGAGTCCGGGAAATGGAATTTGGTATCAAAATTCAGGAGACTTGGCAGCTATGTGAATGGTTTGTCCCAATAACCTGACAGATCTCAAAAACATCGAAATTCATTTTTGAAACATTAGCGCCACAAGCAAGTAAAATTATATATTCTCAGCTGGAAACAAAACTTGGAAGGATCATAAAATAGTAATTCTCGATTGTTCAAGAGAATCTGTTGCTTTAAAAAAACAAATTAGTCATAAAATCACTGAAGAAACAATTATTCATTATAATTATTATTCACATCATGGGAAATGCTACTTACATTCTGCAGGAAACGGAAGATCAGATTCTGCGATACACGTTAAGGAAATTGCCAAAATACGGACTATCAAAAACTCAGTATAATGAACTTAGTAGCAAAATCAAATCAAAATGAATACTAATGTACAAATTCATAGAAAAAAAACACGGCACTACTTGTTAAAACAAACTGAAAAAAAAATATCTAAATATTGGCTACTGCACAAATCGGAGGCTCCAGGTTGCCACACACACGATTAAAAAAACCTGTAATAAAGAAATTTAAATAAAAGACATTTTATTTCCTTGGGGGCTGTCACAAGTATTACATCAGTAGAGTTTTAATAACTTTTCACCACCTCCCCCCCCCCCTCAGCAAAATTTTGTCAGCTCTGCCCCCAACCTCTTAACATACTTTGAAATCAGAAACCAGGGAGGGGGACCAAACTCTCTATGCTCCCCCCCCCCCCATGACCCAACGATCAATTTTTTTTTAATGCAAAAACATTCAATGCTGTTTGAAGGCTAAGAACTCAAAATTTCTCTTCAATAAATTCATTGCAACCCACCCTCTAAGCCATATATGCTAACCCATGGCCCACGAGCCACATGTGGCTTGCCACAGAAAATTAAATTTTGTAAAACTGAACCAAGCAGTATATTTTCAGACCAATCAAATAGGCCCATGGCATATTCATAGATCCCTTGAGTAACCCGTAGTGCAGTTCCACAACACTTAAGCTGTCCATGGCACATTTAGAGGTCCCTTATGTGACAGTTTTGGAGCACTTAAGTGGCCCGCGACACTCAGTAAAGATGTCATTAAGAACATTTCATATCTTTTATAAAGGGTAGTTGATTACATGAGCATCATTCAAACCCCCCCCCCCAATCAGCAAACCCGAAACTTTCCTCCCACCCATCAATGCTGATGTAATACTTCAATAACCCCTTAAGAAAATAAACTTGCCATATGCACTATTCATTGCAAAGTGAGACGACTCGGCCTCACAGTTGTATGCATATGAATACATATTGTGTGTATTTTTTCACCTCCCTCTACTTCAGTTCTTCATGTCCACAACACATGCATACCCATATTGTCACATTTGTGTTGCTCACCAAATGATGTGCTAAGCAAGGTTGGTTCCTAATTCATAGTTGCCAATTCAGACTTGAAAAATCTGTAGTTTATCCCATGATGACACATTCAGCATCAAAGAAACTATGTCAAACAAATGAAAGGGGGAAAACCGGGGGCTTTTTTGAAATTGCAAGGCGTTTGCCAGGGTGCATTGTTCCGTCCTGATTTTTTAAGCAATAATTATCCGCCTTGCTTGCTTTAATCATCATATTTGGAGACAACTACAGATTTTCCGTCCTTGAAACCCTGATTCCCCACATATTTTTCTTGAGAAAACGGGATAAGCCTGAAATCGCAAGGACTGGAAGAGTATTTTCTTTAGGGATTTTCCATAGAAACAAAGATCAATTTGAGGACTTTCAGGGATTTTTCTATAAAGATACGAAAAATCGGTAGAATTGGATTTCGGACCAGATTTTAATAAGGCTGAAAAATCGCACGCGGAAAGCTTCCAGGTAAATCAAGCATTGGCACCTATGATAATTGCATATATCTCTCCGAACAATATTTTCATCAGATCCATCCCAGAGCAAGTGAACTTAACCCAATAAAACTAATGCTGGCTTCTAGCCCAAAAGTTAACAAGGCCAATCAAATCCATTTGCTCACCAATAAGATGTTAAATGAGATGACTCGCTCTGATGGATCGCTGGGAGAATAACACAAAAAAATTAGCGGAAGAAAAACAGGTTTGTAAAATATAGAGTTAATACAAATGAGGGTTCATAAAATACAGCGAAATTTTAACAGCATCTCCATGGTGTGCTCTTCGGAACTGAGGACAGTATATTCCCAATATATGGTAGGCTACACCATTTTGTCGCTAAATTTTTATATGCACCAAAACATGTGTCGCCAACATAATTCTTACCGGTCCTAAAACGTAGATGGTACTATTGCATCGACTTTCTTTTCTAGCTTTATTGTTGCTATTTTGTTTAGCTTATTGAGTGGGTTTTTTTTTTACACTCTAGTGCAGCGATTCCCAACGTGGGCGATAGAATATTTCAGGGGGCAGTAGAAGCTACAGGTATAACAAAATCCTACAGGTTAAATTGCATTGGGACAAAAATTTTCTGAAGGGAGCAATGGGACAAAGAAGTTGGGAAACTATGCTCTATGCTTATGCTATCAGGCACATTTTTGAACTTGCTCTACACTCGATTTTCACTCCTAAAGCCGGGTTTTCCTAGGAGCCACATTTGTGCGCCGTGAAGGAGCGGATTGGTTAAAAACCTGAACTTCTGGTTTTTTTTAGGCCAATCAATGAATGTGGTGCAGATAAACAGCCCTTAGGTAAACCCGGTTTAATAGGCAATTCCAAAGCTAACAATCCTATGCTTGCAACTAAAGCCAGTTCTCAAGCATAACTCGATTAAAATTTGTATTATGTGTCAAAAACATTCACATGTCAAGAATTAGTTAGAAAATAACTTGACAGAATAGAATATAAAACTGTCAAAGAAGTATAATTAGAAAACAAAGGCATGGATGCAACAACCATGTAAGTTGCTTAATGTGACACAATAGACTAAGGATACAATTGGCTGCACCATGACTTTTTGCAGCTTTTGACCTCCACTTCCAGATTTGTAGGTCGAAGACATCTTGCTTATGACAATCGAGAAGAAATAGACAACTTCCTACTTAAGTTAGAAATTCAAGATTATTCAGGACGAACCCGGCATTCAAGCACACCACAACTTCCAAATCGAATAGGAGTATAGCTTTCAAACTGAGCTGAACCTTTTTTACCGATTTCGATTAAGATTCTTGAAAAAAATATAAATTTCAATTTCCAATACCAAAGCAAAAATTTATGCCATTTTCCAGGTAATTCGATGATTTCTTTTTTATCCGATAAATCAATTTTTTTTTAAAATTCTATTTTGAAAATCAAAAACAGTTTCAAGTTCGAGACCCGGAAAAGTGTTATGACCATATTAACCGTTTTTTTGGGATTTTGATTTCTTTTTTAAAAAGAATTCATTTAAGATGTCAGAAGACCTTTATCTTCTAAGTTCTGCAAAATTTTAATCACTATTAAGAGTTGATAATCAGTGACTTTCACGGATAATTTCCCATATTATCAATCCTAAGTTTCTATGTTTTCTTGAAATATGGTCAACACTTAAAACATCTCTGATATAATTCGTTGTCATGAAATTTCAAGAATTAGCTTTGTTAATAATCTCAATTACAATAGTTTATTTTAACAGGCTCTGTTGAAAAACAGAAAAGTGCAAAAAATAAAAAAATAAAAAGTTTGTGTTGAAAAATACAGTGATGTCCATACAATGTGATACAAATATACGGTCAACGATATCATTAAAAGTTCAAATAATCATCAATGAATAATAATTGTGAATAAATTAAATTTATTTTCATGGTTTAATACAAACCGCAAGTGTTATTTTTTTTACCGATAATAATAACAATTTAGTTTTTTTAATCAAATTTCAAAAATATGAGTCCATTTTCAAAATGCGATACTGCGCATGCGTGTACGCTTCTTATGGATTCGATACGGGAGAATAGAGCATTAATATGAATAAGTCCGTCTTTATTATTGTTATTATTATTTATTACAGTTGATTTACTTGTCAGCTGTTGTTTACTTAATTTTAATGTTAATGGTGTCAGTAAACAAATGTGTATTTGAGGATTCCGTTGCGGATCGAAAGTCGATGGAAAAGCCAATGATCCTCTCAATCCTAGGATGCTAACGTTTCTTTATTGGTTGTAGGAGGAGGGGGGGAGAAAAGCTCTTTTCGTCGACCTACGAAGCCTTTGATGGTGATGTGAATGATTCAAAGAAAGGGACGGTTCAAAGATCGTTTCGTGAGGTTTTAAATCTTCCAACAATGAATTTCTCCAAGCCCGATAGATCTCACGTTGGTGTGTTCAAATTCGAGCGCAACACCAGCGGCGGCGGTAATAATAGTAATAATAATAACAACAACATGCAGCCATCACAGATCTGTACTTTCAGAGACTGCGACACGGGACTGGTGCACTGCGAGCCGAGGCTAGTTAACGGCTACCAGGCCGAGGGCTACAAACTCTTCCCGACGTTCGAAGTGCCGAAAACGGAGAACCTTCACGTCCCCGTCGAGAAGTACGCCTGTGACGTGTGCAAGAAGACGTTCATGACCTGCAGCAGCCTCCAGATGCACTACATAATCCACTGTGACTCGAAGACCCACACCTGTGACGTTTGCCACAAGACTTTCCACCAGAAGCACGTCCTCGAGAAGCATTATCAGATCCATTCGGGCGAGAAGCCGTTCTCCTGTAATGTATGTAGCAAACGTTTCAGACACCGCAATAACCTGAGAATACATTTCTTAATCCACTCCGGTGAACGTCCCCACGTGTGTTCGATGTGCGGCCGGGGCTTCACGCAGAAGGTGGCGCTGCAGAAGCACATCCTGATACACACCGGTGAGAAGCCGCACGAGTGCAGCGTGTGCAAGAGGAGGTTCACGACGAAGGGTAACCTGCAGAAGCATTTCATGACCCACACCGGAGAGAAACCCTACATATGCAACAAGTGTAACAAGGCGTTCGCGCAGAAAGTGGCGCTCAAGAACCACTTCTTCACTCATACTGGCGAGCGGCCGCATTCGTGCCACATATGTCAGAAAGGCTTCATAACGAAAGGGAACCTGAAAGCTCACATCCAAAGTCACACTGTTCTCCGCAAAACTGTCAGCTCTCAGACTACTCCGACACCGCCGTTCCAGAACGAGCAGCTACAGGCATGTACCAAAACGTGTTCATCGAGCCCTACGGATATGCTACAAGCCTGCACGAAACAGCCGCCGTGCTCGAGTCCTACAGAAATTCTGCCACTTTGCGCGAAGCCATGTTCGAGTCCTACGGAAATTTTACCGATTGCACTTAATACTCAAGTCAGCACTAATTAGTCTTAATGTTATATATATTCAAATATTTCAGATTTTTTTTTTTCTCCTTCAAAAAGAAGAAAGAAACGCTTCTTAAAGATGTAGAGAGAAAGAAAGAATGGTGCACATTAAGGAAATTATAGTCGCTTTATTTGCGTAGCAGAGCTGTGTATCAAAGCTTTGTATTAGGGAAAAATTTTAAGCGAGCAATTCAAATGTAGCAAGGCTAGGTGCTCTTTTTAAAAGAAGAACAAAGTGGGAAGAAATCGATGGTTTAAGTGTTGTAAATGTGTTACTACATTACGATGCTTTTATAGTTGTGTAAAGCTGTGTCCATATTATGCGTGCCAGGTTGCCTATTTTCCTGGAGTGGTTCGCTGAACTCAAAATTATGAATCGATGAGAAGAGGATCCTTCGAAATCTCGTCCCATGCTTCTCATGGTAGTCCCATGTATGGTAGAAACCTGCATTGTCGCAATCTGGTTTTCGCTCTTGCAAAAAAAAAAGGGGGAAAGCCAGACATTTTTCCACCTGACAAGCACATAATGTGGACCCAGCTTAAGATTTCTTTTTTGATTTCTGATTGGTTCTTTTGTACTAGAATAGGTGCGTTTGTCAGCTCTTTAAAGCTCTCATGTTTTATAAAATCATGAATCAATTGTGAAGGCTTAACGAATCCCAAGCACTGAGTCTCCATAGCAACAAAAAAATATTATTATTGATGCCTAAAATGTTTTTATGTGTTATTTTCAAAAGAGTCTGAGGATGACACAAAATTTCGGAATTCACATCTGCATCGCTATGACCTGAGAAAGAAAAATGTTGTTTTGCACCATTTTTCTTGAGAAGGGGAAAACAATATTCTTGGCCGGGGAAAAAATTTGGCTTTACTTTCGATTTGTCAAGTCCTGTTGATGATAATGTTTCATTTGCGATAAATAATATCATTTCGTTTAAAAGGTTGAGAATTGGGTCGATGTCTAGTATGAATTCTGTTGTTTCACCCTATTAGCTTATGTGAGATCGTAACTGTTGCTGTGATCAGTTAACATGTCTCCAGTTTTTTTTTTTTCCTGTCGTAAACTACTTTTATATTTTGAATTATTGCGCTTATTGTTTGAATAATTGTATTAACACTAGAAGGACCAGCAAAAATGACAGGAGGCTGATTTTCACTACATAGGTACTCTAATCTATAATCTACATGCCTACTCTAAATTAATATTCCAAACATTACAACTACAGATACACACTTTTTAACAGTAATGCCTATATTACGTTACAAATGCATTTTTTCTACTAACAGATTTAATTTCTTAACCATTGGAAATGTGCTGCTTGTTGTGTTTTTGCATGGCGGGATCGACATCTCCATCTTTTTCCTGATACTGTGGCGATTATTGTCACCAGCCGAATTCTGATTTCTGAACAAATGAGATTCTCTAAGCTTTTCAGTTAATTTCAATGAAAAGGAAATTTTGGTTTTATATTTTTTTTCTACAAATTGTCCAAGCATTTTTTGATTTTCTAATTAGAATGTTGTACAAAACGTGCACTAGCAAATGATTGATACTCACACGGATAGCTTCTGAACCATCTTATCCACACCATAGTTTCTTTTGTTGTTAAACTCAACAGTTTCAGGAAAATTTTCATCACTTTAATAATACACATTATAAGTCTGTTATAACGAGTATGGCATAGACCTATAACGAGAATCTTGCCATTAAGAGTAATTCACAAGTGATTGTCAAAGAGCTAATGTTAAAGATATGAAACATATTTGCTTATATAGTGAGTTATTTATGGATAAAAATTGCTACACATTCGCTATAACAACAATGGGAATTCTTGAAGAAGAAAAAACATGTTTCATTTGAGACAGTGTCAATCATGACATTGAGAGTCATGGTCATTCTAGGTAAAACTAAAAGTATCTCATCGATTTCTTTTTGAATTGATGAGAGTTGGACAGTATAATGTTTAAGTATTTTTAGGAAAAAGGTGAAATTTCATCAATCTAAACAATTTAGTTCATTGTGAAAATCAAGCGACAACATCGAAAACGGTCAAAATGACCATGTGGTCCTTCTAGTGTTAATACTGTGAAACCTTAATTATCTGATTATGGTCAATGTTGATCTCTCTCTCTCTCTTATATTTCTGTAGTTATGAGAGAAAGAAAAATTATGCCCTAGTTATAAAATTTTCTTACTGATTGAAATGGCGCTAATGGAAGCTTTGTAAGTATGAGTTGCAAGAAAACAATGTTTTTTTTTAAGGCATCAGGGTCGTTACTTTTTATGTTTTCTTGGCTGCATCTGCGGCAGAGTAGACTGGCTCAGACAAAGTAAATTTTTGTTTCTAGTTGTGGCTCTGACAACAGGTTCTGTAACTACTAGCCCATTTAAATTTTTATTAATTATCACTTAATTATCTTCATATTATTTATTGATCATTTTAATTAAATAATAACAAGAGATTCGTTTAAGATTATAACTATTGGTTTCAAGACTGACAAGTTTCTACCTTATCTAGATGACTAAAGCCCCTTTTAGTCAGTTAATCCTCCCTCTGTTATAAATAATACTCTTGCAGTTTTTATTCTGAAAAGGAACAGTTAACCAGGGAACTCTTGAATACCCGAAATCCCATAGCGGAAACCATTTATAAGCCATCAACTGTCTGATTCTGAAACCTGCCTGTATAAAAGTGTCATCATTTGATTTTTGTGCTTAATATATGGCTGGCCATTTAGTCAAACTGGTGGTTTATAGCAGAAAATCTATAATAAATCAATACAGTAGACTCTGGCTAATCCGGCACGTATCAGACCAGAGTGTCTTATTATCAAAATCGCCGGATTACTGGAGGTTTGTTGAAAAAGCCTATTTGAATAATACAGTCTATACTGCTTATTAGAATCATGGATAATGTTATGATTCAATTATTGATATGACTTTTCCAAAGTATGGAAACTGGACAATATCATAACGTGGAAAGAATTTGTTTATAGCATAGCTGCCAAGTCTCCCGAATTTCTACACTATCTCCCAGACTCCCATAAAAGTCTTATATTTCTCGAATTTCAGCCGTGATTGTAAGAAATCCCCCTGCATTTAGGAAAAATTTATTCCCAAAGAATTTACTTGGAAGAAAGATATGCTCTTAGTTTTTAATCCTCTGAAATGATGTCACAAGCGTAATGCAAATTACCACCATTGCATCAAGTAACAAAAAATTATTTCATTTTCAGTGTGAAAAGACAAACTTCGCCAAACAGCCAGTGTCAGTTCAGCCTTGTGACATTCAAAATTGGCGAGATGACTTGTATTTGCTTTAATCATGTCCTGTTAAGTCTGTATGTTCCGTTTGGAGCAATTTTTTTATTTGCGTGATTTGAAGTACTGACAGGTAATTTAACCTACTGATTGATGATGATTGGTAACTTGGTGCGATGTCTTTGCACTGTGTCACTTTTGCAAAAGGGGCAAATCCCTACAATTTTACTTTTATTAATAGATAATCCCTACATCAGCGATTCTCAACTGGAACTCTGCGGAGCCCTTGGGGCTCCTTGTGCACTCTCCAGGGGCTCCGCGGCTGCTTAAGGAAAATAAAAAAAGACGGTAAAATTTAAAAAAATAATTAGAAATATTTTTAAATAATAAAAATAAATCAGTAACTTTGATGAATAATTAAGAAATGGGCCCACGGGGCTCCGCCATAGAACTTTTTTACTAAAAAGGGCTCCGCGAGTCAAAAAGGTTGAGAACTGCTGCCCTACATCATTTTCCAAAAAAATTCCTTTCTAATTCATTTTTGTACAGAATTCGGATCTGCGTAAAAACCTCTCTAATTCTAATTCTCCAAAGTTGGCAGCTATGTTATAATTATCAGGATTTCTGTTTGTATTATCCTTCTTTTTTTCATTTGAAAGGTTTTTTTGTGCATATGGACACCAAGGTTGAAAAACCTTCCATTTTCTGTAAGACCATGTAAGAGATCAGAAGGTGCAATCTCAGGAGATGCAATGGTCCACCTACAGTGGAGACAGATGAGCCCCTTCCCTTCAGTTTTTAGTTCCCCTTCCTTCACATTTAAAAAAAATATTGTAATTTGTAAAACACATCAGACAGTTCCATTCAAACTCCTCATAGTGACTAAATAATAATATTTTTAAGGCGTGATTTTAGCTTGAAGCAAAAATATCCCATTTTAGACCAATGTGTGGGAAAAGAAAATGACAGATTAAACATTTTGTGCAACCAGTTGTGTGGAACGGCAAAACTGAGTTGTCCTGTTTTCATATGACCCTGTCAATTAAACTTGAGATATGGTTATCGTATTTGCTTTTGAATTTCTGTCAGATATAATTGTCAATCAGTCGTTGTTGTTATCAGAAACCATGAGTCCCGATGTCATCACATTAAGCAGCATGCACTGTATAAACTTCTGTGCCCAGAGTTTCAGTGACATTTTCCCCCTCTTCTATGGGGGCTTGATGAACAAAATGCCAGATTAGCACAGCTGAATTATCAAGAGTCTACTGTATATCAATCATATAACTTTACATTAACTTTTCTCTTTTCTAAATTTCGCAATGTTTTTTATCAGCTTATAAATAGTATTTTAACTTTGTGTCTTATTTTTATGTATGATAATGAAGTGAAGGTTTTGGATAGTTTAGGATATAAGGGTGTGGACAATATGGTAAAAACGTATGTATATATACTCTGGTTTTTACTATAATGACCAAAACCTTACCATCCTTGATTTGTATTGATGATGCTTTGATTTTGTGTTTTTTGCAGCTTGAATTCAATTTTATTTGTGTTGACAGTGAATCTTCACTCAAATATAATTAACTCATATACAGTGGAACCTTATTTATAAGACGTTAAGGAGGCCGAGTCAAAACATCAAATAAATCTGTATATGGGAAAGAGCTCAGCCTAATTTCATAACTGAAGAAAGCAAAGTCGAACAATAAAGACTTTTAAAAAAAGCGAGACTTTTACCCCTCCCCCCACACAGACATACAAAATATTATAAAGCTCAATATGTTGAATTGCATCTCCAATTCTGTTATAAAAAATAATAATATTCAAATCGGGGATGGGACAAATAATGATTTGGCCAAATACCGAATATTGATTTTCTTAAAATTCATCAAAATTATAAATAAAATTGTTTTTAATTGGAAATGAAATTATTGGTAATTTTAAATATTTAATTTCAATTATGCAATTTATTATTTAAATAAATATTAAAACCTGTGGTAATATTGAAAGATTTTTTTTGTCATGATACTGACAATCAAATTTAACGATGATATAGTCAAACTTGGTTAATTCAAGATCCAAAGTCACCGGAAAGAAGTTTGATCTACCCGAAATTCAAATTATCCGAGTAATTTATTCCAGACATGTGAAAAGGCTACAAATTGTAACTTATACAAATACGACGCCACAACAGGCAAATTGCCCAACGAGGTGGCTGACTTAAGAACATCATGGATCCCCGAGCCATTTTTTGGAGGCCCTACCTACTACTGCTACATGCACCCCCCCCCCCCCCGCGAAACCCCCCAATGAACCCCCAACGAATCGGTACATGCGGGAATGTGCGTGTACGTGTAGTGCAACCTGACGTAAAGTTTGTTTCTGTGTTATGCTTGTTATGTGTAGTGCTGTCACCTGCCCCCAGTTTTTCTAACTATGAGTGAGTGTTATGGTTGAATGATGTACCGTTGTAGGACTGTTGCTCTCTGTGGCGAGACTTTTTAACGGGGAGATCGGCTCGCATTTGCGCCTTGAAGTTGGGAACCACAGTTTTTGAAAACCATTGTTGCCCGACAGATTTTCCCCCATTTCGGGCATTTGCTTAGCTCTGACGAACTTAATCATCAAACATTCACATGGGGGTTGGGAAATAGTTATATCAATTATCAAAATTTTATCAGTTACAAAACTGTTTCCCAAGTTTTAATTACTTATAATTATAATAATTGGTAATTATTCATACATAATCAAGAAAATGTCACTCGTTATTTACTCTCAATTAGTAATGCGTTATAAAATTTACGAGTCTTTTGCTTATTCTTCTTTAAATGTTCTTTGCTCCTTTTGCCTCTTTCAGTAACTTAATACATTTCTTGTCTAGGTACATCCTTCAGCTAATGAACTTGTTTAATTCATGCTGACTTCCATCTTTTATTGCAATAGGATTCATGTTCATAGCTTCAGTTTCATGTTTTCTTTATCCTAGAAAATCATCCTGACATAGCCTCTCTTACAGAAAAGGATATACACCACACAATAAAATATAATCTGCAAATTTGTAATGCGTGCAAAAAGTTCCAATTAATATAGTTTTTTAAAATTAGTTTGTTGTGCTTGGATTTTACACAAATACTTTTACATACTTTGGGTTCATCCGGATACCCAAGCATTATTTAGCCAAACTGAATATTTGGCAAAAAGGGCTGAATATTCCTCCCATCTCTAATTTCAATCATTCTTGATGGGGGGAAAAATTAAATCACTTTTTTTTCAAATCACTTAAAGAAATGAAGTTTAGCAGAACATTGCCTTTGGGACTCTACATTGGGTAAAAAATTTCAACAAAATCTTCTCGACTTTCTATGGTGGACTCTCTCTTTTTTTCTTTTTTGGAGTAGATGATTTGCAACCAGTAGCTTGGTGTCGTTGATTCTCTTTCCCTTGCAACAAAATCTTCTCGACTTCCTATATTGGACTCTAATTTTTTTCACAGTAGATGATTTGCAACCAGCAGCCTGGTCTGATTTTGTTTCTGTGCTTTATAATCGTTTCCAAAGTTGACACGGATATTGAGCTGTTTTGCAAGATCAACTTTTCATCATTAATTTTAAATTCTTGTTGAATTCTTTAAAAATTTCGTTTTTTTAAAGATAAAAATTTTCATTTTCTGACATTAAACAGCAGCTTTGACACAGCCAGCAAGCAAAGCACCACAAGGAAAGGAAATTCTGCAGGAAATGATGAAAGGACTTACTGTGTATGCATACTGTACGAGTCTCTTATTGGTAGACTTGTACGTTCCAAATGCTTACAGTGTGTTGCATTTTCTTACTCTCTGGAGATGAAACACAGAAAACATTGGGAGAAAAAATTCTGGAAGGCTGTCAAAACAATTAAAACCTGTTTCTTTGTGTCTCGCCATGTCTGCGTGTTCTCATATACAAGCAATAAACAAATCACTCAAGTGTCCATGATAAAAATGATCATCAGTGAACTCAATGGCTATTTTCATATGTGTCAACAATCACCCAAAAATTATGACTTTTGTGGTGACAATATGCAAGAAGAACTGTTGCAACAACGTGTTTTCCTTGCATATAAAATTGTGCATATTTGAGGAACATAAATTATGTTTTTTCAAAAGATTTAGAGTTGAAGTGAAAACATCAAATAAATGAAATATTTTTGCATTAAAATGTATCAGAAACAATTGTGACTGAAGCCAAACATCGTATAAACATAAAAGTATCTAAAATCATAGTAGGAGTCATATAACTCAGTGACATATAGACAGGGCCGCAACTAGGGGGAGCAGGCAGGTCTCGTGCCCTGGGCACTGGACCCGAGGGGGCACAAATTTCATTCTGAAACCTCTCCTTCAAAATTACAAGGGGGTGTCAAAATGTGTGCTTGCCCCGGGTGACCAAGCATATAGTTGCGGCCCTTCATATAGACAAGGTTCCACTGTACATTTAAATATGCATACTTCATTTCATAATCAGTCTTAAATTTGAATTGTCCTTTTCATGAAAATTACTTTTTAAGGTAAGTGCGATAACTTTCGCATTACCTTAGAAAATGCTATCTAGTTGTGATTTTTAAAACTAAATTATTATTTTTCTTCTGTCGCAGGTGTCTTTCTAATCCCCTCTAATGCTTCTGAAAATTTTGTAGATTTTTGATTGAAATTGTTTTGTCTGTAAACAGGTACACTTCACTCATGATATAAAATAGAGATATCGAGGCATTTTAAGAGCAATATTGAGTTGATTCTTTAGTTTCTAACCTCATCATTTGCGGCATATTATCAGGGCACACATGCTGAGAAAAGTCCTTTAACTTTTTAGAATTCTGAACATGTGTATATATATATGTATGAGATCTTCCAAAAGTTGGTACTAAGCATTATTCATATATTGTTAAGAAGAAAATGTACCGATGAATGATTTCTCATTTTTATGTGAGGGGAAAAATTGCATGAAATAGCCATACATAGCCAATCAAAATAATTTTATGTGTACATAGCCATTATCAATTTTTGCTTTTTCTTCTTTGCTTGAAGTTGTTCAGTTTCGGTTTTTTTTTTTTTTTTTGGTCACAAATGTTACTATTTATTCTATGCAAAACTTGATGTTACAACAGGGCCTGAACTAGAGAGGCGTACAAAAGGAGCAGCTTGCAGATGGGGGCAAATTTTATGTGAGAATAAAATGACCACTAAAACATAAAATCACCAAATTTCATGGGGGTAGGGGCAGCAAAATCATGTCCCCTTCCTCCATCCTTGCAAAAATCCTTGTTGCGGCCCTGCGTAACAAACATGAAAAAGATCAAACTGTACTTTTAATACACTTCACTGTTTGTCTGTAGAAGAGTTAAGTGTTTCATACATTTCATACTGATAGAAAAATTCTCATGCTGTGGTCAGAGAAAAAAAAAGTTGTTTCTAGTCATTCAAACTTGTTAACATGTTCCTATGATGTCCGTATTTTTTTTTTTTTGTTAACTGAACACGCATTGGTTGATTTTTTTTTTTCCTGTTAACTCATTTGCATCTATTAACAATTCGCAACTTGCATCGATATTGAAACAGGTTTTCATGTACTATTATATTCGGTGATAAAGAGCACATAAATTGTCAGATTATTTCGTTTCCAGATGCAAATGGGTTAATAACGCCACCGAAGGAAATCACAATATCAGTTGGACAATGATGTTATTTAAATATCATTATTTTTATTTTTAAATATGTATTTTTGTGGCGAGCACATTTGGAGTATGACAGAACCATCTGCTTCCATGTGTGCGTGTAACATTGCTCTTCGGTGGAATGATAAATGTATGCCGAAAAATTTTCAACAGAATAACAATTTAGTTTATTTATAGTTATGTGTGGTTAGTGCGTTTTTCCTTTTGGTCTAAATATAATTATTAGTTGATTTGGATATCTGTTCGTTTTTAATGAATGTGCGTGTATTATATCGTTTCATGTTCTTGTATATATAGTGTGTGTGTGTGTGTGTGGTTTTTTTTTTTTTTTTTTGGTTCAAGGAATAGGAGTTTTTGAATTGCCTTATTTCCTGTCACCCCGTTATTGTTTTTCCAATTATTTTTGTTATTTAAGGGTTTTTTTTTTTAATTTAAGTTTTTAATTCTCATCTGGTTTTGCTTTTTTTGCTTTTAACTATTTCTCTGGAGTTGCTTGTGTTCGTAAACATTATATTGTAAATGTGTGCAGTGATGTGGATTTTTTTTTATAAAAAAAGCAAACTTATACATGAGTGTTGTGTACACATAAATATCAGTTTTATGAGGATAGAGTAAGTACTCACACGTCATTGCAATTATGGAAAATGTAAAACGAAGAGAAAAATTGTAATTGTGTCTGTCACAAATAGCAGCTATCGCAGCGTAGTTTTGTATAAATGTCTGTGAAGTGTTGTTGTGTGTGAAAATGATTTTTTTTTGTAAAATATATATATATGTGAGTGTGCCATCTCTTGAAAAAGTGTACAAGAAGTCAGTATTAAACTGATTCTCGTAATCTGATATGATTTGAAGCGATTTTTATTTCTCGAGTTTGTACAGTAAAATCCGTCTTAACAATCACCCTTCTTCCACGGCGGCCAAATAATAATAATTCCCTTATATAATAAAAGCATGCATTTCAATTCCCTGATTAGCAGTTAGCTTTCTTTTTTTTTAACAGACAAATTTTTTTTTGCCCCGCTGGTGTCTTCAAAAGAGGGGGTTCTACCGCAATTGTATTAATCTTCCTAATATACAGATTGTCTTGTGAGTGCTAATCCTGCCTTTATTTCATGAACCATTCGTTGTAGAGCAAGGCTGTGCAAATCGCATAAAAATCTAGGTGCCAAATTTTCTTTTTTTGAAGAGGGAAATTGTCCAAAATAATTCTTTGTTTCACTTTTTCAGGGAATAGTGGCCCTCTCGTGTGTTGAGCGATAATCTACTACAAATTCCAAGCATTCTGTGCTGCTCTCAGCCTTCAATTTAGTAACTACACAGAGAAAGTTTTAGGTGCCAAATACTAATTTTTAGTCACCATGGTGGTCTGGTCTAGGTATTGTCCAGGCCTGTTCTAGAGATAAGATTTCAATTTTAGAAATGCCAAAAATGTGTTCAAAAATTACCCTGTACCAGTTTTGGGAGTCAAAATAAAGTGTGTGAAAAAATAAAGAAATCTAAATTTCAAACACGCCCCCTCCCCCCCCCCCCCCAGTCCTCTAACTACAAATAAAGAACTTGCCCTATCTCTTCCAAGCCCATCAAAAAAATTCCATATTTTAAGTGCAATATTCATGAAAATGTTTAAATTCAAAAATCAGAGGAACGAACGTCATAAACTGACAGACAATGCTTATTTATGCTGTTCTCCGTTTTATGAATTGAAATATCTCATTCAATATTGCACTTAGAAACATAAGATTTTTGTTGTTGCCCAGAAGAGACGGGACAACTTTTGTTTTCCCAGATAACTTCCTGATTTGTAGTTAGAGGAGGTGGGGGGGAGCTTTAAAAAATTAGATTTTTTATTTTATTTTGGTAACTCAAAACTGATACAGGGTAATTTTTGAATGCATTTTGAGCATTTTTTTAAATTGAAACCATACCTCTATGATGAACCATTGATGAGATAAAAGCTGGATCAAAACTTGTAGGACACCCTGTATATTGAAGTCATTTGTCTGTTGTGTGATGACTCAATTCTGGTGCAAATGGTTATTGTTTATAGATAGTTTAGAGATGGACAACGCAGTAAAGCCATCTGATTCGGCTTAACTTATTTACATTGTAATTTAAACATTTCACACTGCTTTTGAAAGTGGTCTCACTCGAAAGTGTGTCATTCTCAAAAAATTTTCATGTCTTCATAATTTGCTGTGCATCGAGGAAGAGATGTCACAGACTGGACTGGGGAAGACTCCAAAAAAAACCAATGTAATATATATTGTGAGGAGAGACAGAAAAGAATTAATTATCTGTGGTTGCTATATAATACACTGTTTTGACCAAAAATTGATTTTGTTACCAAGTTATTTCTGTCATTTTGCTTTGACTCGAGATGGTCTTATATAGTAGTGCTATATTAATGCTATGATTTTCTTAATTAAAAAAAATTACGGAATTTTTTGTTATGATTATGTTATTAAGGTAGGCACCCCCCGCCCCCCCCCCCCCGGTTCTACTTTTTCTAATTTTTTGAGTGGGAGCCCTGCTTAAAAATCTTATGTCTTACAAATTGTTGATAAGACAAACCTCTTTTAGCCAGCTTTGGTGGCTCAATTATTTCTTTTATGTCATTCCAGTTATAAAACAAAATGTCTTTGTCCTGGAGTCACTCCCACAACTTTTAATATCATGATCCGTGGATTTTCTTTTCCTATGTCGCATTTTGTTTATACTTGTTTTCATTTTTGCCTATGAGGCAGGCCTGTACCGAGACTGAAGCAACTGGCTCACAACCCCCACACAAAAATTTACACTTATTTTGCGTAATAATATCCCTTCGAGGGGGCAAGTAGAAATGTCCGCTACGGCCCTTCCTTGAGATTATGACTTTTTTTTTTATTGATCTGGTTATCAGTTCCCAGTTTTCGTACTCATTTGTCTGTATCGTATTGTAAAACTGTTTCTCTCTCCCCGTACCAATGTTCTCGAGTTCGGTTTGTTCGCACAGAGATCCATGGTGCTCCACTTCCCAAGAAGAATTTGTACAGTGGTAAACTTGTATAAGGACTTGCCTGGAAGCCCCCCCTCCAATACTCACTACAATCTCCTAGGTTTGATGTCCCCATCCACACAATATATTTTTATTACTCTTCACCTATATGAATTTCGTCGGATACAAACAGATGGGGGCCATAGGCGGATACAAGGAAAGGGCGCGGGGGGGGCAGTTTGGTGAAAAATTATTGGCATTAGGCAATGTGATGGGGGTAGGACATTCATACCTTCCCGTTTGCTATATACACTCTCGGTGATTCACTCGAGCAGCCTATATGGTAAGGCCTTAGTAAAAAATGTACTTTACCTGTGGGCCTATTGCATGATCCAACTTCTACCTGAAAGGACCCTAGACAGGGCTGTCGCAATAACATAACGCCCCCTCCCAGACAGTGATCTGATGCCCCTAATAAGCTGGAAATACTCGCCTACCAATTATACTTACACAAAAGGGCAAAACAGGCATCATAGACCCCCCACGACTGGGATCAGCAATGTTTGGTTGGTTAGCATACGTCAACAGTTTGAGTGTGAGGGCCCCAAAAATTATGAGGCCCTAAGCACATGGCAGCCCTAGTTTGGTTTGTGGATTGGCAAATTTTCGGTAAAAAAAAACAGCAATAATTTGAAACCTCCCCTTTTCAAACTTTGGATGGCGGGGTGGGGGGGGGGGGTTGTTGCTTGAATACTCTGTAAATGTGATTCACTTTTAATGAGAGAAAAAGCTTTTTGTCAGTTTGTTCATGTCTGAAATCCGAGTTAGGCTATACGAAAGATTACAGCCGTTAATAATAATGATAATAGTTCTTATCTATCGTCGGATCATCATTGCTTCCCTCCCCCACTTCGATTATCCGGATTTTGTTATTCACCGGAAACGGACAAGTAAATAAAAGCACACACAGAGAAAGATATTCCTGGAATATTCCAAGTAAATAATCTTCCCGAAAGAGAAAAACAAAGAGGTAAGTATGAGATAAGCATGTAATAAAATATGGTCGTTGACGTCACTGATAAACCAACGAGGAAAATATGAACAGATTGGTGTATGAATACGTACACAGAGATAAAATGGCTATGCAGTTGGCATTGTCTGTGATGGTAGATTGATGACATTGGTGGGCTTGAAATTGGATCAACGAATAATGACTGGCCAAGAACATGCAGTGATGTAATCGTTCGAGTCCGCAGTGGTGAGTGAGATATCTATCTGGCTAAGAAGGCGGGGGGTTATTGCGCTCCCTCAAGAGCAGAATAATGTAAGGGAAAATTCGTCTATCCCGTAAAATACGGGATAATCCTTGCACCTACACGAAAAGGCCGGGTACACACACCGAGATGGATGTAACGGTGGGCGAGTGCTCTGGGCCTTTGACTTATGGAGGGCCCCGTAAAACTTCCGCACGTTACACTTTTTTATACTTCAAGAGGCCCAATATTTTCTTCTGCGCCCGGGGCTCCTAAAGAGATTAGCACCTTAATCCGCTTGTGGGTACAGACTGGGCCGATATCTATTCGCAGCTGAAGATGTCTACTTTGGCTTCATTCAAAGCTAACTTTATCTGCCTTGGCTTCATTCGTAGCTAAATATAGTTGCCTCGGCTTCATTCGTAGCTAAATATAGTTGCCTCGGCTCATTTCTAGCTAAAGATACCTGCCTCGGCTCATTTCTAGCTAAAGATACCTGCCTCGGTTCATTGGAATTTGAAGATGCTTGCCTCCGCTCTCCATTCGCAGCTGAAGATGTCTACCTTCACTCCGTCAAGATCTGAAGATTCTGCCTCGACTCATTTGCACCTGAAGTTGCCTGCCTATGCGCCATTTGTAGCTGGAGATGTGTTTAGAATCGTGGTTAAGAGATAGGTCGCAACGAGTTATGGTGAACGGGGAATTCTCTGGTTGGACAGACGTCACAAGTGGAGTTCCTCAGGGAAGTGTCCTTGGCCCCATACTTTTTTCACTTTTTATCGACAAACTCGATCAGGGTATCGATGGAATTACTAGCAAATTCGCAGATGATGTGAAGCTAATGGGGGTAATCGGAAATGAAAGCGATAGGGAGTTGCTCCAGACCAACTTAAACAAGATTGCAGCATGGGCAAATGAATGGAGCATGACGTTTAGCGTAGATAAGTGCATGGTCGCTCATTTTGGTTCGAACAACCCACGGTTCTCTTACGAGTTGAATGGTGTCACTATCCCGGATGCAACTAGAGTCACCGATTTGGGAATTCTCATTGACGAGCGACTTAAGTTTTCTGAACATTGTTCAGCGGTTGTCAAAAAATCGAATAGAATGCTTGGTCTCATTTTCAAAAAGGTCTCTTCGCGCTCTCCTAAAGTCATTCTTCCGCTTTTTCGAGGCTTAGTTCGTCCTGGACTGGAGTATGCTGTAAGGTTTTGGAGACCATACCTACAGAGGGACATAGACTTGGTTGAAGGGGTGCAGAGAAGAGCTACGCGTGTCCTTATTGGCACACGGGGCTTGAGGTATGAAGAGAGACTTCATTTTTTGAATATGTTTACACTGGATGAACGCAGGTGTCGAGGAGATATGATCGAAGTGTTCAAAATTTTCAATGGGATGGATAGGATGGACCATGAACTTTTAGTACACCGCCAATCGACTGCTTTTACAAGGGGACACCAGTATCGATTGGTGAGGGACAATGCAAGGTTATGGTGTCGCAGGGAATTTTTCTCCAATAGGGTTGTTAATAAATGGAATAGCTTACCCCCGGAGGTAGTAAATTGTAACACAATTGACACGTTTAAAAAGAAATACGATAAACATGTTGGGGTAAATCGAGAAGCTATCCATTCTTAGAATAAGACAACCATAAGTATTCTTTATGGGCATTGTATAATATTTTATCATGTGTATATATTGTTTGTAATTTGTGTTAATTGCATTTTTAATTGGGTTGCTGTATTTTTGAAACATATGACAACCATATTTTTATGGGCATCTTTTTATCAGCCACCTCGTTGGGCATTTTGCCTGTTGTGGCGTTGTATTTGTATTTGTATTAACCTTCGCTCCATTCGAATCTGAAGATATCTGGCTAATTTTATTCGCAGCTGAAGATGCCTACCTCCGCTCCATTCACAGCTGACTTTGTCTGCCTTCGCTCAGACAAGGATCCATGGGGGTAATAGGGACAACCTACCTTCCCAAGAGCCAAATGTGAAAATCTTTGCGTAACGTAAAATTCATTGACGAGCAAACAAACTTACACAATTTTCCCCGCTCATCACATCGTCCTGAATCCGTGTCTGGCCCAGGGCTCCAAAATTAAAGCAACTCTTGATAAATCATTTTACTCTTATATCATCTCCCATTTCGGCAATAACTATCGCGTAATGGTGGGGGTCCTCTGGTAGAGTGCTCTGAGTAGGGGCTGATTGAAAACCACCAATCTATACCGAAATTGTCCCAAGTTCTCCTGAAGGTAGGACCACATTCATATGCAGCCTGGTCCAATAATCATTCACAAATATTTCCTTCCAATGTTTGCCTCCCCCTGCTGCAATGAAGCACCAGCGGCGTAGGCTGCCTGCACACCGGACCTTACAGGAGATAAATTACACCTCCCTTATACCTCCTCTAAGCACTGGACTAATTTTCCTTGGCGAATGCTCTATTCCAGTACACTGTCCGCGTTGTCACTGTTGGTGTTCCTCGACTAATGTGTGGCCAGATGGATTTGAAGATCGGGAAGGAATGTGACTTCGACTTCAGATGGAGGCTGGCAGGTACTGGTCGTTCTCTTCGACCAGCCTAACAATACCTTCCAGCCTCCAACATTTGGCGATCATTGCCAATGTTGCAGAGGTGTATTCACTCCCACGCTAGCACACTCTTTTGGTCTTCCACTGACCTGGTCACTCACTCTATAAGTGCTCTTTTGGTCACTCCCATGGTTACACACTGTTTGGTCACTTACATGCTTGCAAACTCTCTGGAGTCTAATGGGACAAGCATAAAAATTATTCGAGGATGATGTCACTCTCCGCTGTCCATACGAAGGTTTCTAACAGCTTGCTGATGCGAAGATATATATATTTAGGAAAGGTTGGTTTCGACTCCCCTCACAAGGGCAGCTGAATTTTCTCTCTTTTCTGAATAAATCTTCGCATCATCCAGCTGTTAAAAACCTTCGTATAAAAACTGTTGCCTAACAAACTAACGTGCGTTTAGGTTAGGACGAAGGCTACCATATTTATCGCCAAATAGAGATCATTTCAATTTCTCGCTAATAGCTTGTTAGCGAAGGGGTTAATGAAATCAGACATGGCCCTAGCATCTTTATAATTTCGTCTCTTTCATGCTGTGGTTATGTTTTTCAGTTAACTTCATATTTTAATGATATTCATTAGTTTCACCTTAGGCATAGGAGCTGCTCAAAATTTAACACTAGGAAAGTTCGGGGTGCCAGGAACGGATTAATATATTTTACATTGATTCTCGTGGTAAAAATGTTTTCGGTTAAAGAACAATCTGGATGACGATCGAACTTAGGAATGAATTTAGTTCGTAAAAATCGATTGTTGACTGCAATTCTATTCCATTAGATCTTTGATTGCACGAGGAAAAACCGGGATAAACACGCTTCCCGGAGGCCTGTTTCGAGACAGTGAATTTAATTGCGCAAAAACGGGACATCTGGCCACTCTGCCCTTGGCCATAGCTCCTCCTGCAAATACGCCTCTGGAGAAAGTATGTAAATTTAGATCATGAAATCACTGGTTTACGGAAATTTCGTCCCTGGCATTCCACCCGACCGTGTGAGTGACAAAGTGTGTGGGTGAATGACCGTAAGACAGACCAAGTGGGTGGATGACCTCATGAGTGAACAATTGAGTGGGTGGGTAACCGCATTCCCAACTTAGAGGCGCGAATTCGAACCGATCTCGCCACAGAGAGAAACGGGCCTACATTGCACTAATCTTCATTCATTACATTTCTCTCATCGTTCGAAAAATACATGGCAGCACAAGTATTACACATAAACAAACATCACCTTAGGTTCACAGCACGTACACGTACATTAAAACATGTACCAATTCATTAGAAGTTCCGCAGAGGAATTTGGACAAGGTACATGTGTGGTTCAGTAGTAGTAAAATGTGATCACATGAGAGACTAAGTAAGTGTCGTCGCTCACGCGGTCACTCATTTGGTCATTCACTCACCCATACAGTCACTGACTTGATCACTCATAGGGTCATAGGGTTAGGAAAGGCGAAAAGTAATCTTCTATCGGGGTGCAACGTCGGGGGTGAAATTTCCGGCGACGAAACGTACAAGGGGTGAAACGTCTGGGGACGAAACGTACATGGGGTGAAACGTCTGGGGACGAAACGTACATGGGGTGAAACGTCTGGGGACGAAACGTCGGGCTCTACCTGGCAAGAAACGGTATAAAAACAAAAACAAAAAAGCAAGAAGCTAATTTGTAATTTGATTCCACTTTTGGCGATGAACAATATTTTTGCCCGTGATTTTCTTTCCAGATGCTGCGATAACAATATGAGGGAGGAATGGAGGGAATAAATGAAACCACTTTCTCTGTAAAGCAAGGGAGGAATTTTCTGAAAATATTTCTCACGGAAAGGTAAACCGACAATGTATACTTTTTCAGTATAACATTCATTCGCCCCGACCCCTCAACCACGTAACATTATACTGCCTATAAGAAAAAAAAATATATATATATATTATTTTTCTCTCTGGGACATGAAAACGGATTAGTTTTGTTTTTCCTTCAGGATCTGGAAGAAAATTATTATTATTATTATTTTTTTTTTTTTTTTATAAAAAAATATTGTTAGTGTGTACCGTTACGATCGCTGTAGACTTTCTCAAACTTTTTGCTCTTATCACCCCCTTTTCAGAATTTTTTTTTCGCTCATCGCCCGTAACTCAAGCCCATTTCATAGAATCCTATGTAACTTCCGTAGCTTCTACGGCCCGGAGGCGATATTGCTCACTTTGGGAAACACTGCTATAGATCAAGGGTACTCAACCTTTTGCTGAGTGCGGGTAACTTCATTAGTAGGAAACGTGTCGCGGGTGCCACTTAAGTGATTTGGAAATGTGCTGCGTGCGCGGGTCATTTAAGTGCTTTGGAACAGCGACGCGGGTCACTATAGATTTGTCGCGACTTACTCAAGGGATCTTTAAATATGCCACAGGTCACTTAAAGGATCTCGGAATGTACCGCGGGTCACTTATGTGATCACTCAAGGGCATTGGAACTGTAATGCAGGTTAATTTAGTGATCTGTACATTTGCCGCGGCTCCTTCAATTGATCTGTAAATATGCCACAGGTCACTTAAAGGATCTGGGAATGCACTGCGATTCATTTATGTGATATGCGAATGTTTCACTAGTCATTCAAGTGATCTAGAAATGTTCAGCGGGTTTTTTGAGTGTTCTGAAAAGAGATTTGTTTGAGTGATCTGCCGCGGGTCGCTCAAGTGCTTTGGAACTGTTCTGCGAATCACTCAGGTCATCTGCAACTACAGCTGGTCACTCAATCTATAAGCTTCTGGTCTCTCAAGGGAATATGAGAATGCACCGGGAGCCACTTAAGTAATACGGAACTGTACCGCAGGCGACTTAAGTGATCACCACTTAGTGTTTAATGCACCGTTTAGTTCATTTTTACAAAATTGGATTTGAGTGGGAACTATCCGATGATTCTAAAGACCATATCTGGCCTTGGTTATTGTCATGGGTTAAGAATATATGCTATTCACTTTTTTAAAGCAATGAGGCAACGTTTCGTGTTTTGATCCAATTTTTATGGATATGCTGAGACTGATTTTGTCCAGGGCAGCCAAATTTAAATGATTTGTTGAGAGAAAGTTGGCATCATTAGCTTCGTTTATATCTTGAAGCAATGTTAATAACTTATTTTTCAGGGTGAATCGTGCCACATTCGTCGACTTTGGGCGGGATTATGCTGAAGTTAAAATCCTACCCCTATCCTGTCGGACAAATCGGTAATCCCGTTGTCGACCCAATCGTAATCTCGGATTTAAACGTTCGGAATGGGGCGTAGACCGTCATGTGAAATAGGGTTTTTCCACAGGTTTGTGGTGAGAGGATGGTATCTGTGCAAGCAAAAATTAACTGACTTATTTTCTAAAAAAAAATTTAAATATAATACGTTTTTTTAAAATTTATAGTAATGTGTTTTCAAATCAAAATTGACCTTCATGATGATGAACATTAAATTAATTTGTTCACGTAGACTTTTGGCAATAAATTTCAATTATCTTTATTAAAAGTATCGGCGATAAATCTGAAAGCCTTGTTCGCCCGTTAAAAAAAATGAAGAAGGGGAGGAGGAAATGAAGAAATGGAAAGAAAAAAAGAAATAGAAGAGAGAAAGAAAGAAAAAAAATAGAAGAAAGTATGAAAAAGAAATAGAAGAGAGAAAGAAAGAAAAAAAATAGAAGAAAGTATGAAAAAGAAATAGAAAAGAAAGGAAGGGTAAAAAGAATTAGAAGAGAAATAAAAGAAAAAGTATTAGAAGAGAAATAAAAGAAAAAGTAACGAGAAGAAAAAAGAAATGGAAGAATGAAAAAAAGACATAGAAGGAAGAAAGGGAAAAATAAATAGAAGGAAGAAAGGGAAAAATAAATAGAAGAAAGAAGAAATAAAGAGAAAAATAAATAAAAGAGAAAGGAAGAAAAGGTAAATAAAAGAAAGGAAGGAGAAAAGGAAGTAGAAGAAAGAAGGGAAAAAAGAAATATAAGAAAGAAAGAGAAAAAATAGAGGAAAGGAAGAAAAAAAGAAATATAAGAAAGAAAGGAAAAATAGAAGAAAAGAAAAATAAATAGAAGAAAGAAAAGAAAAATAAACAGAAGAAAAAAAAGAAAAATAAATAGAAAAAAGAAAAGAAAAATAAACAGAAGGAAGAAAAGAAAAATAAACAGAACAAAGAAATGAAAAAAATACAAGAAAAAAAGAAAAACAAATTTAAGAAAAGAAGGAAAAATAAATAGAAGAAAGAAACGGAAAGATAGAACAAAGAAAGAAAATAAAGAAATAGAAGAAAGAAAATAAAGAAATAGAAGAAAGAAAATAAAGAAATAGAAAAAAGAAAGGAAGAAAGAAGTAGAAGAAAGAAAGTGAAAAAGAAACAGTAGGAAAAAAGGAAAAAAAGTAATAGAAGAAAGAAAAACGAAATACAGTTGAGTCCCGTTTTGCAAATACCGTTATAACAAAAAAAATCTTGTTTTAATGAACACTTTTCTAACCCCTGGATAAGTTTACATTAAAAACATTAAAAAAAATCTGGAATGCGTTTATAATGAAATTTCGTTATAAGGAAGTTGATTTCTCTGGTCTCATGGAGTTCGTTATAACGGGATTTGACTGTAGAGGAAACAAAGGGAAGAATAAATAAAAGGAAGAAACAGTAATGATGATTATGGAGATAATGATGATGCCTACAGTAGATTTTTCTTTCTTCCTACCCCTTCCTACGTGTTCCATTTCAATCTTACATATATACAGGGTGTCCTGTAAGTTCTACTTCGGGCTTTATCTCATCAACCGTTCGTCGTAGAAGTATGGGTTCTGCTTTAAAAAAATTCTCAAAATGTGTTCAAAAATCACTATCAACTAGTTTTTAAATTGAAAATTCAGTGTGTCATGAAACAAAAAAAAATCTAAATTTTTATACGGCTCCCCTTTCGTCTAACTTCCGATCAGAAAGCTGTTGCCCTGTCTCTCATGAGATGAACAAAAAAAATTCCACGTTGCAGAGTGAAATATTCGCGGACATATTCGAATTGAAAAAACAGAGAAAAGTTGGGAAAGAACAGCATGAACCAACGGGCAGCGCTTCTTTCCCAATTTCTCTTCGATTTTTGAATTAAAACATCTCAGAAAGGGTCCCAAAGTGGCGTCTTCAAAAAGTTTTGAAAAAATTACCACTGATTCTACTTAATTAAATATGCACAAAAGTCTAAAAAAACTGGCGGAATTATTATGGGTCACTCAAAAAAAATTGTAAATATTAATATTCTGAACGCCAATAGATGCCAAGAATGAATTTAAAATCTCACAGCCCTAAAGTGACGTTATTCAATCAATACATAATCAATTTCTACAGAAACAAAGAAGCTGTTGGAAAGAAAGGAAAAGAAGAGCCACGAATCAGCCACCTCGTTGGGCAATTTGCCTGTTGTGGCGTTGTATTTGTATTGTATTGTATTGTATAAGATTTGTATAGAGTTATCACCAATAATTGCGAGAGGCGTTGAGTAGCCACCTGTTACAATTTTTAATAATTTTCTGCGGCTTATTGCATTCTGCCGCTAATTTTTCTTCTTTTTATGTGTTTCTGGGTGAGATGAATATCCTTAAATTTTTTCAAAATATTTTGGGGATGACGCCTTGGGACCCTTTCCTTGTTAGAAACATGGAACTTTTTTTGGGGAGAGACAGCGCAACAACTTTTTACTGGAAGTTAGAGGATACGGGGGATTGTATAAAAGCTTAGATTTTTCATTTTATGACACACTGTATTTTCACTCTCGTACAAGGCCGAATAAGAACTTACAGGACAATCTGCATAGTGGAAATATGCATTGTTTGTGTGAGAGGAATCACTAAACAGGAATATAGAAAGATCGGGAGGAGGAAAAAAAACCAACTTCGGTTCATAGGGTTACAATAAAGCTTCGCGATTATGAGGAAAGTGGTAAAGAAAACAGACAGCTGGAATGAATTTATTCCACTGGCGTTTGGACAAGATATTTCTCTCGTGATCGTAAAGGGGTTAAATCGTATACCCTTTCAATTATAAGCTGATGATCAGTTGATTTTGTCAAAGGGAAAGAGGGGGTGTCATATTCTTTCATGTCATTCTTCTCAGGGAAGGGTGTTTTTTTCGTTTTCATAATGCAAAAAATATAATCTCAGCTCATTTTAGCACTATAATAAACAAAATTGACGATAGTTTTCCCCTTGGCTCGGGTGATGATCCCTCCGCAGAAGCTCTTCTTTTTTTTTAGAGAGAGGAAGAAAAAAAAAGGAAGAAAGCAGATCAATCAGCAGATCGAGGCAAAAACAAACTTGTTTGTTCAAGTCGTGCACCTCGTGAAGATATCCCTGTGTTTCCCTCCTCGAGTATAGGCGGTGTAGAACAAAACAATACTACTGTTTCCGTCGCTAATCTCTATTATACATTCCCGTACCTCTTGGTCCTCCTACTATGAGCGCGGCCTATAAGTATTCCCATAGGATTCCCACTCAAAATGATGCGTCGTATTACCGGACTTAGACCGTTGTAACAGAACTTTCTTGACCAATGAATCCAAGATGTCTGGTCAGTATTTACGGGGGAGGAGGCTTTACTAAGCGAACTAGCCCACGACGGTAAGTTCGGAGGGCGGTAAATCATAGTACTTCTTGGTTTCGAATTACCCTCAAGCAGTAAAGCCATAAATCCGCCTCTGCCTGTAAGGGTACGAACATAGTGAACGCTGGTTTCGAATTCTGCAAGTCGGCGTCATTACGGATTGATTAAAAATCTGAATTTCAAGTTTTTCAACCAATCCGTAACGGCACCGACTCGCAAAATGATACGCCACACTGCCTGGATGTGATAATCGCACCAAAACGTTCTTGATCAATGAATCCAAGATGGCTGGCTGATCAGCAGCATCACTGTGTTCAGCCCCCCTCTTGGGTCCAGTGTTTGAAACTTTTCTTCCTCTCACCTGAATGTTTTGCAAACGTTGGAAGCCTAGTCTGGAGCTAGCTGTAGATGACACATTATCATGACTCTCGGCTTATTAAGGGAAATTTATTGAAGCAGCGACAAACTCATAAATTTGGCAGACGTAAAATACACTAACGGTCGTTGATTGGTATATTTACATTATAACATAGAAGGGGGTAGAGCCAATTTTAAACAAAAAGATGAGGGGAGTAAGGGAAACAAAATACGTTTCCCAAAATCAATAACAGATAACCAAATGTCAGTTTAGGAAGTGTTCGTATTCCAAGTGTCGATATCACCGACGAACGACCGCATCGCATTCAATAGTATGTGCGACTCTCTTTTGATCTCGTCGGTGTCCTGGCCGTCGTCGTCGATGAACTCGACGATGTCTGCGATCCCGACGTCGTCTTTTTTTCTCTTCTTAGGGGGTAGGATCTCCTGCTGCTGCAACTCTTCGACCCTCTTCCCGAACCTCATCGGAACTCTTAGCCTGCACCTCTGGCAGAAAGCTTCCCCGTCAGACCTCTGGCAGACAGTCTGACACCTCTTGATCAGGGTCGGGGCCTGTTTACGGGGACTGCACTCGTGCATGGGCAGCGACAGCCAGACAACGGCGATGACGCAGCTCATCACCGACACAGTTCGGATGTGAAAGCATGACAGCATTCCTGTGGCAACTCTTTACCTTCTGGATCTGCAAGACAAAAGGAAAAAGATAAATATAAAGTGAAACTCACAAAAAATGAATGCGGTCTCACGCAATGGCGGGGATAGACTTGAAAGTCTGTGGGGCGCGATGATTTACTGGGCGGGAGGGGAAAAGCATGACGATGATGATTTCAGTTCATATATACGCATTAGAGTAGTCGGCTTCACCTTTGAAGCTGAGGGAGTCAATGCCCCTCCCCTATCTCCGCCCATGGTCTCACGACTTCCTTTCCCGCAAATAGAACCACTTAAAATAAGTTTGAGTGATATATCAATGTCTCTCACCCTTTCTTAAAACAAGTTCCTGTAAAACGTCTGAAACAAATGACGGACCACTTTGGACCAGTATTATAGGCCATCTCTGTAATTTTGGTTGTTCCGATATTTTTTACACATTTGTCCCGTTTTTCAACGATATTTATTTGAATTTGTGATACTTACTGAAGTCGTGAACACGCACACACACACTCTTTCTTTTTACCTCACATATTTGTTAGGTTTAACGTTTTGCCAATTTTTTTTGGGGTGAGTTTTAATTACGATTGTTCCTACTTCCGACAATGTTTTTGATGGCAATTGATGATGTCCAGTATTTTACGGATTCTTTAAGATCCCGTTTACCGAATTTTATTTTTCTCAATGAAATATGGTCATCAGATCATTTATATATTTTTTTCGTGAAATACCTTTTTGTTCACTGTGATTTGTACAGCAGCCCTTATTTCCACACCCTCCACCCATTATAGCAGTAATTAGCAAATTGCATTTAAACCAATGAATTGCAGTTTTTTAGTGATATCCCTTATTTAGGATCTCAATTTCCTGCAATGATGTTAACCCAAGTATGAAACTATAATTTTTTATTTGAGCCCCTATTTATATTATTAATATCAATTCCAACGGGTGAATAATTTTACAAGGATGCCTGTGGATCACCTATGCCATTGTCGCGGACCATAGGTGGAGAAACGATAAGATATATCGTTCGACGTGACTCCTGATCCGCCTGGCGTTGCATAGAACAAAGCGTAATATCGATTGGCTCAGCTCAGTCAGTAATTTCATCCAGTGATCCAATGTGGGTGGCTAACATATAATCATTTCAAGGGAACGATGTGAATTTTCCAGCTCGTAATTCCATTTTTTGATGCCCCTATTTGATGCAATTTCTCTGCACTAAGTCTCGTCACCAACGAATTTTACTGCTGGAATTCATACACCCACGCGCTTCTTATATGATTAGTCTCCCCAGTTTTCTTATCCTATCATCCATCGAAGATTGGCATTTCTACCCAACTTAGGATATTGAAAATATTGTTATGTAGAAAACTGCAGAAATTTTCAACAGTAAATTTTAGTAGTTACATTGGCTGAACAGTTAATTTTTTTTCCGAACTACTCCCTCCCGCAATGCACTTTTTCTCCCCACTATTTATTGAATTCACTTCTTTAAAGATTTAAGAAACTCCTCAGTTGGAAGCCTTTTTAAATTCGATATATATATATATATATATACAGGGTGTTCTGTTTATGAACCGACAAATTCGGAGCGTTGTTAGTAGGCATCAAAATCAACAAAAATTGCAATGGCACATTGTGTTGTAAACCACGTTGAGAAAACCACGTTGAGAAAACCACGTTTATTGCATTATCGAGAGGGTGAAAATCGCGAAAAACGCACGCAGGCTTTGAGTCTAGAGGAGATGGTAAATGTGGAAAGCTCCAAGAACATGACCTCAAGCGAGAAGCAAATGTCCTTCAGGCATAAATTGAAATGGTGATCCTGCTCCTATACTCCCTACTACCCCTTGGCAATACTAGAATCACTGCCACATCTGAACCACCCCGAGAAGATAATAGTAAGTTCCAGTACTCTCACAGAGACTCACTAATATCCGCTCCTACCTGATTCGTTCCCACCCGCAGGATTACTCGCCCGGGAGCTTTCGACGATGAAAAACGTCTCGAATTTTGCTAATCTTCCCCCAGGAAGAAGACAACAGCACTCGAAACCCCGAAAATCCCTACACACGCTGTTTCCCAGTACCCTTACCATAGAATCGCCGATGATTAAACACGTACCGTTATCCCCCTCTACCTCATCCAAGAACAACCAATAGCCCTCTAAACTGTCATTGTTGGTGGAGATTGCTTCTTCATCAAGAGGTGGCTCGACGATAAGTGACCCCGTTATAGCCGGGCCCTCTAAATCCCTAACTCTTTCCCGTAACGCTTCCACATCGAGTTCCAACCTTGCCCTATCCAAACACGCCTTACAATTGAAACTATCAGCTGCTAAAAATAGGTGAAAAAATGGGCAACTGTGCTTTGCTCAAAAATGTGAAACGGTATTGTGTTTTTGGCCACATAGGAACTGTTTCAAAGCTTTTCATGTCAAACTGTAAAGTGCACAAAAAGCTTGTACCTTATTATATTCAAATTATCCAGTGGTACGTGGATTATATTTTTTTAAGTATGAAAAACTTGAATTCTTATTAATGTCTATATTCTTTTTTCTTATGTTGCCAATTTCGCTTTGAAAGTTTGGTTTGGTTTTGTATATTGCTTATGGGTTGGCAATTTTTCTTACAGCCAATATCCCGTATTTTCTTCAAATATAAACAATACCTTTTATTTTACCATTAAAAGATCATTTTCGCTGTATATAACTCAATTTTTTTTTTTACAAATGTCAATGAATGGGAAATGAACATCTTCAACATGTTTTTCAGTTCTTGAGGCAGATATGCGATATTGCTATCGCTCGCGTACCAGAAACTGGTATATATGACCAAGTTCAAAAAGTTCCGAGACCTAAAATAAGTCTTTGGAAGGGACAATGAATACAGATAGAACCTGTTTATTTGGTGTTTCCTTCGAAGTAAATATTACTTCGAATTACTTGCCCTGTGCAATTACACATTTTTACCATTGTTCATACAAAGATGTAAATGAGGATTTCAAGCTTCTTTTTTTTTTTTACATCCAAGCAAATTCCTCATCCGAGGAAAAAATAAAAAGTCACATGAGGCAACATCAGACGAATGAGCTGGTTGTAGAAGTATCGGAATCGATGTTTGACAAATAATATGACACCATGAGGGACCCGTGAGCTGGAGCATTGTCGTGATAGAGCATCCACGACTTGGCCTTTCAAAAATCTGGTCGCTCGCATTTCACCGAATCATGCAGATGTTCAAGGACTCACGGGTCCCCCGTGGTATCAAATTACCTGTCAAACATTCCAGTACTAACCAGCTTATTCCCTTGATCTTGCCCCATGTGACTTTTTCTTTTTTCCTCGGATAAAGAATGCATAATTGCATAGGATACTAGTTACTTCGAAGGAAACACCAAATAAACAGGTTCTATCTGTATTCATTCTTCCGTAATAAAATAAGTCTCGAAACTTTTCAAACGCAGTAATATAGTGCAGTGGTTCTCAACCTTAGGAAGCCCGCTGCCCGGCTGATTTATTTTTTGTGAGTGAAAAGCCCGGCCATACACACGAGTAATAGGAAATAAATGAGTAAAAATGAAGCGGTTAACCATTCATTGCTCGGTTTGACTAATGTCAGGGCCCGGTGGCTGAGAAACACTGGTATAGTGTGACCATATTGATCCATATTTTATGGGACGTTCTAGTAAGTTTTGTGAATATATTCATATCGTCTATTTGTTATTCTGAACGTCTTTTTTTTAATAACATTTCAATTCACTCCTTTTTGCAGTAGCAGCTTATTTTCTCCCACTGACGATTTTTCAGTGGCAAATGGCAGGTTCTTTCCTTAAATTTGGCTACTTTTTCGGCAGTCATTGGGAATTTTTTCTTTCCTTCGGCATATTTTTTTGCGATAATTGATAATTTTACTCCCCTTTGGCAATTTTTTGCCTGTAATTAGCGATGTCCCGTGATTTTTTAGAGGTAATGTGGATAGGCTTGGTCGTGTTGTGTGTATTGATTTTCGATGGTTTGTACATTTCCGCGGGCTGAAGGCTGCGCTATCCCGCTTTTGAGTCCTGTTAACAGCCACGTTGGACGTATATCAAAACGATGAACACGTTAATTTCGTAACGTCGCCTCTCACAATTTAGTGGAGGAGGGTGCCGACGAAAATTAGGATGAGATGCCATGTTCAGTATCGCCGAAAGTTTTCTTATTTACATAAACTAAAGATATCACAAAGAACATTTTTTTTTTCGTCTTAGGTATGGTGCTTAACTTTCCTAAGTCCTGGTGCATGATTTATGTATCAGGACGTGCTTCGTAAAATATTGACTAACATTAGATACGTCTAATACCTTCCGATGTATACCGAGTTATCCATTCCGTAGGGACTAACAACAACAACAACAAAAAACCATTCTACTATTTCCTTTTTGCATTGGGGTCGTCCATGATGGAAATTCGAAGCATGAGACACCATGGAAAAACTTTCGCAGTTTGAATAATTCATATGATTATGTTTCTACTTTTCCAGAACATCCTCCTAGAAAAGTCACCGTACGCTTCTAGTGTAGACTTTGTAGTTCGATGGCAGTCTTTTTATATACTCTCCGGAATATTTTATATATAAATAATAAGCTATCTCTCTTCTGTGTTGTATGTGTCTAAAAAAGTATTCAATATAGTTCATACGAACGACAGGAGACATTGCTGTCTTAGCATAGGAGAAATCAGAAGATTCTTGAACCATCCCTGATGACGTCCAGAATAATTGTCGACTTCAGCTCTAGCATCTAGAAATATTAATTTTTCATGGTTTGGCCAAGATATGTGTCCCAGTCGGATTATTCAGAAAAGCGACATTTCAGTGCGGTGATAATTTAGCGCAAGACAATTTAGTACGGCAAGAATTCGGCGCAAGACAATTCAGAAAAGCGACAATTCAGTGCGGTGATAATTTAGCACAAGACAATTTAGTGCGGCGAGAATTCAGCACCGACGATTCAGCGCGAGATAATCCAGTGCCGACGATTAAGCGCGAGATAATCCAGTGCCGACGATTCAGCGCGAGACAATTCAGTGCAGCGATAATTAAGCGACTTGAGACAATTTAGCGGAATGAAAATTCAGCACGAGACAATTTAGCTCAGCGACAATTCAGCGCAGTGACTGTGTTTTATATAAATAAAAAGTCCCTTCCGACTTTTTTTCCAGACTAGCGTTTCGTACTTTCAAAATGCTTTGAAATGATATGGAAAAGCGTCTTCTCTCTCTGCAGAGCTGTTATCAATTTCCAAATATTGGGATGATGGGGCTTCAAAAGTGCTACTCGACGAATTATGCCACCACTCGATATTATTATTGGTTTTTGCAAAGCCGTTAATAGTGGCATCGAACTGATTCCCTAGTTCTATAGCAAAGTTTGGATCTCTCTTACGATTTCTTCATGTTGGTCTTCAAATGCAGGTGTCTTGGAAATAATCATGTAAATTATCATGTAAATCTTCTTCATTGTCTCTGTAGTACTCTGCAGTATCCTTCGGGAACGCTTCGATATCTCTCTGAGATGGGAAGCGTGGCGTGTCCGGTCGATCAATGTTCAATATCTAGCAAATATTCAAACTTTTCAACTACGTCTCTGTCTGGTACGAATGCTAATGCAGCTAATTATCTAATACTCAATGCAAAACCACTGTCTGGCGAATATTTAACTTACTTGCAAATCACTTGTCTTCACTCGGCGCCATAATGTTATATCAGACCACAGGAAGAATATATATATACTAGCTGATACCCGGCGACGTTGGCCGCCCCGTAAAAAATGCATATATGTATAGCTTATTAATTATTTCTTAATCAAAATATTTCTGCATTAAGTAAGAAAAAATTACTTTCATTTTTAAATATTTTAATTAAAAACTTCAGGCAATTGCTTGTGGATACACAATATTTTTTGTTTTCCCATCTGGTGTGTAGATGCACAAACTTTTAGGATTACCAACATGCGAACAGGCGACATAAAGCTGGGCTCAAGTAGGTTGATACCTGCCATTACTAACAACTGGCCTTGCGCTTTGTTGATTGTCATGGTAAAAGCTAAATGAATCGGGAACTAATCGCTTGAAAGTGAATGGCATTTCTTCAGTGATAATTGGGATACGTTGAACAAAGACGTCTTCTCCTCCAGCACATCCAGTTAGAATCGTTGCTTCAATCATGTAAGTGTGCAATTTCTTCACGCAGAGTCTGTTGCCATTGCACAGTATCGGTGTCTCCAAATTTCTTAAAAGCGTTATAGGTGCTCCGACTTTGAGGGTCAAGTTGTGTGGTGGCACACCCGGAATATCCACAGATACAGCACTGTCTGCGCTGTGTCTGTGACAGTGTCAACCGATTTGTAAGATGTGGAGTCTCCCGTAATAATTTTTAGGTTTTTTTCGTTGATCTTGTTCACACTGTCATTTTTCGGTGCCAGAATCGCTCTCTCACAAAGCCACTCATGGTTTCGGTGATTTTGTTGAATGTTTGGGAAGACTTTGCCTGCAAGTTCTTGAACTGAATTTAACAACTGGCAGAATCCATTTGGGAACGGAATGAGTCCAGTGCTTGAGTCTACGGGAATTCTTCCATTGCCAAGTTTGATCAACTGATGTGAAAATGATAGCAGTGCTGAGTCATTTTGCAGTTGAACTCGCATGTTGGGGGATAATGATAACTTTTTAACTTCGTACCAGAGTGTCAACTTTGTGCCAGAGTTTTTTAAACTATAACTTAACTAACTATAACTTAACAGAGTTTTTATGAAACTATACCTATACGATGGGCGGTTGATAAGATAAAGGCCGCATTATCACTTACAGAACACCCTGTATATAGGCTAGCTGAAATACCCGGCGCTTCCCGGGTTTTCTTCAATTACTGGGAGGATTGGAAAAGTGACAAACCGTTATAAAGGAATAAACTGTTATAATAACAGAATTAAAGGTGTGACAAACCATTGTATAGGCATTATACACGTCTGAAACTCATCGCTAGGGAACCACGGTAACCAAAGTAAACGTTCCGAAAGTGATTGTTGAGGCCCCAAAACCATTGTTGCCACACAGATTTTCGCCCATTTCGGGCATTTGCCCAGCTCTGACGAACTTTTAAAGTGGTCTACGGTTCAATCCCGGTCCTGTTTGGTATATACGCAAAATCTGGCGACGATCGGCCTAAAACTGTAGATTTGTATAAAGAGCATACATACATACATACATACTTTCGCATTTATATATAAGATGTAATTATATCTAGATCAACCCAAGTTCCTAGTGGCCCAATACACATTTCGAGTAAAGAAACGATGACTCATGAAAAGAAAGGAATCATGTAACACTTAAATTTTAATAGCATTTAATTAATGTTTAATCAAAGAATCATGAAAAGAACGATTTATACTACACAAAACAAAAAAACGTCTATTAAAAAGACCAAACATCACGATACAAAAATCTGCATATTGCACAGAATACTATATGTTCATTTATAATATTTTTAACTTGATGTTGGAATAACTCTCTTTCTTTTAAACACTCTTTAATTTCGCCATGTTAATTTCGCATAGTTAGGGTTTTAATTAAACCTCCATAATTTACTTAGAATGTGGTAAGAACTTCTTTCTTACCTTTTTCTCCATCCTCATCGTGTCAGGTATCGCCACGTCCGATGGTAATTACAATGTCTGCAAAAAAACAATCGCTCAAAAGCTACTTCATTTTTATTTCTCAACTTGATTCCTAACTCAATATCTGCCTTGAATTTTTCAAAAACATCCAAAAAGTAAAGTTTTTAGGGGCACCAAAACCCCCTTTTTCCCATTGGTAGTCCGGCTTCAAAAAAAGATCCTTCTATAGGGTGATGAGGATTACGTAGGTACAAATTAGTATTAAAATTAACATCATTGGTCAGGTTCACCCCCTACGATCTTTCGAAGCATATAGGAGGAAGACCTTTTTTTATGGGGGTTTTTACAAGAAAAAAGAAGGAAAGTAAAAGAAGAGAGGGAGCAAAGAACGATTCAGAAAAGACACATTCCCACGGAAGGGATGCGTAAATAGATGAAATAAAACCATAAAGTCAATTGCCTGCAGGTGACAATACAATGGTCAAGATATAGGTTTCAGTATTATAGGGGGAGAGAGGAAAAAGAAGAACAAGAATACAGAGGGCCATTACGCAATCTTTGAAGGGGCCCTTTAAGTAAGTGGCCATAAAATTAAGGAGTGTTGATGATGGAGGCAAAAGAGCATGTTTCGTACATTTCAATGGACTAAAGGCTCCTTTTCTTTTTCTGTTTATTATAATTATTATATTGGACAAAAAATTGGAACTCTCCCGCATCTTATGATAGCGATGGCCATCAACGCCATAGCAATAAGCACTGAACAATGGAAAAAGCGGCCTCTCTGTTTGCATTGTGGAAACGCTTGCTTCATAGCTGATAGGGACGCACGTTCCTACATCATAAATTATGTTATTAACCAGATTTTTTTTCCCCTTTATTATGGTTATTGTTTGAAAAATTGAACATGTGATAACACTGAACTGTTCGCGCTGAATCACCGACGCTGAAATGTCGCTTCGCTAAATCGTCTCACACTGAATTGTCGTAGATTCATCACATGATGCCCTCTTTCCTGTAATGTTTGCTTTTCCGCATTGACACTTATATTGCAGTGAAACAATCATGTTTTGTTTGTGACCTAATCTTTAACAATTTGATGTTAAAGAGTAATCCTTAACAATTTGATGTTAAAGAGTAATCTTTAACAATTTGATGTTAAAGAGTAATCTTTAACAATTTGATGTTAAAGAGTAATCTTTAACAATTTGATGTTAAAGAGTAATCTTTAACAATTTGATGTTAAAGACTAATCTTTAACAATTTTGTTCAGCCCCTATTGTCCCTCGTAGGGTAGTGGATCCTATCCTGGGGTTTACGTATTTCTAAGGAAAATGAGATGGGCAATTCAGTACGCGAAACATAATCAGTCGAACAGGAAAAAACGAGTAAAGTAATGGGGAAAAAAACGGTGTAGAATAATAATAATAATTATGGCTACGTATAAGAGATGGGTACGCAGAGGACGAAGAAGCTTAATGTGGATATCTACGGGTTCCGCAGTGACGTACGACTTGTATTTAGAGGTCATAAAGTCACAGTTTCTTACCCATTATAGGAATACAGATTTCTAGTGATGCGCAAGTCTCCGACGCATTTCCAGAAATACAATGAATGAATGGACGCCAGAACTTTACCACTGGAATTATCCCGCTGCCGAAATTTCTTTCAGCCCAGCTTCGTGGCAGAGTTCGGAACAGTTTCCCGAGATACAGGGAAGTTATACAAATACAAATACCATAACCGACGAAATGCCCAACGAGGTGGCTGAAAGAAAATGCCCATAAAAATATGAATGTAAATAAACCTGAAATACAACAACCCAAAAAAAACAGCAATTATCGCGAAATGCTATCAATTTGGGTGCTTCCCGATTCATCCCATTATCAGCATCGTATTTCTTTTTTAAACGTGTCCATTGCGGTAGAAATCACGAAAACCACGAGTAAGATATTCCATTTATTCCCAACCCTGTTGGAGAAACATTACCTGCGACACCACAACCTGCAGTTGTTATGGGTTGTCCCTTACTAAATGGCGCTGGTTTCTGCTTGTCGAAGCGTTCGGTTGACATTGTATTAATTAATACACATGATCCATCCTATCCCAAACCTTCAAAATTTTAAACAGTTCAATCATATCCCCTCCGACACCTGCGCTCTTCCAATGTAAGTGTATTCAAAAGAACAGGTCTCTCTTCATAGCTTAAGCCCCGTGTACCATCAAAATCACGCGTAACTCTTCTCTGCAACCCCTCAACCAAGTCTATATCTCACTGTAAATATGGTATCCAAAACCTGACGGCATGCTCCAATCCAGGACAAACTAAGCCCCGAAAAAACCGAAGAATGACTTTAGGAGAACGCGAAGAAACTTTTAAATAATGAAACCGTGAATTCTATTCGAGCTTTTGACCATTGCTGAAAGATGTTCAAAAAAGCCTAATCCACTCTCCAATGAGAATTCCAAAATCGGTGACATCCAGTTGCAAACGTGAGAGTAATGCTATTCAAATCACGCGTAAGTGAAACGTGGAGTGTTCAAAATGAGTGACCATGTACTTATCAACGTTGAAAACCTCACGCTACATATTCATTTTTCCATGTTGTGATCATATTCAAGTTGGTCTGGAGCAACACCTTATCATTTGTATTTCCGACACAACCCACGCCCTCCCCTTCCCCACCACCATTCATAAAATACCGCATCCCTCGCAATAAACGTTTTATTAGATAAATTTGCAACCAAAATATTTTCATTCGTAACTTCGCATGTTCGTAAGTCAGAAAAAATATATAATATGTCGTGTTGCGAGTGATATATACTATTCATAAAAGACAACTTTAAAAATCTGTTGGCACTTGAATCACATCTTATCAGGTAAATTTGCACCAAACATTGCTAATCCAAAGTCCATCAAGGTAGCCAAAATATTTTTGTTCGCAAGTTGGGAAAAACTGTAACATATTATGTTGCGATCAAGTATATGTATTCGTAAAAGACTGAACGCATCAATTGACACTTGAATCACGTCTTATCAGGTGAGTTTTCACCATTTCCAACAGATACCGCCAATTTAAAATCCATCAAGGAGGACAAAATATTTTTGTTCGCAAGTCGGAAATGGCTGTCATACATTGTGTTGAGAGCCAAATATTCAGAAAATAAAGATCCCCCCCCCCCCTGAAAAATCGAGTGAAAACAAAAACTTCTTCCAATGGCCGGCAATAAATGTTACGCCGCAGCACTTTTTGGCGTAACTCCGGCAGCGACGTTTATGACGAGGGTTTTATTCACGGGCCCCGAATGTTCACGTGAATGTCCTTAGCGCTGAACATTCCGTACAATACATTTTTTCTTTTTATTCCCGCGAGTTCGAATCCATTCAGATATTCTAAGAGCCGACGAAATTCCTTTTAAAATCCTCGGGAAACATTTCTCGACTCTGACTGGGAATATTTTTGTCTTAAAAGCACTATCAGAGAGACTTCCTAAGTTCAATTCAGACACCTTTTGTGTCACTTTCCGACCATAAATTTAGATTCCTCAGACTCTCGTCCTTGCTTCACAAAATAGACATTTTTTTCCCCTACACCTGGAATGTCACCAAAAAATACATTTCTGCCACATTTCAAGAAAAAATCATTCCTGAAATTTTTGAATTTTGTTTTTGAAAAATTTTAAATTGAATTTTTCCTATGGCTTAAGATGATTGGTTCACTCTAAAACTTTAAAGATGTGAGGGGAAAAGAACCGGAACTCTCTTCGGAATCGAATATTGTATTCCGGTTTGCGCAATTACATTCCTTACATTCTTAGAAACACAAGAGGCATTAGCACGCAGTGATTGGTTACTACGAGCAAGAAAGATAGCAAGACGCCACGAGGGGCGGAGCCTTCGGTGAAACCGAATTTCGCCAAATGACTCACTAGACACATTTTAGTTGACGCTATATTGGGCCCTTTGTGCTCTTCCAAAAAAGGGCCTGTATGAAATCAATAAAACAAAACAATATGAAATTTAAAACAGGAATAGAAAAACCGCCTGCAACGACGTGAGAAAATAAAACGATAGAGGAGGAGAAGAAACACCACTCAACTTCGTCAAGAGTGACGTAATGGTTCATCACTCATTGCGACCAATCACGATGCGCTAAATTCCTTTTAATGTATCTTGGAATGTAAGGTTTGATTATGCGCATTCCGCGCTGCTTCTCAACTCAAGTCCAAAGAACACTTTTATTCTGGTCTGGATATCCTTTGAGCTCATTTACACATAGCCAAGGAGGACTGGCTCTTCTCTGCGTGTTTTACTTGTGTTATTTTACAGCAAATAAACCACATCTGTTAAATTTTCAAGGCAAACTCAATAATTTAACAAATATTATTGCTCAGAAAATACTTGTTAATATCATACCATACTGTTTTTCTATGAAGTACATTAATTGAAAACTGGTCACTAATTTCAATCGAAGAATTATAGCAGTTGTGTTTTTTATTTTATGAAGGACAGCAGGAGCTCCAATTCAATGATGTGATCTACATATAATATAATAATGTATTGCAGTGGTTCTCTCGGATGATGTTGGGCGAGCCCTTGGGGCTACGTATGCTCTTCTAGGGTCTCCGCGACCACTCGAAGAAAATGAAATGAATCACTAAATTTAAGAAATAAATGTAAAAAAACGAGACCTCCGGGGCTCCTCCATTGGAATTATATTCTAAAAAATGATCCGCAAGTCAAAAAAGGTTAAGAGCCACTGCTGTACTGTATAATTATTTCCAATATTTTATAAAAGGCATATTTTTTGCCCATAAAATTTCATCTTTATCCGTTTATTGGTAATAAGCAAAAGTAACTGAGAAAGGAGTCATTTTTCATGGTGAATAAGTTTATACAAAATTATGGATGTTTAGAGTCTGAGAATGACTGAGAATGCTTCCGTGTACATAGACTTTTGTTGGGCAAAAACTTTTTTCCCATATTGCATAAGGTAGCATGCCATTTTGTCATTCCGTCATTCAGATATCCAAATTTTGTGCGCAGAAAAGCAGGTCGGTGCAGTTGAAATAAAAGGCACTATGCCCTTATCTAGAAAAAAAAGTTAGAGGAACATTTGGAATATTTTTTTACCTTTCCCCGCGAACATTTCGATGCCCATCATGTACCCTCCTATCTAGGAGATAGGTCCTCTATTCTGAGAGCTTTGGTTGGGCCTCCTCTATATTGAATCTATAGTGTAAAAGAACAAAAATAAACCCTCGTACTAGAGCCCTGCCCCCTTGAAGGGAGTCGTGGTGCTCACTTAAACCATTGAAGATAGATGCTTGATTTTGTACTTCGGATATGAATACATGATTCAATGATTATCATCATGATTATTTTAGTAAAAAAATGTCAAAGTTCTCGTACGGGAGCTTTTCTTCAGTGGTTATGGTCATAATCAAAGCTCTTGATTCGCGAATGTACAGTCTGAACAACAGTCTGAAAAGTCTCCAACTTTGTGAGTCCCAACTACGACTCTGGGCCACTTCTGCTGTTCAATTCTTTGGCCCTAGATCCCGCAGCAGGGCCACTCGGTTGAGATTTTTGGTGGGTTCCCAGCTCAGACTCTTTACAGGTCACCTCCAGGGTCGCAACTAGGAAGGAGCTAGTGGGTCTGGTGCCCCTCACGCCAAATTTTATCTTTTAATCCTCTCCTTCAACATTAGAAGGGGGCACCAAAGTGCGTGCTTGCCCATTACCTGGCTTGCCCCGATTGACCGAGCATCACACTGAATTTATAGTGTGAAAAACACACACACACAAATAAGGATGAGAATCAACTCGGCTGGAACCATGCCCCCCCCCCCCCCGTTGGGAGTGAGAAATGCAGGCACCTCAGTTGACTCGGGGGTTCCATGAAAAGATCTGGCACAATTATTAATGACAATAAATATGTATATTAAGAGATTGTGACGAAGCCCTTTTTTCGTTTTGCCCTGGGGCTGTGATACTATTAAGACGGCAGTAGGCTCACACTTTTTTTGGATGAATATTCAAAAATTTGTTTTAAAGTTCCCTAGAACAGCCTCGTTATCAACAAGGGCTCCGCAGAACAGCTTATAACCATCAAGTGCTTCGCGAGGAACTTCACGTTGGATACCTCTAGTACAGATGGTGTACCCTTTTAAGGCACAGCCTGCAGAATAGTAGACAGAGCCGCTCTCAACCGCAGTGCTACGCAGCTCCGAGTCAGACAAAAAAGTCACCGTAGTTTGTCAGACTAACTAACGCAATAACCGGTTTTTGACAGTAAAATTAGTCACACTCAAAAAACCTGTTTTTGACCTGAAACCAAAAAGACCCAAAATGACCTGAGCCAAATCTGATAAACTGTGTTTTGAACGGCTCGGAGCGGTGTACCGCTGCGGCTGTTGATCCAGCATAATAAATAGGCCATCGAAACTGCATCCTATCAGGATCTATGACACTCCGAGAGTTAGAAATTATTTCATTGTTGCGAAATAACAAATCTCTTGTCAGGGTAAATTATTTATTTGATTAAAATTTATTACAATTTTCTGTTTCCTCTAATTAGAAAATATTCTGAGTTTGGATGTTTTTTTTTTTTTTGCAAACTGCGGGAACCAATAAATAAGTAGTAACGAAATTGAGTGACAAATGAACTTACATTATCCAGATTTGTCATTTCCGAGTGTTGTTCATCAAAGAAAAAATTAATTGTTGCATTGAAATAGTGTTGAATTGATTCAATGAAGAGGCATGAATTGAAAAACTTTCGAAACATTTTCTTTTAATAATTCTACAAGTATTAGTGTAAATTGCGAAAAACTGAATTTTTGTCTCAATACTTAAATTTTGTTAGAAAAGAGGTTTTATTTTTTGGTGGGAAAAATCGATTTCCTTCTTCTAGTAGTATTACAGACATTGTTAGGGAAAATTTACTGTATTGAGGGAGAAAGATTGTTTTGCTCCATTGTTGGAGAAAATTTATTTCTACTATATCGTGTGTTTGAGAAAAGCTATTTTCACTCCATTGCCGGAAAAAGGTTACTTCTACTGTGTGGATTGTTGAGAAAAAGCAATTTCACACCATTGTTGGGGAAAATTTATTTCTATTGTATTTATTTGTACTGTACTTTTACTCAGCTGTTTTTATTCTATTATTGAAGAAAGTATATTTTTACTGCGTTGTTCAAAAAGCTATTTTTACTGCGTTGTTCAAAAAGCTATTTTTACTGCGTTGTTCAAAAAGCTATTTTTACTGCGTCGTTGGAGAAAAGTTATATTTCCTGCATTGTTGGGAAAGGTTATATTTCCTACATTGTTGGAGAAAGTTATGTTTCGTGTATTGTAGGAGAAAGGTTATTTTTCCTGCATTTTTTAAGGTAAGTAATTTTTGCTGAATTGTTGGCGAAAAGTTATTTCTATTGCATCGTGTTTGAGAAAAGCTATTTTCACCATATTGTTAATGAAAAGTTATTTTTGCCGCGTTGATGAAAAAAAATTATTTGTACTGCTTTACTGCATTGCTGGAGAAAAACGGTTGAAGTTATTTTTATTGTGTTAATGAAAAACTATTTGTACTCCATTTTGGAAAAGTTCACTTTACTATGTTGTTGAATAAGAACTATATTTACTGCGTTGGGGAAAAGTTATTTCTATTGCATGATTTCATACATAATGAAGGAAGTTTATTTGTACTTCATTTTAAAAAAAAAATCGTTTTTACTCCTTTGTTGGGAAGTTTTTTTTGAGTTGTTGAAAAAGAAAAAAGCTTTTTTTCCTGCATTGTTGTAAAGTGACTATTTTTACTTCATTGTCAAAAAAAAAAATTTTTATTCCATTGTTGGAGCCTTTTTTTATAGTAACAACTCAAAAAAACAAACCGTTTCCAGCAATGGAGTAAAAACAGTTTCTTTAACAATGAATTAAAAATAGCCATTTTACAACAATGCAGGAAAAATAGTTTTTTTCTTCTTCAACAACTCAAAAAAAACCAAAAAAAACTTTCCCCAACAATGGAGTAAAAATAGTTTATAGATCTATTCCCGCATTGCTTTAAAATGGTTATTTTTCCTGCATTGTTGTAAAAGACTGATTTTCTTGAATTGTTGTAAAAAGTTTATTTTTCCCGCATTGTTGTAAAAGGGTTATTTTTCCTGCATTTAATTTTTGGAGAAAAGCTTTTTTTACTGCGTCGTTGAAGAAAAGTTATTTTTTCACTCTGAATTTATTTCATATCCGCACTGTACAATTATACACGAGAGAAACAGCTTTGAAAAGGGACCCCCTAAAGTGAAATTAGTTGCGCGTTTTAAAAACCGGTGTGCAGCATCAAAATGAACTATGTATAGCTCGATACTTTTTTGTTTATTTCAATGCTGCATACTGGTGCAACTTTTTTTTACAGGTTACTGTGCTTTTATGTTTTCCGTAAAATTCCAGCTATCACTTTTTTAAATTTTGGCGGAATGTTCCACGAACCGGTGCCGGCCCACAGACCAGAGCGGTTGGAGAACACTGTCGTAAATAAAATTATTTCAAGCATGGTGACTTAGAATAAGTCATTGTTGGAGATAAATTTTTTTTAAAAACAGTTTTTGTGAAGACACTATTGGAACAAAAAGTAAACTATTTCAAAGTTTTGTAATTTTTTGTGGGATAAAATAATTTGTTCTTGTTGAAAACGAAAGTAATTTTTGAGGGTCATTATTGAAAATCGGTAATATTAAAAACAAAAGATATAAAAATATAATTTAGACGCATTGTTGGGAGAAGAAAAAACATGCATAAACATTTAGGAGGAAAAAATCGTTTATTGCCTTCTTCTAAGTCTAGAAATCGGTGATTTTCAAAGAATTTTAATGTAATTTCTACAGAGGCATTGTTGGGAAAATTATTTGAAGATGCAAGGGAAAACAAACTTTTAGGGAAAAATGCTACAAAAAAGGGATTCAGAGGCACCCAAAATTTTAGCAATCGGGTTCCTTTACTTCATTCCTTGAAATCAGCAATTTTTCAAAATTACGTTGCAAACTTTCTCATGATTATCCAGTCACACTTAAATTGAACACTTCCTCCAAAAATTTTTTTTTAAATTTTAGAAAAAAAATTATTTAGCTATAATTTTAAGTTCCAAGACGAAAATTTGAAACTCATTTGCACATACACACACACACAACAGATGGTAATCATGAAATATTTTTTTAATTTCTGAAAGCAATTTCCTTCTTTTTTCTTACATTTCTGTAAAATGTTTAAATATTTTTCAAAAAAACCCTTTATTAAGTTTATAAGTTTATACAAAATATGGATGTTCAGAGTCTGAGAATGACTGATAATGCTTCCGTGTACACAGGGTTTTGCTGAACAAAAAAAAATAATCTTGGCTCCGGGTAAGCCAATGTTTGGAATAATGTTTTTTCCTTTCCCCATGAACATTTCGATGCTCATCGTGCATCCTTCTTATCCTGGAGCAAGCCCCCTCCTCCTGTTCATCTGTTCATTGAGGCCTCCTCTATATTGAATTTAGTGTAAAAAAACAAAAACAAAAAAAAAGATTTTTTCCCCTTGCCCTCGTGCTAGAGCCCTGCCAGCTTTACCCTCGGAAAGGGTCATGAATGCTTTAACCATTGAGAATAGATGCTGATTTCGTACTCGAGAGATATTCACCGACAACACAGATGTATACACGATTCAATGATTATCATTATGATTATTTCAGTCAAGGCATATGTAAGAGTTCTCGTACGGGAGCTTTTCTCCTGGCTATGGTCATAATCAAAGCTCTTGATTCATGAATGTGCCTTTCAATATAGTCTGACTAGTCTCCAACCTCGTGAGTCCTAACGATGAGTTCAACTGGCCACGGCACTAGACAACTTATTGTTGAAATGCTGTTCAACAATATATCTTAATATTTTTAATTTCTGAAATCCTATAAAATATTTAAATATTAAAAAAAAAAAACTTTATTACTTTCTGAATTTTTTTTGTTACTAAATTATATAAAAAGGTTTTATCAATTTCTGAAATTTTCTATCACCAATTTTTATAAAATGATTCACGAATTTCTGCGAACATTTTTTTTTATTAATTTTTTAAGAAAAATGTTTCGTAATTTTTCAACTTGTATTATTATTGCACATTCTATTTCAAAAACTATTTAAATAATTTAAGTAAAATCTTCCACTGATCTCTAAAAGTTTACATCGATTTCTGAGAATATTTTCAATGGTTTCTGTGTGTGTAATTTTTTTTTATTAATTTCAGCATTTTAAATGCTTTAATAATTTTTGCAAATTTTTACCTATTTGGCTGGTGAAACTAAACATAATGCACATTAAAACAACAGGTCGTTCACATTTCAAAAACTTTCCATCAATTTCTGTAAAAATAATTCATTAATTTTCAGAAAAATTATTTCTAAATCAATAGCCTGTAAAAAAAGTTTTCATCAATTTCTGAACATTTCATCTATTCCAAAAAATATTCATTAACTTCTGAAAAAAATTCTTTAATTAATAAAAAATTGACTAATTTCCAAAAAAAACTTCATCAATTTCTGAAAAAAAATTCATCGATTCCAAAACTAAATTCACTAAATTGGGAAACATTTCTGGCATTTATGAAAAACAGTTCATTAAATTATGTGAAATTTTTTTTCAATTTATAAAAAAAAATTCATTAATTTCTGAAAAAATCAATTATACAATAAAATCTCCATTAATCTTTAAAAAAAACTTCTGCAATTTGCGAGAAAAGTGATCGACTCTAAAAAAAAATTCAATTCCAAAAAGATATTAAATTATTTCTAAAAAAAATTGTGCAATTTATGAAAAAATTTCATAAATTTCTGAAAAAATCAACTCCTAAAAAATGTTTATTAATTTCTAAAAACATTTATCTAAATTCCGAAAAAATTTCCAAAACTTACAACAATAATTTTTATAAATTTCGGAACAATTTTATAAAAATTTCAAATTAATTTTTACGTAAAACTCTTAAAAAAAGTAAGTCTTACCTTATAATTTGTAAAAATTCATACGAAACAGCTTTTGGGATAAAAGAAAATCCAATGTCCAGACTGAGAGAAGAAAGGGTTTGTAATGAGACAAAACCAACTATACCCACCTTTTCGGGCCTCGACTTTTGAAGACCCTGTCCAACGCGCATGCGCTTACTCAAAAGTTCTACCTCCGCGTGGCTTTCTGATTGGCCAGAATTTTTCTTTGTTATCCCGGACACATACAACGAAAGCTTTTTCCTCCCATAAACGATATCATCAGGTGCATTAATCAAATTGGATATATTAGGGGGGGCAAAGGATTCAAAGAATCCTAATTTCGCTACACGTAAAAAGAGCGGACATGATTTTTTTTTCACGTTATTCTGAGATTTTTCCCTTTCACGTTATAACGGGAATTTAGGAACGAAAATGTCGCATATACAACAGAAGCGTGGGTTCTATCTTCCGCATTGATAATAACCGAGGCTGGATTAATATAATTAAATTATAGCGTGCTTATTAATTAGTTGTGGTTCCGAGCGTTATCTTATACATCAGCATTTTCAACTTCTTTCAGCAGGTTTTGCATACCCCCTGCATTAGAATGCATTTTAGTTGTAAAAAAAGGTCATAGATAATGATGATGATGCTCTATCGTTGTGTACGCGACGCACGTTGAAGCTAAAGAGCTGAATATAGCGTCATTTGATAGCATGTAAGTGTGGCTTTCATCTGATATGCAACATGCATGATATTTGAGGTATTTGATGCTGGTTTATTGATATTTGAGATATACAGGGTGAGTCCTGCCTATTCTGCCACACGGGGAGGGGGGGGGGGAGATGATAGACAAGCCCCAGTGGGTCATGAAACCCCCTACTAACCCCTGTCCTATCTCGAACGATTTTCGAGTTATGGTGGTGATCGATTATGGAAAAAAATGCGTAAAGTCTGAAAAAACCAGGATTTGTAAAGTTTCTGAGAGACCTACATGCAAACTGAGGAAACAACAAAAAAAAAATCCTTTAAGGTGACACCATTTCCCATCTGAATATCTGGACCTAATAATGAGCTACAAGTACTGAAAGATTGACAAAGTTTAAATCGAATCTTGGCAAAAATCTGTAACCGTCGATTCCGCAAGCACCCTCGTGGCTACAATCGGTCAAATTTACCAAAAACTTGTCCATTCCACCAGCTTTCGGAAGAGCCTACGACAAACTAATCGGTGTTCTAGTTATCATTCAAATAAGTGACATGGCCGCCTTATCACCATCATGAGTCCCCGGGCTTAGAAATGCACTGAGAACACCTTTCAAAAAGTTTACATTTTTAAAGATCAATTTATGTACAAATTAAAAATCTCGTATATACTTATGAAAATGTGCATATGTACAACTTCTCGGGGAGGTCCCAAGGCCCTCGACCTATCCGTTGAGACAACAATGTGTACGTGATCTGCAAACAAAAGAATATTAAAATAATAGGTATGAAAAAAAATATTTTTTCCCACTCAATTGTTAATAAATAAATATTTACAAAAAAATCAGTTAATGTATCTTTGTCTGACATTCAGTTAAGCGTCCATTTAATTCAGTATGACGTCTGGTTTTTATCACATGAAAATTTAGCTTTCCATCTCTGATTGCATGGGAGAAAAACCATCAATTTTCATTATTTTATGCTCATGGGCTAGTATCTTGTCCCACTAGATCAGTGTTTCCCAATGTGGAGAATATCGCTCCCTGGTGGGCGATGGAATGGTCGGGGGAGCGGGGGGAGTGGCAGAAGCTACGATTATATCCTAGAATCCTATGGGTTTGCTTGAGCGATCAGAGAAAATAAAATTCTCTTTAAAAGGGAACGATAGACCAATAAGTTTGGGAAACTGCACTAAATCAGGGTTGGCCAACAGCTGACCCGCGGCCCTCGAGGTGATTTTGTGCGGCCAGCGACAAGATGAAAAAACTATTATATTTCGATAATAATTCCGGATTGACGAAATTGCGGTAATAATGTAGAAAATGATAAAAATTCTGATTTTTGATAAAAACAATTTGTATTTTCTACACACAAACACGAAACATCTTTAAACCCACACAGGTGATGGATTTCAAAAACCTACTGTGGGAGTTATTGAAGTAGCAGTGACAAATTTTCTTGCGTAATCATCGGAGGTGAATGATCGTAATCTCCACGAGCAAAATTTCCCTCACAAAAATTTCTTTACAAGTAAAACTAAAAAAGGAATACAAGATATACAGAAGACTGGATGTTGTGAAGATATTTATTATTTGAGATGTTAATTTTTTTTTTAAGGAAGGAAAAAAACTCATCTCTGCCTCTACCGGGAGTCGAACCCGGGTCCCTCGATTGCCGAGGGACCCGGAATGAGTTTTTCCTTCCTTAAAAAAAATTAACATCTCAAATAATAAATATCTTCACAACATCCAGTCTTCTGTATATCTTGTATTAACAAGTGGAGAGCGACATTCATGTCATAAAAAAGGAATACGGGAGACACACACACAAAAAAAATTCTGAGCTGTTAGCAAAGTCGTAGAAACCCAGGGGTTAACACCTTCGACCTCTCCCCCTAATAAAATTTGTAAGGGGTTGAGCCTCCCCCTAATAATTTTTGAAAAAACAATGCAAAAATGCACCTTCTCTCGCCTGCGTACGCGCTTGAGTCTCGTATATACGGGACGACCAGCACCTTTCAGAGAGCGCCTCCCCCCCCCCCCCAGTATTTTCTTTAACGTCGACTCCTGTAGCTGCGAGAACAACTGAGAACATCACCTCGGCGAATAAAACAATCCCAACCAGAAAAATCTCGGAAGAAGATTAAAATCGGAGAAAATATACATTAACACCACATTTCTATAGCGAAGTCCTTGAGAAAAGATTCACAAAATCCAACCGTGAGTGGAAATTTTTCTAGGACAGCACAAAAAGGATCTACTGACTTCGCTGAATCTAATGAGTTGCGGAAAAAAATCGCGTGTCAATTTGGCAAATATTCTGTAAAAATTCTTCTATCCAGTGAGGAAGCCGACCCTGTACCAGGGCCGTAGTGTGCCTTCCCGGGCCCCCCCCCCTTCAAAGCCATAGTAGCACACCGATATTGAACGACGAAGAGATTTCCATACCGTACGACGTCGTTACCGATATCGTTCGACGTAGAAATGGCATACATTTGTCGACGTAGTTCGACATAGAGAAATTTGGATTATTTCAAAAAAGGACCAATTATCGTACAAGATATTCTCGTTCGAAACGAAATGCTGTAAAAATAAGAGTAAAACTGTTTTAGAGAAAAAGAAGATATTTCGGAGTTTAATTGAGTGGATACATTTTTACTATATCGTTCGATATCGGATACGTAAAAATTTCCGATGACCGGTATCCGTGCGATATCCTAACGATATTCATTGTGTTACTGGGGAGGCTTATTATTAGGCAAAACAAATGTAAACTTTTGTGGGGCCCCTATTCGGCTCGGGGCAATGCACCAGTTGCCCCAGCCTAATTACTGCGCCGAGCTGCACCCAGTTGAGTTTGGACTCAAGCTGAGTCCATCCCCTCTAACGAGCTGGATTGCCCTCGCTGCGTCGAATCCTCAGATAATGCCGTACATCCTTCGGGACGCAAGTTGGAAAGCCTATCCCCTAAGGATGTACGTCAACTTTTCTCGACGAAATATGGTCAGCCCAAGTGTGATAACGAATAGTATCAATCTCTCATATTTGTCTCTCGTTCTATTCCCCCTCCCGTGACAGGGCAGGAGCACCATGGAAGCCCCCGGACAAGTGGTTTTTCTGAGGCCTTACCTAGTAAGTTATAGAAAATTTCAACAGTTTTTTATTTTTGTGAGGCCCCTCTTCTCTTGAGGCCGTGCCCGGGTGGGCCCATGCATTAAGACGGCGCTGCCCCGTGAAACAACTCACAGCGCTCTGCAAGTGGCCCTTCATCCTATTTCCCATCACTGGCGATGTTTCGGCACTTTCAGCGACACGACGAAAACTTTTTTTTTGGCGGAAATTGGCGAAATCTCATCATGTTTAGGAACTCAATTCGGTAACTTTTCTTTTGCAGACCTTCAAGTCTTTTGTGAAGAAAATCCAATTACCAAAAAGTACATTGAACATACACAAAGGGAACTTTTTACTTGGGCATTGTCATAGAAACTTCTAGAAGCTCTATCACGCTATAATTCACCTGGACCACGGAGAGTTCGATAGTTCTTCGGTGTTTCTTCACAGTTTAGTGTAAAAACATTCTAGAAAATTCATCTGCACGTGCTTTTCTCGAGTCACAAGCCATTGTGGGACAAGCCTTAGCACGGCTCGTCAGATCGATTCGCGTGCGTGCAGCTCGTATACAAAACACGATGGAGTCTTTACATTGAAACATCTATCTCTCATGAAGCAACGGGGGAGGTTCCCCCCCCCCCCCGTCGCATTTATATCATGGACGAGGGCGTCAAAGAAAACCTTGGATGATTATGGACGCCCGGTCCTTAAAAGAGGCGACATATCATTTCCCTTCATGGTCACATCTATGGGACAGCCTATTCCCGGTAGTCGTTTATTCTGTGTTGATGTTTTACGCATTTACCTAATTGAGCCTGATGACAGTCCTTTCATTTTCACGTGAAACGGGGAAAAAATGACTCGTTACATTCCCGTTTTGTAGAAGAGAGCATCTTTTTTTTCCGGATATGATTCAATGTTAAGTGTCGTATACTCTAAAAAAATAATTGGGGTAGGCTATGTCATGCACACAAAAAACATGGCCGCAAGTTTCGACATGAATACGGTCTTTGAGCCTACCTTTGCGTGGTTAGGTACTGACATAATGACATTGGTATCATTGGATTCGTCTTTAGAATAAGTAATAGACTAGACCATGCCATCTATTTGAATTGCAAACTTTTCGAGACATAGCATTTAAAGGCGCGTATACACTAGCGCGCGGATCATGCAATGAAAGCATTCGCAATTGGTTGTTCAGTAATTTGTAAGGTGTTGTGAACGATTCTTGAGCTGTTTTCACTGGACCCACCTGGAATCGGTTTTTTCAACGAACACTAAGGAAAGAAAGGAACACAAAGGAAGTTTGTGTACCCACGAGCGGATTAGAACCGTTGCAGGGGGTCGTGCGTTGCATGATCAGCGCTAGTGTATACGCGCCTTTAGCCTCAGAGTAGCACAGTGGTAAGATGCTCGTCTTCCACTATGAAGGTTACCGGGCAGCGGGCCTGGAGCAAAGACCGGTAGATTTATTAAAACTAGAGTGGTATCATTGGATTTTTTTGTTAACCCGTCAAATGTTTCTCACGCAATATTACGTCGGAAGTTCTATATGGTCCCACAATCAACTGACGGTTTCAAAAATGAGATGGCAAGAAAACGGTGGCAGATATTAAAGTCATTCTTGCGGCATATAAATGTGTAAAGTCAGGAGCTTTTAGATACGTCATTCATTTTGCAAGGGGTTGTATCAGGGCCCCCCACATTCTGGAGCGGGGCCCCTTCTGTAGTTAATTTATAGCGTAAAAAGCCAAAAATGATGAGAACTGTCCCGGGTCCTGCCAGCTCCCCCCCCCCTTTGTGGGGGCCATGGGTTGTACAGTTATTGAAATAAAAAAAAATAACTTTTTATGCGAACACCCTGTGCCCAAAAACCCAATTAGAAAGGTGTTGCCACCCTGTCTCTCCCGATGCCAGAAAAAAAAAAACGTTCCCAAGTGCAATATTCGCAATGATATCTGAATTCAAAAATCGGAGGAAAGTTGGAGAAAAAGCAACGTAAACTAACGGAAGACGATTCTTTCGCAACTTTTCCCCGATTTTTCAATTCAAATATTTCAGCGAATATTGCTCTTGGAAACGTGGAATTTTTTTTTTGTCGTCGTCAAGAGACACAGGGCTATTGAACGCAGGGTGTCCGTATATAAAAATGTTAATTTTTTTTATTTTAATTAATGTACATACCCTTGCAGCATGAATAAATTCCTGACTTCGCGTATTTATATTCCGTAAGAATTTTAATATCTGTCACCGTTTTCTTGCCATTCCATTTTGGAAACCATCAGTCGCGACACTATGTACACCAGTGTACATGGGACACAATGTACAAACACCATTCTTTCGCTTGCGAAGGTATGTGCACCGATTTGCGATAAGAAGGCATATTTGAGAATTTTTGTGTAAGTGGGACTTCGTATTAAAAAAAAGTGGGGCTTATCCCAGCTTCCCGCAAGAGTTGTCTTTAGAGGCGGCACACGAGGCTTTGCGTCCGGGCGGCAGGTAAGCTCGAGCAGTACCTGATTCCCTACCCAAAGATGCGTGGAAGAATTTTCAACACATCTCAGTCAACAGATAAACGGCAGAAACAATGAAAAAAAAGTTTTCGAAACACACCAAACTAATGTCGTAAAACTTTTCGAACTGATCAGCACATGGGTAATTTCTGAAAAAATCAGTTCTGATAACGCAGTATAAAGCGTAGTCGATCTAAGCGGGATGTGGTCGTCATTTGTCGAGTTATTTTTAGCGGTTTTTCTCACGCTGAATTTAGTACTAAGCCAATTATGGGAATAATAGATGTCAAGTTATATATATAGGACCCAGAAGAGTTCTACGGTCGAAATAGGCAGGCAGAAAAGCACTAAAATGCCTAAAATATGTACTTGAAAAAGGCATTTACGTGTATAAATTATGGGAGGAAGAAAATATAACTAAAAACTAAGGATCCAATAACTAGCTGAAAAATCAGTTGCACTTAATCCCTCTACTGTTTTAATTATATTTTATAATGACTGAATTATTGTGAAAGATTGATTTCAAGCCCAAAATTAAATGTTAGTGGACAGGGGCGTAGCGATGGGGGGACTTGGGGGGGTCTGGCGCCAGCCCCCGCCCCCCGAAATGTGAGAAAATGACCGGAAAAAGATGGACAAATCTATTGTTCTTCAGTATCATTTTGGTCCCCCGAACGAAATTTTTGGCTACGCCCGTTAGTGGACCCTCAGGATTAGATCAATTCCAGGACAACCATTGCCCGAGGTAAAAATGATCTGTGGGAGGTCCCGCGAGTTGGAAATAAAATTCCCTTTTATTTGTTATATGTATCTGGAATAATCATTACCATTCCTATAGCTGAAACATGGCCATACCTTGTACTATTTTCGTAAATTTTTAAAACTTTTTTTATAGTACCACGTATGCGGAACTCCTTCAAGCGAGGGGCACTGTGTGGCCACATCTGTCGCACACCCCCTGAGGGTGACTAGCCAAAATTTAATAGAATCTATATACATAAAGTTGATTTTCTGTATGTGTATATATATCTACACAAATCTACAATTTTACACCGATCTCCGCCCTATTTAGCATATACAGGGTGTTCTGTAAGTAGTTAATGCAGCCTTTATCTCATCAAACATTCGCCGTAGAGATGCAGTTTAAACGCGTTCAAAAATTACTTCGTACCAGTTTTTCGCATGAGTGCCCGAGTGGCATGGGGGTAATATGCTCGTCTACCACCGTGAAGGTTGTTTGTCAGGGTCCCGGATTCGAACCCAAGGGAGGAGGATATAGATAAGATATTGTCCCTAAAGAACTCGAGGCGAACACCGATAGACAGTGCCTTCACTTCCAACCCATCTCACTAATGGCAGTAAATTGCAATATAGCGATATGGCCAGAGTTGGTGTTTGGTGAAGTAGTAGTTTTGCGCATGGAAATGCAATGGGTCACTAAATAAGAAATCTAAATTTTTGCACGACCCCTCGTCCTCTAACTTCTAATTGGGAAGTTGTTTCCCTGTATATCCTGAGGCCAACAGAAAAAAAAATTCCATGTTTCCAAGTGGGATATTCGCATTCAAAAATCGGAGATAAGTTATGAAAGAACAGCAAAAACTAATGGACAACGCTCTTTTTCCCTCATTTATGCTGTCCTTCCTCAACGATGTTTGTGAATTTGAATACCTCAGCGAATATTGCATTTAGAAACATGGAATAAGCCTCAGGAGAGACAGGGCAACAACTTTCTAATTAGAAGTTAGAGGGGACAAGAGGAAACAGTATAAAAATGCAATTTTTTAAATTTTGTGACATACCATATTTCCATTGCAGGATGATTTGTGAACGCCTTTTGAGCATTTTTAAAACTGGAATCATACCTCTATGACGAATGGTAGACGAGATAAACGACACATTCACACTTACAGGACACCCTGTATACTATACTAAACAGTACCCGACTTGAATGATAGGCTACTTTGAAAGTTTGTCACATCAAGGCCGTCACTAGGCTGGGGCAACAAGGACCCCATAAAAAATGAACACTTATTTTGCATAATAGTCCTTTCAAAGGGCGGCCTAGAAAGTCTACCCGAAGGTGGTTCAGGGCAAATGCCCGAAATGGGCAAAAACCGTTGGCAACAAGGGTTCATGGACTTCATAAATGACTGAGTGTTTAGTTTGGTTACCTGCATCTCAGACACGTTTAATCCTTTACAATGGTTTGCCATTTCTTAAATTTTCCCAACATATTGAGAACCAGGGTCATGTCAGGTATTATAACTAGTACTAAATACAGAATTTGTGTAAAATAAATAGCCATGGTTATTTACGGTGTAAAAAAAATAAAATCAAAAAGATGGGCTCCAGAGTCATCTGCTCCAACCCCACCTTTTATGAGCCATGACGTCAACTGATGGCATCTTGGAACAATCATTGGTCAGCTATACATTATACAATGCCTGAGCGAGACAGGTTATGTAAAGCGTGTGGAGAAACAAATTTTCCAATTTCCCTCTGCTTTTCTTACACTGGCTGTTCATCGAAACAAAATCATTCACGTTTAACTCCAGTCAAAGCAAAGTTAATGCAGGGCAACATCAGAAGCCCCCCCCCCCCAATCCCTCAGATCACTTATCAGTATTAAAGTTTTATCGGTGGAGGGCTTTCTAACACTGAGAGTTGGAAAACAAAAATAAATTCTTTTGTTTTCAATGCTCAAAATTCTACAGTGTGACCTCTGAAATTCACTACTGAACCACACATGCATCCATATACCTATGCGGAACTTCTAACGATTCGGTACATGTTAGAAATTGTATGTAGTGAACCTGACGTGAAGTTTGTTTCTGTGTAATACTTGTTGTGTGTATAGTGCTTCCTTCTGCTATCAATTTTTCTAACTATGAATGAAGTGTAAGGCCTGTTGCTCTCTGTGGCGAGACTTTAACGGGGAGATCAACTCACATTTGTGCCTTGAAGTTGGGAAAACTGAAATTTTTTTTTCACTAACTTAGAACTACGTTAAAATAGGCATTTACGCAAGAATGATGTCACTATCCGCTATTCGTACATGAAGGGTTTTTAACAGCTGGCTGATATGTTTAGGGAAGAGAGAAAATTCAACTATATACCCTTGTAGGGAAACGGGAGAGTGATATCATCCTCGGATAAGTCGCCATCTGGTGGCAGTGTCAGCAACTGTGAGCTTTGGCCTGAATTAGGTCTGACCGTCCATGTACGGTCCTGTTCAGTGCACACGAGCTCCAAGGAAAGATTGAGATCTTTGTAGTCTAGTGCAATCACCAGGAAAGTGAGAAGACATGGGTTTGATTCCCCGCAAGAGCAGCTGAATTTTGTCTTTCCAAAATATATCTTTGCATCAGCCAGCTGTTAAAAACCTTTGTAAGCATTTATAGCAGGAAAAGTTGTAGGAAAAAGTATTTATGTAATTTTGCCTGAACTTCCGGGCTCTAGTAATAAGGTACCACTGAAGTGCCTCAACGCAATAGGCAGACATGCTACAAATCCACAATTCAATGTCTGAGAAGGGAGGGGAAGATGACATTTTATTGTCGAAATGAACTCAAAATTACAAAAAAATCGTCACTGTCTCAATATTTATTGTGTATTATCACATCATGGATGTAACAAACTACCGTTCTGGATTATATAAACATTACATTGTTGTGTTTTGAAGATTTCTTTTAAACCCTCAAAAACATTGAATCGCTAAAAACAGATGAAAGGAAAAAAAACATGCTAATGACTTTTTTGTGGACTTTCACACAGCATATACAGTACAAGTGTATCATCATCGTCTTCTATGAATCACATGATTAATTTCGATGCCAATTATTACACATTTAAACAGTCATAGTACCAGAAACGTGCGATACGAGCTACTGGAAAGAGAGAAGTACAAGCAGTCACATTTTTCTTTTCAAAATCAAATAGTGATGTGAAAATAATAATTATAATATTATACACATTGAATGCCATGTGTGTACATCGGAGGGGGAGGGAGAAACTGACTAGCCTTAAATGATGTAGGAAAAAAACTCAAAATCTATCATGGTTAATACATGGAATAAGGTATACAAATGATATTCGGATATACTCGATACTTCGGCTAATATCCAATGACACTCCTCCAAATATACTGCAAATAGTTGAAATTAACAAAAGCCATATACATACATACATATTGCTAAATATCATGGAAATCATCCCATGATTATTTGAAATATTATTAGCTGAATTTTACAAAAAAAGGGGTGAGTAAATCATTCAAAGATCAATGTGCCGTGAATTAAGTGAATTCAGTAATATCATACGTATAGGGATAGAGTGGAGATTCACATCATTGCGGTGTGTCTGAAATGTTTGGTGAAGTATCTGATATCTTGAATGTGATTGTTTTAAGACGAGTCTAGGCGGAGATGAAGATATATGGGCAGGGGACATTTGCCACCTAATGAAAAACGTTCTGAGGTGTGTTTACATACAGCTCAAAATTTCACAGGGAACAAAGGATGCAACCTTCAAAATTATTTGTTGCTTTGAGATGTGACGGAACAAAGCTGGAACTGTGGTGGGGAGGCAATGGCCGCATAGCACAAAAGTTGCTTGTGGTATTCAGATGTCTCTGAACAGAGCGAAATTGTCACCAAGATAAAGACTGTGGGTTTTGAGATTAGTATGGACAGATCTGGAAATATCAAGGGGACAGAGAAGACAATTGACACCTATTAAAAAAATTGTTTGAGATTCATCTAAACAGAGCTGGACTGCCGAGGCAATCGACACCTGGCCAAAAATTATGGTTTTTGAGACGTGTCTGGACAGAGCTGAATCATTGCAACAAGCCTAAAATAGTCTGTACTTAAGAGATGAGTCAAAATAGAGCTGGCAATCATCATCTAGCCACAATTTTTGAGTGTTTTAAGATCTGTCTGGATAGTGCTGGAATTGTAGAGAAGACAGAAGAGATGATACCCGCCGAGACAAAAATTGTTTGTGGTTTTAGAGATGTGTCTTTGGACAGAGCTGGAACTGTGGAGGGGATGGAGAAGGCAATAGCTACCTAACCAGAAAGTTATGGTTTTGACATGTGTCTAGATAGTTAGTTATAGGTGGTTTTACGGGATAATTTGCAATTTATTACATTACCAGTAGATACCAGATGAGTCTAGATGGAAAAGTAAAGCTGCCAAAATTAGTCATGTATGGTGGACATTACATTGAATGGCAGTAATAACGGTTTGCTATCATAAATACATCCACTTAATCATTTCTGTCATACAAAATCCATCAAACTTTCCGGACACACCATGTACGTATCTTACAGGATGCTTGAAGTCACATACTACGTGCAGGGCTAGACAGCAATTTCTTAATTTCACAAAAAGTTCATCAGTAGTATTAAATAAAAACTAGGATCACAATCGATTTATTTATTAGAATCATAATCATTCGTGATGATATGAACATATTTACATGCAATACAGGTAAAACATAACTTGTCACAAACTCTTCACTTAACTGTCAAGAAAATTTGTTACTTTAATATTTACTTTAATTTAATAAAATTTGTTACTCTTTATAGAGAAAAAAATAAGAAACAAAGTAAAAGCTGCGATTTCTTCCTCATGGTCTCTTCATCGATAACTACAACTAAGGTGAAGGACTCAATGAAACATGCAAAATTATATACTGAATATTATTCTGTTCGTGGGAACATGAACGGTTAAGAACCTCTGTGTTTGGTGGTGACTTTATGGAGACACCAACAGGATCCCTGAGTATACCAGGAGCTCCACAGAGCTCAGAATCTCACTTAGAATTTTGATGGCGCAAAAGGACATTTTTTTTGGGTCACACTACATCAAAAGTAATGAGAATTTTTCATTTATAAAATTATTTCTTTCTTAAATTCCAAAAATTATTTTTTTATTGATTCTGAATATTCATTAATTTTAAAATTATATTTCATTAATTTTAAAATTATATTTCATTAATTTTAAAATTATATTTCATTAATTTTAAAAGTATTCTTTTCATTAACTCCTTTCAACAGGTGTGAATTTTCATCACTTCTGGGATTCTTATTAATTCAGATTTATTTTTCATTAATTTTGGATTGCCATTAATTTCTTTAATCATTTCTAAATTTTCATTGTAACTCTGGAATTCTCTCATTAATTCTGAATTTTTTTTTCTCAGACTGAACATCATCTGAACTTTCACAAATTCTAAAAACATTCCTTCCATTAACTGGGACTTTTTTTTCATTAATTTTGAAAGTATTTCTTTCATCACATGAATTTTGATCAACTCTGGAATAACTTCTTTCAGTAAATCCAAATCGATTTTGAATGAATTTTCATCAATTCTAAAATATTATTCTTTCTCACAATTTTAGCATTTTTTCATTAACTCTGGAATTATTTCTCTCATTAGTTCTCAAATTATATCTTTCATTTAATTCAGATTTTTTTTCTCTCGTTAATTCTGAAAAAGTATTCCTTTCAATCAGTTTGGAATTTTCATTGAAATCAGTAATTATTTCTCATAAACTCTTGGGTTTCATTGATTTTTTTGCCTGACGAGTGCACATTTTTGAGGCACGTTTTGTAATTATAAAACCCCAAACTACCTCCAAAAAATAAAAATCTGGGGTTCAAAGTGAAGAGGCCTCAAAAAATGTTTCAAATTTAGGATTTGTTGAGCCAATGAGCCCTGCCTATGTTAAAGGAACAATAAAATCTCGCAATAAAAAGGACCATTAAGCAAGATATGCATAATTTAAAAAAAAAAAGGTCACCATTTTGATAGGTGATACTCATGCAAGATTCTATAACAAGAAACAGCTAAAGTTAATTCCCCACTGGTCACGAGACGAGAAGCGGAAAAAAAACCCAACACAATATAAAATAACAGATGATAGAATATGATGAAAAACAAGCTATAAAAACTAAGCATCAAAATCATACAAAAAACACCTAGAAGAAGAAAAACAAAATACTGACAGCATATAATAACCTCGTTATTCAAAAGAAATGTATAACTCATTTGGATATCACAGTACATCAAGCTGTTCTTAGTAATTTATATACCGCTATCTCTTGTTACGTTATCGAATGTAAAGTCCTATACACAGGCTTTACGGCTTTCGAGAGCTTGAAGATACATATATAACAACACATACAGAGGGGGAAAAAATGTACATTGCTATATAACGTGTGACATCTCTCCCTGCGACACAATTTTTAATACTAGAATTCACGAACTAATACTTGTATATTCCATTCTGTACATCCTGGGGGGAAAAAAATCGAAAATCCTTCGAAAACCGGTAGCGATACACACATATATAACGACATCATTGTGGATATATTTATTTATCTTTTCTCTTTTTTTCAGCGGAATGGTGTGAATATTTTAAAAATGCAGCTCTTTTACGTTTAAACCAACTCATACGATGTAATATGAGATCGATGTATTACTAAGAGGCATCCAATTCGTGAACGGCACAGGAGCTCAATACCTGGAAAAATATAAAATTGAAGATTTTTTACAATGAAATTAATGGCACAATTAAGAATCACATTTTTGAGCTGGATATATCAAAAATATCAGACACAAAGTAATGACAGAGACATGCATTAGCATGCATATATCAGTATCTTTAGGCCTCATGGCAGCAAAGCCACCATTAGGCTAGGTATAAATTTAGCCACATACGACACGCAGAACCAGACTTGAGCGCAATGATGTTGGTCATGAAAACTGATTCAGTGGACTAATAACCCAGGATAATTTTCCCTGTGTCAAAATAGACCCTCTTTACAGAGGGGAGTGTTCTGAAAACTCCTCTGGTGGTTGTACCACTATACTTAGCTATTTTTTAGGAATGGGACAGACATATTCACTCATGCAATGACCAAAAAACATAGTCATATTAACAGAACTTATTATTTGGGCAATAGTAGAACTGTGTGAAATTTTGAATGTGATCAAGTTACTGACCTGTAGTAACTTGGTTTGAATGGTCCAGCTTTGTTTAAGCCCATATATCTAGCTTGTTCATCTGTCAGTTCTGTCAGATGTGCATCGAAACTAGGTAGATGGAGGCTGGCAACATACTCATCTATATAGGAAAAAAAAATCAAAAAATATATCAATACACTGAGATTTCACCTTAATCAATCCTGTGTATCCCACACATAACAGCGATGCAATTTAGGCATTTTCTGAATTCTTTAGGGAAGAACTGTTTTTTTTTCATGTTTGGGCTGAATGCACCCCATGTATCATATGACTAAAGGGGCACACAGCTTGGAGACTAATGTCACAGCAAAAATGAGGGAAAATTAATTTGTGAATTCTGTGTGCATGTATCTGCAATGACATCATGCCCGCTTTGAGACTCAACTATTATCACCCCCCCCCCCCACTCCAGTCATGGATACAATATAGGATCGCATGGGGATGCTGAGGAAAATTAGCTATGAAAAAATTTTATGAGTAGTCATGATGAACAGTGAAGTTTGGGAAACCGTGGTCTGCAAGATATACATGCAACCCCGGCAGATCGTGAAATAAATATAAAAAAAATAGACACAAATAAACTCACCCATTTTTTTGGGCAGCAGATATACATCACTTTTGTACCTGTTGGGGGGTGCATTAAACAGCTCTATTAATGCCAAGGCCTGTGTCGAGGCAGTGATGGAGACGACAAAAGATGGAATGGTAGAACAGCTCAAATTCGCTAACCTTCCCTAAAAGACAGCCAGAAAAATAAATTAACACTGAATCAAATTATAAACAGCAAAACAAATTCAAATAATGGAATAAGAAAACAAAATCAGGTTGAATAAAAATTTTCAATGACTTGGGAGTCCCTGTGCTCCTTTGGCCCACACATTAAGATGCCACTGCATTTAATAATGACCAAAAGTCAGTCGAGCTTGGTGCCTATTCTTGTCTCCTCAGAAATGTAGTACACATACTGCATTCTAGAAGGAAAACGAGCCCATTGTCAACAAGGACCACTGCCCAGAAACACGACCCTATGATTAGTGGTGCACTCAGTCACTAACAAAGGTGATTGTTAGCACTTTCCTAGAACCTAGGTCGTTGAAGAACTGTTGAAGAACCAGGTAAAAATATACTGTGGGGGGGGGGGGGGGTTTCACGAATTAAAATTTAAATGTCCTTTCCCAAACTTTTTTGATTCGTGAACCTTTTCCGAAATAAGAGGAAGCCTAAGCACCAACACCAGATGGTCCAAGAAATACAGTTATTGCAAGGGACATCAGATTTGGCAAGCTTGAAGGGACACCAGTGACACACAATGTCCAAGATTGAACTAGTATATGCTAACCTATCTCCATTCTTTTTTAAGCTACCTTATTTTTAAGCTGCTTCGATTAAGCGGGTGGCGGTGTGGTTGCTCATTTGTTTCCTTCAGAGCTCATGTAACTGCCCTCCCACGAAACTTCTGGTTAAGAACCACTGGTTCCAGTACACATAAAAAACTAAAACTGATCAGCAATGAGTGATGTGCAAGAAGAAAAGATTGAAATCGAATTAGGGTAATTTTTTCGTGTAAAACATACATGCAGTAACAGTCTTTCAGAAAAACTTACCTCAGCAAGTAAAATTATACGTTTCCCATTCGGCCATATTATGTGGTCAACCTGAGAACGTACTTTTTCCCATGTCACATCTGCTGAACGTAGGCTTTGCTGAAAATAAAAACAAAAACAAATTATCAATCCATCAAATCCAGACATGATTTTATGAAGTTAAGTCTCCGAGAGGAAATTTTAAGGACCCGATTCAAAGTCAATAAAAGTGTGACACAGAATGTTGTACTACTGCATAAATCAATGGTCTTCAATCTTTAGTTTACAACTGAAGACCAGCAGAAGGGGGAGAAATGGTTTGCGAACAGTTGAAAAAGTAAATAAATGGAAGAAATCATTTGTTTGTGGACCACAGAAAAAAAAAAAAATACACAAACAAGGAGCAATAATTTATGGACTGGCAATATATACATAAATAAGAGAAATATAATTTGAAGATCGGCCCAAAATTAATAAACAGTATATTACAAATACAAATACAACGCCACAACAGGCAAATTGCCCAACGAGGTGGCTGACTTAAGAACATCATGGATCCCCGAGCCCCTACCTACTACTGCTACACCACACATGCACCCCCCCCCCCGTGCGGAACCCCTCCCCAACGGATCGGTACATGCGGGAATGTGCGTGTACGTGTAGTGCAACCTGACGTAAAGTTTGTTTCTGTGTAATGCTTGTTATGTGTAGTGCTGCCATCTGCCCCCAGTTTTACTAACTATGCGTGAAGTGTTATGGTTGAATGATTTACCGTTGTAGGACTGTTGCTCTCTGTGGCGAGACTTTTTAACGGGGAGATCGGCTCGCATTTGCGCCTTGAAGTTGGGAACCACAGAAAACCAACTTCAGCCGACCACCACTGTGGGGTTCGAACCCGGATCCTCGCATCACGAGTCCGGCACTATAACCACTCGACCACCACAGCGGCACCACATATATTGAATGTATTTGATTTATTAAATCTAAAATTATGTAGCGGCTGCATTGGGAAAAACGTTTTCTGGACCAGTAGGGCATTCTCATGAACTGGCACTGGTTTGTGGACTAGCAGTTCAAGAACACTGGTATGACTATACTAAATAACCTTTCAAACAAGATGAACATTCTGCTCACTCTATAGAGTGAAAGTATAAGTCCAAAACGCCTGAAGACGGCCCAGATTGGAAGTATGGGTATGTTTTGGATTTGTGAAGATCTTGTCAGAGGTGAAAACCTGAAAAACATGTCCAAGTTTCATAGAAGGGTGAGGAGAAAAAAAGATTAGTAGAGACTTGGACGACTCTATTTTGGGGAAAAAAACAGTTGTGAAAGAGTTAAACATAAGCCGCTTTGCTGAATTCATGAAGCGTGGATAACTCTTTTAGAGGTTTACATTACAGAACAGTATCTGGGTTTTGCCAGTGTTTTTGTCTGATAATTAACATCTGTAATCCTTACATGTTGTAAAACACGATATAAAATCAGTGTCCTTTTCAAAGGAAGAAGCACTCGTACTGTATTAATGCTTTTTGCACATTGATAGAAATCACTAGGTAAATACTCTTTAAAATGTCATATCTTTTTTAATGCAGTGGGCTTTATTCAGATTTGTCAGCAAGTACAAAGTGCAGTCAAACCTCTTTTTGGCAGACACCGGCGGGATAAAAAAATTTGCTCGCAAAAAAAAAAAAAAAGGTGACCATTAACCAGGGGTTTGAAATACATACTTTTATTATATATAGAGAAATTATTATTTGGCTGTGAAAAGACGGGGTGATCCCATCTGAGGGGTGTCCATTCAGAGGGTTTTTACTGTATAAGAAAAAATATTCCATTGAGAAATAAATTTTACAATATATCTAGGCTTGTCAACGCTAAAATAAGAGGTTTTTAAGGAGGCGAGATGTCTCGACAATGCTTTTTAAAGGATTAGGAATCGACAATGCTTTTTAAAGGATTAGGAATCGACAATGCTTCTTAAAGAATTAGGAATCGACAGTGCTTCTTAAAGGAATAAGAATCGACCATATGACCTAGGATTCCTCTGAATGAACACCAGGACTATGCCACTGGCCTTATACTGTTGCTGCAATGTCTCCCAGTGCAGCTTTCTGGCAGAGTCTGCAACCAAATAGGTGTTTGTTAGTCTGAGTGTGTATCTAGTGTTGTGTCAGATTTTTCTGAGCTGCCATCTATATTGAAGAAGTGAAGTGAAATGATTGAACTATTTATACTATTGTAGGCCTCTTGCTCTCTGTGGTGAAACTTTTTTGAGACTGGTAAGACTTTCTCTGAGGGAGAACGGGGATATTGTTTTGCATTCGCACCTCAAAGTAGGGAGAACCACAGAAAACCAACTTCAGCTGACCGCCACTGTGGCACCAATGGAATTGGAACCCAGGTCCTCACAATGTGCATCCTTATGACCATTCAACCAACACAGCTATTCTTTGTGATTCCAAAAACAGGCGTTGTTTCGTTTATATGATGCAAAGAAATGAACTTGTATTTATTTTAGTGTTGTGTTTTTACATGCAAGTAATCCTTGAATAAAAACTTTGAACACGTTTAAATAAGAATGGTATTTTTAACATTTTACTTGAGTTGACTGACTAATTGCAAAATTGACTAATTGCATCATTACAAAACTTAAATATGATGTTCCGCAGTATATATTTCCGAGATTATAAAGTAAAATCTAAGGTCTATTTGAGTGTAACTTATGAGCATATCGTGCAATCCTGTAAATTTTAGTTCATAACCTGCACCATTACTAGCTGAATGTACTATGAAAATAACAAAACATTCCATTCTACATAATGTTTTTTTACAATTATGATTGGAATATCACGTGAATTTTGCTTAAAAGTTAATATAAAAATGACTTATTCATAGAAAATGACACGGGTAGTCTAAAATTTATGACTGTTTTCATCATTTTGGGACATCTATCTGAAAATTTAAATATCATGTCGTATCTATCAAAAAAAATGTTATTCACATGTTCCCTGTAGTGCCATTTTAAAGAAAAGTGACAAGAAAGGTAATCTGATACCTCGTGAAAATACTAATTATCCTTCGCTTTTTGTATTAGCCAAATTTCACTATATTTATATTCAAACAAGAAACTTACAACATCGATTTCTGTATTAGAATGACCCATGTTGCATATAATACAGCCATTTTTCATCTTCTCCATGTGCTCTTTTGTGACAACATTTTTGTTTCCTGCGTGATGCAAAAAAAAAAAAAAAAAAATAGGTCAAGTCCTTTCAACACACAAATAGAGAAATATATTTTCAAAAAGACAGAGAAAGATGGAAATTCGGCAATTGTTATCAAATGAAAGAGAAAAATACATCATCACAGACATACTAAAACATCCAAATTTAATGACCTAAATTATTTTGTGGGCATTGGAAAATATACAGAGTGTTCTGTTAATGGACCGACAAACTCAGAAGGTTGTTAGTAGCAATCAAGAGGAACGAAAATTGCAGTGGAACATGGTGTCGAGAACCATGTTGAGAAGGTGAAAAATGCATGCAGGCTCAGTCCAGAGGAGACGAAAGGTGGATCTCAATCTGTGCGACTTTTTCCCTATGAGGTCACCTTAAATGACTCATTTATGTGACACCTGTGGACACACTGGAGGATCTCATAGCACGGGTTGCCGTCGCTGTCGCAGACATCAAAAGCATACCTGGTATCTTCAAGCGCGTCCGGAATAAGTAAGAACGGCCAATTCAAGTTTTTGAACCAAGCCAAGTTTTTCCCAGTGACTTCTCAAGTTACCTCTTTAGACTTTTGGTTATCCAATATAAGAGCTCCTGGAATCCCAAGCTGGGTCTCATCCACCATATTTTTGCAAAATGTGGTATCTATATTATTGCTACAGTTAATAGCTATGTGTGTGTGTGTGTGTGTGTGTTCCCTACAGCTTTCTTTTTTCTAAATGAACAGACGTCACTTTGAAGAGAAAATTGGTTTTGCTACTAAAATGGACGGAAGATAAATTTTTGCTTGTTATATTCCATGTGTGTTATCCAATCATGCTTTAACAAACAACCAGACTAATGCCTCATGTTTTGAAAGAAACATGTTTATAAATAAAGATGCAACTATAAAATGAAAAAGAAAACTAACCTGTTGCAGTGATTAGAATGTCGATGTTCCTAACAACTTCATTGATCTTCACTACCCTGAATCCATCCATGCTGAAATTGAATTAAAATGACTTGTCAGATATGTGAGAGAAACAGTGTTTCCGGGGACAGGTGCCACAATGTGATGGGAAAAACAAGAAAAATATATATTTTCAAAATAAAATTCCCACTTTCAAATGTCGCACTTTCAACTTTGTCTCGAGACAAAGAGAGGTTCTAGACTATCTTGTATACAGATAGATTAATGTGATCAAATTGGGACTCAGAGTTTCTGATAACAATCAACAATTGTAAAACTATATCCAAAAAAAAAAATCATGGTTGTAAGTACGATGACCATATGTCTAGTTTGGTCAAACGGAATGTTTTCTTTCTCATATAAAAACTTCAATTCATGCATTGTTTAGTCAACTGAGGAGTGGGGGAGGAAATGAGTCTGGTTGAACCTTTAGCTTCAAAATACGCAAAAGGAAAAATATTTTTGACAGAAAAAGAAATCGATATAATAAAAGTCATGACAATTATAAACAAATTTTTTCCCCATGATACTGGTCAATTCTATACTTAGTGAAAAGGATAACAATACCCAAATGATAACATTATACATAATTTAATAAAAGACCCATCTATTGTATTTCATTCCATAAAACACCTGTTAGAAAATACAGTGAAAATTCTATGACCCAAAATTTTGATGCACTCGAAGCCCTGTAACACAAAACCAAAGGAGCACTAAAAGTATGGAGTGATCAAGAAGTAAAAAATTAATTTAAAAAAACCACACAAATCTACATAAAAAGTGCAGTTTGCATCAAAATGTGAAAAATGACAGTTTCTTAATAGAATAAAAATATAGTGATCTCTCATTTATAGGACGATTTTCTGCACTCCCGGTTAAATATGTAGGTAAATAATGCTATTTACTTAAACGCCCCCTCCTCTCTCTCACATATGCATCTTTTTTTCTTGTTTCCGTGCATGAATGTATAAGTGAGAGATCAATGTAGTTTAAGATTTCACTCTCAAATGATGCTGTATCATGGGAAAAATCAGCATAACTCATAAAATGCAAAACAAACTGTGCATATTTAATGTTCATAATGCTGTGTTGAATAAAAATATTTTTTAAATTTGAATTTGAGCAGTAGCTCAGATTCTGTATCAAAAATGCTCAATTTCAACCAGGGTTGTTTGGTTTAAACCACGTTGGTTTTAACCAACTGGTTTTTTTAAAAAAACCACTTTGGTTTTTTTCAAAAAATCAGATAAAAGTGGCCTAAATATCATTTTTTTCCCTGAAAAATATCATATTTGTTCATTATTAGCCAAAATGTTTCATTTTTACCTTATTTTATATCCTTGGGGTACATTCTGACGGTATATCTTTAAATGACATAAGATTTTATAAGTGGTTTTTTTCAAAAAGTCTCATAAAAGTGGCCAGAATATATATATATTTTTCATATGAAGTATCTTAGTCATTTAAAGTTATATATAAAAGCCAAAATTTCTCATTCTTACAACATTTTCTAACCTTTGGCTACATTCTGATGCTCTATCTTTAGCAAATTCATGAATAAGGATTGCATCACACATCTAAATGTAGTGGTGTATTATCTCACAGGGTTTCTTTTTCCGTTCACAAAGAAGCAGCTACAGTAGTGACACCATCATGCTAGGGGCAAGTGGTCCTATAATCCAATAAAGACACCAGCTGTCCTTGAAGGACAAAGACTAGTGTACTAGTTGTTACATTACCTCACATACATTTTCATTCCCATAAGAAGTAGCACATCTCCTACTGTATATCTCCCAGTCTTAATATATTCAATAGTTGTTTTTTTTATAATTTCACACACACACTGTTAAGCCCAGTTAATCAAGGTTCTACTGTATAGTAGTAACAGATTTATAAAAAATAATCAGCTATATACAGGGTGATTATAATTTAAGTTTTGATTCCAAAACTATACAATAAGTACTGATCGAAATGACCTGAAAATTTGCATGGATACTCCTGAAGCAATGGACGTTTCTTTCGCAAAAGAAAAAAGTGCAAAATGTGCAAGTAGACGATGCTGTACTTGGCCAGGAGTATAATCTATTTTGTGCAACCACATCATTTCGGCACTTCCACAGCATCAGTGTGTGGATAGAACTTCTATCAAGATGCACATTGCAATACCAGCAAAGCAGCTGCTGAAGACCCATTTTGACAGGATGCACCTTAACCCTTGCAACTTCTGGCTGTGGGGGTACCTCAAAATGTTATAAACAGTGGTCAGATTGTAAACTTTGGTGAATTGTAATCTCCAGCACATTCCCTATATGTTAGAAGTTCCTCATTCCTCAGGAATATGAACGGGGGAAAGGGGACGCGTTTGGTTTAATAAAGCTGAATTGCAAGCACATCCACATTATGACCATGGCATACTCCAATTCTGCTGTTGAACAAGAATATTTGTGCTTTCAGCCTCATAGCCAGAACACGCGGTTGACAACATATTTAAAATTTTTTGAGTAAGTTGTAGTTATTTGTTCAATTACTTAATTTTTTTTGTGATGTTTCCGTGAATTATGGACTCGTGCAATGCTATAATTAAGTTATAATTTTCCCATGACTGGCTATCGTTTCCATTCTGCAAGCAAATTTCCCACGTGTTGGATGATGTCATTAATTTTACATTTTAAAGTATTTTTTCCCCTTTATCAAATAAAATTGAATTTTTTCAGGAATATTCATGTCAATTTTCAAGTCATTCTGACAATCGCTCTTTTTTTACAGTATTTTGAAATCAGAACCTTAGTTATAATCACCCTGTATATCGTAAATCATCGTTAATTAATCTGCATTATTTATGCTTCATTAAATGCATTATATTCACCTAATTTATATTACTTTTTGCAAAATAGCTTTGTAATTAAGTATACTGAAAGTAACTGGAGAAAAACCTTTATACATTATATGATTAATAATAACATTAAAAGAATTTTCAAACACACAGTAATCCATTGAGTTAAGCAAAAAATAATTAAATGGCAAAATGGTTTTTGTTAAAATGTAATAAATATTTATTGATTAATTAGCATGGGAATAGTGTTAATTGCATTAATAAACATTTTATTTTAGTTAATTATTACAAGTTTGAATGATTTTTCAGAAATTTCATTGTTTTTAATGTTAATACTATTTAAAACAAAAAAAACGGTTTAAACCAAAAAAACCTGGTTTAAACCAAAAAAACCGGTTTTTTTACCAACCCTGATTTCAACCCAATCTGCTAACATAGATTATGGGAGGGTCTCAATACTAACCTACCTATGACATGACCAAGACATTTCTGGAGTGACTGTATTGGAAGGCAATATTTGAATCAATTGCATTACATTGTGTTTGGCTGCAAACAAGCATGTCAAAATGAAAAACAGTTCATTTGTAGATCTAGAAAAACAAGTTTTGCAAATGTTATTGATCTTTTGTGTCATCTACAACCTACATCAAACGTGGGCATCTGGGAGTGAAATTTTAAACTTTACACAACCTATCAAAAAAAAAAACTATGTTGCAATAAACATTTTGTTTAAAATCTCAATTTACGTCAATTTGCTGATTTTTTTTCTTCTAATTTTTAAAAATGTGTCAAGGACTTTTCACCCACCCTGTATCTTAGAATACCCAAAAAATTTTATATTAATAGAAATAACGAAAATTTAATTTAGAAAAATAGCTTCTAACACATTGTAGGAAGGAAAGGGCATAGGTCCTTTTTTCATTTGACATTGACAGTGGTTATGAGAACGATAACTTACCATGCCTGCAAAGCACAGATGGGGTCGATTTCTGTCACATACACTATAGAACCCATTCCTTTCAGAGCAGAACAGCAACCTTTGCCGACCTGAAAATGAGACATCAACTTATACAACAATTTTTTTCTCTCTCCAATAAGAGAGCTATTTCATGTCGGCTACAAAATTGATTCATGTCGGGGGAAAAAAAAAAAAAAAAAAAGGGCATCAATCAAAAAATATCTTATATAGGAGAGCCGAGAATATTTTTCTTGAAGAAAACTATTGAAAAAAATATATATAAAGTGCAGTGAAACCTCTTGCTATAATAATACTCCATATAACGCTAAATCCTTCAACAAATATAATTTTTTAAGCCTTAAATGCTTAGCTTTGCATATGTGTTGGGTTCTTTAACATTTCATTACTGCAGCCAGTTTAAAGATAAAAATAAAGGATTTACTCAGATTCTATAGCGTTCATCACCATCATACCCTATGAAGTAGCCTTCAATGGCTTTGTTGTGCCTTTTTCTCTTATTCTGAAGTTTAATGTGAGTATAAAACATTAATCTTATCACATGTAAGTGTTTTAACATCATCCCATACAAGAGCAACATATCTTGGCCGAGAATAGATGGAAGGGATACACTCCAGCTCCCTCTTATCATTGAGATGATTTATTGATAACCATATACAACCTCTGACAATAAAGTTAGGTGAATGAAGTCAGAACAGCCGATCTGGTAACACTGGTGAAGCAAAACGCTGCACATGCGTAGCAGCAGGTGTTGACCATCTGCCGCCACTGTTGTTCAGTTGAGCGTCATTTGTGTTCCGTGAAAGACTTGTTTTACAAAGCGCTTGTTTAGTGCGTTTGTTCTTAACTAAGAACAAGAAAACGAACGAACAAAAGATCAATTTAAAGTTTTGTTTTAAGCTTGGCAAGACACCAAAAGAAACTCACGCGATGCTGGTACGTGTTTATGAAGGTCAAGCACTGTCCATGAAGTGTGTGCATAAGTGGTTCGCCCGTTTTAGAGAAGGCCAGGAAAGTGTTTTTGACAACCCCCGTAGCGGAAGACCGGCGACCTCTGTCAGTGATGAAAACATTGAGAAAATTTTGACCCGTTTCATGAAACGTCTGCGCAGGGTACGACCTCAGTACGCACGACAAGGTTCATGGTTTCTTGTTCACAACAATGCTCGCCTTCACACAGCCAATATCGTCAAACAGTTCCTGGCAAAAAAGGGGGTGGTGCAAATTGAACATCCACAATACTCGCCAGATCTCAATCCTTCAGAATTCTTCTTATTCCCACGACTCAAACTCGCTTTGAAAGGAAAGAGATTTGACAATATTCCTGACATCCAACAAAACGTGACGAGGCTTTTGAACTCCATCCCAAAAGAAGACTTCTTGGAAAGTTTCCAGGACATGTATAAGAGATCTCAGGAGTGCATAGTAATGAGAGGTGACTATTTCGAAAAACAGTAAGGTAACTTTCGTTAACATTTCATCTATGTTAATGTTACAGGACTATTCACCAAACTTTATTGTCAGAGGTTGTATGAAGAGGAATAAACTTTTTCCCTTCACTTCAGCATTATTTTTCTTTTATTTTTTGCTAGTTAAATGAGTTTTTACAAAAGTATCAAATGCACAAGGAAACTCCTCTTTTACAGACGCTACCAACAGGACAAAAAAAAACCATATGAAGGGTGAACATGAAACAGGGGTCTGTGTGACCCATATCTTTTTTCTGCCAATTTCTAAACATTTTAATATTTTAAAGCATGGTGAAATATTTCTTAGAACAGTTATATCACAAAGAATTAAAAGTGAAAAAAAAAAAAAATAAGTTAATACATTTTTATTGATAATTAAAGCATTCTGTACAAACACCCTCTTTTGATGTGCGCCAGTGTGAAGGCAACTCGAGACCGGGAGGTTTGTATTTTCTGCATTCCCAATAGAATTTCAGTGTAACATCACTTCTAGGTTTTGAATAGGATGAATGAGTGTGATCTTGATTAATTTTTTTCTCACTTGGAAATACCTGATGATTTTTCTGAAGGATTCAAAAACAAAGCTTGTCGATTTCAATATGAAAAAATTCACACAATTTCAGTCCTGTGAAAATAAGTATCTGTAAGCAATGAGTTTTCTCATAAAATACTTTGTCCCATTCACGAGGAAGGTCCCACAATATTTCATACACTTCCATCTGCAGTAGTTTCTTCGCAACCAATAAACAGGACATCAGTGAGACTCAGATATTTATGGCCATCAATTGACCTGTGTGTGTAAGCCTAGGTAAGGTTGAATTTGTGGCTTTAATGTGGTTTGCATTTAATCTTTCCGGTAGCATTTTATTTTGTATCAGCTGAGGCATAATTTCATTCTGATTCCCCCATCCATCCATCTACATTGTCGCAAAGCATTTACTTCGCAAATGTTTCGTCTAGCGCAGTTTTCATTCTCCTTTGAATTCTCATCATCAGTACTGCTGCCTTCAAAGCTTTTCTCTGGCAATCTTTGTCAACTTCTGAAAATATTTCCTCTTCGTTGAATATCATCTTGCCATTTTTACAGCAATCATAAGGCTGTGGATACTCCTACATGCCAAAACAATTCATCAGAGAAAAACATCAAAATGCTTGATGACAGCTTAGACACCTGTTGATCAACATCTGCAGATACGAAAGGTGAAAAAAAAAAGTCACGAATGGAGGATTACACTGTATTAGATGATCAGAGACTATCAGAAGAGTTTTGACAGTGCAGACTCAGTTTTGACTGTGACAATGCCAGTTATATTTTACAGTGAATGTGTTCTAAAATACATGGGAGGGTCAGTGTGACCCCCTTCCGTATTTTTAGGTATATCTGTTCACATCTCTGTTGCTAAGAAAGAAAATGAAAAAAAGCTTCGATGAAAAGAGAATAAGTACATCATATTTCATGGAAAGTCAAGAAATTTCTAAGCTTTTGGTTCATTCTTACATGAGATAGAAAGAAGGAGCAGAAAGAGTGTGCAAGGTAACGCAGACCGTCTAGTCTAAAAATAAAAGTAAACATTTGGTCCAGGACAGTCATTTCAACTTTATCTGGTGTGGAAGGCGGCAAACCGCATGCACTCAATGTATGTGTGTATGTATATATATATATATATATATATGTGTGTGTGTATATATATATATATACCATTTTTTATGTATTTTCAAAAGCCGCCCCTCCCCCTAAATGACGGGCCTGATTTGGTCATATCCCCCTTCCAGATATTGAAAAAGCTACCAGTTTCTGTGTTATATTGCTGACACTTGAACTATATTTGTCAAAAGTCTGTGTGAAGGAGTTAATTCAGTGTTTCTTGAAGTCTGTATCGGGATAATTTGGAGACATTGATTTGCATGCCTATCCATGCTTTGAAGTGGTTTTTTATAAGTGAAACATCTACTAAGCTATTCTGGAGAGCTGCTGATGAATCATGAATTGGGCAAGGGAGTGATTGAGAATTAGACAGTCTGAGTTCCTTTGACTGTGCCAGACCAGAGTCATTTACAATATATAAGTTTGTATTGAACCCACTAATGAAGCAAACCAAACATTACCGAACTGAGCATTAGAATGTACTTGAAACACAAAAATTTTGGAATCATCAGTTCAATTCACTCATTTCAAATGATTATACAGAAAGGAAAAAAAAGCATTCGAAACACTCACTTCACCATAGCCACAGACGAGAATGTGTTTACCTCCAAACATGACATCTGTGGATCTTTTCAACCTGGAACAGAAAGAAATATATATAGAGTATATATAGATTTATAGATCGTAGCATTCAAGCGTGTACTTAAAATTCTTTTTTTATCACTTTAAAGAACTGAGCCACAAAATATGCAATAGGCCAAGGGTGGACAAATCAGACGCCAGGTTGCCATGGCAACAAAAAAAAAAATTGGTATTGGCACCTAAAATTTTCTTTGTGTGGTTACTAAATTACAGGCTGAGAGCAGCACAAAATGTTTGGAATTTACAGCAGCATATCTGCCAACATGAATGAAAGTCACTATGTCCTAAATAAGTCAAAAGAAGCATTATTTTAGACTGTTTTCTTTAAGTAAAAATTTTTTTTGGTGCCTAAAAAATTCTAGCACCTAGTTTTTTTTGTGATTTGTCCAGCCCTGCAATAGGCATGTATTACGAGTGACAGACGATAAAAAAAAAAAATACCAGCAAGTATCGTCGTAACAAAAATAAAATATTTATTATTTAGAGCTGGCAATAAAATACAATGTCATCAATATACAGGGTATCCAAGAACTCTACGGGCAAAATGAGAGACGTGGTAGTACATGTTGCAATGACTTCTCCGTCTGGGCTTTATGAATGTTACATTTTCAGGACAATTTTTGAAATGGGATTTCGGATCAGAAACCACTTTTTTTTATTAGTTCATATTAACATTAATTTTTAAGCCCCTAATGCCAAAAAAAGTCTTGAATTAACCGTGTAATATTGTTAGAGAGTAAACGCAGGACTTGAAAAATCAAGAAAAATCTTGCCGTAAACCAAATAGTTTAGGAGCAAAGCACATTTCTTTTGCCCGAGATAGTAATCACACCCAGGAAACTTTAGGTACCAATATCAATTGTATCAACCTGTACCTTGGGATTTGTCACTCCCTGGGAAAAGGTACAATATTTTCTCCTTTATCACTGCCTGTGACTGAGATGAAAAAGCTTGTCTCTCCTCATGATGTGGGCAACTTCAGAAGAAGCTTAATGCACACGTTACTCAAACAAGTAGGTTGTATATCTGCTGCAAGGGAAAAGTTTTTTTTACCCATCTCATTTTGGCGGTAATAATTATTTTGGGACACCCTGTAGAAATGTATCAAACTTTTATGTTGTTCATTTTGACTGATCTTGCCGGTATTTTTCATTATGTGCACTCTTTATAATGCATCATATACATATGCACCAAAGAAACATTTCATTAGTACCACTCCTTCCTCCTAAAAACAATGATCGTAACTGGAAATATGAGTTTCGGCTGCTGTGTTGATCTATCATCAGTAAAGTTGTTTTCCATAAATATGATTTTCAGTAGACCATGGGTAATGCCAAGTGTTTTCTTCTTCTAGCCAGATCAACACATCGTCTATAGCAGAAAGCCTTTGCCCAAAGCTTGTGACGTCACTGAAGTTGTCAATTTCACCTATAATCATTGGATATACTGCAAAAGGACGACAACTTCAGTGACGTCAAAGCTTCACATGGAGGCTTTCTGCTATAGAAGGTGTTGGGCCAGACTCATAGTAATGCTGTAATAAGCATCACAAGAATTAATGTGAAATAAAAAACATCCTACATGAAGCTCTAGCAGGTCACACACATATTGTAAATACTTTCGATGAGGCTACTAAAAAGCCATCCTGCAATGGATTAGTGAAACAAATTTTGTTTGCTCAACCATGGAGAGTTTGCGAGAAAAAATCTCTTCCTGTGCTGGACCATTTTTGATACCCCAACCACGGTTTTTTTTCTGGGTCAACTAAACTTTTTTGCATTTCAACTTTGATTCACCTTCCCTCTTCAGAGGCACACATGATAGCTGAAGAGCCATCTGACCATGGGTAAAACAGATGACAAAACCCACTGATGAAGAACATAGTTATTGCCAGTGGAACATTCTATTTTGAAAACATGCCTGGTAAGGTTATTCATGTACAGTCTACAAATAGGGTATAAACCTTCTGTAGCTTAGTAATGCCAGAAAGGGAAAAAGCCACAATGCCTTTTCCCTCAGTAGTAAGACACAAACTTTAACTTAATATTTACAGTTGCCACAGTGTCCAATACCCTCACATTCACAACAGTGGTGGCTACAGGAGTTTATTGCAGTACACTGTGCAGCTAAGCATTTTAGGAATAGGCCTGTATCACGCACACAGACCAGCATTTCAGATAGGTGGTGGTACTAATGTAATGGCTCTTTGGTGTGAGTATGTGTGTACACAATCTGAAATAATGAGTATAAAGACACCTCCTGCCCATACAATTGAAATAAATAATGGGTAGGCTGGTACGCTCACCCTTTACTGCAATAACAGCTGCTACTCTTGGGAAAGGTATGCACTCAATTTTCAATATCTTTGGATTAGGATGGTATGCCATTCTAGCAAAAGAGCTGAAACTAGTTGTGGCTCAGATTTTGGTCATGATGACTAGAGTTAAGGTCAATGCTCTAAGCATGCCGATCCAACTCCTGAACACTCATTTCAAGCAACCAGCTGCATATGGCATGAGCAGTAATAGGTTGGTGCATAATCATGTTGAAACAGATTCTTACAAAACTGGTGGCACAGTATTGAGCCACAGACTGTCAAATACGATATTATGGCTAAATGTGTCATGCACAAGAGCTACAGAGGATAGGCAATACTATGAAAAACCACCACATATAGCCACCGATCATATACGTTAAACTTCAGAGGTGTTCAGATTCTCATGACGTTCAGATAATATAAATGTTATGGTCAATGTCAGAAGTCTAGACACTTCTCAAAGTGGCCAGTTTCTAAAGCCTGGGTCATGGGCAGCTTGACAGAGTGACCAGACTTAAGACTTTGACCATAAACACATACTACAAAAAAAAATTCCAAGCGTATTGAAGCTTATCATTTTTATCATCACTGTCACAATGAATGACACTGGAAATTATAATTGTTCAATCAAAATTCATGATGCAATAGGGGGATAACAGGGAACCAAAGAAATCTGCGACAACATCATACCAGCTTGAGGTAATTTGCAACCACTCCTCTAATAAAAGAGCAAGGTTACCAGAATAATGGCGAGATATCCAGTACCCAAATGTTACAGAAAAGAAATTCAATGAGAAGATGGCAAAAGAAACGAAATAATTCCGCTTCTGAAAGAAACCACAGTGATCCGAAAATTAGTACATCAGTTTGAAAACAGATGAAGAAAAAAGCAAACGCTGAATGAAATTTGTGTTTGAAGAAAAAATTCAAGTTAAAAACTTAGGGAATACACCCTGAAATAAAAATATGTATCATGCAATAATTTTCAAGAGCAGCTTCATCACTGAATTATATTCAAGTGCAGCTCATGAGTTCAAAGTAATAGACAAATTTGTTTCTCAAGCATAAGAACATTGTGTACATTCTGATCATATGACGCACACACACATAGATATCTCCATATGAAAACCACATTTACTTAAATCTTACACAGAAGGTAAACACTCCTGAAACACAAAATGACAACTCTTTATCAATAGACCCAGAGGAGATGAAAAGTTTGAGCCTTATTCATACTATCACCATCACCAAACAGTGAGAAAAAAAGAAAAAATCATTGGATATCTCCTATCCAGTAAGATTACTACTACTCTGAAACAAAAAAAAAAGAAACACACTTAACTTTTTTACAAACTTGAACATAAACTCAATTGTTTATGAAAGGGGGGAATGTTACAAAAAATGGTGTTGCTTGGGTCATAACACTGTTTCGTAAGAATACAAGATTCATAAATTGGAGGATCGAAAACCAAGAAACAACTGTATTAGGATTATATGTCTCTGCCCTACTTAACCCTTTATTTGGCAATGCTGCTCTCAAAAAAGTGCAACATGGTATTCTTATATTTTCAAGTAAAGTCATTGCGTAGTTTGAGCATATTTTTGTATTGATGCTTCTAAGAAACTCCTTAACATTCGATTTTTACTTGTGAGCTGTCCATGAAGTCTCTATGATCACCAGCAGAATGGCTGTACATGTTCCTAATTTTTTCACAAGCCAAGCAAAGGACGGTTTTTGACCCATGCATTTCAGAGAAAAGTATTACATGTAGAAGAGACATATAGCTTGCTTCAACAATGATAGGCAAGTAAATTGCCAACCAATAAATGACATTTTTATATAATTCAAATCTATGTAAATCATATAAATACAGTGTGTTTCCTGGCGTGCAACATCCCATACTTTTTCTAAATATTGACAATAAGGTTTTTTGTCATAGAGTAGCATTCAGGGAACCTCATTTGCTTAATATAACCCCTCAAAATTTTTTTCCCTTGGATATTTCAAATGCTTGCCAATTAAAGGGTTAAAGAATATGATAGGGATATAATAATGGCATTGCCTTAACTACATACAGTCATGAAAGTTGATAGAAATACTCAAACGTTGGGAAATTATTCATACAAAAAAAAATGAACATGAAATGCCTATATAAGGACACTCAAGGGATGAGAAAAAAAATGTATCGTTATAGGTGGAATACACATAGGTTGATTTCTTAATAGTGGCAACTATTTTCTAGGTATATAGTATACATACAAGGTTCTAAGTTTTACAGGCCTTTGATGTAGCCACCAGTGTTGTGTAAAACGTGTTTCAAGCAAATGCAGAAGCCTTTGAATACCACTGGCACAGCCTAATTGCTGGATGAGAAAATTGGGATCCATTGCCTAAAGGATGTCTTCAACTGTTTGGAAGCAAATCCTACGTAATGGTTCCTTCATCTTAGAGATTAGGTCAAAGTTGCATGGACCTTAATCCGAAGAATAGGGGGATTTTTAAAGCGCTTCCCAGCCTCAGTGAATGAACAAAGCAGACACAGCTTCTTCTGTCTGCACTTTTGCATTGTCGTACAGAATGACGGATGGTTATGACAGATTCGAAAACTGAAAAAGGAAGACAATTGTGCAACGCACCCTCAGTAATGTCACATTTATGCAACAGATGGTGCCACTCTGACCATTCTGAATAATAAAAAACTGGCTATAACAATAATTTTTCTCAACTGAAACAACCACTAAAAAAAAAAATTCTGGGAATTTCTATGACTATTGGTCAACGAGTGGAAAAAAAACAAAAACACTCTTATATCAAGGAAGAGATAGTTTCAAAAGGGGAAAAATTTCCCCAGAAAAAGATAACTCGGTAAGTCTGAAAAAAAAGGACAAAAGAGTGAATTTTCCGAAACGTAGGAGGAACTTGAAATGACATCGAAATGGAGGACGTCTGGTAACTCTACACTAAATACATAGATAATTCACATCCAAATTTTACACATATTAACTCAACTTTCAGAAGCTAAAATAATAATAATAATAGTAAAAACACAGCTGCTTCATTCAATATACACACATGAAGAGTTTAAGCACAAGAACACTTACGCATCCAGTATGCTTTCCCTGCAACTGTACAGATTGTCAAATTTTGTCTGTGGGGTAAATTCAGGTTAAAAGAGTTAATTACAGAACTCACAGAATTAATAACACACACAAACACAATTTCAGAATCATTATCAGCTGAAATTCAAAGCGACGATAAGAAAAACTACTCAAACACATAAATAAATGTAGAAGAGATGAAAGCAGCAAAAATAAATAAATTACGTACAAATAATGATGAATTATTACCACATAAGGAAACTGAACTTTTCAAAATCTAAATTTGAACTTACTTTTGTTACAGAATCATTTACGTTCATAGCCGGGACAGTTAATTTCCCAGTCTTGGACAGCTGATAAAGTCTGTGAACACCCGTAACGCTCTCTTCAACGATTCCTTTTATCCCTTTGAACATGGCTGGATATTTTCTCAACATTAAGTGAGTTGCATCCCCGCCGTCATCAAGAATCTGTAATCAATCCATTATTCTGCAAATTTTTCTAATGTAAAAATGATCGGGTTATATACAGACTATAATAAAGCAGAAACCAACAATAAAAGAAAATATCGCTCATCGTATAAGCTGTAACTAATCATCTACAGCAAGGGTTCTTAACTTTTTTTTCAAGGAACCTCAAATAGACAGAATGATCAACTCTGAGTGAAGGGTCTGTTTGGTCATGGTCCAATGAATATATTTAAACTGTTCGGCAGAATAATGGTCTGTTATATTTTTGCAAAATCATTTTTGACTGTTCCATTTCACTTGTTAGGCGTTACTCAAGTCAGTTACTCAGCAGAAACCAATATATGTTGTTGATATGCCATTTTAAGAAGCTGCAATTGTTAAGTTCTATAACTGGAACAACATCTATGTGATCATTGCAACTCAGTTACCTTCCCAGATGAAATAACGTTCTATGTTACTTTCAGGTGAAAAAAATTTTTCCTTTTTTTTTAGCAATAACTTTCATCACGTCACCTTCAAAGTTGGAGAAAACAACAGACCATTGTTCAGCCGAACGCTTCAATTTATAAAAGAAAACTGTAAGTAGATTTGTATGGCCCACTTCTGATGTCCCTGCAACCTGTAGGTTAAGAACCCTTGATGTATAGGTTACAATGCCATATAAAAGGGTTTTTTTTTCAAAGTTGCAAATTTTACCTCACAGGTGTATTGTGCTCATTCAAGATGTATATTTTTTTGAGTTTACCAAAAATATTTTTCAAAAATTTATACATTAATTTTCTTAATAATATAGCAAAAGGAAGATTTTACTCTTTCGGCCTACAGCATATCAAAGAAAGATCTTCTGGATATTAACACTGAGGTGAACTCCAGAAAGTTTCAATAGATTCTAAAAGCAAACACATTCCACTTGAATGCTTCACATCTGCGCTTTTTAAGAGATCTATCTGCTTCGCTCTATATATAATTTGCATGACACTCCCTTTTATTCTACTCTCCCCATAGCTCCCACCCCCAGAATATGTCAGGATAGCAAAGGTGGGAGAGCATATGGCTCCCCGACTGAGAACTCCCCTCCCCCAAATTCATGGCTGAATAAAGATTTTTGTTGGAGAAATAATGATCATTTAAATGTGTGAATTTATTTTTTTTAACTACCAAAAACAATTCGAGATATACAAGTTTGGCCCATTTCATATGCACAGTCTCACCATGTTTGCTTGCCAGCTATCTGCATGCACACACTTATCTATGCACCACCAGAAGTCATCTTCAGATTCTCCTTTCCACGCATATACAGGTACTCCTGTATGTATGGGGGAGAAAAAAAAAAAAACAGACCAATATATAAATATTCTGAACTAAAATTAATTTCAGAATGTGAATCTTGGGATTTGATTTATCTTTTCAATAAAAAACCGAATAGACATTTATTGCAGAGCCTCAACAACAGGAAATCCTTAATTGATAATACAGCATCTACAGCAGAGGTAGCCAAAATTCGACATGCGTGCCACGTAATGGTATTGGGAGTGGCACAAGAACGCTTTTCAAAAATTAAAGAAATTCTATTCAATTTTTCACTCTCGAAGATATTCTCTCCAACTTTTAAACAATCATTTTCTTATGAATTATGGTCTTGTAGTGCCTTCACATAAGAAAAGTATATATTTTTTTCTAATTAATACAAGTTAAAACCATTAGAAGGTTAAATAATTATCACTATGCGATGACATTCTATTCAATGAACTTCTGTTCGGTTTTTCAACTTTGAACATGTTGATGAACGTCTCATGTATATCAGATTTTGGATGGTCTACATGAGAGATATGCATAGTACAATAATTACATTGCATATCCATGAATTCTTGGTGTGGGGGGGGGGAGACTAAGCCCTCTTAGGAAGTTTATTGGAGAGGGGAAGCCTAAGACCTCGGGTTCCAGTGTCTATGACCCCAACACGGTGTAGGTGAGATGAACTTTTCTACAGATGCATGTATACACACAATCAGCATTGCAATAATCAAATTTAGCCTATGACTAAAATAAAAACAATTTAGAACTTAAAATAATGACAAGCTAACAATTTTACGAAAATAAGAGGACAGCCAAACAATATTTCGTGGGAACAGAGAGAATTGTGTCCTGTAAAAACGGGATGCATGTGGTCTTATATGTTAAAATTCGGAGTGGCATGCCCACAGAAAATAATCTTGATTGTGCCACAGCTTGGAAAAAAGTTGGCCACCCCTGATCTACAATTTTAATCTATGCTTAGACAACAAATGCAGTGAAATTCTTAGTCTTAGTTCCTGAATTCAAATTTATTTCCTTTGATTAAAGGTAGATTTAGCAAAACATCAGAACTGGCAAAATACCACCAACCATATAACGTCAAAACAGTATTACCTAACTTGGTAGACATACCCTTCCAGAGTAGATGACAGAACATTCAAGGGTGAATGAAATATAATCAGTAATGGTGAGAAAACCCCCCAAGTTAAGTAACAAAAAGTTGCAAAACATCAGTTATTGCACAACATGGAAAGAAGAAAAATTATAGATTTTTTACATATTTATAGAAGTACATACACCTACCAGTCATTTCTACATTTCCTATGCATGTCAAGAGGTATAAAGTGGACCATGCCCCCCCCCCCCCCACATCCTGGAGCAGGATCCTAGGCTGAGGATCTTTCACCGGGCCCCTTTATGATGAATTTATAGTGTGAAAAAGTGATGAGGGTCGTCCAAGGCCCTGCTAGCCCCACCTTTGTGGGATACCAACCTCACAATAATTGGTTAAAATAGCATACAAAAGTAATTTAAATTTTCGGTCATCTTGGAGAGCCCCTTCATACTCCCCTGCATATGCCTGTGGTATAGATGACCAAAAGAAATATGAGAATCCGATATATATTCTTTTTATTTATTTCACATGAATTGGGTCTTCAGACATTCCATCAGAGAAATATTAGCTACTTGATATAAACTGACCTGTTTCTGCGACTGCAGCTGCAACTTCATTCTGTGAGGAAAAATTATATTGCATCAAAATAAGTATTTCATTTTTAACCCTATTATAATAAACTACGATTTCCATATAACTAGATACAGTTGGACCCCGATTTAACAAACTCCGAGATTCAACGACTTCCTCGATTCTATTTTTTTTTTCTGAAATGCTGGCAAAAAATAGAGGTCAAACCCCCTAATTAATGTATTAGAAACCTTGATATAACAAATATTTTTTGAACAATACAATTTTTTTCCCTTATTTCTCCTCCCTCAAAAACCACAATTTGAAGATTTGACTTCCAAGGAATTGGCCTTCAGCCCTTCCTTAGAGACAAACAAAAAGTGGGAACAGGAATTTGTTCCCTTTTGAGTAAAGGAGATAATGTAAATGGGAAGGTTTCAGTCATCTCGGTATACATCAGTACCATAAAACATTGTGCTGTCTGCATGTTTAGAAAAAAAACGAGGTTACGTCAAGTTTGTGCTCTGTTTTAATGAGTAAAGAATGGCAGGTCATTTGAAAAGAAAATGTTCTTCGATTAGCAAAAAAAAAAAGTAAAATTTCAACAGAATTTGATAAAAATTTGGGATGTATCAAACAAACTTCTATCAAAGAAGTTTTCATGCATCCTGACTTTATTCTTAAACTGATGAATTTTATTTTTACATGCTGTCACAAAAAAGTGCAACCATAACCCTCAAAGTAAGTAGGCACTAGCTTTTAAAATTTGCTGTTTTGAGTGCATTTACGCTCCTTATCAATTTGACCCCCAATTTAACAATTTCCTTGATTTAATGAATAAAATTGTCAATTTGTTCCAATTCATTGAATCAGAGTTCAACTATATTTTGTCATAAATATTTCTTATGCTCGTTTTGATTTTTGACTATATTTTTTTATTGTAAGGCCGGGATTACACTATAAAAGTTTTATATAAGAATTTTTACAAAACATTTATAGTGTAATACAGGCCTAAGCCACATATTTTGTTAAATATTGCTACAAAAATTTACTTGCACAAAGTAAAGAGAAATAATCATATCCAACTTATAAGAAAAATCACAAAGAATGAAATTTGTAATATAACTGACTAGCACTGTTACCCGCTGCTTCAGTGGTGTAGATTTCATAATCAGGAAATTTTCCTTATGACCTCTTCAGGTGTTGCATTTTAAAAAATCCCTCCTTAACAAGTCTCTACATTACAGACTAAAACCACTGACTAAATTCCACATTTATAGCTTCAGTAGTTTTAGTTGAGCGATAGTCAGTCAGTCACTCAGATTATGTAATTTTATATGCTACCGATGGATTTGGTATTCTCAAAATTACTCAGCGATGATTTCCCCATATAACATTTTAACCCCCTCATGACATCCTTGGGGGGAGTTGAATTTCCATAAATTCCATCTTAGTGGGTCTCTGTATAATACTGACTAAACTTCATATTTATAGCAGCAGTTTGGGCTCAGTGATGATTGCTACATATAACCTTTGACACCCTCCCATGACTCCCATAGAGGTTGAATTTTGAAAAAATCCCTTCTTAGTGAAGTGGTTTGAGCTCAGTGATGACCCTACAATATAACCTTTTAACTCCTATTTATGAAACACCCTCTTCCCACAGATGCTCCTTAGTGACTCCCTTAGAATGAAATGAAAAACTACTGATGAAATTTCATATAGTTTCAGCAGCTTGTGAGCTTGGTGCAATTTCTCTAACTTTTGAACCCCTTAGAGGTCGAATTTTGAAAAACCCCTTCTTAGTGAGTCATTATATCATAAAACTACTGACCAAATTTCATATTTATAGCTTCAGCAGTTTGGCTCTGCATGTAATTTCTCTATATAACCTTTATGACCCCCCCTCAAGGTCAAACTTCGAAAAGCCCCTTCCTAGTGAGTCTTTACATTACGAAATGAAACTACTGATTAAATTTTGTATTTATAGCTTCAGCAATTTCGGCTCAGTGATGATGAATCTGTGAATCAGCCAGTTCAATTTTAAAAAGGCTTTCAACTGAGGAGTTTCTTAAATCTTCAAGGAAGTGAATTCAATAAATGGGGGAGAGAGAAGTGCATTATGGGAATCAGTCAGGACATGTTATTTTATATGTATAGATAAAGAAAAATCAAGGATGGTAGCTTCGGTTCATATATTTAACAATGCTCACAGTGAGCAAAAGTTAGTTGAGTTTTACCCAGATGAATCACAATAAAATAAGTCAAAAGGAAAGAAAAAAATAGAGGAATCTAACCTGAGTTGAATATATGTTACAAGCTGCCCACCTCACACTGGCCCCTAAGGAAATTAATGTCTCCACCAAGACCTGCATGAAAATAAAAATAAAACGAAAGCATTCAGAGTAAGACAATAGCAAAATTGAATGTTATGCTAAAAGACTTGCGAAGATACTTTTGAAGTTACATTAACAAACATAAACTTTAGTGTGGCGTTACAAACACACCATGGATGGCATGTACATGTTAAGGTAAATGTGATAAATCACTGAAAGAGATCATAAATAATCTGCAATTATTTATCTGCAATTATCTACAAAATCACTTGAAATAAGCGCGCACGATTATTTTCTCTCTCTCTCGCACACGCACACACCCCCCCCCCATAAACCAAAGTCATGATCACTATAAACAAATTTTTTCCCATGTTATGATATATCGTTCCATTCAATACACCTTAGAAGGGATAACAATACTCACACACAAATTATATTATCTATGATCCCAATAAGTGGTTGTATCAGTAATATAAGCTCAACTTAAAAAAAAATGTTTAAAAGAGATACTTACAGCTGTTTGGGCATTGATATGTGTGCAACATACAATTTTTGCTCCTTTTAAAGGTTTCTCCGCTACAGCTCTCTGCCTCAAGGCCACAATGCCAGGCATTTCTGGAGAGAAAAAAACCCAATAAGACTTATTCCAACACCATTGCGTCTGCTAATATAACAGTGAGATCACAAATATAAGACAGGTAATGAATCTCCATACATTCTCGTAGATTTCAACTCAATTTCTCTATTATCTGTTTAACACCATACAAATGATCTCAATGGCATTAGACATTGAATTATATAATGAACGCAAGCAGAGCAGCAACTGGATACTCGTCACCCAGGATAGGAATGCATTTTGGCCTTCTCCCTCGCATTTAATCCAGTGTGAAATTATTAAGAGGCAAAGGTGAATCCAGTGCCTTCCGTTGGTGCTGAGCTTCTTCCTCCCCTACTCCCCCCCCCCCCCAAAGCTCTGAGCACAAGTGGTTTTATGCTTCTCACAATGTCCAAATGAGCAAACAAATTTTGTTTGCCATGATATAAATCCAGAATGGATATTCAACTAGGTTCAAATCACCAATGTTTAAGGATATTGGACATAGATATTATAAGGTGTACTTAGTATATACTATAAGTTTTTGTATTTCTGTACATTTACTAATATACAGGTTCTACCACTTTTACTCAATATGACATATAGGAAATGGAAATCATATATACAGTATACTCTCGCTAATCTGGGCATTTATCAGACCTTGGCATGCCAGATTACCAAAATTGCCAGAAGTTAATTTTGCAAAAGTATAGTTAAATAATGTAAACTTCTATGCACAAGACACAGTGACATGTTTCCTTTTCCATACTGTGGTGATCTCTGATCCTAGACACCACACCTTATGAAAAATATCAAAATATCGTGTGACATCATCTTCCTCATGGCAGCATACCTGTTTCTCGACTGCGGTACTATACTGACAAACCAGTCACGGCCCAGGCTCTGTCCCTCCAGGGATATAAGCCTTTTACCCTTGCGGGTTGGGTCGCGCTGGGGAGCGCGGCACTATACCAGCACAGAAAGGGAAATTCCTCCCAGTATGAAAATCAGCGTAGATGGCACTTGATCCCTCCTGCTTGGCTGCTTTTTTGATCTGACTGTGAGAGTGAGCACTGCTGGTGTGCTTGGAGTTCTCCACCTATGGAAGCGACTTGCCAAGTCATAGCTGAGGTCCCTGAAACATGTGGATCGAACTTCTCTTTTCTGAGGACCATCTCCACCAGAAGTTGCCTACCCTGAATTACTGTCAGATTGACTCACCATGCCGACCTGTCGCATTCCACTAATTTATTGTTGTTCTTATTGAACTCATCCTCATCAGATGGATTAGTTGTACTTATGGTAGCCTATCCACTCATAATCGTCGATCGCTCTTCGCTGCGATCAGGCCCTACATACTCTACAAACCTTTTCAATCCAGACTTGCCAAATTAACTGGCCATCACTTGTCTGTTCAGAATCTTTTGATTGTTACGAAACCAAATGATTGAAGTGTCTCGGAAAAAATCTTTTCAGTCCAACAAAAAAGCAATTTTAATATTTTTGCGGTTTTCAAATATGATTTTCAGCAACATTTAAAACAATTTTTTCATAACTCAAAGCTATCTTAACAAGCCTGGCGGTCTAGGAATATGCCAATGGATGAGAGTGGAACAAACTATATATTTTTCATGAAGTCCATAGCATAAAACTTTTACCTTGCTCAGCAATTTCTATCTCCCTTCGACCAAACGCACATTGTTCGATGTTCTTGACACAAAAGTCTGTGAATCCTTTCGATGTCTTTTGGACCTTCTCTCTGGGTGATAAGGCTTCCTCATCAGAACTTGAATCGGTATAGGAAGCTGCATTTAAAGAAACGAAAGAAAAATCTATATAAAGGGTATAATACTAAACACAATATTAACAGAAATGAAACTGCAATTAATTTATGCACTAGATCATAGGTTTGCAAACTTTTTGTTCCATCGCCCCCCTTCATCAGAATTTCTTTTACCTCATTGCCCCTGACTCAAGCAAACCTGTAAGATCCTATGTTATACTCGTAGCTTCTATCACCCCCTCCCCTGGACTATTCCATTGCCCACCTGGGGGGCGATATTGCCCGCTTTGGGAAACACCATACTTAGATCACAAGATGACTAACCTGAATCCCAGAATAGATACAAATAAAGCTCAACAATCATTTTCTAATATAAATAATTTTTTTTATAAATGCTATGCACACCAAGGAAAATTTGGTAACTTTCCCTTGACCCATGCTTGTCTAACAAAATAAGCTTCGTTGGGCTCTTTCTTTATATAACATCTCTTTCTTCATAACAACTTTCTCTCAGATACCCAACATCGTTTGCACAATCTTTTCAGTCTGCGGGCTGTACATGCAATATTTCTATCGCTTGTGGCCAGAAACTTGCATAATGACAAATTTCACCACTATAATGGGTGACTTGACTTGTATTTGGCAATTTTTTAAATGATAATTAGACACATGACATATGGATCCTGATTTCATGTACTTTTATGAAGCAAACATGGTTAGCATAGACATTTATCGTGTATTTTTTATTTTTCTTTGTCAATAGTTTTTCCACCATAACACTTTCTGCAGACAGGATGCAACTCCTTTGCAGGCAGCATTTCACCCACGGGCTGGAGGTTGTGCATCCCTACCCAACATGATGCCCACTGCACCATTTTGCAGGAAACGACAAGCAAGTCGGTATGTATCAACACCATCGCTACATCTTAACATGAAATCACGTCATGTCATAGACGTTGTGAATTCTGATTTGTGGAAATTTTGATGTCGGAATTAGCACATCACAGAATTTCCACGAATCAGAATTCCCAACGTGTCTGACATGAAGCGATTATGAAATTATGTCACGTCAGTGTAGTGTGTTTTGGCCTTAATGAAAGAATATTTGTACCTTATAGTATTATTAACATTTGCGCCTCAAAGTTTGGCCGGGTACACACAGCAGATATCTAAGCATTATACATGTACCGTAAAACTAATCTTTTACAGACACTGCCCAGACAAAAAAAAATTGTCCATAAGAGAGAGAGAGAGGTGACTGTTAATAAGGGGATTCAAAATGCATATGTTTACTATACAAATTATGATGACCGTTAAGAGGAGTTTCACTGTTGCATTTCAAAGCCAACCTACAGCTAAGCAGCCCCTAAAACTCACAGTAACACTGAGAGTAACTGCTGAATAACGGGATATGTTAAAGCAAGAACCAACCAAACCATGTTTCCACAGATCTGTGGCGACAGCGTCCACAACTGGATGGCGCTGTCCGCTTAATAGGGAAAAAGCGCGCCTGCACGATGGTGGAACTGGACTTGGGTTTGGCCACGGATATGCCACTGTAATACCATAAACATGAAGCTCCGCCAATGATTCGTCCTTCTCCATCATAGACATTCCACGGGAATTCAAGAAAATAAAACTGGAACACACATTCGTCATACACACATAAAAATATCTAGTATCATAAACTGGGGTAAATTCAGCCCTCGGGAGTTATTTGAACCCAAGACAAAAAAGGTTTTAAAATCGCTCATAGGTCTCTGCTGTTATGCCAATATAGACATGATTCCACACCTCTTCAACAGGTGTAGCATCACTAAACTAGTGCCTAAGATGCTACACTATGTGCTCCCAGTCTTTCAGCCTTTTTCTTAGTTCAGGTTATGTTGAACATGAAATTTTAGTGACCTGATAACTTTCACTTTACACCGTCACATCATCACACCTGTAGTGACAGGCATTGACTACATGTAAAGAGAAATTTACATTTCATATATAGTCTTTAAGAAAATAACAACAGTTTTAACTAGATAGAGAACCACTTGACACAGTAAAGTAATGAATAGTGTGCTAAAAAACTACAAATGGGGTTACTTGGACCCAGAAAGGAAGCGAGTCCAAGTAATCCAATTTTAAGTTTAATTATTTTTTCAATTTCAATTCAATTTTATTCATCCACATTAACAAACTTACATTGTGCAAAACGGAGAAAATCTATCCAAAGGATCATTGTCGATCCACACAGGTGTGGACACGATGATCGTTATCGAGTTAATTTTCAAACACGAATAGTAGATAATAATAATAAACTAATCATAATTAAAAATAAATAAATAAACAAAACAAAGAAAAAATGCAAGACAGAAATAATCTATGAATATGACATACATACACACATATACGCAGGCACAAAATATTACATTGATTTAAATTAAAATGAGTGATTTGTTTCATTCATATAAATAAAATAAATTATAAATGAAGCAAATAATTTTCATTAAAATAAATAATGGCAACAACGGAAGGTGCGATTCAGAAATTTGAGTGATGGGGGTAGTGTTTTCCTTTTTTTTCTTGTGAGAGCTCAATTGAAATGAAATATATTGCACATTAAAAGTAGATTTCAATATCATTTATAGAGAGCAAATATTGTTTGAGACTTTTTTTAAATACAAATAATGAAGTGCAGTCAAGAATGTCAGACGGCAGATTGTTGTAAAATTTCGGAACAAGAAACGTAAAATGATTTCTCTTTACTGTTTTATGAAAAAAATTTTGAATTTCACTGTAAAAGCAGGATGTTGGCAGATTTTTCAATGCATGGTATTTTTTGACGGTTTAAACTGTCGCGTCAAAAACCTCAAATATTGCTTTTTAATTAAAAAATTCCCATTGAAAACACACACACTGGTTGCATGTAATGTTTAAAGTGACTACGTTGTACAAATAATAAATACTTAATATGATTGTGAAATAATATTCTGCTGTCTACAGAATTATTTTGGACCAGATATGTGTATTTTTTCTTTTAAAATATACAACTTGAATAGAGCATAGCATAAATGCTGAAAGGGAAAACTATGAAATGATTTGATATTCTTCAGTTCAAGATGACATTCTCAACCTTCCAAAATTTCTTTAACAGCTTATATATGCGTATTGATATAAGCCATCTTCTGTACTCTTTTCATAACATATAGGTGTTTAAAAGTTCCTTTAAGGCAAAAAATGTAGTGTTGATTTTTGTTATTAAATTATCTAGATAATCACTGATACTTGAAACAATACCTTTATTGTGCATAACACGAGAATGTATCTAGAAATCAAAATACTAAATTGTTGGACCATATAATGTTTAACAAACTCCTACAACTAATTCTAAACACAATAGTAAGAATGACTAAAATTGACTATTATATGGCATATTTACTACCATTTATATAATGCAATAGTTTTCCAATTGAAGATGTATCTAAATGTACAAAACAATGCTTTGGATATCAAGTGCAGCTAACTCTGCTTTGATTATAAATACTCTTAAAAACTTTGTATTATACAATCTAAGCCAATAAAAATTTTAGGTAGTAATAAATGAGTTTAATTAGTGCATTAACAGATGCTGCTCGAGAACTTTCAATATGGAATAAAGTTTTGAGCAGATCAGAAAATTTAAAATATCAAAATAGATATTTTATTATTCAGTAACTATTACATTAATTAAAAATATAAAACACTAATTTAATCTGCATAAAAGTAAGTTATTTTGGTTATTCAACATATCAGGTTAAAAAAAAGAACTACTTGACAACATTGACAATAAATTTTTGACAGTTTTAATAAGTAAATAAGTTTTTGAAGCCAAAAACCTAATGCTGATGCCCTATCACACATAATTTTGAATAAAAAGCTCTATTTCACTTAGTAAATTGAACAGTAATCAGTAGTTCGGATAAAATGGACCACAAAATTACATATAATCGTTCCAGACTCTTTTGTAAGACGAAAAATTCAAAATTTCAAATTATAATCAATATATTGTTTTAATTATAATAAATTAGTGTTTAAAAATAAAACTTAATACATAAAAAAATAAGTTTCCCATCCATGTTATCAACCTAATTGTGTTTAAAGTATTACTCAAAAACATTCATTTTGGTTTTTGGTAGTTTTTGATTGTTTAAACCAGTTTTTGACAGTTTAAACTAGTTTTTGATGCTTGTCATGTCAAAATGATTGTGTAAAAGTAACAACCCCGCGTAAAAGTAATTGATATCATCACTTTTAGTCAATTTTCTTTCATTAACTGCCTTAGCCAGTTTTTGTTCACGTGCATTTATTTGCAGATCTGAAATCAAAAATGCCCCAAAATTGCAAGAGGTCTCTTGGTAGCAGAAAGTATGCAAATTTTACAGCTGAAAAATTGGAAAAATGTTCAAATGCTGTAAGATCAGGAGAAACATCTCAGAAACACGCATCAACCCATTTAAAAATAAATAGGTCTACTATAAAAAAGGAGATAGAAGAATGGTTTATTAAGCAGACCTGGGCATCCAATCATTTTTACTAGTGAAGAAGTGTGATATAAAAAACGAAAATGTCCATCAAAACTAATAAAAAGGAGGCTGTTTTCAGTTACAACATAAAGTAGCTTTTTTTCATACATTATTATCCTCAGTAGGTTTAGTTAGAAAGACATAAAAGGGTGCTATAAAATATTTCATCCAACATCACAAAATTTATGAGGTATTTTCAAATTTAATATCAAATTACATAAGCATTCTTACAACCAAAATGCCTCCGGGGTTTCATTTCTAGATCCTAGGTCAGACTTTACTCCATTACCTATTTAAAATGTTACATTTCATGGGAAATGTAACTTGGATCCAGTAACCCAAAGCTGGTGGTTGGTTACTCAAGTCCAAATTTCAATAATTTATTACATATACATAAAATTGAAATTTTGGATTGAAAAAATATCTAGAATTTTAGAAAAATATCACAAAAGAGTAGCAGAAATTTGGCTATCCACATAATCATTAATGTTTTATTTAATTTTGTTTTCCCTTTGGTAAGAAATGTCCAAAAATGTTAACTTTTTGGGTCCTCCTAACCAGATCATGGCTGTTGCTCTGTCTCAATGAAGACCTGGGCCATGCTGGGGTATGTGCTGTGAACCTAACTTGAAGCTTGCGGCTGTGCAATGCTTGTTATAGTGCTGCCATCTGCCATGAATTTTTCAAACTATGAGTGATGTGTAGTGATTGAATAATTGTATCACTGTAGGCCTGTTGCTTTCTATGATGAGACTTTCTAATGAGGAGATCGGCCCGCATTTGTACCTTGAAGTTGGGAACTGCAGAAAACCAACTTCAGTATACCACCACTGAAGGTGGAGTTTGCAACCGGGCAAGTCCGTCACTATGACCACTCGAGCATCACAGTGGCTACTTTTTGAGTTCAAGTAACCCCAGTTTATGGTAGGAAACATAGGGCACATAAGACATTCATATAATGCAAAACAAATGTGTCTCGGAAAACTGTCCAATATCATGCATACCATCAAAATTCGAGAAAGATAACACACACAAAAAGAATTATGATCTTCATTTTTTTTAACATCAATCACTCAGGCAATAAAACATAACACACACACATACACTGACTGACTGAGACTTACAGTTCGACGATGAAGACACGGTGGAAGATCTCCGGTTCTGTAGGCTAAGGCTCAAGCAAGGACCAATGGGAAGGCTCATTCGACGACGGGTTCGGTCCTTGAAGGCCGGAAAATCCGTAGTGGTGGCCTGCGAGAAGTCATCGGAGACAATACTACTCAGGTCATGAACACGGGTATTGAAAAAAAAGCATGGAAGACTGGGAGGAAAGACTAGATTTGGGAGGGGGAACTACATACAAAAAGACTAATTAATTAATAAGCTACTACTTCAGATTGACAGCCGTGATAATGCAGTCTTTTTTTTTTATTATTATAAAAAAAATCACCTCAACATTGAAGTTTCAACGTTCATGTATCCAAATCAACGAAGTTATTAAAAACTCACATCAAGTTACTGATTGGGTTGTCGAAACTTCATAGTATGTATGTAAGTTCTTACTACCCGTACCCTGTTACTTCAAATTAACAGGGAAAAATTGTATTCAAAGGATCTGTTATATGTTAAGAAAAGAAAAAGAAAATTGAGAAACCACAGATGACAAAGTTCAGCCGGCTACATAGAGCAGCACCTAATGAACATGTGCAACTTTGCGAGTATGCTAATACATTTTGAAACAGCCGACCTTTCTCTTCTGCAGGGGGGGGGGGGGGGGGGGGGGGTTAAAGAAAGTGAAAAGCATCCATTATACATTCGTGACGATAACAATGCATCGCGGCGCATCGCATTCAGCACTAGTCCCTTAGTATACAAACTTTTGGCAGGGACAACAAAATTAGATGTCTAGTTGAAGCACTAGCGATTATATCTCAGAAATCGGTATCTTTGTTCATCTTTGTACATACATTTATTGGAATCTTGTTTAAGTAGATATGTCCTCCTCGCCCTACCCCCTCAGCCACCTTTCCCCCATATATGTGGTACTATATTATTATATTTTACTTCTCAAACTGTAATGAGGGATAAAAGAATAAAACAATGCTGAGGTAAACGGAAAAAAAAATTCGAATTCCGTTCACAGGGATGTTGCCAACGAAAACACGATAATGAGAGGTGGAAAAAGAAGAGCTCGAATGTATATCTTCCATCTACTATAGGCCGAGATATCTCGCCCTTGCACGGCGAAGAGGTTAAACCTGCCGGCCATCCTATCTGGCAGGATAGTTTATTGTCTAAACAGTTCAGAAAAACAAACGACATATTCAGGGTTAAAAAATTGAAAATGATGAATCCCAATTTTACAAGTAAATTATTATTAAAAATAAACCTTGTGGTTTTAAATGGTGGCCGCGTCGACTTAACCCCCTTCTACAGGGGAGGCCCACTGTGACATCAAAAGGTTGAGGGGAGGAACTGCACCAGACAGACTAGCGTAATGGATGGTCATATTGCATAGATCACAAAAATACTCTCAAAGATTAAAGTAATAAAAAGGAACAAAACTCACCTGCTTTCATTATTCAAAAAAAAAAAAGAAAAAAAAAAAAAAGCAGTTTCCCGATGAGGATCCGGCAATATAAAACACTCACTACTACCGCACACCGACAGGAAAATATTTAGGGCAAGAAATTCATTATGTTAGCACAGCTCTATCAACGAACGCAAAATGGCAGATAAGCCTACATCACCACAACACAAAACATTTGCATGTCTCAATTTTTAGCTTCCCCGCACGACAAGTACGTAGGTATCAATCCTTCATGTAAAACTGAAGGGACAAATTCCGAAAAACGTTCCACTCACGCGAGGAAACGTTATACGGGGGGGATCGTCTAAAAGTGGGCGGAAATGAGTAGGCGATTTCAATTATCATCATTCCCAGCGTGCGTGGAAATTTAAAAAAAAAATAAAATCAGCCTCAAATTCTGGTAAATTATTTTTCATGAATTCCGTTTTTGTAAATTTGCAGTTTGGAAATTCTACTGCTGATGGTCCCGCGAACGGTTGAGAAGCTGCCTGTGATTGTCCCATATTTTTTTGAAAGTGCTCATCTTCTGCAAAACAGTGGTTCCCAGCGTTTAATGCAGGGGTAGCCAACAAGCGGCACGCCATGGTGCTAAGAGAATCTTCGCCACACGCGAAGGTTTTTAAAGTTATAATAATAATAATAATAATAATAATAATAATAATAGGAAAAAAAGTTCGTTTCTTTAATTTAATTGACCCTTTTTGAGAGCACCCGGGAGGTAACTTTAAAAAACAGTGCAATACCGTATACAAGGTGTCCCGTAAGTCCAAATGCGGCTTTTATCTCATTAACCGTTCGCCGTAGAATGGTTCCAATTTAAAAAAAAAAATGCTCCAAATGTGTTCAAAAATCACCCAGTACAGTAAACCTTCCCACAACGGACACTCCCCTGTTAGCGGATACCCTTTCTTTCTTTTTTTTTAATTATGTCAATGGGCTTCAATATATTTTTCTATCAACAGATGCTTCCCGTTAGCGGACAACGTTTTCGGTCCCAAGGGTGTCCGTTATTGAGAGGGTCTACTGTACCTGCTAGAGTGTGAAAATAGAGCAAGTCACAAAATAAAAAAATCTAAATCTTTGTAGGTTCCCCCTAACTTTCAATTAGAAAGTGGTAGCCTTGTCTCGTCTGAGGGCAACAAAAAAAAAAAAGTCGGCCATAAAGGCCGCATTAGGACTTACAGGACACCCTGGAAACAGGACGCCATTAAACATTATTCTCTGAATCAAGCGGCTTCAACCTCAGACACACATTGCCCCACTATGCTATATACTAAACGTATGTAATCAAAGAGCTCTGCGGGCAATGCGTCGAAGACCCCCTGCTTTAGATCAAGAGGTTTTGGAACCACTGTAACGGTGCGGCTTTTTTAAGAGCCGCACCTCTTATTTTTCAATTTTTCTTATATAAAGATTAAATTTAGAAACTTAAAATAGTTATCTCTTGGAAGGGCGCACGTGCACCCCATGTTCCCCTGCGTATTTAAGGGGGCGGAAGCAGCACCACACTAGAGATAGTGTATCTAGTGGGGTACTGGCGGGAGCCGCAACCTCTTTGGTTGAGACCAGTACCAATCTCTAGGAGGTTTTGTCCCAACTTACTAAATTTTGCTGACAGGGAAAAGAAGTCAAAAATGACCAAAATTTAGTAATACTTACGTAGTGCTTGAACGACTCCCTTTTCTTCGACTCGAAATTCTGTCGCGTGCGTGACATAAAACGCGTCAATATACAACGCGATGACTTATCAAAATTGATGAATGACAAGGGTGGGGGGAGGGCGGAGCTTGGCAAAGTCAGCGACAGACGTATCGGCCTTAAAAATAGGCCGTTATGAGACATTTTTTTAGCTGTAAATTTTTTTTACCCGTTTATTAGTTATGGACTAACAACGGAAGGTTCCAAAGGTGCGATCCTCAAAAAGTTGGGAATAAATTTAAGTACATCCATCTCACTCAGAAACACATAACAGCAAAAAATTAGTGGCGGAGTACAATTATATTAAAGCTACAAAAAATTAAAAAAAGGCAATAGTTGGCTACTCATCATCTCTCGCGCTTCTTGGCGATATCTTTAAGAAAAAAAACTTGTTTTCCCTTTTTTATACACAGCGTTATTTTTCCTAGAAACTCTCTATATAGTTGTTTCCTCTTTTTTTTTTTTATATCTGTTACTCTGTCTGTATCTAATCTTGTGTTGCTTGAGTGACGTCATTCTAAGACGTTAGGGCGGTTGCGGGATTTTTAATTTCGTTCTTGGCTTCTATTGACATTGAAAACATTTGCATTTTTTTTTAAGTGACCCATAATAATTCCGAAGGATATTTTTGTGGATAGTAATGAGTAGAATTAGTGGTAATTTTTTTCGAAACTTTGAGGATGTGTGTGTGGGTAAGGCCTTTAGGCCCTTTCTTTCTAAAAAAAAAAAGGCACCATTTTTTCATGGAGAATAATTTTATAAAATCCGGATGTTTTTAGTCTGAAAATGCTTCCGTGTACAGTTTTTTCCTGCGCAGAAAAATATTTCCCGTATTGGATAAGGTAGCATGTTATTTTGTCATTCCGCAGATATCGAGATTCTGTGCGCAGAGAAACGACAGGTCTGTTGTGCAGGTGAAATGAAAAAGCATGTGCTGCAATCCTATATGGGGGAGGGATTCTTGGCACCATAGAAATAAAAAAATTTATTTAGCTAAGCGGGGTTTGTTTTAGCCAGAATGATGTTTAGTATTTTTTTTTTTATATTTCATAGATGATAGCAGGTGTTCCAATGTAACAATATTATTTATCATTTACGTAATTAATATGCGGGTTCGAGCCCCCACCGTCGCCACAGTGGTGGTCGGCTGAAGTTGGTTTTCTGTGGTTCCCAACTTCGAGGCGCAAATGCGAGCTGATCTCCCCGTTAAAAAGTCTCGCCACAGAGACCAACAGACCTACAAACAGTACAAATATTCAGTCACTACACATCCCTCACTTCAATTCTGAGATATAGATGGCAGCACTGAAAAATCATACACACAACACTAGATCCGCACTCAGACTGTTAGGTACACACACTTACACTTCCGGCACAACTCACTAGGTAGAAAATTGCCTATGGCGATAGACTTGAGTTGTGCTCGGTTAAAAAAAAACCAATAATAATAATATGTGAGAGAAAGTGTTCGGGGGGTGGGAGTAGGTTTATCAGAAATTCCAAAACTTGGACATGAGGGCGCATGCACACGCATCTTCGACTTCGTTCCTCGCATATATTTACAACAATGCCGCCACTCTACACAAACAATGAACAATTGTTTTCCAACCAATACAGAACCGCTTTTAAATATGTATAAATTTCTATAATGGTGCATTTTAACGGAGGCTATTTATTATTAGGCATGAGTGGTTTCACCCACTGTTTCTGAATTGAAAAAAGATATATATATTGCCCGATTCTTTAATAAACCCCCCTCCCCCAGGGCTGTCTTAATGCATGGGCCGCCGCCAAGTACGGCCTTCTCTGGTGCAATCCACGATGATGGGATCAGGTGCTACGATAAATAATTGGTGCCGCATTGGCAAATGCCTAATTTTTCCACGCGCAGAAATTCGAGCATTTGTTGTTCCCGAAAGCGGGCAACAGTTTGGATACTACTAGCTCACAGTCACTCGGCATTAGAGATAAGACCTGCACACGGCATGTTTTGTCAATCTGAAGTTGAGAAGTTAATGCAACAAACTAATATAATAAATGAGCTCTCTACAGAATTTAAAAAAAAAAAAACATAGGAGAAGACCTGGTGATATGGCATAGGAAGGATTTACGGGGAAAAAGAGGTTAGTTAATACACTAGGCACTAAAAAGGATGGGAAACTCCCCGAGTTTCAGAAAAAAGGTAGGCGGAGAATGATGTTTATTTTGGCGATAACTCCAGCTAATTGCAAGAATAAACACAAGGTTGTTCGCAGTTGTAAGATAGAAGGCAGGAATTCAACACGATACGTACAAAACATGGAAATTCGGGCGTTTATTATTTTCAGTTCGAGACATAGAAGACAGATGGCAGCACCAGTAAAACAAGAAAAACGCATAACACTGACAACAAATATATGAAAGCCACACACACACACATACTAAAAACACAAATTGTGCGTGCGTGCGGCATATAACCGATTCGTCAGAAATTCCCGAGGAATGTTAACGAGGTGAATGTGAGATTAAGCAGTAGTTGTTATCATGTTTCACCTAAAATAAGACCTAACTAAAAAAATAATAATAAGCGTTAACATTTCAGGATACTCCTAATATAAGCCCTACCCCGAAAATAAGCCAAATAATATGATAGTTGAAATTGTCAGTAAGAAAGACATTTTTACGTCCGTTGCGGCATTCGACGAATGCATTGCATTTTTTATAATAATAAAAATTATATATAAATGTATTTGCTTGGTTACCAACACTGTTTATTAAATTCATACTTAACTCTTTAAGTGGCAACGACGAGATATCTCGCCTCCATAAAAGTATATTATTTTAGCATCGACAAGCCCACATATTTTGTAAAGCTGATTTCTCAATGGAAAGCTTTTCCCTATACCCCCTTAGTTTGCACCAGCTGGAAATCGGAAGAAAGGCTACTTCATTAAAAAAAATATGACTTTTTGAAGATTGGGGGGGGGGGGGGCTGGTCATTTCTAATTGCCTCTTAAAGGGTTAAAGTAAATGACAACATCAATCAAATAACTGTAAATACTGAAATGGACGCCTCATATAGGCGAGAGGAAAACACCTCCAGAATATGGATTCACGCAAGAATGACAGCCTATCTTGAGATTCGTGATACTAAAAGTATATTAGCGTTTTCAAGCTAATACATTTTTATAGCTATCGAAAACTTTCTTAACGCATTGGCTTCAAATCAGAGACAGCTGTTTTGTCAGTAAGCTAGGAGCAGGACCTACAGACAAGAAACGCTTATTTCACGAGAGCTCTCTTGCTACACATGAGATTAAGGTCAATGGTTCTCGGTAAATGGAGTAGTAAGAAATTCAAGCCAAAATTCGTAGAAATTTCAGGAAAATTAATGCAGATTTTTTTTTTCTATATCAGAAAAATCAGACATAACCCGAAAATAAGCCCTAATGCATCTTTTGGAGCAAAAATTAATGGAAGACAGGGTCTTATTTTCGGGGAAACTGTATAAGCAGCTGTCGTTCGTTGGTTCGAGGAGACGACATTCGCGCTCGGAGGACCCGTCTTATGAGCCAACAAGAGAGGTAACACGGTTACCTATTAAAAAGTATAACTTACGGCCAAGAAGAAAAGCATCGGTTGTTTCCCTGACACCTAATAATCGATATAATTTACGCCCAAGAAGACAAGTGTCAACTGTTTCATCCTTTTCCGGCGGGTGTGAATGAAATGGGAGATACCGGCCATATAGACGTCAATTTATATATTATTACAGCTTGATTGATGAGATTGGTATATTCTAGATTGGATAAACTCAATTCCAGATTCTATCACATACAAGGCAAAGTTATTCTTTTATTATTTACATAAGGACTATTACGATTACAGACTGATTATCTGTGGATGATGCCATGATCACAATTTTTACTCCAGATTCTTTATTGTATATTATGTATATCGTTGTTTGTTATTTTCACATAAATTAATAAATTTCCGGATACACCCATCCCCCGGGAAAGCTTCGATATCTCTCTGAGATGGGAAGCGGGGTGTGTCCGGTCCTTCAATATCGTTCGTTGGTAAAATTCAAAGGACAAGATAGACGAAAGCAGAAAAGGCTATTGTGCAGTATAACTTCGCAAATGGATTAGGCATAGATGATTATAAGGCAGGATTGTCTCCCCTGTCCTAGGAAATTATTGTCCATATCGAGTCATCACTTCCAGAGGGTGGAAAATATTTCAGAGAGGAAATCTCGGGTGTGGAAGATTACACAATATCATGTTTTCTAAGCAATCTTTTGCTCTGTAAGTAATAACATTGCCACATGTTAAGCTCTGACTTCCAGTGGATTATTATTTTGAGCGCTAAAATCAATACAAATACAATTACAACGCCACAACAGGCAAATTGCCCAACGAGGTGGCTGACTTAAGAACATCATGGATCCCCGAGCCCCTACCTACTACTGCTACACCACACATGCACCCCCCCCCCCAACGAATCGGTACATGCGGGAATGTGCGTGTACGTGTAGTGCAACCTGACGTAAAGTTTGTTCCTGTGTAATGCTTGTTATGTGTACTGCTGTCATCTGTCCCCAGTTTTACTAACTATGAGTGAAGTGTTATGGTTGAATGATTTACCGTTGTAGGACTGTTGCTCTCTGTGGCGAGACTTTTTAACGGGGAGATCGGCTCGCATTTGCGCCTTGAAGTTGGGAACCACAGAAAACCAACTTCAGCCGACCACCACTGTGGGGTTCGAACCCGGATCCTCGCATCACGAGTCCGGCAATATAACCACTCGACCACCACAGCGGCAAAAAGTGCAATTACTTGGAGGTGGGTGGATTTGAACCCATGTACCCTGAATTCTTCCCATCTCTAACCCCGTATCTTACCAACCCACCACTACAGCACTAAAGGATAAACAATTGATTAACAAACCACCACCACCACTCTTTTTCGGTATTTAAAGATGAAACTCGCTCCAGAAGGCATCTTGAGAGCATGATTTTTGGGGTTTTTCCTGGTTTATGATACTGAAGCACATACAGGAAAAAGTTACAGAATATTCTGGGGGGGGGGGGGAAATCGTTTTGCATCTTATTATGGTAATGGGTTTATAAAATGGGTCTTCTATTTCTCTCCAACCCGTAAAATCTAAATTACACTGAATACATAGATTTATTAATGTACTTCTCTTTAGATAGTACATGACAATGCAATAACACCATTAGAAAGCAAAATGTTTGCGAGTAAGTGCAGCTTTAAGGTATAATTTTTGGTGAGTTTTTCGGGTAGTGCAAAATCAGACCAACCCTGCTTTAAAGAGGCAGTCATTCTTTTCTTCGCAGACCTGGATTATCAGTGACTAGCGTTACTTCGTTTCAAATACCCTCAACCTATATCGAGTTTTAGCAAAAATGTGGAAGAACTTTAGAGCAACGTTTCAACAATTGTTACGATGTAATTCATATCTTCAACGACTGCGTTTCGAGAAAATTTTCAGCATTTTATTGTAGACATTATTTACTTCCCATGTCTTTTTCAGCAATCATCCATAGCGACAAAAACTTTCACACGGAGAAGGATGGGTTCTGCAGAATGTGGTATTTACAGTATGCACAAGAATTCAAAGAGTCTTCATCAGCCTGTTACAGTCTGGTCTGCTGTGCTTTAGCATATCCCGCAACTATTTTAATGACTTACGAAAGTCTTAACAGCGTCATGTCCACGTGGTTCCCCATGGTCAAAGCGATGCTCTACGTGGATGAAATTACCTGCCTATCGATTCACATATCGACGTGTGAATCCCCTGCCAACTCAAAATTCCCTGTTTTAAAGATTCGGGGTTGTATGGAATTCAATTAATTCACGTTAAATTGCACTGGGGGGGGGGGTGTATAAACAGAGTTGGGGTGTCGGGGGGGGCGGCATTTAGAGGCGTCTCTCTCTCTCTCTCTCCACATTCTCATTGAGTGCATATCTCAAAAATGGAATTTTTTGAGTTGATGCAGTCTTGAACTAGCTGCTGTTATCCCCAGTTACAAAACTTCCCTTGTGTCCTATGTACTTTAGAAATTGGAGAATAAATTTTTTTTCTTTAAAAAACGGTCGGGATTCGTGGCCTTTTTCATCGGCGTTTAGATCATTAATTTTACACGTCAACTTCGCTACAGAAGCAGAAGAAACCATTCCGCAAGAGATCTAATTAACGGTATACACCTCCACTTCTTCCTCCCGCTCATTAAAATATACTCAATGAATATAAGATCGATATAAAATGGTAAATTATGCATTAAAATACTTGCATTTTCTTTCCTTGCCCATCTCCGGGATTTTCCAGTATAACGTGGAGATCGACTTGGATTATTTTGCGATTCCGTAAAACACAAATTACTAGCACTTGCTGGAAACGCTTTTTCTCGCGTACACGATGGAGATACACCTATTCCATACTTCGTCCTCTACTGACATTTCCTTGGTGATTTTTTTTTGCTGGTATCGCCAACGAGACCGTAAATGTAGGTTATGTATACGGAATATAATATACACACGCACATTGCCGTATCACGTCCGGCAATAAATTCAGGTCCTCGCCATTTTATTATTTTTTTTCGTTCATTCTCCCGAAGAGACCAAGATGAATATAAATTACCAGCATGTCACGGGCGATAATACCAGCGAATATCAGGCAGTAGGTTGCAATACACGCAGTGTATACAAAAAAGAAGGGAAATGCCAAGATCGAGACGGCGACGACGTCAGAGGGCAAAAGAAATAAATAACGCGGCGTATCTTCATGAAAATAATTAATTTTCGATATCAATGTCATCAATCACTCCTGCTAAGTAAGAAACCCAAGGACGTGTGTTCGAAGAATCTTCAAATACTCGACCAATCAATCAATCTATCATTGAATATGCATCATCGCGCACGCAGTACATACCAGCGTTTCCTCAACAGGAGTTCTGCACACAAACTACAGCAGTATAGGCTGATAAAAAATGTCCCGGAAAACTCTACCTACAGCGCGGAGGGGTTTCTTATAAAACATTGATATTTTCTTCCAATGGTAAAAGGGTTGAGAAAAGCTGGTATATACACTATCAGCAACACCAGAGTGAATTGTACCTCAAACAGATGCACATGGGAGGTGGGAAAACACAAGCACACACGTACGTGAAGTGCGTACGCACCCGCATCACAATAACAAAATATTGCATAAAAGAAACAAAGATAAATGTAATAAAAAAAGACCGAGAGCGAAAGCAGCGTGGGGTCAGTCTCAGATCGAAGTTCAATATTTAATAAATGTAATTTCCCTAGAGATAAGGCGTATCACAAGAATATCCGATGAAGGATGGACGGTAGATTCGAACATCTCCCTTAATGGAACGAGAACCAAACTGACAATCAAGTACATACAAAAAAGGTATAGAGTAGGTACATTAGGCTGGAAAAGACAGGTGGACTCTTGGCAACCCATGAAATATTAATAGCATGCGTGTACACGGAATCTGCAACATTACCAGGGAAATGAAAAGAAAAACGCGTAACGCGGAGGTGTATAAGGACAGCGGGACCAAGATCAGTGAATAATTATATATACGTGCAATGTGACGGAGGTCACGCGAAAAAATAAAAAAATTCTTAGATATTGATAATTAATCATTTTAAGAAAAACTCGTATGTACAGGGTGTATGTAATCAAAATGCGCCTTTTATCCGGAGCTTTAAACAGCCTTAACTCTCCACCAGAAAGATATGAAATTTTGGAAACACAATGAAGGGGAAACTATACGATGGGGAAAAAAAATCTAGAAAAATTTTTTTTTCCCCGACATTCGTCACTAGAGTGTTTTCTATGAAAATTGCGGTGCTTGTGACAAAACTGCACAAGCTTCATGTGTTAGGGAATCTAAATATAGTTTCATTTAACCCTTTATTTGACAGTGCTGCTCTCAAAAAAGCAACATGGTTTTCTTGTATTTTTCTAGTGAAGGCATTGTATATTTTGAGCTCGATTCGGCTAAATGTTGCTAAGAAGCTCCAAAACATTAGATTTTTTAATTGTGAGCTGTTCATGAAGTTTTTATAATTATCAGCAGAATGGTTCAAAGGTACACGTCTCCTATTTCTTGACAAGAAAAGCAAGGACGATTTTTAACCTTTGCATTTTGGAGGGAAATACCATATCCGGAGGATGACAGAAAAGTATGTTGGCAAACAATAAATGACATTTTCATAGTATTCAATATTCTACGTAAATCATAAATACGGCGTATTCCCCTAAGAAGTGCAACATCACGTTGTTTTAAATATTAACAATATACATTTTTTTTGGTCATGTAATAGCATACAAAGTACTTCACTTGCTTAATATAACCCCTCAGAATTTTTCTCTTCTGTGTATTTCAATGGTTGCCAACTAAAGAGGTGAAACACTATAGCGTATTGTGGTGAGTTGACAAGAACGTGCCTTGCTGGTGAAACTTTTTTCAGGAGCATGGCGATATTGCACCAAAAGCCACGCGGAGATGTTTGATCTACGAAAATTTTCCCGATCTATTTTCTAATTTGCCAATCTGTCCAAAACATTCTTAGTTTCATGGTTTTTCTAATGGGTGGTTGAAACTGCAGACACATCAGAACACACGTGATCTCAGCTTACAGACACACCCTATATTCAGCCGTAAAGGAATTTCTGCGTGTGTTTGGTAGACACGTCTTTTAATCATCATATTGGGGCGTCTCCTAAATTTTAAAAACTTCCTTATGTAGAAATATTAATACGAATATTGTTTATCCTTTGATTTATTTTTAAATTTTTACCACATATATTTGATTTTATTTGTGCTATCATACGTCAGTACAAATTTTTACGTATCTCTAAGGTCGGGATTACACCATAAAAGTACATTTATAAAACTTGAAAAATCCAACCAATAAGAACATCGACTGCATTTGCTCGAATGTAACCGATAACGTTATTGGTTGAATTTTTCAAGTTTTTAAAATGAACTTTTATAGTGTAATCACGGCCTAATGCCTGATTTTTTTTTACAAATTTTCAAAAAAAAAACCCATTAAAAACAGCTTGGCACACGATAGAATTGCATGAAATCAATGTAACTGAAAAAAGATTCAAAATAAAGAAAACTTCAGTTCATAAAATTGTGAAAAAGATTGAAATATTTTACCGACTGAAAATTATTCAAAATTAAATTTTAAATTTAAAAAAAAAACCTTATGGATCTCGTATCACTTTCGTCATTTTATGAACTGAACAGTTTCCTTTATTTTCAATCAATTCTTGTTCAATTTCATTGATGTCATGTTATTTTATCATTCGCGCAAGCTGTTTTCCATGCGTTTTTTGAAAATTTGCAAAAAGTATTGAAGGACGGGATTACACTATAAAAGTCCTTTTATAATATTTGAAAAATGCTACCAATAAGATTACCGGTTGCATTTTCTAGAATGCAACCAATAATCTTATTGGTGGCATTTTTCAAGTTTTATAAAATGGCTTATCAAACTTTTATACTGAAATCCCGGCCGAAGACATATATGATAAAAAAACTGACATAAGATAGCATACACAATAAAATATATGTGGTAAAAATTTGGATTAAATTAATGGGAAATAATATTTTTAATAATTTTTCTAATTAAGAAAATTTTTATCATGTTGAGAGGTAGGAGACCCATTAAACATTTTGAGGCAACACAGGGAAGTTGAAAATTTCCCGCGATGTCTCCTCTGGCTGTTATCGTAACTGGCACCGTTCCAAATTTTTATGGTTTCAATATGGATGACGAAGAGTTGAGTTTTAGACTTTAACTCAGCGTTATTTAAATAGATATAATTTCGCTAAAAATTGTATAAACATTTCTGAAATCTATGAAGATGGTGATGTATTCGAATAATGTTCGACAAAAGTTTGCGAAGTTTGAAATTTCGAGAATTTTCAGTCAACCAGATGAGGATCGGAGTCGATAACCTTATGCAGTGATTGAAAATGTCTAAAACCAAATCGAGGAAAAACTCACACGCGACCACTCAGAAATTAGAAAAAAAATTTAAAAAGACATCTGAAAGTACAGTTCTCTCACGTAAGCTTAATTATACTGATCGGAGGAAAAATTGCATATATTGATATTCAATGTGAGTGGCATGTTTTTGAAATGCAACAAAAACTATCCATTTTTTTATCACTGATTTTTTTATTTATTTTTTAAATCGTGCAATAGCCTGGAATATTTCATCACACCGACAATACTAAACAGACATTACGCTATATCAATTTCAATTGTTTTGTCTCCTTCGAAATTCTTTGTGCAAAAAATCATCCGCTGATGTAATGCTGTCAAAAAAGTTAAACGAATTACATTCATTTTCCCTCCAAACGAGCTGAATTCTGCAAGAATGGGTTCTTCAACGAGTCAAAAAAATAAAGTATACCCGTAAAATCTTGAACGCTTTTCCTTGGAGCATAAATAACAAGAAAAATGCTCAGAGCATTGGGGGATACGATATTTAAAAAAAATACAGTAATTTCCGCTAAATAAGCTACTGGAATGTCATATACAGATAAGTCACTAGTGGAAAAAAAAATGTTTTCTAAGCGTTTTTTTACGCGTCATAGCTTCGTATAATCCGCAAGTAATTTTCATTCAAGAGTAGGATGACCATATTTCCTCTAGAGAAATACAGGAAATTGGGATTCCAAATACGGGACATCACCAATTATCGCCAAAAATGACGCCAGAACCGACCAAAGTCGCTAAATATTGTTGAAATAACGGAAAAATCACAATGGCGAGAAATGCAGCATTACTGCTAATTGCAGTGGATTAAAATGAATTCCACGAAAAAAAAAACGTTCACCAAGACAAACGTGGGAGATTAATATTCTCATTTATTGTTGTAATTATCATAATATAATTTATAAGTTGAAAAATAATTTCAATCTTTCACTTCAATACAGAATAAAAATTCAAGTAGGCTTCGTGCAAAATACGGGAAAAACCGGGACACTTTTGCCAAAAAGTCGGGACAGCCAAAAAAACAGAAAATACCGGGACTGTCCCGGGAAATACGGGACGTATGGTCACCCTATTCAAGAGGGGGGGAAAATCGAAGACAACTGCAATCTCATCAAGTTTACCTTCTGTTTTCTCTTTGCTGCGAATTCTTTTTCACCTGTATGTAATATGAAGAACAACCAAAAAAAAAAATGAATATAGGAGAAATAATTCCCCACAGCCCCTCCCTCTTAGTTTTTTCACCAGTCCTCAAAAATCATTTCTCCCATTTATGTATTTTTTCCCATATTCCGTAAATTACTTCTATTTATTTCATTTTTTGCTGGTCCTCAAGTTATTTCTTGCACTTATTTTTTTGCCGGTTTACTAATTATTTCTTCTCTTACTTCTTTTTATTGTGGCAGGTTTATCAATTATTTCTCTGTTTATTCTCATTTTTTGCTGGTCCTCAAATCATTTCTCCTACAAATTTATATTTTGCCTGTTTACCGACCGATTGTTTCTTTTTTTCTGCCCGGCTCTTAACAATTATTTCTCTTCCTTTCTCTTTTTGTTTGCGGGTAAAAAAACTATTTGCTAGCACTCAAATGAAGGTTCTCATTATTTATTTACTCTACTTTTTGCCGGTTCACCAATAATTTCCCTATTTTTTGCCAGAAGTTTACCAATTAGTCTTTTTTTTTTCTCCCTTTATTTATCTTTGTCATTTTTCCCATTCATTTATTTATATATTTTTTTTTATTTTTGCAATTACAAAAATTATTTCACTATTTCTTTTTCTTTCGCAATCCCGTTCTCCAGATTATTGCTCTCATATTTTGCTCGTTTACCAATTATTTTCCTATTCCTTTGCCTGTCCTCAAATTAATTCTCTCATTTATTTTTATTAATTATATTTTTTTGCTGGTCGTCAGATTATTTATTCAATTCATTTTTTTTGCCGAACCGACTTCAAGTTATTTCTTCAATTTTATTTTTTTGAAGGTCCGCAAATTATATATCTCTCTCGCTTCCACTGCTCATCGAAATGGTTCAACCACTTTTAACAGCCCGCAGTTGTGAGAAAATTTTAAGGAACACTGTCACTGAACGTCGTACATAGGCAACCGACAAAGAAAAGAACAAAAGCTCTCATCCTGATGGTTTTCATACGTTCTTCGGAGAAACGAACAAAATTCTCTCCAGAGTAAAGATGAAGAACTTATGAGTGTGGAAATGAGTGCTGTATCGGAGGGGGAGCCGCCGTTTGCTGCAACGCGTCACAAAAAAGGTCATAGAACTATAACACGCTGAGAATAAATGCCGCTTTCAAGTGGTTCGAAAATGAAACACACACACTATATATGACAGAAGCTATTTGGCGGGTCGACAAAAAAAAAATCGTCGACATTTTCTTTTCTCCAACCCTCTTGAAAGACATCAAGAGACCTACACGTCAGAAGAAAAAAACGCTTCAGAAGTGATGAGGCAGATGCACTTACGAATTAATAATATTAAAAAAATGTCAAATGTCGCTTCTCGAAAGGTGACTGAGCGGCCTTAAAATAAACGTTTTTCCTAGGAGCACACGCTGCTTGTGTTTACAATCAACAGCTGGAGCTCAAGAAAAATTAATTGCAAGAAAAATCTGAATAGTGGCAGCGGTGTCCTAGCCAAAAAAAAAAGCATACGTATATTAGGCGTCATTTCAAATAGATAAACACACCTTGAGAATGGTGACGCAATGTTCCTAATACAGTCCATGCCCGTTATTATGATCACATCGAGACTCGGGCTTTCTGATAACGATAACCAAATGACAATATCAGAAAACTTCCCGTTTGGCCGAACGGGAAGTACGGTAAATGGGGATCGATTCACAAAACGGGACAATATTTTCCCACTTGGATTGGTTGCAAAATGTTCAATCGTTCCCCCCCCCCTTTTCCCCAAGTCTGTTCTAAAAACGCGATTTCTTTCCCGCTTAGGGTAAAATTCTGATTTTTTTTCATTCTGCCATTTCATTCGAAAATGAAACTAATGTAAATCATGAATTACGGTTTTTTTTTAATGTACATAACACGTTTCATAGATCCCTTGAGAAACTCTCTCGGAAAAAGAAATTTGAATCGGGTCAACTGAGAGAAACTGATCAAGAACAGAAGGAAAATTCTTTTCGTCATATTTTTGGCCTCGCTGTAGCAAGAGCATTGCAAAAGCAGCTCCGCCCGTGCATGGATTACAGCGAATACTACGGACCGATTACGGAGTGCTGAAATGTGTTTGTTAATAAGGGAGGGAGAAGAGAGCACCTCTCTTAGCTTTTTGTGCAGCTAAGCACATAGTGTTGCAGCCTAATAACGATAACTTGCAGGGAAAAAATAAGTTTGCTCAAACCAAAGCTTAAGAATGCGTAAAAAAAAAATCGATAACATTATTCGAATTCCCAATAGCAAAAAACGAATTTTTCCCCATATTATGATATTGGTCCGTTAAGTTCTTCGGAAAAGTCATAACAATACCCAAGTGATAACATAAAAAGTGATTTCAATAAGCGGCATCTACTGTATCCCAAATCAAGTGTCGCGACTCCGTCTCACAACACTCTTCTGTTCACTGATGAATATTCCGAATGAAGACACTACAATGTATGCAGGGTGGTCATGAACTCCATCGACGACTAGAGATGGATTTACGGTTTGCCGCCGCCTTCTATTCTATTCAGATTTTCTTGCCCACTCATTCCTCGAATTCGCCAACCTGTGTTATAACCTACGTGTCCCCCTTCCCATAACTACACCTGTGTCGATAAGTCACTGTTTTGGTCAGTCATTTGCGCATTGTTTTGCTCATTCCCTTGCTCACAAAGTCTCTACGTCACTATTATTGTGACTCACTGATCTGGTCCCTCGCGCTCTAGACAACTCTTTCGGTCATTCTCATGATTGCACAAGCTCTAGGTCACTGTCATTCACATACTTACGCACGCTCTAGGTCATTCTTTCGCTCATTCACATGCGTGCGTGTGTGCAAGCTCATGGCGCTCTTTTGGAGCTCACTAGCCTGATCTTTCGCTCTCTAGGTAACTATTTTGATCACTCACTGACCGGGTCCCTCTTTAATTTCTTGCTTGGGGGGGGGGGGAAGGAGGAACACATCAAATTATTAGTCTCGATAATGGTCCAGGGGCAGGTTTCTGCTTGTGCAAGTGGAACAATCAATGAGAGGCTCCATTCACTGATAACAGATCTTTTACCCTAAAACAAACGCGGATCCAAATAAGGCAATAGAGCGATCGCCCTCACAAGAGCCGAATAACATGGAAGAAATTTACCTGTCCCGTAAAATACGGGATGATTCAATGCACCTAAGCAATAAGTAGCTTCTCTGACTCATCGTCCTGGACCCGCCTATCTCGCTTCGTTCGAATTCTGCCTCCACTCCATTAGAAGCTAAAAGGTACATGCATTTGGTTCATTCACAGATGAAGATGTACGCAGCGAAGCAATTCGCTCCTCTCGGCTCATCATCTTGGATCCTCGCCTGCCCTAAATGATGGGGGGGGGGGGGGAAGAGAGAGACAAAAGTTCTTGTTTTGCTTAAGTTCACCCTCATGTCAAATACGGGTCCTGCCGTTTAAGATCCTTCAGGAAGATCTTGTCGCGAGAATCATTTCTGATGCGGGCAAGATGAATCCCCACATCGTGGGAGTGGATACGGCAGGGTTCTACAATCTTTTATCCGCTGGTGACCACTTTGCAACAACACCCCTCGACGTCTTCTTCAGCAGCTACTCTGACCATTCCTGGAATCGACTGTTGTTACTGAATGAATTGTTAATTTCTAGCTGTATCGACGTGCGTAAGTTACTGAACTATTTTTGTACGACTAAAAAAACACCGACCCAATGACTTAGTCGGTAGAGTTCAAGAAACGGCCTGTATCAGCAGAATGCTTGGTAGAGAACTGGTAGAGTAAAGTTAGAGAGTGAGAGTCATTAAACCTTTGAAAAAACCTGCATACAAAACACACACTCGAACCCATATGATCATGGTGGTAACACCACTAGGTGGCGAAAGGAATGACTTCGTTTCAAATTGATGGTCGAATAGAAGGCAAGGGAGAAATAATTGGCAAGATAAATCTCAGACGCCATCAAGTTCTCGGGAGTTTTTTTTTTTTTTCTCTTCCAATTCCAGACGTTTCGAAAACACTCCAACAGTTATTTTTACGACTGCACAGAGGCATTTCTTGTACAACTTTCACTTCACGTCACCCAGGAAGGAAACCTCTTGCGAGTGAGTAAACATCCATCTCGACTGTAAACAAACATACTCTGGCAAACACGTTTTTCTTTCCCACAAATACGTTTTTCCCGTTGTCGAGAAAGAGAGATAGATACTCGACACTTATTTCAATGTTGACAACCGACGAGATAAGGAAAAGATAACATCTCTTACCTTTCCTCTCTTAACCTTGTCTATACCAATCCTTTTACGACAAGGAATTAAAAAAAAAAAGACCGATTTCCGGAACGCTCCCGTGATTCCACGCGTCGCTACTACATAAGAAATTTTCTGAATCTCGTGGGGCATGTACTCTGCAAGAATTCATTCCCCTCCAAGTCTCTCCACAGATATACAAGTCACGAGTCAGAGAGTTCTAGAGAATGTGATGCCATCTTCCAATGCGAGGCCTAATGCACATTAGTTAGCTTTGAGCTATCTTTCCAGGAATTGATTTTGAAGGAGGATGGAGAGCTTATACATCTATACGTTATTTGTCACCGTGTAGTTCACGGGTGGCGAACCCACGGCAAGGCGTGGTATCGGGAGTGGCACGAGCTTTTCAAAAATTAACGAAATTCTCTCCAACTTTCTAACAATCCTTTTCTTACGAATGATGGTCTTCCAGGCTGCCAAACCTACATTCAGTATAGTAGGAATTATTAAAATAATTATGTGAGATGATTTTCTATTCAATGAGTTTCTGTTCAGTTTTTCATCTAAGAGAATGGTGTACGATATTCAGGAAGTCCACATGGGAGACATACGTTCTATGTATACCCATGAATTCTTGGGGTAGGGGGGGGGGGGCTAAAGCCCTCTTACAAAATTGACTGGAGAAGGGATGGGGTACCAAGCACTCCCGAGTCCTCAGGTTCCGGTGTCTATGCTTAATATGGTGTAAGTAAGATGAACTTTTCTACCGATATACGTAAATGCAGAATCTGAATTGCGATAATCGAATTTATAACTCAAAAATAAAAGCAATTTAGAACTGAAAAAAATGACGAACATAAGAGAGCTAAAGAATATTTTGCAAGAACAAAGAGAATGCTAGTGTCCCATAAAAACGAGACATATGGTCTGCGCAATTGAAATTCGTAGCGTGGCACGCGCATCGAAAGCAATCTTGATTATGGCATGCCATGGACAAGGGTTGGCCACCACTGGGGCAGTTCATCACCGCACTAACCGATTCGCGATCTTGATTCCTACATCAGCGACTTCCAAGTTTCAATGAGCGGAAAGTCAATATTTTTTTTTAATTCTACGCTATCTCACATAAGTTCAGCTACCTTGCGAGACCTTGGTGAAGGATAGCGAGCTTATATCAACGTCATCTGTCGGCGTATAGCTCAAGCCACGCTAACTCGAAAGTCGTGTAATTTAGATCAGGGTGGCCAACTCGCCGCACACGTGCCAAAAGTGGCAAGCGACGGTATCGTATCAGGAGTGGCACGCGAACGCTTTTCAGAAATTAAACAAATTCTATTCCATTTTTTATAATGAAAGAAATTCACTCCAAGTTTTAAACAATCCTTTTCTTTAGAAATGATGGTCTCGTAGGCAGCCTCAGAAGTGAAGTGAGTGATGTGTAGTGGCTGAATATTTGTACTGTTTGTAGGACTGTTGCTCTCTGTGGCGAGACTTTTTAACGGGGAGATCGGCTCGCATTTGCGCCTTGAAGTTGGGAACCACAGAAAACCAACTTCAGCCGACCACCACTGTGGTGACGGTGGGGCTCAGACTGTTAGGTACACGCACTCAGACTGTTACGTACACGCACTCAGACTGTTAGGTACACGCACTCAGACTGTTACGTACACGCACTCAGACTGTTACGTACACGCACTCAGACTGTTAGGTACACGCACTCAGACTGTTAGGTACACGCACTTACACTTCCTCCGGCACACCTCACTAGGTAGTAAATTGCCTATGGCAATAGACCTGAGTTGTGCTCGGTTTGAAAAAAAAAAGGTTCTACCTTGATCACGAGAACGAACTGCAACTGGGTTCCTATAAAAGCTGCATTAAGAGTCACTTTCAAGCGGCTTTGGTTCCTATCACTCAAGGGATAACAGAGAAAAAGAGGTTCCCAGACCACACCTCCAAACCAGCTATCCTACTAGACCAGAGGTCCTCAACCTTTTTATAGTCGCGAGCACTGCGTGTACTCCTCATCAAAATGAGAGCAAGCTTTATAAAACTTTTATAAAATAATATTCAGTGCAAGGCAAAAATAATTCAATTGTGTAATCCAAGTTCACGTGCCCGTTGAAACGAATCCCCAATAATTTTGTGGAACCCCGGCATTTCCGTGAAACAAAATCACATTACGCATTCCTGTGTCTCTAGTCGCGATGTCACCAAATAAAGTGCTCATTACAGGACAGAATCCGTCATCCTCCCCTCAAGAAGTTTGAATCATTCTATGAATACCTACATCTAATGAACGCGAGTGCATTCCGCGGCTTCATAATAACTCTGTTCGATTTTACCTCGCCATCAAAATGCCATACCGAAAGCGTGATTGAAGTTGTAATGACGAGCCACATTATTTGTAGGCTCATGGGGAGACCGTGTTTTTTTTTTTTTTTTTTGGTCGAAATCGATATCGTCCATCGAGGAGGTGACGCTGGAATTGAGGGGGGGGGGGTGGTAAACGCTATGACTACAGCATGTGATCCCATGGGGGTGGGTTTAGTAAGACGATCGCTAACTTGTCCGGAAAATTCACCAACAACAGTTTGACATTAGTGATCTGTATAGGTCATGGTGACGGACTCACATCGCGAGGACCCGGGTTCGAACCCCCCCCCCCCCCCCCCCCAGTGGTGGCTGGCTGAAGTTCGTTTTCTGTGATTCCCGATTTCGAGGCGCAAATGCGAGCCGATCTCCCCATTAAAAAGTCTCGCCAGAGAGCAACAAACACGCATATTCAATCATTTCACTTCGCTCATAGTTAGAAAAATTGGTGGCAGGTGACAGCACGCACAATGAGTATTACACAGAAACTTCACGGTAGGTTCACAGCACGTATATTCCAACATGTACCGATTCATTCGAAGTTCTGCAGAGGAACGTGGACGAGGTGCTTGTGTGGTGTAGTACAGTGAGTGAGTAAATGAACAATTGAATGAATGATAGAGTGGGCAAGTGAACGAGAGAGTCTCACTAGGTTGCTCACTTACTTCCTAGATAGCTCATTCTATTTATCAACTCACTAGGTCGCTCACCAAGTCATTCGCTCACTCACTTGATCATTCGGTCTACCACTGGGTCACGTACTCTGTCACTCCTTCACTCACTTACCACTCTATCACTCACTCCTGTATCATTTACTAACTCACTCGGTCATTCCTCGCTCACCAACTCCGGTTATATATCGCCATACGGCAATTTCCAACCAATGAGGTCGGGTGGGAAATGAAGACGCCATCTATATCGGTGGTCGCCCCAGGCTCGGTGGGTAAAGAACTTGTTCCTGTTGTTCTTGCCCGGACTCGAACTCGTGGACTTTGACGGTAACTTTCATAGTAGAAGACGAGCATCTTACCACTGCGCCACTCGGACAATTCGCTCACTAACTGGCTCACTGACTCGTGTTGAAGTACTGTTGTTGAATTTTTCCAGCGGCGAACTTCCTATCGATGAATTTTTTCAGCGGTGAATTGTTGTCTGTGAATTTTCCGTTTGCTAAGACTAATAAATTTGTGAGAATCTGATTCAGATCCATGTGTGAGGGCGTTACTTTCTCTTTTATTGGATGTTTGTTCAGCCGCACTGATTGTGTGCAGAAGTGTCCGTGCGTCAGGTTTCCGCGTTCTGAAGGTCAGAATACGTGCGTACGAGGCCTCGTAATTGCACGCGTCGTCTCCCGAGAGGAACTCCGAAGATGCACGTGGAAAACTCGTACGTCTTTCTCTCTTTTTTTAAACGATTCCATAACGTTCCAACTGTATGCGTAGGGCTCGATACATGCGTGATTTACACATTGCAGCGTTTCTCTCTTTCAGTGAACTGCATTCAAATATCGGGTTGCTTCTCCGAGAACGTAGCTATGTTCCTTTACGTGCAGGCCTCATAATATGTCGTTCGTTACGCATGCATGCAAGTGCTATGTGGCTGGCTGCTGTTGCCGTTCTTTTGTTGTGGTTTTCTTTCCTCGATGATGGTATTTGTGTATTGTGTCATAAACATGTGATTTCGACATTCGCTAAAATTGTATTGGAAGGAAAGCAAATTATTGTTATTTTTACTTTTGACATAGTTATGTTGTATGTTTCCTTAGAAGTAAGTGTGTTGTTTTCCAATACTTTTTCTAAGATTGGATCGAACCCGGAAGCCACTAGAATTAGTTTGACCTCGGAAATATGACCTCTGACCTTGTATGCAGTGTTGCCAACTGTCAAAAAAATTTTCCAACTAGATCCTTTCATCAAAAACAACCAGAAGCCGGGCTTAAACAACAAGAATTAATTTTAGCCATTACTTAGATGACCATATGTTCCGTATTTTCCGGGAAATCCCCCCCCCCACTTTTTAACGTAATTTAATAATAGACTAGTAGTGCTTGGGAATTTTTTTTCGAGAAAAATAATATCAAAACATAGCAAGAAAAACAAATAGATGAGTATTTTTTCCAACTGAATGGCTGGAAAAAATACCAGATCTAGATGGAAAATAACTACCAAGTTGGCAACACTACAGGTTATGGCCTTCATGATGGAAAGCATAGGCGGAGATAAACTTGTAAGTCTGGGGAAGGGGGGGGGAGCACGATGGTTATGATGTCAATTCATATATACACATATACATTGAAGCAGTCGACTCCAACTTTGACGTTTTGGGGGGGGGGAAGCATGCTCCCGTATCTCCGCCCATGATGAAAAGACAGGATTCATTCTTTTGTAGGGAGAAATGGGGAGAAAAAACTTCCTCAATGGTTGCTGGTGGAGTTCTCTCTTTCCCCCACTATTTCTCCCTATTGAAGAATGAACCTCGTTTTTTCGTCATAAAAGCCATACAAGGCTTTCGTGGTCACACCATAGTGGAGATTATAAATTTGATGACGAATTTTGAGCTGACTTGTTTTTCGTATCTAAATGCAATAGGACTTCGATTGCCTGTTGAGGTGTAATCAATAAATAAATGGATTGATGGGGGTCCGTGCAAGATTGCTGTCGTTCGGTCGAAACCAATGTCTGGTAGGAAGGAACCATTCAAGTATTACGTCAACAGAATTTCGGCCATTTTTGACCCCCCCCTCCTACTGCATATTGGGATCAAAGGCGTACATGTACGCTGGAGGGCACAGGGGGCTCGTGTTCCTTCTCCCCCCCCCCCAAGACAATCAAAAACTAATTTTTGATTTTGATTTTACAAAATATTTTGTAAAAAGAATTGAAGTATCGAAAGAAAATACCTTTATATGTAAATGTAATAAATTTCTGTTGAACTTCAATGCTATTTGCTATGCTTCAAGGCTTATGTAGGCTTCAAGGTTACTTATACTAGCTCAAAATTTCTTTCTAACCCCTTTAAGCGGTTTTTAAATTTTTCTGGACCGCATATATTTTGTAACTGTCGCAGTAGAAATCACTAAATCGTATAGAAATTGCCACAAGTTTTCAAGAATATTTTTTTCCCCGATCTCGTGCAGTGATAAATGCTTCCCTCCCCGAAAATAATAGAGAAAAAAAAACAATTACGGGAAAAAAAAATTTCATTTTCTGTTGTTTATGCTGTACGTAATATTATACTGCCTCAAACGGAAAGGAAAAACCACCCTTCCTCTTCTGTTATCGGACTTTGAACAAAAGCTGACTCCGCCCACTGGCAGTTGTTTGACAGGGGGGGGGGAGGAAAACATGTTATCAGGAGAAGAAAACTGACAAAGGTATTTGGGCTCGGGGATACCGAAATGGGAGAGTTTTAAGAACCCGAGATACTTCGGGGTTACCGAATTAAGGCGGATTGCCGCCAAGTATTACAATTGACACGTTTAAAAAGAAGTACGATAAACATGTTGGGGTAAATCGAGAAGCTATCCATTCTTAGAATAAGACAACCATAAGTATTCTTTATGGGCATGGTATAATATTTTATCATGTGTATATATTGTTTATAATTTGTGTTAATTGCATTTTTAATTGGGTTGCTGTTTTTTTGAAATATATGACAACCATATTTTTATGGGCATCTTTTTATCAGCCACCTCGTTCGGCATTTTGTCTGTTGTGGCGTTGTATTTGTAAGGGTTATGAAATTTCTGGTCCCTTCCTTCCCCCCTCAAGATTTTTGTGACCCTTCGGGAGGTCGATCATGCGTCGCCCCTGATTGGGATTGCCATTCGAAAATATGCATAGCGAGGCAGCTGATCACCACCGTCTATGTATGTACGGGGATCATTTTTCACATTACAGACTGAACACGCATTTTTAGCTTGTGCTTTCAGTTTTGAGCATTAATGGAGTGGTATCGATAGTAAAGACGTCATAAGAATGGTTCATATTTCCATTAAGGGGTGATTGGTGACGTAATCATCATTCAAACCCACCCCTTGTCATCAAAAGTCAGGAAATTCAAAACCCACTGTCAGTGCTGACGTAATACTTGAATGGCCTTACAGCTGTTTTGACACTGTGGTTGCTGGGCGCCTCTTTTTCTCCATTGCATCTGTTGCCTTCCTGAGGAAGGGATTGATATCACTTGGGAGATGGGAACCAGATGCGATCGGCTCTCAAGGTAGGATTGCTGATCTGAGTTAATGTGCGATAGCGTGAAATCTGTAAAATGTTGACGTTACATTCGCCGTAATCGAAATTCACTGATGTAGCAGTTAATGGAAATTACGATTCAGGAAGTGAGTGCATTTTGAGCTACACTCTCTGACCGTGTAAGCGCTTTTCAAAATGTCTGGTACTATTGCTGAGCTAATGTGCAAATAGTGTGGAATTGGAGGGGAGAAAAAAAGATTATTGGGATCTGCTACTGAATGAGCAATTTATCGCGATTACGAAACTGGTAGTTCCTTTGAAGCCGAACACTCAGACAAATGACGTTGGTGTAAGCTCGCGCTCGCTATCCCTTGGCGAAATTTATGTCTTTTGTAGGATAGCAAAGCTAACGTGCAATAATGTGGGATTACAAAAAAGATTATTGTTGTTACATTAGCTGGAATCCGGAAGTCACTGATGTATCAGTTAATCGAGATTACGAAACGGGTGGCGCGTTTTAAGTTTCATGCTGCCAGAGAACGTCGGTGTACGCTTGCCATCCTTCGCGTAAATCAATGTCTAGTAGGATATCTGAGTTGATGTGCTGTAGCGGGGAATTAGTAAAAATATTGACGTTGTATTCTCTGGTATCCGCAAGTCGCTGATGTACCATTCAATCGACATTATACTGCTGGTGCATTTTGAGCCACACGATGATAGATGACGTCAGTATTAGCTTGCTATCTTTCGCCAAACTCTACATGTCTGGTAGGATAGTTAAGCTAACGTGAAATAACGTGGGATTGCAAAGAGATAGATGCCGCATTCGGCAGCCATTTATGTGGCAGCCAAATCGAGACTATCGGGTCGTTTTTACATGCTGACAGAGGACGTCAGTGCAAACTTGCTGTCCTTCGCGAAAATCAATGTCGGATAGGATAGCTGAGCCAGTGTACAGTAGCGTGGAATAGCGTAAAGATTATTGTCGTTACATTTTCCCTGGAATCCGGAAGTCACTGATGCAGCAGTCGATCGAGATTATAAATTGGGGTGTGCGCATTGGGCTACACGCTGACAGGTGACGCCAGTGCTAGCTGTCCTTCGGCGAAATATTTGTCTGGTACAGGCATCTTCAATCCGTTTCTCGCGAGCACTACGGTCCTCCTCTTAAGCACCCATAGTGCTCGATGCTCGTGTCCGATTTCGTGCTCGCGAGCATTTGATTGGCGTTCTAAAAACACCCTGTACAAATTGCATTCGAAGATCGAAGTCATCCTGATTTCATGCATTCGTATGATAAACTTGCCGTAAGAATATTATTTTATAAAATATTTTATTTAAGTTCGTGGCCTTCATCTTACTGGCACAGGACGTCCGTGGATAATGTCTTATAAGCACAGGAAAGAGGGGTGGGGGTCAGTTGACTGCGCCTTACTGGCGCATACGTGTCCTTACTCTCTCTTATGTGCATAGGGGATCCGTGGAACACAATAGGTTAAGTACCCCTGGTTGGGATAAGTACTTCGCACCATTTTCATGCTGAAGCATTCCGCACAATGTATGCAACTATGGCTCATAAGTGTGTGTGTGTGGGGGGGGGGGGGGGGAGGCAGATCAATACAGTCGAATCCCATTATAACGAACGCCAAGAGACTGGAGAAATCACTTCGTTAAAACGAAATTTCGTTACAAAGGAATTCCAGGTTACCTAGAATTGTTCTTATATAAACTTATTTGGAGGATTAGAAAAGTGTTCGTTAAAACGAGATTTTCCCTATAACGGTATTCGACTGTAGTGAACGGGGGATTTTCCGTCTCCACTCCCATCCGCTTATGCTAATACGAATTTTTTGGGGGGAAGAGAATACCAGTCGTCTCTAATACTCCCCCCTTCCCACATTATCCACCTATGCCATTGCCTCTCAAACCTGAGGCTCACAGGGTTCCAGCCCTGGGTTCTCGGGAGGGGGGCGATTTTTTTTTCCCCCACACATAAATTCACTATGGAGGGCATGAAAATGAAAAGTTAAGCCTGGGAGCCCCCTCCTGAGTATATAAAAGATATATTTTATCAAACTTTTATACTGTAATCCCGGCCTTAGCGAAAGTTTCATAAATCGGCCATAAACTTATGGACTTGAAGCTTGCACAAGACTTTTTCCTCTTTACCATTTGTCAAAAAAAAAGACGATTATTTATAGTTTCTACGTGAAAAATTTCTCCGTATGTGATTCAGAAGAAATGCAACTTGCTTTGCACACGACCAACTGAGCCTAATGCGATTTAACAAAAATATTCAAAATGACTGGTGTGCAAAACGGAGAAGTACATCCTCCCCTTATAGAACAGCACAGAGAAAAGCGATATGAATTGGACAAACAACATTTTTGATACCAACTAGGATGATGATATTTTCTTTGATAAGCAATTTAGATGGACTCCATGGTTTTGAATATTAGCTGAGGAACATAGTTCTTGCTAGAAATGATATGTAGCGCCAGACGAGCTGCAGTAGTAGTGTTTACAGTCTATTCAGTTTCCCAAACTTTTTATTCCATCGCCTCCTTCATCAGAAACTTCCCCCCTCCCTCCCATCGCCCTCCAACTAAAGTAAACTAATAAGATCCTAATCCGTAGCTTCTATCACCCCCCTGGACCATTCCATCGCTCACCGGGGGCGATATTGCCCACTTTGGGAAATAATGGTCTAATTTGCATAATCGCGATCGTTCCGGAAACGTTAAAGTGTGTTCTAATAGTACGCAAAATTTTGTTCGCTGTTTGCAACTTTTAGCTGTAGTACGGGACGTGTAAAACGTCCGTTGAAAAATCTAAAATTCGTTACATCATTTGATTCCACTGGAAATCCAAACTTAGTGATTTCAGGGCAGCAACCACGATACATTCCGTCTTTGGAGAGTCCACTATAATTGCCCGAAGAGAAGAATACTGGTTTTTACTAAGGACATTCCCCTTCACAATCCAGCTGGAAATTGCCTGGTGCGAGGGCAAAAAAAATCGCAAGGAGGTCATGTTGTCTGTCTGTCGGGATTACCGTGGAATAATCTTTAATGACTTTCTTCCGGAAACATATTTCTTGCTCTTTTTTGTGTATCCTCTTTTTTTCAAACAATAAATTTCTGGCAAGAACTTTGTTTCCCACCTAATATTACTGACCTATGCAATGGCAGAGCCATACTTTGGGAATATAGGTATATCAAGATAGTTTCTATTCCAAAAGGGGAATGCTCCTGCACATGTTTCAGAGTTTTAAAGGTGTCGCTTTGAAGCCAATTCAGGTGGAACCTATCGAGTGGTCAATGAAAAGTTTTTTTCTTAATCCTACAGAGCACTCTGGTGTTGAATTCTGACTCATGAAGGGCACAGGAATAGAATCTCATTGCTGTCATCAAACAAGCTTAGAAGACGGTGGCGCGAAGAGTTATTTATGGCTTATCTATTATAAAAGATAATAAAGTGTCTTTCTGGGTTAAAACAAAATTTTTGCAATAATTTCCAACTCTGTGTCTTTGTTTTTCCAAGTTTTGACTTATTTTATAATATAAAAATCTTTTTTCTGGAGCAGTGCAGCGCTCAAACATTATTTCTACTAGAAAAATGTTTAGTTTTACTTGTAATTATCGCTCTGAAATGTTCATATACCTATTTATATTCACAGTTTTTCGAGATATGGCGATTTTTCGGTTGCCCTAAACTTTTTCCCACCACTTTATGATCCAGGGAGTAATAATGCGTCCAAACACCAGTGGAATAAATTCAAACAACCCTATGAAAAAAGTTATTTTTACCTCCGTTTATTTCTATTTTTTTATTAATGATTTTTCCCCCACACTTGTGATACATCCTTCTACTACATACATATAAGAGTGAAATAGAACAGCTAGGGTGAGGATGACAAGAAATCTTCGTATATATCCATACTTCGTTTACCTCTACTTTCTCTTACCAGTACTTATCTGTTATACTGTTTTCCCTTCATTTGTTTTTTTCTCCTTTTCTCCTTTTTCTAACATGGGGCTAGGTTAGGGAAAGGTTACCATATTTATCGCCGATTCACAAATAAAGATCATAAGAATTTCTTACCAATAGCTTATAATTGAAAGGGTTAAGATCAGAAGCCCAATCGATCCTGTCGAGGTATTTCCGCAATATCTCAAATGAAAAGGATGAAGAATGATAATAGATGGAGGGGGGGGGGGGCGTCGATGTACTTCGCTCTACTTATAGTAAGCACATAGTCACAAGAACGAATATAATACGCTCTTTTTGCGTTCCAAAATATTCACATACTAATAATAATGTCAATGAACTTCTATTCATGAAAAATGATGGGAAAAATATGAAAAATTTTTTTTATCGGCATACACTTTTGCGTTGTTGGAAACAAAACCCTCCACGAGAGGCTGACGCGGAAGCGGATGGATTGCCACGACTTCCGTTTCCCAAAACCCGAAACAGGACGTGCGACGGATATTAGACTTTTTCTGACATGTCGACTCAATCTCGAGCGGAACAGCTCCGACGTCCGTGTCGTTTAAATGCGGCTTTCCTTTATTATATAAAATTCAATCATCTGCGTCTATTTAATAACTGCATAGTCCCGGGCTTTTATTCAAGCACGAGTCGTAAAAAATAGGTTTCTGAAGAATAGAAAACAAAATTCACCAAGTTCCTTAAATCTACAACATGGCTAGGAATCGATTAAAATTGTAAACTGGTTAATCAAAATTTTTAAATCGATTAATCGATTGATAAATCAAAATTGATTAATCGAATTTCAATCGAATGTTTTTCTTAACCATATAATATTTATTGACGCTATAAAAAAATATTTTATTAATTCCAAGCACCTATTTTCGTCGGTTTTGTAGGCAAATATAGAAATAGATCAACCCTCTATCGTCGAAGTGCTATTCGAGCAGAATAATTTTGAAAAGTAATTTCACTCCGCTCCAAAATTTTAAGGGTTAAACTAAAGGGTATTTTTCTTGAATGAAAAACTGAGAAATAACTATTTAAAAAACATACCTAAAATTCAAAGGCAAAGCATTTTCATTGCTCAACGAAATTTGGAGTAAAATTGAATTTTGATACGTGAATCGGCGGTATTGGCAAACACTGCTCATTGGTTCACTCAATTGAATTTTTTCCCGCATAATCGAATACCCCCGTTTAATTGGATATCATGTGCTGGAACCACTGATAGCTTGTGTTAATGCGATATAATACCACACCAATAACAGAGAGGAGAATTCTTAGGATCCGGGACTCTTACCCAACGAATCACGGTTTAAGAAAGGCCGACTGCAACTGGGTGGTAGGGTGTCTATACACGAAACATGGAATTTAACACGTACAACATATATACACGTTATTTCCCCCTCTAATAGAAATTCAATTCAAGATGTTCACCCTGGAAGTGACAAGTATTTTGACGCGAGTTTCAGCCAATACCTCCTACTCACTTCGCCAGGTACAACCGCTCAAAAAGATTCGGCATGGCATGAATTCGTAGATGAAGCTAAAGAAGAGAGAGAAAAAAATATATACGTGTATTTTGAAAAAAAAAGCTAACTAAACAGTTTCAAGGGCGGACAACATCGACGGGATACACACACACAAAACTTATAAGCCAGCTGAGTTTGTTTACCAGACGAAAAGATAACAACAGCTGTTTCGGAAGTTTCTCTGAGAATTGAAAAGACGCGAGTTCGCTACGAATCCACAATTCAATAAGTACAGACCTGATATTTGCAGCAGAGGAAAAAAAAAAAAAATACAGAGACCTGAAGGAAAGGAATAGAAATGTGTTCGTGGGAGAGGAGAACAAGAGAAATATAAACGCATATTAGAGAAAGACCGTCTTCTCTCGGAACATTTCTCTACACCTCGACCGAAAAGTTATCGACCCAAGCCGATGCGGCAGCACAGAGAGAAGTTGGAAGTGACGCAGTCGGCTCCTTGCCAAAAAAGAACACCCCCCCCCCCCCGTCATCCCGAGACAACTTGTAAAACGCTGGCTGTGCTAACATCATTTACGAACGCAACACCGAAAAGGCATGGAAAATGCCACCGATGAGAACATGACATCAAACAACAACAAGGTATTTATCGAATTAAACGGAAAGTTCGATGTTGAACGGCGCCGTGGAGAAACACTGCGTATTCATTATACTTATAACCGGTAACTAAATAATACATCACGTAATAAACAACGCACACACATCAATATATTCAACGCCCATCAATCTAAATAATGGAAAAACAGTAATTACGGTCACAACCAACGTTGTCTCTAAATATTCATGCATGAAAGCAGTTATGTACATGATATTTTTTGTTATTCCAGGCCAATGGATCTGTTCAGAATATTTTGTTAATTTTTCTTTCAATTTATCATATTGTTAAGAAAAAATTAGAAATTTGTAGAAAGAATGGGATGGCGGAGAATGTTTTCGATGATTTTCGAATTTTCTATGGTGGTATAAAAAGCACCGCCAAAAGCGAAACTGAGTAATGGAGTAGTTGAGAGAAAAAAAAAACTTGTATATGTGTTTGAGAAGCTGTATGTCAGGGGCTCCCTGTTTAGCCGTTTGTTGTACACTCGCTGCTTGTGAATACGCGTAATTAACTGTTCTGAATGAATCCGTGACGTCCTATATTTTGGTTCGGCCCTTACTCATTTCAAGGACTTGTGTGACAGACATTATCTCGAGCAATATGTATGGATCGAGATATCACATTAATGCCAAAAGCGTGACGTCTGTTTGGTCTGTAGGGCTGAACTAGGCCTCAGAATGAAGCAGTGTTTCCCAGCCTGTGGTCCGTGAGTACTTTGAGAAGAGGGTCCACTCTACCATTTTCATTCACTACCAAATTGAATTTCATTTAAGTGGGTGGGGTCCGCGTCATCAGAAAGATAGGGAAACACTAGAATAAAGTATGAGTGAACAATTTTGCTTCAAAAAAAACACCCTAGAAATTCCTACGACATGTTCGTACGAAAAGTTAGAAAGACAAATTTTGTAGTATAGTTGCAATTTGCATTTTTATCTTCTTTTAAAACTTGATTCAGATTTCTTTATAATCCTTTCAGATTCAAGCATTCATTTTTTTTTCTTTTTGTAATTTTTAATGTTTTGCATTTATGGTACGCAAAAAATGCATTCAAAATATAAATTCCGCTCGCTGCAGAAAGATTTTTTTTAAATGGGAGACTAGCTCGCATTCACGCCTTTAAGTTGGAAACAACGCAGAAAACCAGCTTCAGCCGTTCACCACTGTAACGTCAACGGGGTTCGAACCTGGACCCTGATGATGAGAGACTAGCAAGATGCCCATACGACAGCCCAGCTTTTATATAGGCTGCAAAATCTACCAAAACATTTTCGATAGACAATGATGCGACAATATAATTTTCATCACTTTCACGTGAATGCCATTTCGCCATTCCCCAAAAAAACAAATGTGAGATAGAATCTTCAAAATTTTTAGAAGTTTGTTTCTATTCTGAAACAAGTGAAAATATCATTTCGGGGTCCGATTGACAACACTTGCTAGGTCGGCTTAACGCATGGTACGTATGGCCTTCAAGTGTCAAGCGAGTCTCTCGTAAAAATGAAACCAAAACTAAAATATTGAGTTTTATTAGCAATACAAAATTCTAAATTAACGGTGACTGGGAATTAAAGTTTAGGCGAATGGACGCATGAACACAAAAAAATGAGAGTATATGGCTACAGGGCTCTCACTCAGCGCCACCTCCATGCATGGGTCCATCCGGAGGTGGGGGGGGGGGGGGGGGGGTTAAGTGCATAGATAGGTAGTCCTCGTGACAATGATACTTGGTCCAAATTGGTAAGCGGTACTTCCAGATAGGTGGGGGTTTCGTGCACATTGTTTGAAGAGTTTCCAATTTTATGTAAAAATTATGAAAGGTACATTCGCAAAAGTGCTGCTCCCTGAAGCGGAGTGTGGAGACGCCGCATCATCTCAGGAGTTAAGTAACATGAGAACGCCATGCGTTATCCGGGTGACCCACCCAGCGAAGTTTGACTGTATATGCGTTTCTGAGATTCGCGGATTTCTTTACCTGGGTTTTACTGGAGAGTCTGAATCTACTATATGGGTTTGAAATTTTTTGTCCGTTATCGAAGCTTTTGAAATTCTGATTTATTTACCTGAGTTTCTGAATATTCAGTATTTGCACATTTCTGAGATTCTAAATTCTTTATCCGATTTTCTGAGGTTTTTTATCCAAGTTTCTTAATACACAGAACAGTAGACTCTCGCTAATCCAGCACATATCAGACCAGAGTGTCCCAGATTACCGAAATCGCCTGATTACTGGAAGTCAATTGAAAATCACATTTAAATAATATAAACTGTGCACAGGCAAACAGTGGCATGTTTTTCTCTTCTATCCTGGAAAAACACTCCGCCTACAAATCTCCGGATTATCTAGAGTCTACGGTATTAAATGCATTTCTGAGATTCTGAATTCTTTACCCGAGTTTTCAAGATCCTGATTTTTTTTTTATTCGAGTTTCTGAATATAAAATATTACATGCATTTCTGGGATTCTTAATTGTTTATCCGAGTTTGAGATTATAATTTCTTAATTCCGAGTTTGAGATTCTTCATCCAACGAAACTTCAAACTTTTCTGTGAACTCGAGCGATTATATACATAACAATAAATAACAATTCACGGCGACTTCCAAGTAAATCACCAACCCAAGTGTGGCTTCCACAAATTACAAAACAACAAATAATCCATTTGGTCCGAGTTAAAAGTTTAGGATCAAAGATATAAAAATAATAATAAAAATCCCACAAACTACTCTAAAAAAGAAAAATTTCCAATCCTTTATAATAAGGACTTCTAGAAAAGACTTTAAAGCGGTATCTAAAAGTAGAAAACAAAAAAAATCTGGTACAGTAAATAATTACTATTTCCCTCCTTTCTCTCTCTCCCCCCCCCCCCCCGTTTCTATATAATAAAGCGGAGGAAAATTCCAGCGAGACTTTGTCGATAAATCTATTATAACCGAATTCTTCCTACTCCTCCCACAAGTTATAGAGACATTCTTCTCCGAAAGATTGCAAAAAATAAGGGGCGGGCGAGCGGCTATAGGCGCTTGAAATATTAAAATTCTTTCTTCCATCCTTACAAAAATCTGATTACGTTTCTAAAAATAGCGCCCGCTTCTTCGAAAATAAAATAAGTATTTTCCTCCCGTAAATCCCGCGAAAATAAAAATAAAAAAAAAGACCGTCAAATTTATTTTATTTTTTTAGCCACATACATTTTGATGTCCCTTTAGACATCTCTGCTCCACTACCTTCAACTTCGAACCACATCCGGGAGATTTAGCATCACCATCATCACTAAAAATCGACGAGGAGCCGGGGATGAAGGTCACGGAAAAGTCGCCTTGGAGTGGGGGAGAAATCCTTACGCCACTGCGAGGATATTCCGCTACTGTGCTTTTTTTACACATTTCCTTCAAGAGAACTTTGTCGCAAATAACAAAAAAAAAAAGTTTCGCTACAAAGTTCTCCTTTCGGAGAGAATTCCCGCGCCTAGGATATAAGACAGTAATAAAAATAGGAGCGCTGGAGTAAAAGGACGATGTCATCGACGGCATAAAAATACAAATTTTGTTTTCCTTGTCAAATGAATGGCATTTGGAGGAGGAAAGGACTCTTACAAAGCTCGACATAAGCTCTAAAAATCGATATAAAACTCTAATGGTTGATTGGAATGTCATTCATAAAAATACGATCGATCTCTCCATGATCGTGAGGGCTTCGTTAATGTGTCAATAATAGACACGTGGGAAAACGAATGATGAGCTATGATTACAAGTGCGAGTAAATTAGATACGTTTGTATCGATGACACCAACTCGTACTAAATTTCTTTGATTCGAGAGAGAACACTATTTTATAATTATATTATTATGTAACTAGAAAATTACACAATATTATCATTTTATCCATTATTAACACTCTGCCGGTGGATGCTACGTCGAAGTGGACTCGACGTCAGGGAAGAACAATGCTTCATTGCCATAACGGTCTGTTACGATTATAGGAAGGCCACCGTGAATTTGGTGTATCAGAACTTGTAAACTATCCAAAAAACGTAGAAGCTGGCCACCAGGGGCCTTCCTGATTGCGGAGGGGGGGGGGGGGGGAGAAGCTGTAAAGTACGAACTTTGCCAACGAAGCCCCGAAGGGCGACTTATGGCCCACTGTAGGGGTCAGGCATCGCTATAAAAATTCTGATTCTGGTTCAAGTCTCGAAAAAAAACTCTGGTCATTCATCTCTCACACAAACCACCCTCCTTCTCAAGATTTATTTTTTCTCAACCACTCCCTCTCCCCCCCTCCCCCAGCTTCAACATGAAGCGATATCGCACACTATGAAGAAAACCCGATTTGGAGATAGGGCATTGTCCATTTTCTCAGAAACATCTCATTCTGTCTGTTTACATTGCATGAGTAAATACACCTTGACGATCTTTCAATATTTATAAAACGGCATAAAAATATGCTACGGATAATCAAGCGTCAGTTCAGCTACGTCGAGATAATGATTGCTCCGATCCTTGGTTATGTCACATACTCATTCAGTCACTTAGAACCGAAATGGTCTCAGAAACTCAGTTAATGGACAAAGGATCTCAGAAACACTGATAAAAAAACAACTAGAATTTCAGAAACTCAGATAAATTTGTAATGGATAAATAATCTCATACAAAAAAACTACAGAAACGAATACAATAGATTCAGAATCTCATTAACACCCAGATTTACTGGGTGAAGAAATCATAATCTTAGAAACCGAAATGAAGAAATCGTAATCTCAGAAACCCCAGATAAAGAATTCAGAAACGCAAATAAAGAATGAAGAATCTTATAAACGCACAATAATAGATTCATAATCTCAGTAAAACAACCAGATTTTATTGGGTTAAGGAATCAAAATGTCAGAAACCAAAATGAAGAAATCAATTTTAGAAACCGAAATAAATATATCAATCTCAGAAGCACAGATAAAGAATTTAGAAACCCAAATAAAGAATTTAGAAACCCAAATAAAGAATTGGCAATCTGATAAACGAATACGACAGACTCAAAATCTCAGAAAAACTCGGATAAATTAATTAGAATTACAGAATCTGAAAAACCCAGGAGAAATAAATTAAAATTTCAGAAATCCAGAAAAATTAGAATTTCCGAAACCCACATAAATAAATCAGTCTCAGAAAAATAAATAATGGAATTCAAAAACCTAATCACCGAGTTCGTATAAATTAATAAAGATATCACAGTATGAATATCGATTAAAACAAACAAAAAATAAGGTGATCCGAATTAAGCTCATCTCCCGGGATCTTCCAAAAACTAATCAATCACACCCACCAAGCAACAATCAATTCGTAAACATTCCCTAATCCTCTTATAACGAATCGGAAACAAACCGTTATCCCCCCTGTGTAAACTCACTAACGAGCAGGACAGACATTATCGATAAGACATATAAGGTTATCCACAGGTCAAGTCGAGTCGGTATCGTCCCATAATCACCGTAATTATCATAATTCGATATTTATTGCCTCATAGCAACACGCAACAACGGATGTTAAGTTTGCGGTAACTACCACGAAAATAAATTCATTCACGTTAAAATCCGAATGTGATTGAACAAATATTATCCGGGAAACAACGCGGTCGATATTATATACTTTACATTCAAGAGATTCACACTAAAATCTCCCTTGACTATAATAAGCAGTATTTATACACACGTGCCTACACTTCTTTCATTTAGGTGAATCCCATTAAAACAAACAAAATCAGGCGAATATTAGGTATCTAAAGTTTATAAGTCATCTATAGACGGGACAATTTTCCGTATATATACGCCACGCATATTATGCCATATCACCAGATATTAGGTTCTTAATTGAGAATGATAATAACGATAATAAAAGCAAAACTCACCGATTCGTTGTTATCATGATTTTCGCTGGACATTTTGACCATTTAAAAGAAGAAATCAATTTATTTTGAACGGAACAAAGGTCACTTCAAAAAGGAGGGGGGAAAGGGGAGTCTGAAGTCTCCTTAGGAGAAAAAAATGGACCTAAAAGTATGTATGTAAATACAATTTACGCGCGGAACAAAACAGCCCACCTTGAGAACTGAAGGGCAACTTCGTACAGAGAGAAGCGGATGCTGCTTCTCTTATGAAAGAACGAGGAGCCAAAGACACCAAAGAAAAACAGAGCGCTAAAGCTCTGGTGGTGGTGTGTTGTGTTTCCTCTAGTCTCTTTTCTTATTCTCTTACCGTGTGTCTTCTCTCTAGCACGCTACGGGTTTCGAACACACACCACTGTATACTCCGGGATCTCGATGGCGCGCATGCACTTTCCCAGGTTGTTGGAGGGGACCCGCTGCAAATTGCGCGAGTTTTCCCGGACAGTATACAGGCGTCCTTCGCTTTACGCGAATTATTGGTTGCGCAAAATAGTCGCGTAGAGACGAAATTGCGTATAGTGAGGTGAATTTAATTTGTTTGTGCGTGCGAGAGAGAGAGAGCAGGGGAATGCACAATCTTTCGAACTCGCGGACCAGAAATTTGTATGTACACAGGCTGACCATATAACCTGTATTTTACGGGACATTCCCGTAATTTTAATACCAACTTCTTCAAAAAATATCCCGGTTTTTCCTTATTTTTCAACGAGGCTTACTTTAATTTTTGAAATCAAGAATATACATTAATTCCGTGACAGAAATTAATATCTTAACGATTTCTTTGGCTGCAAATTGGCAGCTTTATTTGCCTATGAAAACTTTCCGGCTTAAATTAGGAACTCTATCTATCTTAGACAATTTTTTTTCGCTTGAATTGGCAACTTTGCCTGCCTTTGAAAACTTTTGTGACCGTAAACTGAAGTCAAAAATATTTAGAAAATCCTGCAGAATTATTACGGGTAACTCGAAAAAAAAAATTAAATATTAATAATTTAAACGCCAATAGAAATGTAAAGAATGACTCTGAAAATCCCGTAACCATAGAGAGTTGGAGTGAGGCCATTCAAACAACATGATCAAGTCACAGCCCCCTTTAATATCGGTAACGTATATAAAGGCGTCTTAGATCAAGTATAGCAGACAAAGAAAGAGAAAACGAGAGAAATAACTAGTTTTTTTTCTAGAAACAGAAGCTGAAGGAAAATACGTTTTCTTTATAGATATAGCCAAGAAGCGCGAGAGGTGATGAGTAGCCGACTGTTATAATTTGAATAATTTTCTGCGGCTTTAATAACCGCATTCCAACGTTAATTCTTTTTTATGTGTTTCTGGGGAGATAAATGTACTGGAATTTTTTCCAGACACCTTGGGTGGGACCCTTTCTTTGTCAGCTACGTCATTTAAAAATCCAACGGATTTTGTCATCAATGGACTTAACTATGTTACATCTTCGGTTTGGAAGCCAATTTTCACGTTTAAGTTTAAATCCAGGCCTAATTTCACAGGTGAAATTTGTAAAATAAACTTTTCAAAATCGCGTTATAGCTAAATCGCGTAAAAAAAGCGGGGCGTTACCAGTACATAAGCGGATCGCATCCAAGCATGTGTGATGAACAGAGCACCTCAAGCAATCAAATATCTTCGATCTTCGTTATGTGGCACGGGTTATTCACTTCCTAAAGAGAAACACGTGTCAGAACTAGAACAGAGCCGGTTTTTCAAAAATGCTCTGGTACAGCCTGTGATTCCTACTAAAGACGACGACCGAGCGTTGTCGTGAGGAAAAAAAGCGATATATATTAATATAACCCTTTATTAGATAACCTCATATATATATATAGCGTTCTTTGAGGCAGAGGCGTGGTAAGGAGGAGAAGGACCCGTGCCTATAGGCAGCCAATTTCGAGGCCTCTGAAAATTTGTGGGACCCCGGGCACGTGTACGTTAATGTATGGACACGGAGTATGAGCAGCGTAACTGACATCATACGCGGAATACTCGGGATATTTCGGATCACATTCAATCGGAAAATAAAAAAAAATGGAATAGACCGTGTTGCAGATACGGCCGCAAATTTTTACGTCAATGCGTTCTTTGTGCCGTAAATCGCGAGGTAGGTAATGATATAATTGAATTGGTATTGCCAGATTTGTCTTAAAAAATGCATATCAGTCGACAGCATTAGCTTCTGTTTGCGTTGCAATCCTCTCGACGTATGGCACATAACAATTTCGTTACGGAAACGCGCCTGGTTGCACAGACGATAAAATGTATCAAAACCAAAATGAATACCTATTGAATTTGCCTTAACGAGATCTACCCGCAGGCATCAAAAGCCATAGTTGGAAAAATTAATCGCAGATGACAGCACTACACATAACAAGCATTAGACAGAAACACTCCACGTTAGATTCACAACACACGGGCACGCACATTTCAGCATGTACCAATTCGTTAGCAGTTCTGCAGAGGAATATGGACGAGGTGCATGTCTGGTTTAATAGACATCAAAAGCACTGACGTATACTGAATACTTCTCGAGATACGAGTGTTTAAATTATTTCTTTACACATCTTTTTGCGAATGCACCAAGTACCCGATATCGTCAGATACATCACCCAGGGCCGCAACTAGATGCTTGGACATCCGGGTCAAACGCGCATTTTGACGCCCCCTTGTAATGTTGAAGGAGAGGTTTCAGAATGAAATTTGCGCCCCCTCGGGTCCAGCGACCGGGGCACGAGACCCATCTGCTCCCTGCTCCCCCCTGATATCACCTTATTTCCAGGTCTGGCATTTAAAATAAATACTATATTTTTTTTATTAGAAAAATAAATCCGAAGAGACCGAAAACGTGCGGTCCGATGTACAGAAAAGAAGCCATTACCCGCGCCCGTCACGGCAAACCGTAAGAGAACAAAATAGAAAAAGAAAAATTCCCACGGGCCATAATTACGGTCCGGCTCTAGGGAGCAAAGAATAATAGAAAGAGTTGGAAGGAATAGGGATTGGGGGGCTCCGATCGAAGATATGCCATGATGGATATCAAATGAAATGCAGCTTTCATTCATTCATTGCCTCGTCACCGACGACGGAATGAGGAGAGAGAGAAAAAAATTCCATCCAATGACTGCACTCAAAAGAGAGTTAAATCTCGATCAATCGATGGAGCGCTCGCTCCACACAGAAAACGTCACGGATGTCATAATAGCTGCGGAGGATATATAACCACAAAAGACACCCGATTTCGACAGCTGCGGCGCGATACCTGACAAAATAGTATGAACGATCGCCGAAGTCGTGTTCTAAGCTGTTTTGTTGCACGTGTTCGACTCGAAGAGAGCTTGGAATTTAATGGCTTCAAATGATGATCACACACTAACTATCCGGTCTATAGACTAAGAATCTTCAATCTGTCGGTTGAGAGTACTAACGCTCTCAATTTTCCATACTAGCGGAGGCGACTAGAGAGAGGCGGACGGACTCATCGTTCTCCAAAATCTGCAGCGGCAAAAAGAATTTTTTTTTGTTTCAAAGTGACGTCTAATCGTTAAAACAAAGAGGATGATTGGGGAACAGCGATACGCTATGGCAGAGTTTCTCAAACTGGGCGTCGCCAACTTTTGTCAGGGGCGAGCTGGATATATTTATTTGTGTGCCTACGTACGCTTTGAAGCGGTTCTTTTATGTGGGGAAAATACCTATAAAACTATTCTGGGAACGAACCCGCAGATTAATCATGAAGCAGCCGCTGGTGACAAAAATTTGAGAAACACTTGGCTGCTACAGCGATAATACTGACGCTTCAAGATGGCGGATAAGTCATCCTGCGGCTTCTAGAAGCCCTAATACTCGCGAAGTATATTTTGATGCACATTCCAATAGCGAATTGCATTCGAGAATCAGCATTGTGTTGACTAAAATTTTAAAATGTGCAGAATTTTAAAAAAATCGGGGAAAAAATAATTCAGGATAGGCATAGACCAGCTGCAGCCAAAAATTTGCCACCGGGATTGTCTTATCATTTATCTCACGGTTCTAAGAATAGGATATAGTAGGGGGGAGGGGGGGGAGCCACTTCATAGCACTGTGTATGTAGATAGACACCAATATCAACATCTCAACGCGTCGCCTCCGACAAAGTTTGGGGACACCCCCGATCCAAGAGCCGCGACACACACTTTGAGAAATTCTGGCATAGGCCATGGACGTTCAAACCTTCTCTTCCCCCCCCCCCCGAGTTGAATGCACCGTTGTTGTTCAGTACACCACCCGTGTAACAACTCAAGTACACAGTCAAACAAAGACGAGTATGGTGTATTTCTTGAGGCTAATCAGAACGCAGTGGTTCGATTGGAGTGCCTATCAAGATCTGGGATAGCACTCTTGGGTGCTTCAGTGAACAGCCGATTCAAGACCCCCGGCACAGTTTACGACTTGAAAAAAAATTTCAAGAGCCCCACTAAAATGACTTACGTGACGAGTAGATGTGTGTCGCGGATCACTGAAGTGATCGTTAAATGAGCTGTGAGCCACTTTCTGGAACTGTGCTGCCGGTCACATAAGTGATCCGAGAATATGTCGTTTAATTCATTTTTACAAAATTAAGTTTGAGGCCACAGGCCACATCAGATGGGCCACATTTGGTCCGTGGACCATTGGTTGAGCAAATATGCTTTAGAAAATTTAGTTCGAAGTCACGGGCCCCATCAGAGGACTCCGAGAAGCACATTTGGCCAGCCTGCCATGGCTTGAGCACGTATGGTGTAAATGGAAAAAACATCCGCGAGAGCATATGCGTCGCCGCACAGAAGATGCTCTGACGAACGTTCAGACAATTATGATTTACTGAATTTGGAATCGTCTCGAATTCTCCCGCGAGATGGAGTTAACGATCAGCTTTAGAGCACTCTCCAAGTTTTCCAAAACCCTTTAAAGTGCACTCCATCTCTATCGCTTTAAATGGAGAAAAATTTTCAAGAGCAAGTGTTCAGCGTTGGAACGTCCTAAATGTGTTACTAAAGAACTGGGAAACTGATTGCATCAGCGAACTTGACGTGAATCTTTCTCGAATTACGTTCCTGGAAAATGGAATTTCTGAGAAGGAAATGGAAAAATGTCGCTATACATGTGGTATAAATGTCGCATTCATGTACTTTTCGTGTGAAATCATCCCATGCCACGAGATCAAAACGTGATTGTTCTGAGAAACAAAAATTTCTGGTAACTACTTAAGACGTGACGTCAGTGAACAATTTCCCTCAAAAGACTCGGAGCGTTTTATTTCTCAAGACAAGCTGTCGTAAATCGATAATTCCGATCATGTCAACCCCCCCCCCCACCCCCATGGAAGAGGCTGACAGAGATCAAGCACTGGCGGGAGAGCCTCAGGAAGAATCCTCCCATTTTTACTTTTTTTTACGCTGTAAGTTTACGGTAGGGCGTGGAAAATGCTGGCCTTGGGGCCCCAATAATTGATTCTGAATTCGGTTACGCTGGATCCGAATCTTTAATGGGCAACCGGAAAGATAGTGAAAATGGTTCTGATCAAACGAAGAATTGGTTGAGTGGTCCTCAAAGTGTGCTCCGCGGCTCCCAGGGAGCGTCGTCGAACTCTTTCGAAGATAATATTATGTGCCTGTTTAGTGATTGCAAGGAATCGAATGATCTTTACGGTTTATGCACGATGTTCTTATATGGCACCATAGCCGAGTGATCAACAGGACCAGGGGCCTACAAATTATTCAGTAAATGTAGTAAAACTAAAAATGTATAAGCGATGAGGTTGATCTACAGGACTATAGGTCACAGCCCTGAATTAATGAATCGGCAATTTCACTTCGAAAAACGAGAGAAAGATGGCAGCACCACTTGAAAACGAAACACGCATAACTCTGAAACATAAATAGGGATTTTTACGAGATGCACGTACGTTAGCGCAGTGTTTCTCAACCACCGAGACGCGAGTGATTCAACCGTTTCATTTTTACCCATTTATTTCCCATTTGTCTTGGGTATGACTGAACCCTCCACTCACAAAGAAATCAACCGGATTTCGTGGGCTTCCAAAAGTTGATTTAGAACCTTTCGGTGCCTTCCTTATTAAGACCCAAGCATACAGATATTGAAGAGGGGACCATAATATGTATTTACACCGGATCGCAAAATTCATATAAGCCCGGCCATGATTACCACAGAGAAAAGGACATATTCCTCAGTGAAACTCGCAACGAATTAGTACACGTTGGAATATGCGCACGTGTTGTGAACCTAACGTGAAGTTTGTTTCTGGGTAATGTTTGTTACAGAGTGCTGCCGTTTATTTTTCAAACTATGAGTAAAGTATAACGATATAGAAATCGAATCGTTGTAGGCCTGTTGTTTTCTGTGGCGAAACTTTTTAACGGGGGATCGGGTCGCATTTGCGACTCGAAGTTGGGAACCACAGAAAACCAACTCCAGCCGGTCACCACTGTGGCAAAGGCGGGTTTGGAAACCAGGACTCTTGCGATGCGAATCCGTCACTATGACCACTCAACCACAACAGCGGGGGGGAAAAAAACCAGTTAGTCCCTTGGTCTGGTGGCTTACTTACGAACACGGCCAGGCTCGGTCGCTTGCGCAATTTAAGCACACTGCCCCGGAGGGCGTGGCCGCGTCGGAAAAATTTTATTCATTCTCTAGATTCCATGGTCGCTGCCGCGGGCGGAGCCCACCGTGAGGATATGAGCCGGGTAACGGGTGTTGCCAAAATTTACACTTAATTCCCCTCCCTTCGGGGGTAACAGGCAGTAAATCGCTCCAAGCGATAGTCCTGGGTTGTTGTGGGCACTAGTAGCAGTAGAACGAAATCGTGTCTTTCGCCAGAATAAATCATTACAGTGGATCCAGCTAAAAAAGTTCCCACTTACAATGATTTATTTTCGTGGTCCTAACTCTTCCTAATACTCACCGAGATTTCCCGTTTAAAACGTTTTCCCACCTACAACGTTTGTCATGACGGTTTTTTGCAAAAAAAAACAAAAAAACAACCGTCATAAACAGACAGGCTCCACAGCACTTTATACATGCCCACATCGATACTGGAAATCACCAGAGAGAGTCTTATATAATCGAATTTTACTCTCTTGGATATTTTCCATTAGATTCGATACGTTCAGCGGACCGAGTAATAACCCGCAATCTCGCCTTAGTCATCGTTTGACAAATAATAACAAAAAAAAAAAAAAAGATGATATTATCGAAATGATTGAAAGTATTTGAAGACATCAAGGAGGAATCGGAATCGTTCGTCGGAAGTAATAAGTAAAGAAAACACGAGGAGATTTTTCGAAACACTTTCAGAAAAGATTGTTCAAGGTAAGTTAAAAAAGGAAAAAGGAGGTTTTAGTGGGAAAGAAAAAGCGATACGAGTAGCTTTCTTAGCGACGCCTCCGAAAACATCAAAACGTTATTTCGACGACGACAGATCGTTGGAAACAAAAATTCCAGAAACATAACAAGAAACCGAAGAGTAAGGATGAAATTGATTTGATATGTATCTACGGACAAAACTCTCTCCCCCTTCTTCCAACTTCCCACTAATAAGGAAGGAGCGATTGATCGGCAATGAAAGAGAGAAAGAGAGCGAAAAACAAAAATAAATTCCCACACTTCTTCTGGAAGAAATTTCAGCGATAACATACACTGAAGTGCCAGTAAAACTAGTACACCAACAGCCCACCCCCCAATATCGTGAAGGGTTTTCTCGAGAACTCAGTACAGGGCCGCCCTTACAAGACGCGGGGCCCAGTGCGGGCCAAAAAGGCGCCTTGATAATTTCGGGGCCCCTTATCCCTGAATTTTATATATTCGATGTGGGAGAGGGGACTCGAAAATTCAGAAAATGAAAAATCACGAAAATTCGGAATAGATGCAAGGATATAATTCGGGAATTGATAAAAATCAGAATAAATAAATGAAGAAAATTCCAAAAATTATGCGAGTTCAGAAAATTCCAGAATTATTTCTTTCTAGATGAAAATTCAGAATTCCAGAATTTATGAAAAGAATTATTAAGTGCGGGGACCGGTGCAACCGCAGCTGTCGCGCATTCCCGAAGGCGGCTCTGACTCAGAACTGCTGCAACTGGACGTGGCATGGACTCCACTAATGTGTATCCTGAAGGCAATCCATACCACGATTCTCTCAGGGCACAGTCCACAATCCCATAACACTGCTAGGTGATTTTGCACAGCACGTTGCAAGATATCCCATATGCGTTCAATAATATTCATGTCTGGGGAAATCTGTATATGTCTGAGGATCAGGAAATTTTTAAAAACCGCTAAAAAGGGTTAATTGATAATCATATATATTTCGTTGATTATTAATTTTTAATATTTGGTGATAGACGTGAGAGATGATTTTGAATGGCTCCGAGTTCAATTGAGTTTGACACCAGTTTTGGTCCTTCCCCCATACTAGTAATGAACAAATTACGGCTCGGTTAGAGGTTCTGCCACAGATTTCAAAATAATATTACAGAAATTCACAATCTCAGTGTTAAAAATATATATATATATTAAGGAGCTGTTCCTTTTTTTGCATATGGAAATTATAGTTGTAAGAATCTGATGGTCATGCTTTTACTTGTTCACATCATCGTCATCATCATTTTACGACCGCTTTTGGTCATAGTCATCTTTCACTTCGCGACATTTTAAATGGCAATTGCGATGCATCTCGCATTTTTAAATTCATCAAAGCTATTGGTTTTTACAATTACATATAGTTTACAATCCACGTCATTGTTTTACGTAGGCCAACTTTCTTGACATGACAAGCACAATGTCTCTTTTTTTATATTGTCATTGTTTTGGCGCAGTTTGACCAAATTTGCCCTTGCGCCAATATGTTCAAAATCCAATCTAATCTCAGAATCGGCCTCTCTTAAAAATAGTTTGCCACAGACCATACCTTCAATTATCGAATCCGTAATTTTTGGTTAGCCTCACCAGATATGTGTCGATACATACGTACTTTTGCCAATTACTTCAAGCTCACGCACTGATAAACTAATGAGGCTGAAGAGGAAAAAAGTAGATGCCACTACTACTACTACACTCGCTTGCTCCCAATTAAGAAAGAAAAGAGCTAATGAGGTTTTCACCAGCTGAAATTGGATGTGATAGTCCCATGATATAAGCCAGCCCTTAATAATAATAAAAAAAGAGGGAAGAAATCACGCGACACAAAAGGAGACCATCTTCTCGAAAGAGAAGAAATCGAAATGATTTTCCTCGAGCCGATTCACAAAAGGAGCATCCACGAGAGAAATCGTCGATCTCTGCATTTTATTTATTTTCCGCCCTTTGAAAAAGCATTTAATGGCAACGATGCGATAATTAAGATTATTTTAACTATCTGAATGAACTTGTTCATTTTTCTAAAAAGAGGGGGGGGGCGGTCAATTTTGGACATTTTTTTATTCTTATTTTGAATTAAATATTTCGGTTAAGAGTTTAGTTGTTGTGATGGAGTCATTACAGTATATTTATATATACAGGGTGCATTGCAAACAGGGAAGGGTATGCAATTTTAGTGGCGAACCGTTAATCCTAAAAAGTATGCTTTGAATTAGAAAAAGTTTCGAAATAACGTGTATGTAATATAGATAATGTCATTCATGTTTCGGGGGGGGGGGGGGTATATATATAGTTATGTATATAAAAAAAATTAAAATTTTTATTTTAATATATAGTCCCTGTGTACCCCAAAACCCAAGTTCCAAAAAAAAAGTCCACGTTCCAAAGTACAATATTCGAATTCGAAAAACGGAGGAAAGTTGGAAAAATGAAGCTCTAAATTCGGCAAAACCGTTTAAAGCTGTTTTTGTCCCAACTTTCTTCCATTTTTCGAATTTGAATATCTCAGTGAATATTGCACTTGAAGCATGGATTTTTTTTTCCCCATCAGAAGAGACGGCAACAATTTCTAATTGGGTTTTAAGGCACAGGGTGTCAGCATAAAAAGCTTTATTATTTTAATAATTATACACCCCTTGAAACATGAATGGCGTATGTACACGTTATTTTAGAAACTTTTCCTAATTGGCATTATACCTCTAGGATCAACTGTTCGCCAGTAAAATGCGATATTCCATCTCCATGTTTGCTATGCACCCTGTATGTACATATATGTATATATTTCACGATTGGCCAGATCATTTATTTTTACCATCACACTCAGAGAAACGGTACGCCTTTCTTGCAAAAATAATAATATATATACAATATATATATTTTTTTTAATTTTATTTATTTTTTTATTTTATTTATTTTTTTATTTTTTTTATTTATTTACTTTTTTTGCCATTTGGGGAACAATGATGTTGGCAACAAATTTCAAACAAAAACTGAGAAAACAATGAATGCCCAACGAAACGATTTGCTTTACACAACGCCGCCACATTACAAAACTGCTTTTGAAAACACTGCCAGCCAAACGAGGCTTTTGACAACGTTGATTGGGGGGATCACCGCAACAATGGCAACAAAACGATGTTTTAGACAATAATGCCAACAAAACGATGTTTTAGACAATAATGCCAACAAAACGATGTTTTAGACAATAATGCCAACAAAACGATGTTTTAGACAATAATGCCAACAAAACGATGTTTTAGACAATAATGCCAACAAAACGATGTTTTAGACAATAATGCCAACAAAACGATGTTTTAGACAATAATGCCAACGAAACGATGTTTTAGACAATAATGCCAACAAAACGATGTTTTAGACAATAATGCCAACAAAACGATGTTTTAAGACAACAATGCCATTGCAAACTATGCTTTTTTACAATGCCATTGCAAACTATGCTTTTTTACAATGCCATTGCAAACTACACTTTTTACAACAATGCAAGCGAAACTATGCTTTAGATAGAAACATGTTCGACAACAATACCATTGTAACAATGTTTTTTACAACAGCGCTCAAAGAAACTGTTTCCATCAACAATGCTCAATAAAAAAATGCTACAACAGCACTCAATGAAACAATGCTTTGTACAACAGTGCTCAATGAAACTGCTTTCTAAAACAGTACTCAAAGAAACTGCTTCCGTCAACAATGCTCGACGCAAAGATGCTTCTGACAGCAATACAATGATTCGGTGAACAATATTACAAACAACAATCGCCGTAGAATTTTTTTTATTCATCGATTTCCTCAAGGGCAAGACTGAATAGTTAATTGTACCGTTTCTCCTTGATGAAAAAATAGGGGAAAAATTCATTTCCAATTAAATTCGAACCGAAATAATATTTATTATACCTCCGGTAAGAGCAGTTAAGCTTCACATTTTTTTATAAATATAATTGTTGAAAAAAATGTCTTTTTTACAAAAAAAATCCAAAATAATATGGGGATTAATTGAATGAAATCTGAAATTCCAACACACTATAGACTGATTCAAGGCAAGCTCTGATTTAACGAAGTAAATGTACAGGCCACTCCAGGTATCGATCGATACCAGGTAGAAACTGCATAAATTACGGGAAGACGCCAAAATTAGCCAGCACAGCGAGAATGGAGTAAATCAATCGTGAATTATGGCTTTTAACTGAATGACATTTCAAGCTCGAATGTTAGGCGCAATTTGGCGAAGAAATAATTCAATTCAGTAACGCTTTCAACTTGTGCTGACCGCCAAAAATTAAGTGTAATGTGATTTTCAGTGTTTGCTAACTTGGTTATTTTCCAACTAGATATGGTATTTTTTTCGGCTCATCTAGTTGTTTTTCCAGTCTTCTGCAGAAAACATTTCCAGTGTACCAGTAGTTTATTATTAAATTACGTGAAAATACGAGAATTTCCCAGAAATTACGGGACGTACGGTCATCAGAATATTGACTAAATTTTATTCCAGTTGTTTTTGATGAAGAATCTAGTTGGGAAATTTTTTGACTGTTGGCAACACTGGCGATTTTCTAAACTTCCGGTTTCCGGGCACAAAAACCATCCTGCCACTTCGAACGATATAGTTCCACGAAATTCCAAAAATGCATTCATCCGAACATTGCGTCACGTCACTGCTGATTACAAAGGTAGGTGGCAGCACCAATTAAAAAAAACTGAAAACATGCCAAAAGTACTAAAACACCACGAAGTTTTCGGTTGCCAGAACCATGTGCAAATAATCACCGGATGCTATTCCGACGTTCGGGCTCAGGTCATACCTCCTGATATTGTACTGTACTTTGACGGACGTCGTGGATGACGTCACACTAGTCACAGAATAGATTCGTGCAAATGCTCTCTACTCCTGCGTGATCTACCAAGAGGTGCTCTATCGTTAGGAGGTGCTGAACTTAGCCGAAGTGACAGAAACTTTCATACACAAAACATCCAAACGTGACCATACTCCACTCATGTGAGAATCGGATCATCTTGACATTGGCCTTACATCCTGCACCAGGGTCTCCAAATTAGGATCACGGGCGAGGCTCCCTCCATAGGACAGCTTTTTCACGGTACCTTTGGTTAATTTTTTAGTGTAGAAAAATAAAAAATGATAATCTTAAAAAAGACCCCCGGGCTTGTCAGCCCTATTCTTGATGGTCTTCATATACATGGGACGCACCCCCACTACCTAACTGGACATGCATCTCGCACACATTACTCTGCGGCATTTCTAATGAAATGGTTACATGCAGGAACGCGCGAGCAAATGCGTGGCCTTAACAGTGTCAGTGTTTCTCAAAGTGGACGTCGCCAATCTTTGTCGGGGGCGTCGCGACGAGTTGTACTTTTATAAGTGGAAATATCTGCCAAACTATTCTGAGGAGCCGCATATGAAACATAAATTGGACTGGAGTCCGCCAGTTTTCAGTGCCTACAGGTTAATCCCGAAGAATGTGTACGAGGTGCATGTACGGTTAATTAGTGCCTATCTATAGGTTCTAAGAGTTGCGCTTGTTTCGTGTTCTCGTCTGGCACTGCCATCTGTCTTCCACATATAGCGACATGGGACGTACCCACATCCCCATAGATGAGATCTTTCTTGTCGAGGGTGTTTGACGTGCCGGGGTTCGGGGCCAGAGGAATTCTGGTGTATGGGATGCTTCATTATACCGAGCTCTGGTAGTACATTTTCGAGAGGACATGCTCAGAGCGCAGATACAAAAAAAACATTCGGGTTAGTGGAGAGGTTGCCAAACGTTTCGAATATACGGGATGAGACATTATCTTAACGCATGGGCACACCCAGGCACGGCCATCACCTCCTAGAGATACAGGTATACTCATATATATATATATATATATATATATATATATATATATATATATATATATATATATATATATATATATATATATATATATATATATTGTATCTAAGAGGTGATGGCACGGCCCGGAGCCTCAAGTTCAGAGGGGGCTCGTGAAAAGGGAGGATCTGGTCAAAATTTTCGAATGTGAGCACGTAAATTGGAAGGAGAAAAAATTTATAGTTGGGTGAGGACCTAAAAAAAAATCACTTTTTCCGGGGGGGGGGGGGTGATTCTCTTAAGACGGCCCTGCGGGAGGAGGAGGAATGTGAGGGCGGTAGATTGTTGGATTTTTATATTTGCATATCCCCTCATTTTTGGCGGAAATGGGCGAGCTTGATCCACCAAAGCCGCTTTCCCCCCCCCCCCCTTCCGAACCAGTTTGCAATCTCTATAGATGTCCAAATTGGTAAAGTTGTTCGGAATTTTTTTTTTTGACGACCTCCGACTTACACTAGGATCACATTTACGCCTCCGCCTATTTAATGATAACAATTTTTTTTTTTTAAAGTTGCCATCACGGCTTGCATTACAAATTATGTGCGGTAGATGGCAGCACCATGTGCAAAAATTGAATCTTAAAGGAGAGTGGTTTTAGAAACAGGGATAGCCCAAGTTTAACAGTTTGCTGCTGTTTGATAAAGTTGTTTCCAGACGTCCGAGTTTTTCCCAAAAATTCGAGTTTCCAGAAACCGAAGGCTGCATTTGCTCGTCATTTAAAAGTAACCTCTCTTAAAAGAAATTGAAAACATTAAATGAGTCACCGTTTTTGGCTGAAAAACATTGTTATTTTTTCTTGGTACAGTGGCTCCATCTTTTGTGAAAATACATAAGTGACGTTGCTAAGAGCGCATGCGTACTCATTTTCAAGTCTAAGAATCCGATAACCCTACGCCAGGGGTTCTCAACCGGTGCTCCGCAGAACACCAAGGGCTCCTTGTGCACCTCCCAGAGGTTCCGCGGTGACGACTCGAAGAAAATAATATAAATCAGTGAATTTTACAGATAAAAATAAAAGAGGCCTATGTACAAAAAAGAGGCTCCTTGAGTCGAACAGGGCTCCACCATAGAAATTATATACTGGATAGGGCTCCGCGAGTCAAAAAAGGTTGAGAACCGCTGCCCTAGGCAACTCGAATAGGGGTTCAAGTGTCTCCACCTGCTGTGCTCAGGACCAGGAAATTTCGTCTGCCCTGACTGTATGAGCGATAGAGTAACGAAATGATTGGGTGAGTGACTGTATTAGGTGGCCAAGTGAGCGTATTATTGACTGTACGAGTGACCAAGTGAGTGCGAGTGACTATATGGTTGAGTAAATAAACATACGAATGATCAAGTGAGAGTGACTGTATGAAGAGTACCGTGAGTTTCCGTTACTCACTCGACTCAATGGGTCACTCGTGCGATCAGGCGGGCGAAATTTCCGTAAACTGTTATGATGAGTCTTTACTAAAGCGTGATTCCTCATTTTGGAGTTACTGAATTATGGTACCCCTAAATAAGCAGACCTCCCCCTCCCCCAACAATCCGCAAGAAATAAAGGGTTAAATATTTATGCAAAACATAAGATGACATCGCATAGTTAAGAAACGGTCGCTCAAATAAAACGACTCGAAGAAATAGCCGCCCAGGGTTGATAGTTTTTTTGTTGTTTTTGCGGCAAACATCGGTTTTTATACGCGTAAACACAGGGTAGTGGGCAGCTTCCTCTGTCGGTGAAATTCAGAAAAAAAGAAAATGTCCGCGGAGGGTGGGTCGGGACGAAACTCTATTATCGCGTGATTTTGCGCCATAACGTATCACGTGGATTGGGCTGCTTGATGATTGTTTCGCAGAAATGTCTCCTGTCCCAGGAGGTTGCGCACATATGGTCGTCATTTTCGTATATGAAAGGAAATTTTTCATATTTTTTTTCTTCTTCTATGATAGAGGGGAATCGAAAAATATTCAGAAAATTAGAATCGGTGAAAAATAAGAATAAATGAAAGAAATACTTTCAGAATTAATGAAAATTCAGAATTGTGGAATTGAGAAAATTTCAGAATTAATGAAAATTCAGAATTGTGGAATTGAGAAAATTTCAGAATTGTGGAATTGAGAAAATTTCAGAATTGTGGAATTGAGAAAATTTCAGAATTAATGAAAATTCAGAATTGTAGAATTGAGAAAATTTCAGAATTAATGAAAATTCAGAATTGTAGAATTGAGAAAATTTCAGAATTAATGAAAATTCAGAATTGTAGAATTGAGAAAATTTCAGAATTAATGAAAATTCAGAATTGTGGAATTGAGAAAATTTCAGAATTAATGAAAATTCAGAATTGTAGAATTGAGAAAATTTCAGAATTAATGAAAATTCAGAATTGTAGAATTGAGAAAATTTCAGAATTAATGAAAATTCAGAATTGTAGAATTAATGAAAATTCAGAATTGTAGAATTGAGAAAATTTCAGAATTAATGAAAATTCAGAATTGTAGAATTGAGAAAATTTCAGAATTAATGAAAATTCAGAATTGTAAAATTGAGAAAATTTCAGAATTAATGAGAAGAAAAAAAAGTTTCAGAATTGATGTAAGTTCAGTATTATAAAGACGATGAAAATTCAGAATTTCAGAATCGGTTTAACAAATTCCAGACATGATGGAAATTCCGAATTTATGAAAGAAATAATTAAAGAATTCTAGATGAAAAAGGGAGGGGTTTACAGAATTGATAAAAATTCATTGAAAATTGTTTTTACCGTAAAACGCGGGGCCCGGTTCGATCGCACACCCCTTAAGGGCGGCCTCTGGTTGATCATTTGATGATATTTTTATAGCACCACGGTCATTGACAGCATAGCGGCACACGAGGACTAATTAGACGGCTCTGGATTATGAGCTCAATAGCACAGGTACTTGCCATTTTCACTTATGAAATATGGAAGGTAGATGGCGCACCCACACAACATAAAAATACAATTCTGACGAAACAAATACGACAGAATGTGCGCGAGGTGCATGATCGGTTAAGTAGTGTTTCTCAACCACCAGGCCCTAACATCATTCATACCGGGCAGCGAGTGATTAGCCGTTTCATTTTTTCTCATTAATTTTCCGTGGGTCGTGTGTCTGACCGGGCCTTCCACTCACAAAAATGAGTGAAACCGTGCCGCGGGCTCGCAAAGGTTATAAGAACCACTGTTCTTATCTAGAGGAGTCGCATAACTTCTGTCCCGAGTGACACATACTCAACACCTCATTTGCAAACCAAAAAAAAAAAATGCAAGTTGTACTCACCGGAGCTGTTGTTCGTATCCGTGGACGAAGCCGACATGGACCGGCTCCTGTGTCTGGTCCTGTTCCTCATCCCGGCCAGCTTGCTGTCCTGCAAAGAACACGGATTCAGTCCATTTTCTTTCAAAGACCTGTTTCGCTCCTTCATGCTTTTAGCGAATGGCACCGCCAGAAACATGAACGCTCAAAAAAACTATTAAATATAGGTATAATTTCACTTATAATTATTCCCGGATACTCCCAGCCGAAGACAATGCAAGTAAGTGCCGGCGGGTCTCAAATACAGGAAAAAAGAGGGATATTCTTTATTTCCTTGGTAGAGGATGCGTTTCACACACAGGGAGAGATCAGCGCTCTCTTTCTCTCTCTCCCACTAACATTGCCGTCACTACAAGGTGAGGATTTCAAAATACAAATATAGAATCAACCTTCGTGAGACGAAAAAGAGTGTCAGCGAACGGAACAACGCCGTGTATACAAAACAAAAAAACCCCCGCTTTTATTCCTTTTGTTCGTTTTTTGACTCAACAAAACAATCAAAAGTAAAAAAAAAATATGCAGGCAAGACCTTGGGCGGAAAAACCTCGAGATGAGTAGTATCAGCACCAGACCACCCCACGCCGGTGCCAGGCCTAAAAATGCTAGGTCGGTGGAAAAAAAAAAAAGAAGCCTCCAGAGAACCTACTTTTTTTTGAACTTTTCATCCTTCTGAAAAGTAAGACTTCTGAGAAACTTTCATGATGGCAACGCGATTGCCGTATTTATAGCAACACATAGTCGGCCCCGGTTAATAGGATAACGGATAAACGCATAACCCGCGGAAACGGATAAAATTTCCTTCGACACTACCATTGTCCCTACGGGAGAAATTATGAAGTCCCCCCTCACCCCAGCTTAACATAATTTCAACGACTTTCCTCCCACTTTCTCGAATATTACGCTTCACACGTCAACTGTTAATGTACAAACCACTATATATATAATATTCTTATTGCATGAAAATGTTTGGAATTAATGGGAAATATGTTACTAAGATATTGAAAAAAAAAAACATTCTACAATGTAGAATAGGTACTGGACTACAAGTTCTCTTCAATACGTACATTTAATTATTTTATTTTTGTTCTCTGTTGATCCAATAGAGGGCACTTAGGGATTGTTTTTTCTCCCAAAATACAAATACAACACCACAACAGGCAAAATGCCCAACGAGGTGGCTGAGAAAAGTAGGAACTTTTTACAATCACAGTCGGAATTCGGGAGATGTTAGAATTTTTCTGGAGTCCGGGAGCACCAATTTTCTAACCTCCCATAACATCTCTTACATACGTTGTTGGCATTTCCAAGTATAGGGCCGGGATTACAATATAAAAGTTTGATAAAAGATCTTTTACAAAGCTTGAAATACCAACCAATAAACCGAATATGTTTATTGGTTGCACTTTTCAAGTTTTATCAAAGAGCTTTTATAAAACTTTTATAGTGTAATCCCGGCCAAAAGGCTGTACTTTATGATTACCAGATGGCATCACAAGAGCGGGATGATTAGTTTTTTAAATATGTTAATTAATAAAATTCACATACACAGTTACATGTAACCTGTAAAAGTGTTTACTGAATTACACTTTTGTGTAATGAACACCCTACTTTTACGAAATGTTCCCGAAGGCCGGAATTACACTAAAATTTTGATAAAAGACCTTTCGGAAAACTGGAAAAATTCAACCAATAAGCGCATCGGTTACATTCGCGCAAATGCAACCGGTGATCTTATTGGTTGAATTTTTGACGGTACTTTCAAGTATGTAGGCCTACATATCAAGTTAATGAAAGTGTTGTGTAACAAATATATCACAGTTCTCCTTGGGTCGTCGTGACAAATGGTCGCATTTTTCGGAGCTCTTCAGCGTTAGTAGTATAACGAGAATCTACGGAGAAGCAGCGAATTGTCAGAATCTACGGAGAAGCAGCGAATCGTCAGATTCTACGGTGTTTGGGTGTTCTGCTTGGATCTCATGTGGATAATGTATCAGCTTGCTGTCAACGAAGATATCTTTTGATGGCGAAGCTTTCTCAACGGGAATCAGTGTGTTCAAGTGTCAGTGCTTCAGTACAGCCGTTTTGTGTTATCCCTGTGATTCCCCCAGTGTTTACGTCTGCCCCTTTTCCCTTGTGTTTTTCCTTTTCAGATTTCGTGTTGGATCTATCCAGGTGAGTTCTATTCTTGTAGTAAGTGCTCAATGGGTCTGATTTGTCCTTTTGCAAATGTGGGGAACATTCATGTTGTCAGAGAACTGTGCTCTCTGGCAGAGGATTTTCATGATTCTCCTAATAAGAAAGAGGAATTTGAAAGACTTGTATTTAATTGGTTGAAAATCAGTTATGAAGAGGGTAATTCCCTGAATATCAATGACGAATGTGCTATAGCACGCAAGCTTGAGGATGTATTTGCTGTATATGTTGTCTTGTTGGAATCCTCTCCTAATGAGGAGGAAATTCTGCATGAAAAAGTGTTAAAAATATCTCATGCTTTTTTTGAAGAGGTCAATGCAAGTACATGCATTCATAGTAGCAAGCTTAGATTTAAGTCGGTAATTCCGAAACTTAGTGAAACCCCCACCACTCCCTCCTGTGAAATGAGGGCAAGGCGTAAGAAAGATAGGGGTAAAAAGAAAAATGGGAAAAAGAGGAATACTGAGGAAGAAGTTTCCAAAAAGGGAGATAGTCCTGATATTTGTTTTGATCAGGGGGTTGATCAATATTCTGGGATTAGCCCCCCCAAGAGGGCAGGTAAGAGTAAGAAAAAGGTCTTACATAACAAAATAGAGTACGACTCGGTTACTTCGTCGTGTTCTAGTAGTGATACATGCGACACCTGTTCATCGGGTTCTACAGACAGTAGTTCATCTACTGTGTCATCAGATTCACCCCCGCCTGAGAGCTCAAGCTTGCTAATGGGCCAAATTGACTCTAGCGAATATACACTTCCTATATTAGATATACAGAATAGTACACTAAATTTTTCAATGAATGACAATATAGATATGTCAACTGATAATATATCTAATAATAATTCGGTGTTGCCTCCCTCTAAATTGTTACTGGAGAATACTCCAGATGTTTCAGAGGATAATGATGTTGGTCATGTGTTAGCTGAACAATCGGACAGTGGAAATGACTCACATAGCACTCCTGTACAAAAGAAATTAGACGAAAAAACAATTAACGATGAAAGATCAGATGGTAATGACAGATGTGATGAAATTGCTGATAGCAATGATGGATTTTCGGTTATTCTTAGTAAAAAAATGAAAAAATCAAATGATAACACACTGCACAATACACAACACTTACAGAACTCTCAAGTTAGGACTCCCAGTCCAAATTCAGACACTGATGGTTGTAATGATGATAATGAAGGCTTCATTACGGTAACAAAAAACAGGAAAAAGAGTAACATTCCCCCAATAATACTCTCTGATTGGGGAAACAACTGGTTACAGGATTTCAGTGAAATTAAAGCAAAATGTGAATTTCCTCCTCAACAGAAGCCAACAGGTGACAAAATGACCTTTCAGGTTTTCTCGGAGAAAGATCACCGTACTGTCACAAAAATTTTTGATGAAAAAAAATATAAATATCATACTTATCAAACTAAAGGTAATCGAACCATCAAATTTGTAATAAGGGGTCTGCCTGCGAATATTAAACCTCAGGAGATATCAGATGATCTGTCTAAACAGGGGTATTCCACTGTGAAGGTAGTTAATATGAAGAATTATTCGTCTGGTAGAGTACTACCGTTATTCTTAGTAGAGGTGACGATTGAAAATAAGAAGTTTGCAAATGTAAAAAACATAGGTGATATCCCGATCAGTATCGAACGGTATAGGGGTAACCAGGTGCCTCTCCAATGTAGGAACTGTATGCTGATGGGGCATAGTTCATATTTTTGCAAAAATCTGCCTGTATGTTCGTTCTGTTCAGGTAATCATGAGACTAGAAGTTGTGCTGTTAAAGGTGATAAGAAATATCTGAAGTGTTTTTTCTGTGGAGGAAGTCATACGGCTAGATTTTCAGGTTGCAGTGCTAGACCTGGAGTTACAAATAGGAACACACGTACTTTTTTGCCCTTAATACCAGCTGGTATTAAAACACCTATTCTTGATGAATTCCCAACCTTAGTTGGACAAGATGAAGACAATTTCAATATAGAAACAAATTCACTTTTTGTAAGATCTAAACAGGGACTGGATACAATCCAAATTAGTTTTCCTCCGTCTACACAAGTGAGTACAGTAGAGGAAAAACTGGAATTACTACGTAAACAGGAGGAGTTACACAGTGTTTTACATGAGGGCCCTCACCCTCTAGGTATTGGGAAAACACACAGATCTATAGACGAATGGAAGGAGGAGTTGCAAAAAATCTTACATCGTGATGTAATGCATGACATCATTACACACACCGAGGAACTTGACATGAGTGGTGTCGAAGAGGTAGTGGAAGGAAGTGTGCATAGTTCTGAGGAGAGTGTGAGAGTGCAGAATGAAAATAATCAAAAAACTGTTAACATTGGTGATCAGGCTGTAGAAGACAAGACTCAAAATACTGGTAATGCAGGTATTATGATAATAGATAAATTTGTGAATATACTTGAGTCAGCTAAAATTGACTCTGGGAAGACAAAACTGATTATTACAACTCTGATTCAAATTCTCGAACAGCCTAACAATAGCTCAATTAATTAATGCCCCCCCCCAGGCCATTAACCCTAATGGCCTGGAATGCAAATAGCTTAAGAGGAAGTACAAAAGAAATTTTCAAACAAACTCTTTTCGATCATCAAATTGATATTGCATTGATAAATGAGACATGGTTATTGCCTAGTAATAAATACGAAATTAATGGATACCAATGTATAAGAAGGGATAGACTTCATAATAGGGGGGGAGGAGTCGCCTTGTTTATAAGGAACAATATCCCTTTTCAGCAATATGTTCTCTCTGACTCTTCCAATATTGAAGCGGTAGCTGCTACCATATATGTAAACAGAGTGGCCATGAGATTCTGTGCAATTTACAAGCCCCTGAATAACAACTTAGATATGGATCTCTTAAAAGAGATTTTTAACACTACATTACCTGTCTTAGCCATTGGAGATTGGAATTGTAAATCCTCTCTTTTCCACTCCAGAACAACAAACAGACAGGGTAGAATATTGAGGAAATTTTGCTTGGATAATTTTTTGGAGGTAATATCTTCACCGGAGCCTACACATCACCCCCCTCAAAATATTGGGTTACCGGATGTTATAGATTTTGGAATTGCAAAGAACTTTTTACACAATATTCATATGCATGTCAAACCTTTGCTTTCATCACCACATAATCCACTTTTCCTCACAATAGATTTTTTGATTCCAAGGAAAAAGTTAATCTGGAATCAAATTGACTGGGCACAGTACACTAATAAATTAGAGGAATTACCAGTCATTGAACTTAACGATCCAGGTGCTTTGGAAATTGACCAAGCAGTTGATCATGTTACTACTATAATTAACAATACAATAAAAGAAGTAACAACTGTTAAGCGAAGTTCAAAAAACAATTATGGATTACCAAAAGAAATTCTTGAAAAAATCCAACACAAAAATAAAGTTAGGAAAAAATGGCAAACATACAGGGGCAATTTGGATAAAATTATCCTAAATAGATTGCAGAAAGAAATCAAAAAAGAGGTTGCAAATTATGTCAATGAAAGGTTTTCAGACTTCATTGGTAATGCAACAGCAGAGAATGGAGGTCTCTGGAAAGCTTGGAGAATCTGTAAGCCTAAAAATACAAGACTCAATAAAATTCAGACAACAGCTGGGAATCTGGTTTTTACTGATCAAGAGATAGCTGACACTTTTGCAGAAGTGTATGAAAATCAGTTTTCCAGGAATCCCAATCAACCAATTAGCACTTACCAAAGACTGAGACACAGGGTGGCCTCTTATTTATATAATGCTGCGAATTCACCGCAAAGGCACATGGAACTAACCTCAAATAATGAAATCCGTGACATTATCAAACATCTGGATATTAAAAAAGCAGCTGGTATGGATGGAATTAGCAATAAAGCTTTAAAATGTTTACCAGACAATACTGTTGAATCGATCAGAAATATATTTAATTCTGCTATACAAAACAATTATTTTCCTTCCCCCTGGAAGAAATCACTAATCAGAGCAATACACAAACCTAGTACAGACCCTATATTTGCAGGAAATTATAGACCAATTAGTCTTCTTAGTAATCTTGGCAAAATATTTGAAAGAATTGTGGCACCCAGACTAATACAGTATATTGACACAAACAACGTCATAAGACCTGAGCAACATGGGTTCAGGTCCCAACATTCTTGCGTTACACAGCTTCTAAGAGTGTCAGAATTTATCACGGATGCATTTAATAATTTTGACCATGTTGCCTCTGCGTTCCTTGATATTTCAAAAGCCTTCGATCGTTGCGATCATGTCACACTACTTGCTAAGCTAATTGATCTTGACTTCCCATCATATTTTATAATCTTTTTCTATAATTACCTTTTGGGTAGAACTTTTCAGGTTAAGATACAAGATTCTTTATCAGCTGTCAAAACCATTCGGGCCTCTGTACCACAGGGTAGTGTGTTGGGGCCGCAATTGTTCCTCTTATACATCAATGATATACCAGCCCCGCAAAATGGAACAATAGCGTTATTTGCGGATGACTGTGCGGTGTTGTGCAGTAGTAGATGTGCATCACAAGCTGTAGAGAACTTACAGGATACTCTGGATCGCATCGAATACTGGTGTGATAAATCTGCTATTAAATTGAATTCTGCCAAGTGCAAATTCATGTGGTTTACTCGACGACGTAAACTTCCCAGACAGCAAATTCAAATTGGTGACCAGTTTTTAAGACCAGTGAACCAAGTGAAATATCTTGGCTGTACATTAAACAAAAATCTTTCATTCTCTACACATATTGAAATTGTCAAAAATAAGACTAACAGAGTAATGGGCATGTTAAACAAAATCACGTTTCCACAAGCCAAATTGACATTGCATAACAAAATCATCCTCTTTAAATCAATACTCAGACCTACCCTTCTTTATGCGTCTCCTGCTTGGGCCCATGCTTGCAAGATGAATATTAAAAACTTACAAACTGTGCAAAATAAAATCCTTAGAAGATTCACTAATGCCCCATGGTTCATCAGAGGTATTAATATTAGAAAAGACTTGGATATTCCACATATATTTGACTATATACAAAATCTAAACAAAGATCAGTTTGACAGAATGAGAGTGTCTACGTACCAACACCTTGCAGACATAGTGGACTATGATGTACAAGTCATAGGGAAATATAGGAGACCACAGCAGATATTCCATTTAAATTGGAACACTCTATAGCTGCTGCTTGTATATATGAAAATGTTGGCAACTTATGTATATATAGCGGTAGTTAAAATTTTCTCTTGTATTTATTATAAATATTGAATTTTGTGGTTGTATATAATCCTTAAATTACTGAGCACTTACTGAATAGAACTCTTATGTTTGTATATATCTCACTGTATACTTTTGTTCTCGAACATTTGGAATAGCAGTGGTATTTTTTGAATGTGCCCATCTGAATTTTTGATTAATAAACCCTCATGAAGTCCTAAATGATGATGGCGAAATACTGACTTACAGTCAGTTATTCATTTGGACTGCCATTAGCTGAAAGGTACCATAATATGTTTGTTTATGGATAATTGCATCTTCAAAAACGTATGTGAGGTTTTTGCGCTGCGTCCCCCATGCAGTGTTTTTCCCCTCTTTTCCCCCTGTATAGAACGGATGGTTATGAGTGAAGCTTTCTTTGGTGTTCTTGGTGATTCTACATAGGACTGTTGGTTGTGGTGGCTAAGAAAAAAAAAAAAAAAAAAAAAAAAAAAAAAAAAAAAAAAAAAAAAAAAAAAAAAAAAAAAAAAAAAATCTCTCTGGCTTAAATTTGTATAGTCGGACCATGATGACCTGATACTGTTTTCTCTTTTCCCCTCTTCTTCCCTTAAGCTTTTCACATTCTTTTTGCTCTTCATAGGCCTTCCTGGCCAGTTTGTATGCTGACAGTCGTCCATATAGGATGGGAATCAGCTAAAAGTTCTATTCTGGTCTGGTCTGGTCTGGTCTGGTGTGTAACAAATATTTTTGGAAAAAAAATTCGGTTAATTAGAACTAAAATGGCCAAACAAAAAATTTTACATAGTAATTATTTCATTTTTTCATAATGTGGTAAATAAAGAATTAAAATATCTTGAGTGTAACTCAACTTGTCTCCATTTAATCCGAATAAATATTGGTCCAGCCAAACTGTTTGATCGGGACTGACTGGCATAAGATTCCCTGCGCTGGGGAGAAGGGTGTCCACCTCCCGCTCTCTCCCACCAATACAATTTTTCCACTAAGCAGAAAGGGCGATCGCCCCCCCCCCCCGTATCCGCCTATGCTACCCGGATTCTGGTGCGGAATCGGCGTGATTTCCACTTAGGGAAGATGACAGGAACGTATCCTGTTCGTTAGTTGGGAAGTGACTCGGCACTACACCATAAATTCAATAATGGCAGCGAACGTTTTCAGGAGAATCGAATCAGAGCCATCAATCGAATCACACATCTGCAACGAAGTGCTTCATTTGCATAAAATCAGAGACTCAATGGGAGATCCTTGGTGCATATGAATGGCTATTTTTAACATTTTCTCACAAAGCCGGCTAACGAATCCCTGCGCTGTATCGAGCTGAAAAGATGGCTTTCATATGGGTTCATTTGATCTTCGATGGGAGAAATTACCCCCTGAAATTATAAGGCGATATAGAATCTAAAATTTTTCTTTCCTCTGAACATTGGATATTTTGGAGCTCTCTTATCCGAAATGAAGCAGGAGGAAGGGGTGAACAATTTAAAAGCTACGAAAGGGTTACAGTAACCAGGGTACTTGAAGATAATAAATGGAAACTTTGCAGAAATTTACAGGTTCTATTTGTAAAATTTTACAGAAATGTACAGGTTCTATTTGTAAAAATTTACATAAATACAGCAAAATCGCTTGCTAAATTGCTTATCTCTTCCGTCACTAACCTCGCAGGCAGACCTGCGAGAATGAAATGAAAATTCTGAAATTTACCATTTTCACGTCAATGTGTGAAGTGTCCAATTTGATTTAGCATGTATCAATTCGTCCACACTGTAAACAAGGTAGCTGAACAATTCTGAAGATTGAACAAAAAAACCAAAACGAACGACGAAGTCATCATTCGCAGCTTCGTGTGCAACAAAAAAAGGAGGCCAATCGCTCAACTGAACAGGCGGTTGTAATTTCCGTACAATTTTGCTGCAGTTATACCAAATCGGTAAGTTTATACACTAAATATTGCCCCAAAAGTCTGTCCTTTTTTTAGAATTTAAATATTTTCTCGAATTTTTATAAAAAATATTGAACGAATAGCTCTGAAATTTCGGTCACCTATACCCTATATCAGAGGTCTTCAACCTTTCTTCAAGCGCGAGCACTGCCTGTACCCGTCATCAAAAGAAGAGCGCGCCCTCACGGCAAGTTTAACATACCAATGCATGAAATCAGGACAATTTCAGTCCTTGAATGCAATTTTTACGAGATGCTTCAATTGGAACGATGATCAAGTGCCCACGAGCATCGAGCACTTTAGGAAGCACCGTGGCGCTCGCGAGCAACGGGTTGAAGATACCTGCCCCATATTAGTACTCACCATTTCCAATTAAACTTCAGTCTCGAGTCCATTTAGGGGACCGACAAAAACTAAATAAGAAAAAAAATGTTTTATCAGACCCTTAACTTAAAAAAAATATTGTACTAACTTTGTGCAATATTTCTAGGCATATTTCTTTCATGAGAACAGTCCGTATATTCACGAAAATGTTTTCTATAAAAATTTCAATTTTCATTGCATGATTTTTGCTTATAACATGCCGAGTTTTCAACACATTTTTACGAAATGCATAGAAAACATGACGCTATGCATAAGACATGCTGTGCAAAAAATTAAAAATGTGACGAATCATTATTCAATGAGATTTGAGTATTTTCAGTAAATGGTAATTAATAGAGCCTGCGCAAGAAATATAAATTTTATTTTTCATAATTTGATTGCCAGAAATATAGTGCAACTTATATAAAAATTCCAGCGGAATGTCAAAAAAAATCAAAAAGATATACGCGATATTGTAACCTGTAATTTCGAAACTTGCTGAAAGTAGCTGAATAATAAGGGATTTTAATAAGTTGATTATTTCGAGAATATGTCCACAACATCATGCGAATGAAGAAGACGCGTTGTCTGATGCTATGTAAGAGAAATGTTTTAGCATAACACGCCTGTACGACGTCAAAATGAACAAACTGAAGTCAATAATGAAATAAAAAAATCGAAATACGATTTTTTGTAGAAAATCCGTTATCATTCAGTTACTTTCAGCAGCAAGTTTCCGAAAAATTACTGCTCACTCTCTCACCGATATCTTTCTGAATTCTCATGCCGTTCAACGGGAATTTTCATATAAGTTGCACTACATTTCTGGCAAATGAAAAATGAAATTTATTCCTTCCGCATGCGCTATTAATAACCATTCACAGAAATACTCATATTTCATTGAATAATAATTTGTCCCATTTTAAATTTCTACACAGTACGTCTGATGCATAGCGTCATGTTTTACGTAAATTTCGTAAAAATTAGTTGAAAACTCGGCATGTTAAAAGCAAAAATCTTGCGATGAAAATTAAAATTTTCATAGAAAACACTTATATCTTCGTGAATATACTTATATTAAAATATAATAATTCAAACAACAAAACATACACATTAGCCCCTTTTACAGGCTCGTTGTAATTTTATTTTCGGTTGTAGCCGTTTTAACCATTAGTGCCTTCTCTGCGACAGGCGATGCACCACGGAGAAAAAAGCCTCAAGCTAATAATAATAAATATTTATCTTCGTGAATATACGGACTATTCTCACGAAAAAATGCCTAGTAATGGAATATTTTTTTAAAGCTAAGGGTCTGATATACACAGGGTTGATCAAAATATTTCTTTTCTAATTTAATTTTTTGGCGGTCCTCTAAAAGCACTCGTAACTAAAATTTAACTGGAAATGGTGACTATTATTATATACTGTATACCGTCCTGTATACAGGGCGATTCAGAAAAGGCGGGAAAAACTTTAAGAGGTGGTGGTACACACAAAAACAAATAAAAATAAAATAAAAAATAATTATAATATATTCAAATATAAATATATATATATATATTTATTTATTTATATTTATTTATTTATTTATTTTGTGTGTGACTTATATACCACCTCTTAAAGTTTTTCCCATCTTTCCTGAAACACCCTGTATATGATCGAAATTTCCGAGCGATTCGTTCAGTATTTTTATAGAAATTCGAAAAAAAATGTCTATAAACTCTAAAAAGGACACAAACGTTTGGCAATATAGCGTATATGGCATTTATTCTATGTCAACATGCCCTTTAGCTAAGATGGCTATGACTGCTTTTAGTTGTCATGGGGACACGGGATCAGCTAATCGCTGTTCTATGCACCCCCTACCCCATCAACCTCAAAATCCGGGATGTTGATAGTACTACATCTGAACAGCTTGCCTGGAGCAACGGAACGGAAAAGTTACCTCCCGATGTAAAGTTACAGCACTATAATTTTCAAAATTTATTTCTTTTATATCTTAGAACGATGATAATCTCGTAAATTGGCATGACTATGTTTCATTGGAGTGGCATATGCCGAAATTTCTCGCATGTGTAATGTGTAAAACCCGTAAGTTCAGGCAAAAGCCATAAATGCCTTCCCCCCACCCCACCTTAAATTCCTAACCCGATAATGTTATTTGGTTTATTCGTGAATTTTAGAGGCCGCATTCTGCAAAACTTGAATGCTTTAGCATTGAGAACTTCAAAAGAAAAAAATCTGTTTTTAAATTTTAAATGAGTATTGAGGGACTCGGTCGATTGCCCTAATGGAGGGGTTTGAATTTCAAACGTGTTCCCGCAACAAGTCGATTGCACCCAGTCCAATTTTCCTCATTGTAGGTGAGATGAAATGGAAAGTGGGGGGGTGGGGGTGTTGAAACTTCTGAAAGTGCAAAGTGTTAGGCAACCAGAAATCCAGATGTGTTGATTCACTTGCCTGAAGGAAAAAAAACCGTTTTTACTAGCGTTCTCTGGTGTTGACTTAAAACATTAATTTCCGAATATTATAGGAAAATGTTCGTCTCCTCTTTTAGAAAAAACTTATGTTCCAGGTTATTACTTTGATAACATTTATTACAGTCGCACTCAATGATAGAGAAATTTGATGCAGTAGAATATCGGTTAATATAATTTTTAATTTTTATTTTGTCAGCGGACAAATTCTGTTTCGATTTTGTGCGCGGCTGAATAAATGTTGTGTTTTTTAGCGTCATCTATCTTTAACTTTCAATATTACTTTCTAGTTTTACACGATTTAGATTTTGGTCACATTTTTTCAGATTCAATCTTTTTTTTTTTATACGAAAAATCAATTTCTAAAATAATTTATTATTTGGAAAAGCTGTGCCCACTTATAAAATAATCGGATACAGTGAAATATCGGTAAATACGATATTTCTTCAGCTTTAATGAGCTTGAACAATTCAAGAAACATTAATTTCATTTAAAATATTTTACATTTTCACGCTAATTATTATAATCTGTCAGTTAATGCAGTCAATTTTTGGTAAGTTTTCGGACCCTTAATACCGTAGCTTTTAGTTACCTTCTCTTTTTCCCCCTTATTTATAAATGCCTTTTTTAAGCATTTTTAGAGCCTTTTTGCCAGCCTATTTTGACCGTTTCTAGTACCGAAACTTCCGGGCTCTAGTAATGTGTTTAGCATCGAGATCCCTTGACAGACATCTCTATTACATAGCGTTGTTAAGCTCATGAGAAACACCAAATGAATCGATTCCATGTAAATATTGAATTACTAGTGGTTTTTTTCTGTGAAAACAAAGCGGCCAGTGTCTGCCAATAACATGTCTCGCACCCATCATCGGAAACCACCGACAAAACAACATTCTCTCATTAATTCCACTTCTCTTGCCAAATAGCGACGACATCCTCTATTCATTTCCTCTGGAAAATAAGCATAGATGAGCAAGATGATAAATCACGTAGTGATTCCCAGGATTCTCATCTATATTACTCTTACGACCACATAACCTTTGAAAGATGATATAGTAACAGACGTGGTGGTTCCATGGCAGAACGCACGCGAGTGCTATCAAAAACAAAATTCCAAGAACCAGACTTGAACCAAGATTTACAAATCAAAAAAAAAAAAAAAAAATTATTCGCCAACGAAATTTCGCAAGAGCCAAACATGGTTTTCACTTTCTAAAAACTGCCTTAAATTATGGGTTTTTTTTTACTTTTTTTCGGGGACTTAATGACCCTTTCCCATGGTGAAGGCACATACTGTCATGAAATCATCCTCAGAGATTCCGATTTAGCAATCATCAAGGCCGCAACAAGGGAAGGGAGGGGATGAGGGTTCTAAGTGCACTGGACCTGGAAGGGTGCTGAGTTTACTCTTTTTTGTTCAAAATTACAGGGAAAGGGGTTGCCGAAACGAACAACGGCCGATAGAATAAATTTTCGTTGCTAGTTGTAGTGCTTGCAATCACACATATGGAAAAGTTACGTTTCGTTGAAGCTTTTCACTATGCACGCCAACGTGTCTTAGTTGAAATTACGCCAACATCCAGCGTATACACGTCAACACACGAAAATTCAGGAAAAATTTTGACAGCGGCCTGCGACCGATTATCATGTCATGTGAGTGAACCGTGACAGGTCATTAAATCATTCATGACGCCAGCGTCAGATTACAAAATTACTGGGAATCAATAGGCTTGACATTAAACTACTCCAGTGGCCTGCCACAGGTTAAAAAATCACTGAAACAACTCCAGTGTGGCCCCGCGATAGGTTACTAAATCATTGGAATGGCGAGCGGCATGGTATTGAATCACTCTGGTGGCCAGCAACATGCCGTGAAATCACCAAGAGGCCTGCGTGAGAGTACAAAATCACTAAAAACTAGGGCTTGAAATCGATTTTAAATTTTTAACTGGTTAATCAAAAGTTTTTAATCGGTTAATCTTCCGATTAATCGAATACTTGATGAATATTTAGAATCGAATACTTAATGAATAGTCACTTATCCAAAATGTTTGTATAGAACATAATTTATGAGACATTTTAATCGGGGTTTTTTTTGTACAAATCAATTCACAAACTTTTAATGAAATTTTAATCAAATTGATCACACCAATTAACTCATCCACAATTTTTAACTGCTATTAACCGATGGATTAGCCGACCCAATTAATCGGTTATTCGGATCAGCACTACTGAAAACCACTCCCGTGGTAGGTTACATAATCACTAGAATGATCCGCAAAATGTTATTAAATCACTCCGGTGGCCCGGAGACATGCCATTCAAGTGGCCCGTCTGAGAATACGAAATTACTAAAAAAAAAACCACTCCCGTGGCCTGTGACAGCCACCTCCTAGAGTGCACGAGTGGCAAGATGCTCGTCTACCATCGTGAAGGTTGTTGTCAGGGTCCCGGGTTCGAACCCAAGGGAGGATATAGATAAGATATTTTCCCAAACGAACTCGAGGCGACCACCGATAGACAGCACCTTCACTTCCAACCCATCTCACTAATGGCAGTAAATTGCGATATGGCCAGAGTTGGTGTTTGGTGGAGTAGCCACCTCCTAGAGATAGAGGTGGTGCTGCCTGTGACCGGTTTTCTAAATTATCCGAGTGGCTCGCGACAAGTTACATAATCACTATAATGATCCGCAAAATATTATTAAATGACTCTGGTGATCTGCAACAGGTTAAAAGAATCACTCAAGTCGGCCGATTTTTCCAAAAGGTTGAGCACCCCTGATATCGTCCTCCTCATGCCAGAAACATGAGTGTGCAAATTTTAGAGGGAAAAAAAGAACTTGAGAAATGACGTTTGAATGTTACTCCATGGATGTCATTCTCCTAAAATGTTTAGCACTGTTTCAATAGGGTTACACATTCGTATTCATTATACTATGACGAGATATCTCGCCTCTTATTTAAGCATTGAGAAGATCAGATTTTTTGCAAAGTTGATTTCTCAATGGAAAACTCCCCCCCCCCTCCCCATAGTTCGCAAACGCTACTACCAAACCAGACATGCACCTCATCCATATTCCTCTGCGGAACCTCTAACGAATTGGAACATGTTGGAATGTGCATGTACGTGGAGTGAAACCTGGCGTGAAGTTTGTTTCTGTGTAATGCTTGTTATTTGTAGTGCTGCCATCTGCCGCCAGTTTTTCTAGCTATGAGTGAAGTGTAATGATTGAATGATTTATCGTTATAGGCCTGTTACACTCTGTGGCGAGACTTTTTAATGGGGATACCGGCTCGCATTTGCGTCTGGGAACCAACTCCAGCTGACCACTACTGGTGACGGTGGGGGGTTCGAACCCGGATCCTCGCGATGCGAGTCCGTCAGTTCACACATGCTGAAAATCGGGAGAAGGCCTACATCATTAAAAAAATATGACATTTTAAAGAGGGGGGTTCGATGATTTCTAATTGCCGCTTAAAGGATTAACCAATTTCTGCTCATTTAAATGCTTTTTGTGAGGAGATAAAATTTTTCGGGAAGAAAATTTTTGTGCCTCCCTTTTAAAGGCCAATCCTGCGTGTGCCTTTGTAAGGGATGGGGGAACGATGCATGAGTATCAGGGATATCGTATTGCATATCATACGTGAGTTTTAAAATATATATATATTATGTTCGACGGACTTGAACAAGATGTTTGAGCCTGCTCCTCAATTCGTTGAGACGAGCAGGGCCGAAACTGGGGGAACAACTGCTCCGGACAGAAAAATTTAGGAAACGACAATTTTAGGTGAAAACAATCATAATTGTCAAATTGTCAACAACTAATTGTCGAATTTTAAAGTTTGGCGGGGGGGGGGGGCAAAAATCCTAGTTACCGCCCTGCAGTTTATTTGTTGCCACGATGGATCGACTTACCTTCGTAACGACAAAAACTCCCTGCAACTGAACAGCAGGAGCACCGTTTTTACCGAATCCATTGACGACCGACTTCTCGGCCACGACACCATTCACGTGGTGAGCAGCAGCAGCGGCGGATGGCTTGATCGGGCCCAAGTTTTCAGTGCTGATACTCTTCCGATGACAACGTAACTGGACTCCGGGATTTTCCTCGTACGACTGCCCGGCCAAAACCCTGGTAAACTTGAGCATTCTCATTGGAAACGATCTTGAGGGGAAAAAAATCTAAACGGCTTCGAACTTCACAACAATATCTACGCAAACGCACACACAAACACTTGCGAGCGCTGTCGGTGAAAAATTGATGAGTGTAACTCAGCGACTTGAAATCTCATATAAGGAGTTATTGATGTATCCAGGAATCACTCACGAAGGGAAACCGTCACAGCCGAGTGACAGGCTGTCTTCCAGAGAAGACTACTGAAACAAACACGCTTCGCGGAACAGTAACTGAACGGCAGTTTCACTATCGGATAGATAAGTCTCTTCCCCGTTGCACGGGGTTATTCCTCTTAATGTGACACCGAGAGACGAACGGCAAGACTATTCTGAGACAAAAACCTTGAAAAGTTAATGCGTTTCACTAACGAGCAGAGACGGTAATCACAACTCACTAGAAGTGGGGAAGAAAAACCACTAATATCCATCCGAGTGCCGAAGAGAAAAACTCTACTTCCATCCACAGGTGACGACGAGACTACAAGAAAAGCTCTTCCACCGATGTTGATAAATTACTCGGCAGTGGAGACCAGTGAAGCAGAGCTGATTCACGAAACCAACATTCCCAAATGAATTAATTAATCAAATCGTCACGGAATCCAGTTGACAACTCGTTGTCATTGGAACACTTAATCCCAGATTTAATGTCGGAAAGAATTATAATCCAGAGGCACACAAACTGGCCGACACAGGTGTGGATCGGAGAATGTCACAGAAAAGAAACCGTCGGACCCAGAAAGAAGAGAAAAAATAAAGCTTCTGAAAGGAGTGAGAACACAGAACTCGTTCTCATTATCCTTCGGCAAGCCGAGCCGCAAGGAAATCGACTGTATCCTAAGTTATTGAACGAATTAAGCATGAGCTTGTCCTTTTTCCCTTGGCTAGGAAAAGAAACGAGGCATACGCCCTTCTAAAAAAAAAAACAGCCACGATGGCTTTTTCTTTCTCGCTCCTCCCCTCAAGAGGGGGGGGGGGTAGATTATACTTATTCGACGTCGAAACAATATAGGTAATGAACAACTTGCTTTGCCAGGCATTAACGCCACCAACAAAACCGAAATGGACAGACAGCAGCGTAGCGTTCTTAATCTTTTAATTACCCCTCTTTTCACAATGACGTCAAGCTCCGTTGGTTAGCTCGGGCAATGTCACAAGAGAGAAAACACTATTCAAGTCATAATAAATAGATACATTTGGAAGGTTAAAACAGATATATAAGAAATAATACCTTCGTCATAAGATCAATGTCGTAAGAGCCTCTCGATTTATGTACAAAAGAGAATGACAGCAATAAATAAAAAAAGGACGAAATTCGGTTGCGGAGGAAGATTTAGAAGACCGTTGAGTAACCGATTACGCAACTGTAGATAATCTCGCTCGTGTTTGACACTGGCCGTCTATTCGTTTAGGCACAGACCAGTTCCTGGCCGTCCAACTCACTAATAGCAGCGATTTCGTGATGTGCGAGACAGCTATTTCCACACAATAACGAAAGTAATACAAATATATAGTAATTTCCCGTTATAAAGCCACGGTTCAAATAGCTTTTAAAGTCAATTTCTATATCTCTGGCGGGTAATTCACAAAGAAGCGGCCGATCCAATAACTTTTTTTCATAGCATTCTAACTCCGAGGAAGGGCCGTCTTAATGCAGGGGCTTATCTGGTCACGGCGATAACATGGGTCACCTGTACAGAAAAGAGCTATCCGTAGAACTAGAGGAGTATTTATGGCTTTGCCACCTACGAGTTTTTCAAATTTTGTCGCCCTTCTCCCGTCCTAATTTAATGCTCTTGACCATCAACTGCAAAAATTTGGAGCACCTACGAACTTGACGCCCTGTGCTATAGTGCGATGCTTCGCCGAACCCCACCCACCAGCAAGATAGATGCTGACGGGTATTTAGTCTAGTCCGGGTAAGGCGATCCACCTAAATTAGAAAAAAATGTACGCATTCCTCATTTAATATTGAGAAATATAATTCATTCTGTGTAAATGAAACGGTCCAACTCCTAGATGTGAGAGGGCACGGGGGGAACCTAGTCAAGGAAAAAATCGGGGAGGGAAGCAAAAAAATGTTAAGAAACACTGGTCTAACTTCTTGAAGAAAAGGATTATGTCCTTGAAGGACTTCGATAGGTACGCTACAATGACAAATTGAACCGAACACGACCAGGCTCTAGCTATAAGTTCATTGCCCCGGAGGGCGTGGTCGTGCTGAAAGTATTTCCGACCGGAGAACCGGCACAGGATAAAAAAAACTGAGCACGTCATGGATGGGGGAGTCCTAGTGACGAGCATACGCTACAATTACATATAGTCCAAGCTGCATGAAGCCATCAACAATAAACGACTGACTCAACATGCTTTCACGAGGTGAGCAATGACAACGAATCTTGTGCGATGAGGTTCTGAAAACCACATCCTGTATAGTCCGGATAAATCGCCATATGGTATTTGTTCGGACATCTGAAAAGACGATCTCGAAGTGAATGAAGACGAACATCGTCGAGCAACAAAATTGTAGACATCATCAAGGTCGATTAGTGACGATGACTTCGCGCAGCTTGCCATACGTGTCACTGTAGCGAATCAAGCCGAAGTCCTTCTCTACGAATAGTATCCACCGGTGAGATGAAAATGCATACTCCATCTTCAATGAAGCTATATACTCATTTTCTCCGATTTCACGTACCCAGAATGAACGTTAACCGCGAAAACAGATGATTCCGAGTAAATCTGCTAAGAGTTCAATCTCAAGTCAAGCATGAAATGTGAAAGACGATGTGCTCAGTATTCACGAAACGACTGGTGGAGAGAAGAGCCAAATGAAAAAGGTTAAAACACAGTTTTTCCCTCTAACACAGTGGTTCCCAAAATGTTTGAAGCGCGATCCTAGCATGTGCTGACCATATGTCCCGGCTTTTCGGGACATTTCGATTTTTTTTTTAATAAGTGCGCTGTTCCGGAACGCTCGTTTCGGTTTTAATCACCCGATATATTGACTTTTAATGATATTCATTTTTTTTTTCTTCAAATATTTATTTTGTTCTTTTGATGAACTTACTGTTCTTTATGGAAGATGGAAGTGTAGTAAGGTGTATGGTCCTTGATTTTCGTATACAGCGTGATTAAGAAACAATCATCCGATTTGAAATCGACATTAACAAAAATTTTTCACAGAGACATTTCCCCCATATATTCACATATAAGTTATCATTCAATCATGTGTTTTTGATTTTTAAGTAATATACAATTTTGAAATCGGGTCATTCTCTCCGAGTCCCTCCGTACAAGTATCAAATTGATATATTGATTGTTGTACAAGTAAAATTTGATGAAATCACATTGTATAATACATGGTAATTAGCTCAGCTAAGTAAAGGCATTTTTTAGTTTTCATATATTTTTAAAATAAAAATGAATTTGTTATTTATTATTTTGGACAATCTCGCGCGACCCCCAAGAGGTTGCGATCCACTGCTCTAGCAGATCAAGTTTACACCCAAAAAAGCAGACCCTATCAAACGTTTTTATCCAAAGGATGTTTTTTCCTTTTTTTGTAGAAAACATAGAAATATAATTTTTAAATACAATAAATCCCTCTTCTTTGCGGAAGAATTTTTTTGTCCCGTCGGTGGCCGCAAAAGAGAGGTTTTACTGTAATTCATTTAAGAGGTGCCACGACCCCTAAGACGATCTTTCAAAAATGACTTTAAAAAAAATATTGCATTCAATTGCAAACCAAATGCAGAAAAATTCGCGTCAATCGGTTAATTTGTTTTTTTTTTTTCAAAAAGTAAAAGAAAGTAATGAATTACAGTGAAAGTTCTCAACAATATACCCCTCAGATGCGGTCACCCCTCTTTCACGGCCAAATAATTTATCCTTGTATATTGAAAGTATGCATTTCAAACTCCGGATTAACGGTCACCCCCGTCTTTTACGTTCGAATTTTTTTGTCCTGTCAGTGACCGCAAAAATGAGGTTTTGTTGTATAATGTAAATGTATACAAGAACAAACACTATGAACGCGAATTTCCTCGGATAACAGTTTTTGAACTCATCCGTAAGATTTAAAATAATAAAACTACACCAAAAATTCTGAAATTTTTCTGAGATGTTTGCTGCACATGTGTTAGTAAAATGAACCTTCGGTTTAGCAATTGACCAATGGGCAGAATTTAAAAAAAAATTTGAATTCAGATTTTTGAAGTTTATATATATTTTTTTTTTTCAACTTTAAAAATTCACGAAATTCTAACGAATGGTCTGATATCAAAGTTCGAGGCTCATTTTACCAACACGTTGCGAATAAATTTTTGGGGCATTTTCCGTAGTATTTTTTTTTTCCTTTTCCAATCTTAAGGATGAGCGCAAACACTGCCATCTGAGAAAATTGCATTTAAAGTGTTTTTGTTTCCTGCTTGTGTGCATTTACATTATAACTCATTACTTCTTTCTTTTGTTTTGAAACCGATTGACATAAAAAATTTTTGCATTTTATTTGCAATTTAATGCAATATTTTTTAACTTTTTTTTTTTTTGAAAAACGTGATGATTACGTTAACCACTCAACTGCCAGGATTTTGAAAAATCAACTTCAGGGGTCGTGGCACCCTTGAGCGAAGTCGATGATTCTACGAAGCGAAACAAAATACAATCGGCGCTCGATATAGCAAACCCCTTTGTCCCGTTGAAAACGGACGTTATCTTTTGGAAGGTCTATATAGCGAAAGTAAAACATACATGATAGTCGTACCATGAGAACATTTTATCCTATCAGTCGTAATGAAACGGTCGCTATAACATGGGGGTCGTTATAACGAGAATCGACTGTACATGCGATTGAATTAATTTGGTTTTGGCTTTCGACAAACGAGCTTCAATCGACCAATGACTCTGCTAAGTGGCATGTAATGCAGGACTGGACAAATCCCAGGCAATTAAGAAATTGGTATTGGAGCCTGAAATTTTCTTTCTGTAGTTACCAAGTTGCAGGCAGGAAGCAGCACAAAATGTTTGAAATTTATAGCCGCATATCTATCAATATGAAAGAGGGTCGATATGCCCAGATTAAGTCAAAAGAAGCATTATTGTGGAGCTTTATTCCTGGGGCAAAACATTTTTTGGTTAGATTTTTTTGCGATCTATCCAGCCTTGAACGTCCTTTAGTCTACAGTATACAGGCTGTCCCAAATTGTTTGCACAGTGAATATCTCTGCAACCGTTGACTTTAGAAACACTTCCGATTTTTCAAAAAAAAATTTTAAATGACGTGCGGTTATACAAAATATCTTAAATTTCCCGAGGCGGTCGCATACATAATAAAATAGAAAAATTAACATATTATGTAACTCTTTGTGCTGAAATTTCTAATTAGTGAAATGTAAATGTAAGAAATCATTTACAAAAAATTACATATTTTTAAATGCAATATTAACGGAAATATTCCACTTTGAAGTTTTTAGGATTTATCGTCAATGATTTAGGGCGTGGTTCACAAATTGCGAAAGGCAGACTTGATTCAAAGTTGTAAACATTCCGCAATTGTCATTTGATCATTTTTGCAGCACCACGGTCATTTTCCGGGCACGAGGGCTAATTACACCGGATTTATATCGGATTCCGAATAAGCGCGGCAGCCTATTTTATACTCACCGAGATGAACATGCGCTAACCCCTCGGAACTCCCTGCGGCAGCAATCTTTTTTGGTGGTTATGTCGTCGTTTCTGTTGTAACCCCGGTGGTCAGGAAAGGTTCTGACAAGGATGAACAGGTTATCGAATTCGCGTCACCTCTAAACATCCTTTGGTATTTTAGGCGAATATCTTATCGACCTGAGCTACCATGCCCTTCTGTAATCGTAAAAAAAACCGTTTTTTTTTAAATTAAATAAAAAAAAATGGGTGAGTTTATTCTATTCGTTTACAGTCCCTAAAAATGGCAACTTTGGGTATAATGAAAACTCGCCAACACAGTGATAAATCACCAAAACATCGTAATTTCATATGCTTAATATCTCGATAAATATTGCATTAAAAAAATATGAAATTTTAGCACACGAAAAAGACTGTATAAAAAGTTGAGTTCTTTATTCTGTATTATGCATAGGAGAATTCAAGCTGATTTAGAGGTCCAGGGTACGTGCACACTCGCATACAAAGTCGCGCAAGAAATCGATCAATTCATCGAGCGACAAGTCGCGGAACACTTGTTCTGAGACTTTGTATATGAGTGTAGACGTACCGTTAGGTCAGTGGTGCGCAAACCGTGGGTCGCGTCAATGAACTAGCGGAGTAGCAAGAGATTCTCCAAAATAAAAATTTCCAAATCAGAAATTCATTTTTATTTAAAAATATGTCAAAACTAAAGAATGCCTTTATTCAGCTGAGCTAATTACCATGTATCAGACAATGTAATTTTATCAAATTCTACTAGCACAATAGTCAATATTATCGACTCAGTCATGCTAGAATCACGGGTGTGCAATGCCGTTGCAAAAAAAAAAAAAAAAAACACGTGGAAAATGCCGTTTGAACGTTCACTTTACCCATGTTACTCTATGCACGTTATTTTCCTAAACTGTTTTGTAAGTGTGTTTCAATAGGGCATTATTGAAACACACGTGTTACATTCGCGTTTCGGGCACAACTTAGGTAGCAAAATAAGGTATCCGAACAGCTGATAAAAAAAAATGTACATGCTTCTGGCATGCGGCGGACGATATCAAGTTAGTACTTTTACAGCGTGATTCAACCGATTTCAAAATTCTATATTTCTTAAAAATTAAAAACACAGAATGTGTAGAATATGTAATATGTGAATATACGGGGGAAAATTTGCCTGCGTTTTATGAACATTATTTGTTAACGGTCGATTTCAAGTGTAGAATCATTTTGAAATCGGATGATTTTCTTAATCACCCTGTATACGAAAATCAAGGACCCCATACACCTCTGCACACTTCCATCTTGCATAAAGAACAGTAAGTGCATCAAAAAACGAAGTAAATATTTATGATATTTTAAAAAAAATTGAATATGTTTGGAAGCGTTCCGAAAAGTGCTTTCGGGACAGCACATTTACTAGCAAAAAATTGGAACGTCCCGGGACATATGATCAGCCAGTGTAGGGGTCGTCGATAAATTTTTTTGGTCAAAAGGGGGTCGCGCTTTAAAAAGTTTGCGCACTACTGTCCTAGGAAACTACACGTCATTTGAAAACTTTTTGTAATTGCTAGTATGTTTCTGAAGTCAACGGGCGCAGAGATATACTGTATCTGCTGTGCAAATAATTTGGAACTGACTGTATATTGAACAAAGGGAATCGGAAGTGTTTCAAATTTGTACGTGCTCGACTTCGAGTTTTATGTAGGATATTTTGAATTCAATAAATTCAGGGGCGCTCGTAGCGTGCTCGTAACGCAAAAGCGTACAGATTACCCCCACCGAAGTCGCAACTGGGGGTGAGCAGGCGGGGCTGGTGCCCTGGGCGCTGAACTAGATGGGGGTGACAAACTCACCCTTTGACTGGTTCTTCTACATTACGTGGGGAACCAAAATGCGTGCTTGTCCCGGCTGACGTATCTAATTGCAACCCTCTCCCACATCCCGGCTCTAATGCCAGTATAGGACAGTTTTTCCGGGGGAGGGGGGATATGATTTATTCCTAATAAATTCGGCTGGCACCCATTTTATTTCCTCCTGATTTTACAAGCCCTGCTATATCACTACCATAGAGACGGGGGGGGGGGGGGTAATTTCTTACCACGTGATGTTCTTCATACGGTTCTTCTCGGGTAAAGGAAACTCGATTCTCTGTGACAGGGCGTTCCACGTTCGATCTGTATCATGATATGCATAACCTTGATCTTACACACACACATTCGGAGGAAACTTTGAACAAAAAAGAAAACACACACACACACACACAATAACAACCAGGAAGAAGAGGTGTCGGTGTCTAATATGCTCGAAGTGGAGGTTGAGGTCAAACTAAATGAAAGAGAATTGAACGGCCTTCCTAGACACAGCCATTAAAGTTGGCCGATCGCTTACGAAGGAAAAAAAAAAGAGAACCTTGAAAGAAAGAAACATGTTAAATCCATCCAAGTTCAAAATACAATGATAAGAAGAAACATTATTCATTTATTTATTTGCCATTCTCTTGGATCAAAAACACGCCTCCTCACATTGACGTAAAATACAGAGAAATGAATGCAGATAATTTCAAGAAAAATGAAGGACATATGCAAAATTTTTACACTTTTTTTTTTCGATTAATTTCATTCGAAATTCATTTCTAAAGCAATCAAAATTACTCGTCGTCGATATTGGTTGTTCTTTGGTAAGGCCATGACGGGCCACCTTGAACTCCGCGGTGTTTCAAATGTTCGAGGCAATAAGCATGGGGAGCAAACAAAAAAAAAAGCAACGATGGAAACTCGATAAGACCACTGGTCAGTCTTAGCAATTCCAAAACAGCGTGCGTGTGCCACGAAATATTTTTATTTTAGAATAAATTCTAATTGAAATTAGTGAAATAGCTCGTCGTGGTTATTTAGTTTTCCCCGAAATCAAGCAAAGGTGCCGCGAAATACTTTGGGGATAAAACTGCATCGTGTAAGTATCAGAAGGATTACTGTTCTTAAAAAGTGCAACGCGGTGCTCCAGGGTGCCACCAAGTTTCCTGAAGATAGAGGAGCGCAACGAGATTGTTTTGGGAATGAAATGTGTTACATGTCGTAATATGGCTGTGATTCCCAATGCGTTAAGGCCCGAAGATGGAGTGCCACATCTCTTATTGCGCTCCACAATCGTCTGATCTGAACATCGTTGGGCTTAGAGTTGGAGACCAGTGATGGTAACTTAGTCTGGCTGAGAACTTTCCTCAAAAATTTCTCTTTCGAATGAATTTTTCCTATACATTCCAAGAATTGTGTTGCTATCCACCGGAAAAAATACGTGATCAAATATTTTAAACTAGAAAAGTATTGCACCGTATTTATTTTCATTTTTTTTTCAAAAAAATTCTGTTTGACGAATTGTTAATTTTATTTGAATCAGATTTTTTGTTTTAAACTTCTATATTTACTCACATTTTTAATTTCAAGTTTGAAATGCTAACTTATTAGTGGTATTAAACAGTTTCACAACAGTTACAGTTCTCATTTTTTTACTTACACACTATATTGAACTCTCTAGAGATCATCTTTTTTAAAAAATCCCATTAGCATACTAAACTACTAAAAATCCCATTCATCATACCAATGTCATCTAAAAACAAATCATTTCTACGTGTAAAACAGTATTGAAATTTGTACTTGATAAAAAAAAATCCAAAAGCACAGTCATATATGCAAAAAAAACTAGTATATATTCATAAATTTAATCAATTTAAATTTTCTGGAGAAAAATATTTATAAAATATTACTGCGATACCCATAAAATTTACTTTGAATGAACAAAAGTGTTCATTACGAGCTATGCAAAGTTTCTCTATGTTGTAGCACGGTGTTTGTTAAAGTGTGCGTCGCGGCTAATAAAGGCGTTTCGGCGAGCTAAAGATATTGATTTATGTGCCTATTTTATGCTTTGAAGTGGTTCTTTTGTAAGTGTGAAAATACTTAAACTATTCTGGAGAGCCACAAATGAACCATGAATTGTGCAAGGGAGCCGCGGGTGACAAAAGTTTGAGAACCACTGTTGTATGATCAGAAAAGCATGAAGGGGAAGAATCAGAGTTGAGAAATAAAAAGTTATTTTTCTTTTCAAAAGCAATAAAAGAATCTTGTTTCCTAACTGTGACAATTATTCCTCCAAATAATCTACAGCTATTCCTCTGCAAAGCCTGTAGTGAATTCATTACAGGGGTAAAAAAATCAACCCATACATTCACTCTAACGATTTCACTTTCTTCATTGGAAAGAAAGTTCTTGGAAGAGACTCTACCCACCTCTTTCTCTAAAATCTCCCAATCTTCTGAGAAAAACTGAATTAATTCTACCAACCTAACTCTTCACTCAAAAAACAAATGTCTTATTTATTTAAAAATTAATGGGTAAATAGTATTAAAATACGAATCTTTCCATCTCTTATTTACTTGTATTACATCATACAAGTTTAAAAAAATCATACTATTCAAAGTTGTTTGAAATATCAAAATTATCTGATTTAAAAGAAAGAAGAGAAAAAACCATGTGATTTAAATCGAGATATCCTGTTCATGAAAGCCAAAAGAAAACTTAGTGTCTTTTTCTTTTTTTTTTTTGGTCGTTTTTGTATTTCGGTCCGACCCCACCCTCCAGAGACACAACGTGAAATCTTTCTTTGTGGGGGGCGAGAAATTTTAAGTTATCAACACTCAAAAAGGATCTAAATTAAGTGAAATTGATTAACCCTTTGCGGTACAGAGGGGTTTTTGTTTTCGGAAAATCGTTGGCACTTTATTGTTCTAACATTATGGCGGATCTTGATTTTACGATAACAGGAAGGCTCCTAGATGTTAACGTTTAAGCATTTTGAATGATTCATGAGTTATGCGGAGAAGCCGAATGGATAGTGATCTGTTAGCAACCCTTTAAGACTATTCCAAAAAACACTAAAGCTAAGATCTGAGGTGGGGGTGCTCCCTGAAATGGCATGGGGACCCGTAAGAACAATGAAGCACCGTTTCCTCCAGATGTCGATTTCAACTCGACATAGGACTGCAAAGGGTTAAAATAGCATATAAAAGGTATGTTCTTTCGATATTCAAAATTGTTTACGAAAAATATTTGGAATTTTTTTAACTCTTCATCGGTTTGTCCAAATACAAAGGCGGGGGCACATAGGTGACATATGCCATCCCTCTCCCCGCATTTGGAGAATGATGCCTCTAGTTGCTGTGCCCCTCTGTCGACTTGACGTTTCATTTCCGAAGACAAAAAATTATCATCTTGACGAACGTTTTGAAAGTTTAGCCCATCTTTCGAAATACCCTGTATAAAGGAAATCAGATGTAACCCGATTTTCCAAATCCTAGAATTTATGAATGAGGTTTTAATTAGCAAAAATAGAACAACCTTATTCATAGGGCGAGTTTCCTAGGTTATGGTCGACACAACTGTCTGTCTTTTTTTCCATACCATTATGTAACACCACCACCACTTAAATATTGGGCAAAGAAAGTTGTTCTCGCGTCAAGTTCACGAATTTGTTCTAGAAGCTCTCAAGTTATTTAAATAAAAAATAAGTACAAAAAAAAAAATCGCCGTGTGATCGAACCAAACAGTGGAGTAACCTACTAACATGGACACCGAATCCATTTGTTTAGCGAGAAGGAAAAAATCGGGTCAATCTTGACATAAATCCTCAAAAATGTAAAGGAAAACTTGCTTTTTAAGGGATAACGTTTATATATGTTACGGCAAATGTGATAAATTAATTCCATGTATAATCACCAATCGTGTTGGAAAGTTCCATAAATTTATCACTTTTTTACCAGCGATTACGCATAATACCCACACACAAGCGTCATTTGTAAATTTGATAAATACAGTAAAACCCCTCATAACAGACACCCCCTGAGATGCGGACACCACTCTTTTACGGCCAAAATAATTATTTTTCCTGAGTAATTCAAAGCCACTGATTTACGGTCACCCCTTTTTTACAGGACGAATTTTTTTTTGTCCCACCGGTGCCCGCAAAGAGAGGTTTTACTTTACCTGTGGTGATGCATAACAACCACCTAGTACAGGGCCGTCATTTCAACTTTTTCCGGGGGGGGGGGGGCAAAGAACGTGTGCTGAATATGTCTAATCACATAGTATTGCGATTAAGATTGATAAGAATGTGCCTTTCCTTGCCAAGACTGCCTCGCAAGGACATGAAAAAAGTGAAGAGTGGGGTTTAAAATATATTTTTCCTGTAACGCTTCCACTGCAATGGATGTGTATGCCTCGCAGATGTTCAAGCTGATACAACGGTTTGAGGACGTTCGCTGTAAACGATCATCTTCAAATGGCACCCCCACAGACAGAATCTGTGAAATAAACCGACTGTTGCGCCATCTGTTGGTTAAAGTTGTAATTAGTTTTGCAAGCCGGTGTATTTAAAATTCCAGGCCTGCCCATCAAACACACCACTTATTCATTCTTTCTACCTATCACTATTTTTTTTTTTCCAATTTACGTCGTTTCTAAGTTAAGGAGTCCTTTCGACTAGCTCAGGTATCGACAGGATCAGGTATTTCGTGGAGTCGATTTCTTAATGAAATACTTCGCACCTGCTGGAAGTCGGAAGAGAGACTTGCTTCATTAAAAAAGACATAGGATTTTAAAGAAGGTTTGGTGATTTCTACTATGCCCGAGGAAAGTTCGATATTTTTCAGACCGATGCGATTGCACCCTTCACACCTGCTTAATGGTAGGCTGTTCGTTTATGCCTGACCTCGCACATGTTTTTTGCAATTGTATATGATTGCACATACATGACCAGTGGTCCTTCAGGGCCCAAGATAGGGTAGCAATAATTTTTATTTCTTCTTGTAACTCAGAATTGTCTCCTGCACGAGCATGTCCTAGTGGTCTTATAGTCTATACGATATCTTATCTATGGGAGGTGCTGGCTTATATCGCCTAAGGGACAGAGCCTTGTGTTCGGTCGGTTCTGTTTTTAACCCTTAGGCTTCGGGAATAGCCGGAGAAACGTTGCTCTCAGTGCGGCTGAGTAAAAAAAAAATTTTCAATTGTTTTTTGTGAAAGATAGGTGGCAATCAAACTCAGACTTCGAAATTGAATATAATCGGGGAAAGAAGATGTGATTCAAACAGTGAATTTGGATTAGAATTCACAATAACCGACAAAACAACGATTACGGTATACAAGCACTCTACCACTGTTCAACAATGTACACCCGTCCAATACAAAACGAGCAAACCTCTCAGAAAACAGAGTACGCCACCTATACGTCATTTAAAGAATTTCATCTTGAAAGGAAAAAAAAATTAATCATCTCTGGATGATCAAGCACGCTGAGTGTTAAGCCGGGATTACACCATAAAAGTTTTGTGAAAGTGATTTTATAAAACCTGAAAAATACAATCAATAAGCTGATCGGTTACATTCGAGCAAATGTGACCGATCAGCTTATTGGTTGTATTTTTCAAGTTTTATAAAAGTACTTTTACAAAACTTTTTAGTGTAATCCCGGCCTTAATGCGAATTCGGCGGGGATTGGGCGAAGATCGTCGATTTTTTTTGGGAACACGCACAGGCAGAAAATAAATTCCATACACAGATTTTCTCAATGCCTGTTGCTTCTTTGAATGAAGTAAATGCCATTCAATGTCAGCATTGCGACTGAACTAAAAAATATACCACGCGATATAAAGTGATCATTATCACGACTTTGGATCCACAGACACCATTACATAATCAAGAGCCAAGGTTTCAAAAACATTTTTGTAAATAGTATTTCGCAAAACGAACACAGCCAGACGTTCATCCTGAATTATGATCTATTTAATTACATCGTATTCATTCCGAATGAAACGGCCCCGTGTTGTATTCCGAAATACCATATGTTGCTTTGCTAGACACAACATCGTCGTTTCATCAACACAAAAAATTAACTATTTAGACACAAGTTAGTTTCAGCTGAATCAGCAAATATCCATTGCTATGATATCGTCAACCGATTCCCCCCCCCCCCTTCCAGTCTGGCATTTTTTTTTTTCTCCCTGGGCATAGCGGCCTTGCTGTGAAGCAACCTACGGTCTAGTATAAGCCCTATAACGTAGTTCAGCAGATTTAAGATTTTAAGATGTACGGAAACGAAACTACGTGCTTTTAACTCTAGATCAGTGGTTCTCAACTGGGGGCCATATGGCCCCCTAGTGATACTGGGATACTTCAGGGGGCCACAGAAGAAAATGGAGAAAGGGGCCATGGCAGGTGGTTTGGAGGGCTGCAGAGAGCTGAGAAGAAAAATTAAGGTGACTATTCACTTACAGAATCTAACAAAACCACCCATAAAACCCAGGGCCGTCTTAGGGTATGGACCCACCCATGCCTCACGCCTACATTTTGCAGCAGGATCCCTAGGATGGGGTTTTTTTGCAGGCCCTCGTCTACATTTTGCACAGACCTCTCCTCTATATTAAATTATAGTGTGAAAAACAAAAAATTATGAAAACCATATCACGCCCCAGGCTGCAGTTCTGTCAGTCCCACTCTTGTGAGGGGTCATGCCCAGAGGTCTCATGTCCATAAGTGGACCCTACCTTATGATATTTTGTATAGCACAATAAATTTTGAAAATAAGTATGTAATATGTAGGCTGCTTATTTCCAGCTAACTATGAGACTACCATAGTATCACTTTGCCTAGGGGGCCCATGATGTTGAGACGGCCCTGAATAGAACTCGGACTAGCGGGGAGCTCAATAAATTTTAGGCCAGTGGTCTGGAGGCCAATCTTATTTGCAAAATTTTCGTTCAGTATAAATTCACTAAAAAAAAATCAATTCAATACGTATAAAGGATCTTGCTTCTAGATGAGGGTCGTAAACTCTGGGTAAGACCGGGGGGCCACGAGACAAAAATATGGTTCAAAGGGGGACACGGGCAAAAAAAGGTTAAGAAACACTGCTCTAGATATGAACTAAAGAATTTATGGTAGGGGTTTTCAACGCATGGCCCGTGGGCGGGCGGCATTTGCCTCTCAGAGGTCTTTGTCGTGGCCCGCTATTCATTTTCAGAGAATGGTTGAAAAGATTGAAAAACGATTAATTCCAGAATTAATGAAAAATAATTCCGGAACAAATTTATGAAAACTCAGAACTACTGAAAGAAATAATTTCAGGACTCTTGAAACAAGAAAAAGCTAATTTCAGAATTAGTGAAAAAAAATTGCTTATAAACCAATTAGAGAAATAATTTCTTAGTTTCCGATAGAAATTATTTCACAATTAACAAAAGAATAGTTGCATAATCATTGAAAGAAATTATTTCAAGGTGTATTGAGAAGAAAAATAATTTCAGGATTACCGAAATAAATAATTAAAGAATCATTCAAAGTGATTTCAGATTAAATTAACCTTAGAATCAATTCAATTAGTAATTAATCAAAAACTTTTTCGGGATCAAAATTGATCATCAATAAAAGAAATAATTTCAGAATAAATAATAGTCTTCAATTATTTTTGTCCCTGTTGTTTTACTAAGGGCCCATTGGCCTCTTCTATGTCATTAAATTACATGACTTCGTTGAAAGTTTCTATTTGGCCCGCCGTGTCTGAAAGGTTGAAGACCCCTGATTTGCTAAGATAGTTAAAAATTCAACTCGTAGACATTCATTATTTTCATACTCATACCGACATTTAAAACAATACAAATATTGTTCTGTGTATATACTACTCTCTTACAAAGATAGGTACACAAAAAAATTAGACACACCCGTCCCGGCTTTAAGCAGCACTGGAAAAAGCAGGCATTAGATCAGTGATTCCCAACGTGGGCGTTAACATCCCCTTGTGGGCGATAGAAAGTTCCAGGGGGGCGGTAGAAGCTAAGGGTATAACATAGGATCCTATGGGTTAGACTGAGTTGGGGGCGATGGGACAAAAAAGGTTGGGAAACTATGCATTAAATAATGCTGTGCAATTCCCCCTTCTATGTTCACGATCCAAGTCGTGAAAGCTTTAGAGCAGTGCTTCTCGAAGTGTGCGTCGCGGCAAGCTGGAGATATTCTCTTGTGCATATTTATGCTTTGAAGCGGTTCTTTTAATATGGGAAAATATCTGTCAAACTAGTCTGGGGAGCCGAAGGTGACAAAAGTTTCAGAACCACTGCGTTAGAGGTTAAGGGTGGAAGGCATATTTCGACCAGTATCACTTTTATATATAGGCAGTGTAATAGTTTTTTTTCGAAGACCGTATGAAACAGTGATTCTCAGCCGACCCTCGAGGATCTGAGATATTCCAATGGGGCCACTGGTGTAAAGCATGGGAGTCATGGCAAGTTATTGAAAGGGGCCCACAGAGACCGAAATAAAATACCGAGCCATAATCGTAAGTCGTGAATGCAGAGCACAAACGACTATCTCCATTATTGAAGCTTCTGACTTTTTTCTTTAATCTGGAACCCTCAGATTATATAGCGGCTCTGGAAAAAAATTATAGTGTCCTTGCCACTGAGGCTAAAGATGTTTCGTTAACCAATGAATATGTGTTGTTCAAATTTTGTATAGCCCCACAATCATAATACTTAGCTCCCACTTGCCCCTGCGGACATCGGGTCCTAGCCACATAAATCGAGGATGCAAGCTTTTCGGACGGGGACGAATCACTGAGGGTATGTATAGTGAACGAGGGGGGGGGGGCAATAATTCATTTTCGCTCTTCAACCCATGCTACTAATATTTCTTTAGTGAACGAAAGGGGTCACCCCCCACCTTCTTTCGCGAATGTCCAACTTGTTCATGCGTAAATCTAAGGGAAGTGGTCGTGTAATGTTTTGGGCCTAGCCTTTCCAAGATGAAAGGTAAGGCCCTAAATTCTCATTCCATTGTGAAAAATGTTTGTGGGGCCCAACCTATGGTACGTGATTTTGCTAGGAGCCTACTAATGGGAGGTCCGAAAAGATATTTTGGAAGACTGGTGCAAACCTAAATTCTCACCTTTTGTTCAACAGATGGTCACGACCACGCGCGCAAGTGTAACCTGAGACAAAACTGACTATTAAAAAAAAATTATTTTTTATTAATTATTTGTGTTCGCTATACGTCAAAACGTCCTTTACATAGAAAAAAAAGCATTTTAATTTTTAAGTTAATTTGGATCGATATCTTTAGTAGGACCATTTGAGTTAGGTACACATGTGTACCGTAGGTCTTAAGTTGAAAAAAGAATGATTAAAAACCATTTAATCATATTCATGTTAAAAATGAAGTACACACACATGGGTACCCCTGAACAGAAGATGATAACGATGGCGTATTTCCCAATCTGTAGTACGCCGACCTTCCAGTGGTTCGCGGGATCATTTTCTACCATTGCATGAATGACACATGTTGTAATATGAAATTGTAATTTGTTCCATTTTTTTATATGCAAACTAGCTATATTATCCGGCGCTGCTCGGGTTTTTTTCCATATACTGGGAGTTTGAAGAAGTGACAAACCGTTGTAAAGAAATGGACATGTATGGGAACCACGGTAAACATTCCAAAAGTCATTGTTGAGGTCTCTAAAACATTCTTGCCCGACAGTTTTTCGCCCATTTCTGGCATCTTCCCCGCTCTGGCGAACTTTTAAAGTAGCCTATCGTTCAAGTCGGGTCCTGATTGGTACATTCTTGATGAATTTGTATGTACAATTTGGTGAAGAACGGCCTAAAATTGTAGATTAGTATAGAGAACTGTCAGACACACACACACATAGAACATCAATTTTATATATATAAATAATTAAATAACGATCATTTTTTGGATTCCATGGGAGGGTATCGTCGAAATTGACCTGCTGACGCTAGGGGGGGGGGGGGTCCACGATATCAAAAAGGATGGGAAACACTCATTGGCGGATTAAAGACGGTCGAGGCCCCGGGAACTAAAGAGAATATTGGGCCCCTTAAATTAGAAAATAATGTGAAATTTGAGTTTTACGGGGCCCTTTAGAAGTCGGGGCCCGGTGCGCCCGCCGTTAAATCTGCCTCTGGAAACACTGACGATTTCTAAACCAAAACTGAATCCAAAAATGTCAATCGACACATGAACATGTTCCCACAAAAATCCGGTGTCGGAGGATGGGGGGGGGGGGGGGGTGTAAAAAGGTATTTAAATAAAATCCATGGAAGTATGTTAATCATCAGAATCAACATTTTTTTTTTTCAATATGAACAATTGCTATTATTTTGAGCCAAGTTGTCATAATCGACATGATACAGACCGCAGAATACGTACACCACTATTCTACAGGTCAATGACCTCCCGGTGGTTTTTTTTCTGTTTCCAATCCACACCGAATATGCTCAGGTGGAGAAGATAAAAGTAGAAGAAAAAAAAAAAATTACATGCTGGAACCTGTTTCTTCTTCTCCATGTCAACCTTTTTAATAAGGAAAAAAAAAGCATACAATTACACACACACTGTTATTAGAGGTCATTGCCTAGTAGGCTTTTATTTTATTTGGAAATTCACTCTTACCAAAGAGCCGCGCTTTTCAAACTGTCAAAAGTGAGTGTTCATGCCAACAATCACACTACAACTGAAAGAAAGAGTTCACGCTACCAGCAATGGATTCGAAATAAGTAATGGAATAATACAGAACATTTAAATTATTAATTTCTGTTTTGTTTCTATTCGACCCTTGAAATTATTCAGCTCTTATACTGCCTCTTTTTTAGGAATTATTTCAGCTTTCATACTTACCTTTATGAAGTAATTCAGCTTTCCATACGACCCACGAAGAAGTAGTTTAGCTTTAATGCGACCCTCGAAGAAGTAATTCAGCTTTAATGCGACCCTCGAAGAAGTAATTCACCTTTAATGCGACCCTCGAACAAGTAATTCACCTTTAATGCGACCCTCGATGAAGTAATTCAGCTTTAATGAGACCCTCGAACAAGTAATTCAGCTTTAATGCGACCCTCGAACAAGTAATTCAGCTTTAATGCGACCCTCGAACAAGTAATTCAGCTTTAATGAGACCCTCGAACAAGTAATTCAGCTTTAATGCGACCCTCAAAGTAGTAATACCACTTTCATAAAACCCTCGAAGAGGGGGAAAAAGCTTTTTAAACGACAAAATACAAATACAAAGGCCACAGCAGGCAAATCCCACAACGAGGTGGATGAAAAAATTATGTCAATAAAAAATATGGATGTCAAATATAACCAAAATACAGCAACAAAATATGAAAGCATGCATATTACAAAAAAAAAAAAAAAGATTAACAATACACTGCCCATAAAAAATATTATGGTTGCCGTAAAGCAGGAAGTAGTTCAGCTTTCATACGACCCTCCAAGAAATCCAGTATTAAGACAGCCCTTGAAAAAAGGCCACTAGCACAGGAGTTCCCGTACAGTGGTTCGCACAACTTATGGGGTCCGTGAAGATGTCTCGTCCAATGTGAGACCAAGACAGATATGTGTCTGCCAATAGAGTCGGAAAAAAAATCTGGTGAGTAAATTGAAAGTTATTTCATCCTAACAGATTACAGGACATTAAAAACCACGTAGGGGGTACGCGAAGTCAAAAGGGTGCCGTAAATGTCACCCGTGGTGACCAAAAATCACTGTTGGAGCCGACAGGTTTCCAGCAGGTGCGCCACAGAACCCCTGCAGTCCCACGGTTTCAAGAGCTGTAACATTTTTCATTTTGTTTCACCTTTCCAACCCTCAGGAGTAACTTTAGTTTGAAAGGGTCTCGATCCCTTAGGCTCCGAGTCTTTGATGGACCTTCAGGCCAGAATTTTTCACATGTCCCCTCTAGCCTATAATAAATTTGTAGTGCAAAAAGATAACTTTCACGTTGATATCCTTTATAAAAAGGCCATGGGGTCGTAGAGACTTCAGAAGGGACCATGAGCTTGAGTGCAGAAACAATTAGCGCATTTGTCTTTACATCACCATATAGTCAATAATTATATAATTATTTTGCAAAGCAGTCAGTGGTCCTCGTCTTAAAGATACAAAGGGTTCAGTTTAACACAGGAGGTTAAGTAAGAACTCTTGCTCTACCTAGTGGGACATTGACTGTATATATTCATCATTTACTCGTCAAAATATTTTTTTCTTTAAGGGCCAATCGGCGACGGAAAAATGTTTCATTAATGAATAGATTTCTCCACAACAAAAAAACTAATTCAAAATGATTAGCAAGCTTGAAATGGCACGAAACCAAGGCTGGACAAATCCATTGCCCGAGGCATGTAAACATTTTGACAGGCAAGTAAGTTTTTTCCCCGACGTTGGCAGTGGCGTCGGAGCTCGGGTGCTAGAACACCCACGGTAATTTGTGACATGGATACGAGCACAATAAAAATTTCCTACACATGATGCTCAAGACGAGCACCCACAGGGTCGAAACACTTCCGACGCCACTGGACGTTGGGATGCAAAATACTGATATTCGGGCATGAATAATTTCAAGTTCCATGTCAGACTGGGCATGTAAATTTCAGATTTGTTCAGCCCTGTGCGTAATGCCCCACACACAAATACATACCTAGATGCCACTTACCCGGCAGTGTAACGGGCAGACACAACAACAAGGATGATGATGATGATCAGATGTTGATGATGACGATCTGATCATCGTCATCCTCCTCTTCACGAATCCATGAATATCATCAAATAATATCAACTTACCGTCGGTAGATCAGAACGAGAACAACGGTTATTCACTTTCCCGTCCATAGTCATGACACTATTGCGAAAAACGCTTGCCACAACTGCTGCTGGTTGAAAGAGAGCACCACAACCAGCACCAGAGGAAACACCAAGAACTAGGTGGAACAATGAAGTCCACACACACACACACACACACAAACGGCTGGGTTTTGATGAAAAGTAGGAGGAGGACTACGACACGTAAAAAAAATGGTGTGGGGGGTCCGAACCAGGGCCTACGATGGTCTTTGTGCTCAAAGGCGGGTGATCTCTGTGGCGCGTTTTTACTATAAAGGGGGGAAAGCTAGAGAAAATAGTATAACTACATAATGAAGATGGTGACGTGAGGGGTGAGAGAGGAAAAGCCTCTCTCTCTCTCTCTCGCTCTCTACCGGTTACGTCATGATGACGTAACGGGCCCACAAGAGCAACAGCCTCAAGGACAACATGTGAGTTCTTTTTTAGAGAGTAAAAAGATAGAATATGTGTGTGTGTGTGTAATTCCTCTTTCTCCCTCACAACATGACGATGATCCGGATGGTAACAAAAAAAAAAACATGCCAAGAGTTGGCGATTTTCGAGATTACGCATCCCCCCAAAACATCCATACAAATGACTCCTATACGTGATCGAAAAAGAAAAAGTAATAAAAGTACGCGCTGAAATGAGTCCAGGCAAGTCTCAGTCAGTCAGCTGAGCTCAGCTGACGGAGAAAGAGACACACATTCGCCGTGCGACCGGTCAAGGAACTCGACTCGAGACTATAATCCGAACGATTTCACTTTCCAGCATTTTTCTGTGAGAGTGAAATCGGCAAGAAACAAGACTTGATTCCCCGGAAGTGAACTTTTCCTGTCATAACGAGAGTTGAGACCAAGCATTATTTTGGGTCCCATTCGTAAGAAAAATAAAAAAAACTTCGATTATTTGGTGTGTTTGACTTTCGGGGGATCCCATTTGGGCCATCCGTTAAGACACCACTTTGTTTCTTCGAATATCGATACTGAACAAAAATGATTGGGAGATTATGACTTTTTCCCCAATCTTTAAATTCCATCGCCAGGACTGCGGCTGATTTTTTACTATAAACTGTTAATCCTTTACTAACCATCTTTGCTTTTCCGTCGGTTATTTAGTTCAACTTGGTTAATTCGAAGCTCAAGGGGACAGCAAAAAAACTTCGAATTACCCAATTAACCTATACCGTGCAACAATTTGGACTACAACTTGCAATCTTTCATTAATATAAGATAAATAACACCGCTCAACAACAACAAAAAATCATGTTCCTAAGGAAATTTTAATGATTTTGGGACAGTGATTCCGAATCTGGCACTGGTTTTGCCGAACTAGCTCTAGTTTTTTGAGCTACTCCCAACAATGATATTTGTATGCTGCTTATGTATTAAAGTGAGAATTAAATTTCAATGGCATCTCAAAAACTAGAGCCAACCTGACAAAACCAAGGCTAGATTTGGAATCAGCACCACAAAATGACTCTGAAATCACTGAAATATCTTTGTTAACGATTTACTGTATGTATTTATAAAGCACATTAACAATGTGATTTATGCGCTGTTTATGGTACAGCATTAACATTGAAATTTAATTTTCACTATATCTCAAAAACTAGAGCCCCTCTCGAAAAATTATATTAAAATTAATGAAATATCTATGAGAACAAAATCAGTGTTGAGCAGTGTACATAACTGAGGAGCTTATTTTCAAAAAGGAAACATTTCCACTTTTTTCCCGAAATGCACTTTTTAACGGTTCAATGAATCTTTAGGATGAACTCTGTCAGTTTATGCACCCGGGATTATTCAAACGGGGATATTTTTGGTAGAAATTATGTAAATGTGTATGTAGGGTGTTTAAGTGTAAAGTTAGCCGTTTCTATCAAAAGCAAACATATCCACTTTTTTTCATATACCGGTACTTTTGATCTGTCGATAACGGACACCCATGCGACCGAAAATTTTGTCCACAAATGAGGAGTATCCATTAATAGATACAATGAGAGTCCCGTCGATGTAATTCGAAATTGTGTCCGTCAGTGGAGGTGTCCACTAACGGAGATTCCACTGTAGAATTATCGTGTTTCTTATGTTAATGACGAGAGAAGCAGTAAGAGTACCTTCCTGGGCTATTTAAAACCTTCTGAAATCAACAGGTGATGTAGAAATTTCCAATTTTTCAGACTTGACCAACTCAAGTTTTAATTAAAAGGTAACATTTCCATTAATTTTCTTTTAAAAGGGAACATTTCAAAATTCAAGCGTGGATTGAATTTCGATGAGGAATCGTTCAAAATTGATCAGGAAAATCCTTGAATGTTGATCAGGAAAAGTAAATCAGTTAACCCTTGTTGTAACGGCCACCATCCGCCCCAAAGCATTGGAACGCATTTTAGCGCTATAACGAGTTTGGCGTTATATCAGATTATAGTCGGAATAGAGTTTCAGAGAGAGAAGCTCCATTACATAAATTCATGTAGTGAAATGTTTATTATGAACTTCTGCGTAATTACCACACAGTGTCTTAGGGGCCATTCAAGTATTACGTAAGCAAATTTTTAGCCATTTTTGACCCCCCCCCCCTCCATGTCATTGAACATTGAAGGACCGGACACACCCCGCTTCCCATCTCAGAGCCCCCCCCCCCATGTCAGCAAAAGTCAACAAAACGCCGACACCCCCCCCCCCTTTGTCAGCAAAATTTCGTCATCAGTTCTGCCCCTCTGAATCCTAACTCACATTTTCATAAGGGGTGGTTGATTACGTAAGCATTATCCAACCCCCCCCCCTCCCCCTTGTCATCAAAAGTCAGCAAATCGGAACCCCCGCCATCGATGATGACGTAATACTTGAACGGCCCCTTACTAGTGTCACTCCATAAATAAAATAACCTATTTCATACGTATCTATTGAGAAAATTCCTAAAATTGTAAACACCGCACAATTTACTTGATAGAAACTCAACAGAAAAAAACATGCGCTTATACCTTTGAAATTATTTTAACTCTGCATAAAGTCAGTGATGCATTGTATGAGTACAAAAACAGAATACACAAAGGGAAATAATGGCGGTCCGTATTAGTTTTATGTGATCACAAATTTTCCGTTTTGCAGATAATGAAAAAACGACTCTTTCCGACATGATTGGAATGAAACAAATCGAGAGATGATAGCACTCGAAACCTAATGACCAGTGAGTAAAAATCATCACCATTGAAAAACTTTTCTCAGCAACTTTGAAGAAACTGGTACACACACACAGTATGCTCATTGTACACTTTCCCTTATCAATGAATCAGTTTCTTCCAATACGTTTGTTTTTCGTTTTTTTTTAGTCCCTACACACGTTCGGATATTCAATGTGCTCTCTACTCCCTAAGCCACGCCACTTTTAATGTTTCAAGTCATTTGCTCTAAACTGTTGTTATGCCGATCGATAACAAGTGGAATAAAAAGGATAAATCCTCAACTCCTTTCGCGCAAAAAAAAAAAAATGCAGCAAAATAATGAGAGAAGTGGCGTGTACATTCTTAAAAAATAACACACTGACTTTGTATACATCCAAACAAGAGTTGGCGCTATATATATAACGGGTTTTATACATTATAATCCCCTATATGGAAGATTCGCTCACTGAAAATTTGTGGCACTAAGCGGGGGATGGCCCTATAACGGGGTTCGACTGTATTTAAATGCGCATATACCGCTCACGTATGCTACCTGTTGGGATATTTCCTCTTTTGTAAAGCAGTCCATTCCGGGGGGAATACGTTTTTTACTTCTACTGTAAATTTAGCAAAAGTGGAAATCTTCCCATAATGTAGCAATAGAATAATGGAATAATGTAACAATTAAGATCAATACTTGATCTTAGTTGCCATATTATTCCCACCGTTCTGGATTCGGAATAACTGTAGAATTTCTTGACCATGCTCGTAGCTTGATTTACGGAAACAGTTGCTGATATCATGTTACGAAACTGTTTCCCAAATTTCGTTAATCATCTGGTATTACATTAGGGAAATCTATATTCCCTAGAATTTTAAGCGGAGTGGACTTTATTCGAAAAAAAAAATTGAATTGAATAAGAAATTTGAACACTGAATGGGATAAACTATGGGAAGTTCGTTAAAGTTCGAATTAAACAAGTTCCAATGTACATGAAACCATTTAAAGAAGTATGATCATTTATGAAGACCGGATGTTTTGCAGCAGCAGTAGCATAACAACGCATTTGGGCCAGACCGTCGCCAAATGATCAGAACACGTACGGAATAGTAGAAAGAAAGACACTGGCTGGGACTAGACAGACTAAAAATAAGCCTGTTATCTATTGGAGACCAATAACGAATTCATTCCTGCAGCTAGCTTGTTATGGTGAATGAAATCGACATATTTACGGGAAAACGTGATGCATCTCGGAACAAATCAAGAATTAACACGAGAATATGCGCGGGCGCTTGTTTGTGTTTCCATGATCATCACCAACTAGGGTACATCGCGTTGAGGTAATTTACAGTCGGGAATCACTACATTAGAAAAATAGCTCCTGGAATATACGCCTGGCCAATAGGGTGGATTGGATTTGGCTTTTCAATGGCTCAATGGGCTTACAGGTCTTGCTGCATCAAACATAAAAAAAAATGCTCACAGAATATGGTCATCATACATTTGATATGGTCATTAACGACTCGGGAAAACGATTCTTAGGCCGGGATTAGGCTATGAAAGTTTCGTAAAAATTTATTTATAAAACTTGAAAAATTCAACCAATATGGTGGTGTGGTGTTATTTGTTACATTCTAGTAAATGCCTTGTTAATTGCATTTCTCAAGTTTTGTAAATGAACTTGTATGATACTCTCATGGTGTAATCTCGGCCTTAGTTAAGAATGTGGTTGTGTGCAATTTCCTCTCGCTTCTTAACTAATGATCAAATCCGTAGTTAAGATGAGAGGATTCTTATTAAGAATCAGAAGGTGGCACATCCCCAGCTGTCATCATAAAGATTTCGGTGGGAAAAAAATGTGGGGGAGGGGGGGAGGGTTGGTCAGTGCGAGCTTCGATAAGGAAACAGCATAACTCGTGAGTATAACTTTTTACATTCCCATGTAGGGGGTCAGTCCAGCCGAAATTTGGGTTCATTTTCTGGGCCCTTTACAAAATTCCGAATCTGAAAAACAAGCCCGTCACAAGAAATACAAATTACCGAAACCATAAATTTTAAATTTCTTAGTATAAAATCAACTGCTTTCCGGCATGCCGACTAATGCGAAGGAATGCCGTAGATATATTGTTCTGCTTCCCACAAGACTACTTGCTGCAAAATTATGTATCATTTCAAAAACTTATAGTAGGATTGAGAAGCAGTGTCTTCCCCCCCCCCCCCATCTCGTCAACAAGTTAATTTTCAGCTACGCGCTGGTAGGCGGAATTCCCTAAAAAGGAAATTTTACGGTCTGTCCATCGTTACGTGATCTTAAGAATTACGCTTAGCAATCACATCGTGGTTGCATTCCCCCCCCCCCCCACACACACACACACAGCTAGATTCTTCATGCGCTTTTTAAGAAGTGATTTTCTTACGTATGGATGATCGATTCTTAAGAGTCGGTCAGTGGTACATGCCCTGGTTAAGAGCCCCGATGTGCTCTGTATTAGGAGGGCTAATTACATTAGAACCAAATAAGAAATCGTCCTATAGTCAGGAAAACTCAATGCCATTTCCGAATTAGCCAGCTGTATTATGGGCCCCCTGGACAAATTCCTTAATCATCCGCACTAAGAAATCGCCATAATTCATAGAGAACCAGCCAAAGCAACTCAATCGCACTCCAAAACCAGGAAACAACTAGACCTAACCAACATCCAAACGCGGAAGTGTGATATTCAAATAACTTCTTTCTTATCACATGTACAAGTTATGAATCCACATATACAAATACAATAGAATGGAAAACCCCCCACATATTTTTCTTTTCCCGACTCCTCTACTCGAGTACGATAATAAAGAAAAGAAGAAAACCTCAGGTTATACAGTATCCAAGATCATATTCTTAAAAATTCCCAGAACAAACACTGAATAAGCAAACAGTCCTCAGCAGAAGAAAAAAAAGAAAATGGGGTCAGACGTTCAGAAAGAAGTGATTCGGGTCAAAAACCTTGGGATTGATACCCTTCAAAAAAAAAAAAAAGCTCGCGATAAAGAAGAGACAGAGTTTGTGGAAAGTGAAAGCCGCAAAAAGACTCGCACCTTTAAAAAAACGAAAGAGAATCGGGCCTGTTTAGTTATATAGGCGGGGAGATATGAACATCTACTAGGTTCTTTACTGTACAGAACTTCTTTTTCGCCTTTTCTGTAAGAGAATTTGGAAGCATTGACCCCTTGTGTGAGTGCCGCCACGGTCCTCGCGCGCAAAAAGTTAACCGAATGTTCCAGAACACGATTCGAGTCCTATACCGATTCCTAGCTCATCTTACTATATTCTCCTGGAACAACACAGAGATAAAAAAAAACTATTACCTAGTGAGGTGACTGACTCCATATTATGTTAGAAGAGAAAAAAAAAACAGCATTGGTGTTTGTGTGTAGAAAAATGCTTAGAAAAATCCAGATCGAGTTCATTCATCTTGCGACTGTTTGTCATAAACTGATTTATTTCCCCTCGGTGTTGATCCGTTCACATCACCCCATATTAATTTATTCAAATCGTTTTTTGATGAAGCCAATCGACGACAATGGCCATACTGAGTAACTTGGGAGCAACAACTGCTACGTTTTGGTTGTTTTTTTGATTCTCTTTCCCCCCCCCCACACACACACACACACACACACACACAACAAGAAGAAGAAACGTGAAGCAAACAAGCGCCTGCCTTTAGCGGGACTCGGACCCAGGATCTATATGAACGAAATGTAGCAGCGCTACAGAATTCGTTCATTTTCTGGGCAGAGAATTGGATTTCTGAATTGGATTGCGAAGGCTAGATCCGTCATTAATAGGGTAAAAGATATTTCGTTAGAGTCAGTGAATGCGTTTCAAATCACTGTCTTCGATAGGAGCCAATGTGGAAATCTAACCAAGAATATTGGCGAATTCGAAAATAATAATTCCGGAAGTTCACGCTCCGTATCGAATTTTCACAACCCTTTACCTCAGACAAAGCATAATTCACCGAAAATAATAACTACGATGACATCCGAAAAGATCGAAGCCACCCGTATAACTGTCACTCAAAACAACCAAAACATTCAAACCAGATGGGAAGTATTATTGAAAAAAAATTATAGAAGATAACATTGCTAAACAAAGCAATAATAAGGGGCATTATTGAATATGGCATTGTCGGAGAAAAACATTGTAAAATAAAGCGTTGTTGAAAAAAAATTACATAAGCATTGCTGAAGCAAACATTGGCCTAGCGGTTCTCAACCGGTTGAACTGTGTGAACTCCCAGGGGCTCCGCGGCCGCTCGAGGAAAATAAAAACAGTAAATTTGAAAAAAATTATCAATATTTTTGAATAATAAAAATAATTTATACACAAATTGTCACGTTTTCAAGACAAATAAATTCAATTGGTCGAATGGTCGACGCGTTTCGGCTCTTCAATGGAGAGCCATCATCAGGACCTCGTGGTCAGAATTCACACGAATGAGTCGTGGAGGGCTCCCCAATTCGCATCCAAAGACCACTCGGACGCAGCAAATACAAAGGCGAACTCTTTGGACGACCAGACGTAAACATCACCCCTCCACGACTCATTCGTGTGAATTCTGACCACGAGGTCCTGATGACGGCTCTCCATTGAAGAGCCGAAACGCGTCGACCATTCGACCAATTGAATTTATTTGTCTTGAAAACACAACAATTTGTGTATAAATTAAAACCAGGCAAAGTTTCTCATTTTTGTGATAATAATAAAAATAAGTCAGTAACTTCGATGAATAAATAAAAAATAGGCCTACGGGGCTCCGCCATAGAAATTATATACTGGAAAGGGCTCCGTGGGTCAAAAAAGGTTGACAACCGCTGCATTAGCCTATGTAAAGCACCTTTGAAGAAAAAAAAATAGAGCACCATTGCAGAAAACATTGCTGAATAAAATACAGTAAAACATTGTAAAATATGACATGGTTCAATATCCATGGTGTTTTATTCATTGTTGAATAAAACATAGTAAAAGAGGACATGGTTGAACTGTTGAATAAAGCACAGTTGAAGACGACGTTGAATAAAGCACAGTTGAAGAAAACACCAAATCAATCACTCAAAAAAAAGCCAAAATCACCGTCGAAATAAAAATTTTAAACAATATACTGTTGAATAAAACCTTGACATACTACGAAGCATAATGGAAGACAACTTTTGTTAAACAAGTTACCTGTCGCAGACATTATTGAACCGAGCCATTGTTCGCAAAGAAAATAGTACAACTTTCCGACAAAGAGAATTCCAACTTAAACACATTAAAATAAATCCTTCGTGGATTTATTTTATCGAGCATACTTCGAGTTAATTAGCAGTTACTTCGGCTGACTTTGAACTCCGGTAACCAATTCCATTCCCATCGTGAAATTATTTTCAAAAATCTCAACGCATTCAACACCCAGAAAAATCGAAGAAAAACTTGTCCAAATAGTAAATTTATTATTTGAACTAATTCATAGAAAAATTCGATATCCCGTAGTGAAAATACACAACACAACGCCCAAGAAGAAGGCCATATGGGCCGATACGACCAGATAAGAGTGGCAGATAATTTCTAAAAGCGTTGAAATTGACCAGATTCGAAAATTTAAATAATTACCCGGTCGTTGGTCCGATACAGAGTTGAAGGAGAGGGAAAAAACCATTTTAGACAATCACAGTATAATAAAAAAAGACATAAAAATAATAAAATTGCCAGAACAGAATAACGGGTCATGGCCAAGTCCGAAAAATATCGGGGGTTTTTTTTCTGATAAATGACCGCCAAAAGAAATAAAATGTTCAATGAAGCGGCCGAAAAAAAAACAATTCAGTTTAATGAACGGAATCGGATTTGAGGCCAGCACGCCAGCTACAGCATATATCAAGTCTTTTACTAGCAGTGATGATATGGAAGGTGTCAATGTCCTTGGATGTGAATTTGATCAAAACGCGATTATCCCATCGAGATGCTGGGAAGGGGCATTTCACATTATGGTTCGACGAATGCATTTCGTGGAAACGGAAAAAAAAAAACTACGAAAATATTAAAATCGGTCATGGATACGAGCTATGGATTTCGAAGGCTATTCAGGTCACTGGGCGAAGACTTTTTTTTAAATTTTTAATAACTCGAGGTACTTTGAAGGCGCCCAAAAATGTCACGACAAATAAATGTTACACTTGTATAAACAGTATAAACTGTAAAAATCGCAAAAAAAGGGTAAGGGGCCGTTCAAGTATTACGTCATCATCGATGGGGGGGGGGGGAGGGGTTTTTAATAATACTTACGTCAGCAACCGCCCTTTATGAAAATATGAGTTAGGATTTAGAGGGGAAAAGCTGATGACGAAATACGAAATTTTGCTGGGGGGGGGGGGAAGAGACAGCGTTTTGCTGACTTTTGCTGAAAAGGGGGGGGGGAAGGGGGTCAAAAATAGCTAAAAATTTGCATACGAAATACTTGAACGGTCCCTAAGCACCAGTCAGATTTCTCCTAGGAACCAAGCATTTTCTTCCAGTATGTACTAAACAGTACAAAATAAAAAAATTTCCGAACGACTTTTCATTATTTTTGTAACCCTTTTTCCTGATAACAGACACACTGACACAAATTCAGATAATTTTAAAATTAAAGTTAGTTTGTGTAATGCTTGTCATGCGCTGCCATCTGCCATCAGTTTTTCTAACTAAGAGTGAAGTGTAATGATTGAATAACTGTATCGTTGTGGGCCTGTTGCACTCGGTGGAGAGATTTTTCATTATGTAGATAAGCTCGCATTTGCACCTCGAAGTTGGGCACCACAGAAAACAAACTTCAGCCGACCACTACCGTGTAACCAAGAGGATTTGTCACGCCCTGGTATATAGTGAAAGCTTACCAAGAAGAAAGCCCTCGTCCCTTAGTAGAGGTGAACTGGACCAAAGATTTTAAGACCGAATAATTGACCAACGTCAAAGGAATGGGAGGAAAAAATAGCTCAGAATCACGAGCCATACCCAAACGGTTAGCGTTGGCACTTTACGGGTGCCATGAGATCAACCAGAGGGGCAGCGAGATATTTTGTGAATTATATACAAAATTACGGTGAAACCTTCCAGACCCTGTAAGCAATGTCCCTGTCAGACCCCTGTCCAATATTTTCGGAGTCACGAGCACCGTTTAAAAGAGCACCCATATTGCCACTCTGAACAAGAACAACGATCAGCATAATGTGAAACTTGAATGGGATAGCTCAATGATTCTAAAACTTTCCCCACCTTTGGCAAAGTTTTTGATTTACTGTTGCGGCTCCTTCACTCTAGTCTACATTCATCCACGATTGCCTCAGCAACCCTTATCGTAGGCGCGCCATTCACCTGCGGTTCCACCAACTAATCGTCATATATTCATTAACCTTAGTTTTTTAGTCCGTATTTATCCAATGGCCCACCCACCCCCGTTTACTCGAGCATGCCTTGAGCTAACGGTCTCATATCTGCTATCCTCTTACTAAAGCCCCACGGATCCCTTACTGTCATGATCATCAACCACGAGTGCTTTGCCTAATGGTCATGTATTCGCAGCTGTTTCTGCTCAAGCCCTCATTAACCCAAGGGTCCATTATCCCTAATGGTCATACACCCTTGGGCATATGCAGATACAGGCTTCTCGGAGTAGGGGAAAACACTGAGGATGTGTATAGTGAAGGGGGCGATAGCCCTTCCCCTGGTCCCATAACTAAGTTAAATCTGCCACATTTACCCACGGCTCCCAATCATTCGGAAACGAAGCCTCATGTCTAGGAATTTTCGCGAGGCTCCTGTAATGCATAGAAGCACTAAGGATTTCCTGGGAGAGGGGAGATCAAATTTTCCCCCCTTCGCAAGGGGAGGTCATTTTTTACTGGGAAAAAAATCATTGAAATCTCGACTCCATTTTCCCCTGTATAAGCTACTCCTGTAATATACACCATATTGCCAAAAGTCTGTCCTCCTTTGAGTTCAAACATTTTTTTCTCGAATTTCTAGAAAAGTACTGGACGAATCGATCTGAAATTTCAGTCATGTTAGAAATTTCAATGTGACCATATATAAAGTCCGTTTTTCCGGGACGCATTTTTCGCTGTCCCGATTTTTTTTTTAGCTATAATTAGCCACTTTGCTTGCTTTTGGCAGATTTGGCGACAATTACCAATTTCTCATACTTGAAACCCTGATTCCCCATATTTTTCCTGAGGAAACGGGGTCAGCCTGAAATTGCAAAGACTGGAAGAGGATTTTTTTTTAGGGATTTTCTATTCAAACAAAACTCAATTTGATTACTTTTAGGGATTTTTTCCATGAAGATTAGAAAAATCTGAGGAATTGGATTTCCGACCGGAAGATTTTAATAAGGCTGAGAAATCGGAAGCACTGGCACCTATGCATAGGGTTCACGTCGCCGAAATTCCAGATCGATTTGCCCAGTATTTTTCTATGAATTTGAGAAAATATCTAACTCCAAAAAGAGCACATACTTCTGGAAATATAGTGTATGTTGCAAGGCTTGACAAAGATAAACTGAAAAAATATTTAGATGCCAGTCAAATTTCTTAGGAGCCAAATACAAATACAACGCCACAACAGGCAAATTGCCCAACGAGGTGGCTGACTTAAGAACATCGTGGATCCCCGAGCCATTTTTTTTTAGAGGCCCTACCTACTACTGCTACACCACACATGCACCCCCCCCCCGCCCGCGGAACCCCCAACGAATCGGTACATGCGGGAATGTGCGTGTACGTGTAGTGAAACCTGACGAAGTTTTTTTGTTTCTCTGTAATGCTTGTTATGTGTAGTGCTGCCCTCTGCCACCAGTTTTTCTAACTATGAGTGAAATGTTATGATTGAATGATTTATCGTTGTAGGACTGTTGCTCTCTGTGGCGAGACTTTTTAACGGGGAGATCGGCTCGCATTTGCGCCTTGAAGTTGGGAACCACAGAAAACCAACTTCAGCCGTCAAGCCTAAAAAGACTATGCTTCAGCCAAGCATAGTCTTTTTTACTTTCAAGTCCTAAATAATGATTTTTCGGCTTCTCCGGGATTGATGATTTATTGAAATACATACTGTCAATAAAATGAGAAAATTTTATGTCATCCTCAGACTCAATCACTAGCAATCACTTATAAAAAATTTTAGGCACCACTACCGAGAGCCGAGTCACAATGGCACCTAGGATTTGTCAAGCCATGATATGCTGTATCTAGCGAATTCATAATAATATTCATCCCACACTAGAGCAATGTCAGCTCCCCATGGCTGGGATTCCGAGTAATTGTCTGATCCCTTCTCATCAATGATCACCCCGAAAATCCCAATAAAAAGTATTCGATAAGCCTAAAAAAACAATAAATCGTGCCGCACGCCTATATCTCCATGCATCCGACCATTCATACATACATACCTCACCCTCGCAGTCCAATATCAACGGCGATTTCATCGTGACGGATTTTTTCGAGCGCCTCCTCGTGGACGACATCCTAACCACCGACACCAGCCTCACGCACGGATCGATGTCTTCGACTATCCTATCGTGATCGATCTTCACCTTCGTGATCATGATATCACCGATTACGCACGCGGTCAAGGTGGAGAGAATTATCTGACTCGTCGATCGGAAGGAGCTTCTCCCAACACACTCACAAGTCACACTTCTCAGTGGCAAACACACACTGACATAACTGTTGATATTCCTGAAGTGTGGGTGGATGGAAGACCACACAAATCCAGCACGAGATAACAAATAATAAATCACATCTAAGAAGACTTTAGACTCAAGAAAAAGCATGCGGCAATAACGCCCGTTTTCTTATAAGTGAAAAAGACCGAAACCGACTGTAAGGTCCGATCCGGACTGACCCCGAAATAAAGAGTGGGGAGGGGGAGGATAGGTATCATTTCCACACTCCTCCTTCTCCAACCAGATATCATAAAAAAAATAAAATTATAGGGCTGGGCACTCGACTACAAAAATTACCTTATAAACAATCGATTTCTCGGGTTGCGTCATAAGATAACAAGCCGGCATTTTTTTTTTCTTTCCCCCGTAAGATGGCGGAACGATAAACACATAATTTGAGTTTTTTTTCTTTCGATTTCTTATTTCTTCAGAGCGTGGGAATACGGTGAAATGTGTGAGTCAGAGAAAGTAAATATAGAAGAAAAACGGCAACCGTGAAAGAGGAGGTCACTGTGTACATATGACGATGATAACATACATGATAATCATGATACATTTCGCTGTGACTTCGAGAATAGAAAACACTCTTCAGCGACACCGACACAGAGAAGTGAAGACAGATCAATGTCACATTTCACCAAAACGGGAATCACGCTCTCTATAATCATCACTTGAGCAATGTTATTGATACATGACCCGTCCGCGTCCTTCCTTCGTCCTCGAAATGTGCGAACTGTCAAGCTTCTAGAATAAGACACATTGTCATTTCTATCCAAATAATGACATAAAGAAAACATTTTGAAAATTCTTCACAGATAATGCACGTCATATGAACAAAAACAATTGCGTAAACATGCATTACGTGATCGTAATTCGGCTTGTTACTACAATTGTCTTCATTGAGGCGGCCACATTTGACATTTTAATGACGTCCGCGTGCCACTATGCTACACCAGTGGTTTTCAACCTGGGACAGTGTGGCCTCCATGCAGTCCTGGCACATTCTTCGGGGCCCACAGATAAGAATCAAGTGGAAGGGGAGCCATGAAAAATTGTTGGGGGGCATAGAGCTATGGAAAAAAATTCATATGATTCATATGACAAGAAAGTGTTACGAAAATTATGCAAATAGTCCTTATTTGTCATTTTTCGCCCGTAAATAGTCATAATCTTATGTAAAAATGAAAATTAACGAATTTCTCTGATCTTGCCAAATTTGCGACGCACTTGGCCAGTTTTACGGCAGCTCTGATAATTTAGCGACGTCATAGCGTAAAGAGAAATTTGTAGAAAGAAAAAGGGATGTCGCGAGAATTGATGGAAAATTTTCTGGAATTTTTCTTTCTCTATATAAAAGCGCCGCAAAAGCGTAGTGGAGTAGTCGAGAAAAGTCAAACTGTTGTGTACGTATGTCAGGGGCCCTCTGTTTAGCGTGTGTTGTGAACTCTGTTTTGTGAATACGTGTAAAAATAGCTGTTCTGAATAAATCTGTGACGTCCTGCATTCTGTTTCGACCATTACTCATTTCAAGGAATTTTCTGAGACATTACTCGAAACAAAAGCTCTTAAGACAAATACGGTGGGAAAAGGAGTGACTTCTTTCAGAATTCGGCAGAAACGGGCCCTACACGATGAAATCAAATACTATGTGATTTTCCATATATTTACATAGATAAATATTTTCCAGCTAAATATACGGCGGCCTCTATAATGTGATAAGGGAGTTCACTGAGCTCTAGCGACTTGTGTCTGCCCTCGGGTAAATTGGAGGGGGGCCCTGGTTAAGACGAGGGGTCACGAGAAGAAAAGATTGTCATTCATACCGAACACAACTCCGGTCTATCGCCATAAGCAATTTACTACAGATTGAGTTGTGCCGGAAGTGTGAGTGTGTGTGTGCCCCCCCCCCCGAAATGAGTGAAATGTAACGATCGAAATATCTGTACCGTTGTTGGATAAAGGAGGTTTATTGTTCTCTGTGTCAAGACGTTTTGTCCGAGGACATCGACTTCGCACTTGCGACTGGAAGTTGAGGAACGAAGAAAACTACATCCCCTCTACACGCCCCCCCCCCTGGCTATGCCATAGCTGCTCGCGACATGCTCACCCCAATTTCTATGTTCTAAAAAACCTGCACCTCTCCGAAGGGCGATTTTTCTAAGGAACGAAGAGGATGGGGGTCCCTCGCATGAGCGTTCCCGGAAAACAGGATATACCGTGTATAACAACTTCTGAAACATATAGCAGCTCTACCTCAAATTTTCAAAAGAAAACACTTGGTTTTTTTCCCCCCCCCATTTCCCTATACCAGCGTCGACATGGTGACTAAAAAAATCTAAGAGAGAGAGAGAGTTGGCACCTAAATACTTGCCAAGTACGATCACTAAATTGGGAACCTAAATAATACAACACAAAATGTTTGGAACGTGTATGCTGTTACGAACGTTATGTCGGCGTATTATTTACAAAAAAAGAAGGGGGCGGTGGCGTCACGAAGTCTCGGAAGAAAATTTTTTCGGCACCTAAAATTTTTCTCTACTTGCCAAGTCCTGTCTCAACCAACATTCAAAGATATGTTGCTGCCAATGCCCGAAGTGCGGCCTCTTCGCAAAAAGACCGAGAGTTTCGGCCAAAGTCCGATTCGCTATCATTAACCGGCCTTTGGCCAGCTAATTCGCGAAGTGACTCGTGTGATAAATAGCGACATATAGTAGCTGTATTGGATTCACTCCATGTCACGAGCAAAATGAGTCTGGATCTGTCAAATTTTGAAGGAGACCTACATCGTGATTGCGATATGATGGGTTGCCATAGCCACGTGGGCATAATCATCACGAAAAAATACACTAAATAGCGATGACAAAAATCATGCCTTTTCTTTTCGGACTCCGCCAAGGATCTCGTCACTTCGCGAACTGGCTCACCAAAACCCAAAATTCGGACATTGTCGGGTCAATTTACAACGAAATTGGCAAATTCGTGAGCTGGCCGATTTTGGGCTTCGGCAGTAACATAGTGACGGGCACGCGCGAGTCCAAAGGTGACGGTCGAAGGCTCTTCCCAAGCGCCGTATAATTAGTGAAAAATTCGTCTGTCCCGTAAAATACGTGCCGATCTTACGAACATATACAAGGAGTGTATTTATCGATATCGACACATCGCATTGGATCAGCGCCTAGTAGCGGGAGGAGTGGTTATCAAGCCACAGATTTCCAACCGCTCGTGCCACTGGTCATCGAGCGCAAGGCCAACACAAAAAGCCGGTGACGGGAAAAAGAAAATGCAGAAATGCAGGGCTAATCATAGACTGGGAAACATTTCCTTAATGATGTATAATCAGAGCATAAAGCAATAGGTCCATACAAAAATAAAAAAAAATACAATATTCTAAATCGAGAGATAGAGAAAAAAAATGGCGCGGTCGGTCAGGCAGAACTTAACCGAAAAAAAAGATACTTATTTCAATATGCATTTTTCCCACTATGTATGGATCGGCAATAGCTTTCACACAAGAAAAAAAATTATAATCGAATTTATGCATATATGCTCACCTGTGGCGTAATATAGCGATTGGCCTGACACAACGGCATATCTAGCCTTATTGTGTAATATAGAATACACTATAAATGTAAGGAACGTACACACTACTGTACACCACCAGCTTTTTTAAAGTACACGAAAGCGATGCCCCGCAGCTGTTTCTTACAACAAAAAAAAAAGCGCTTGGTACAGCCAGCTTTTTCTCAGCCGGGATTACGGACAGCTGTTTACGCTGACGTCAACGGATGTCAGACGCCCGGAACGCAAACATTCATAAAAGAAACGTAAGTCGTGGGGACCACTTTGAAGAGAAAAATAATGCCTATTTGTTGACGATTGAAAAAACAGCCCTGTTCAATATGCGTACGTAATTTATAAGGGATTACATCGGAAGGTATTTAACGACCGTGATGCGTAGGAGAGCACCGAAGAAAAACAGTCGTATTAACTTTATAATGCACACAAGTCTCATACATCACCACCGAATGCGATTAAGAATCAGGTCAGTGTGCCAACATGTTATTGTCAGATTCACTGTCCACCAACTGAAAAAGTTTTGATTTCATATATGAAAGCAAGGCCACAGCGGGGGGACTGGAAAAAGATGACCAAATCTATTGTTCTATCACTTTTGTCCCCCCTCCCCCCCAGAAATTAAAGTGGTACCCCGAACGAAATTTCTGGGTACGGGCCTGCGTGAAAGCTCTTCAATTCAGGACCCTGAGTAGTAAAAAAACATGGAAGACACTCAACTACGGTTAATATGTTGTTTGACCCTTTGAGCGGTTTTCACAATTTCCCTTATCCGCATCATAACTGCTACAGTGGGAAATTATAAACCCTGTGCAAAATGACACACCTCTTTTTTTCAGGGAGAATTTCTTATGATTTCATAAAAATTAAAGCCCCCCCCCCCCCAACTATAAAATATAAGAGGAAAAACCAAAGAAAAAAAAATACACACCTCTACCTATCCCTTTTTATATTACCTATAGCAGGGATGGCCAACTTCTTCCTGTTTGCGGGCCAACATAATGGTGAGCTACAGCGTCGCGGGCCGCATCAGTGGTGCAACTTTGGTGCATAAGCCGCTCCATTATTAATTGAATTAATTAGTTAGTTATTAAATTAATTTCATCACTAGAAATAAGAAGTTTGTTAATCAAGAAATCTGCTGTCGGAACCGATAGTTCAAAGAATTATCACAATTTTTTCACGATACTTTTATTTTGTCGCGGGCAGCACAGAATCACTTCACGGGCCAGCTGTTGTCCACCCCTGATCTATACCAAATGATCTTAACCGTGGGTGCGGGAGAGTATTTTCGTGTGTGCCAGATAGGGGAAAAAATTTCATTGTTTTCAAAAAAAATACGAATCATATCGATATTTTGACACCTCATCTATTTGGCTTTCACTTGCAAAAATGTCACGCGAAACTTGCGTTGAGGGTGGTTCTTAGTGGGTGGGGCTTAGTGGGTTCTTCTCCACTAAGCGCTAGCACTTGTTTTTTTATATTAATCGAGGGAAAAAACCCATTAACACCTAAAATATCTCGCAGGTTGTTTACATTTCTTGTATAAAAAAAAAACATATACCTTGTGTTTAATTAATTACGCTGCGTTTAGATTCGATTCGGGAGCGTGACTAAGAAAAACGCCGCCCAAAAATTTAATCAAGAGCCAAACAAATATTTATATACTGTTTTCCCGGCTGGAATCAATAAGTGAAAAACTTTTTATTGAATCTTTTTTTCGAAATTTCACAAAATATCAAAGAATAGACTCTTCACAGTTAAGTTTCTCAATTAATTTTTTAAAAGAAAGGGGAAAATTAAATTTCAACCATAGCCTAAAATGGAATTGAATAATAAAAGTAAGAGTTTCTAGAACTCAAATTTTTGGATAATTAGTGTAAGATAATTACAGAAAAAAAATTTCTAACAGAAAACGCATTATCCAAGAGGGTGTGGGACGTTAAGTCGAATTGCACTGGGAGTGCGCTGGAAGAAAGAGTAAATATATAAAAAGGTTAATAACTGATGTATATAATATACGAAATGTCATATCCATATATTACCCTAAAAGGGGAAAAACACCGTCTCTCTCTCTCTCCATCTGTTGTTAAGCTTTGAACAAAAGCTTGCAACCCCCCCACTGGCACTTCATCTGACAGGTGGGGGAGAAGAAACTTACATCAGTATCTGGGCTCGGCAATACCGAAATAAGAGGGTTCTAAGGAAACGAGATATCTCGGAACTGCCAAAATACAAGGCATAAAATTAGAAGAGATGCCGCGCAAAGTCAGGGGTACACTATAAAAGTTCGATAAAAGATCTTTTACAACACTTGGAAAAAACAAATACTTTTCAAGATTTTGAAAATAACTTTTCTAAAACGTTTATGATGTAATGCCGGCCTAAGGGTTAAATTTCGAGCCCCGCACCCGCTCCCCAATTAATGGAAAGCACGAAGCGAATGTCGTATTTCCTCATGCGAGAATTCAGTGCAGCTGATCCACCTCCGCTCTGCCCCCCCCCCCCGTATTCACCTATAGTTCTACCATGTGTAGATTTTTTCCACCCCTTTGTTTTCTGAATCGATGGAATCGTATAGCGGTCCTGCGCTCGACCCCCCTCTACTGAAGTTTATTTTCTGTGATTTTGATAACTTTAAGGCGTAAAATGTGTGTCGATCTCCCTTTCAAAAGAAAAATCTCACCACAGCGAGCAGCAGACTTCGCCATATTTAAATTTCAATCACAAGAATTTATCCAGTGCCAATTTCATTTTTAGAAGGTAGGTAGCAGCACCTGAACACACTTTACACAAAGTGCAGGTAGAGCTTCGACAAGGTACTTATGCATATATACCGGTATAAGGAAAATTCAAACATTTGCCATTTTCACTTCAAAATACGGAAAACAGATGGCAGCATCAATACAGCACAAAAAACTCACACATTCCAGCATTTACCAATTTGTCAGAAATTCCCCAGATGATTGTTTACTGCCACTAAGAGCTTCAATAAGACACCTCCCAGCAGATCTAAACAAATATAAGCAAATGTAAAACAATATTGCCTAACATGCCCACAGCATGTAAAAATTTTACCCGGCCATGTAATTTTTTTCTGAACCACATGCCCCCCGACACTAGCATATAAAATATTAATTAGTGCATGTAAATTTCCTGAGATATGTCCAGCTCTTTTTCCCGGTGTACACAAATTCATTGGCAAGTTGTGTTTTTTTTTATTACACCAAATTGCAGTAATGAACACGTGTGGGCATTGTTCCACTATGCCACACACCACCTCTGGTCATATCGCCATACGGAAATTTCTAACCAGTGGAGTTGGGTGGGAAATGAAGGCGCCATCTATCGATGGACATCCCAGGCCGAGAACTTGTTTTCAATGTTCTTTTTTCGGATTCGAACCTGTGGACTCTGACAGTAACCTTCATAGTGAAAGACTAGCATCTCACCACTGCACAACACTCGGGCGATAGGCATTGTGCTGGACTCTCATCGCGAGGCTCTAAGTTCAAATACTGTTGATAGTATAGTGATGTTCCGCTGAAGTTGGTTCTCTTTGGTTATCTAACTTTGAGATTCAAATGTGAGCTGGTCTCCCATTTTAAAAGTCTCTTCGCAGACCTTCAATGCAAGGCATTTGTCTTTTTCCCCTTAAAATAGTTTTCCAAACTTTGTTTCTTTGCCCCCTCTCCACGACTCAAGCAACCCCATGGGATCCTACATTATACTCGTAGCTTCTATCGCCTCCTAGATTATTTCATCTTCCAACGGGGGTAATATTGTTCACTCTGGGAAACACTGTGTGATGGCTCGGTCCATATCCAACGGAACTTCTAACCATAAAGCCATCACTGGGAACCATATTTTCAATATATTTGAAATACAAAATGGAATATTACATACATGCATCCCATACACATTCCACAATTTCCAAACGTTCCCGAGATAGTAATACATACAAGCAAAATAAAATAATACATATGTGCATCCCATATGTATTCCCATCACTGGGAAACACTGCTTTATAATGTAGAAGCAAGTGGCAGCAGTGCCTGAGCACGAAGCATGCATAATTCAAGCAACATAAATACACTAGAGGCCACACAGTCTAGCCAGGATTGACAGGGCTTTGATGCATGGCAGATTTTGGCGGTTTAAACTGCTGCATCAAAAACCTCAAATATTGCTTTTCAATACAAATATTCGCATTGATTGCATGTAAGAGACTATGTTATTCAAAGAATAAATACTTAATATGACTATAAAATAATTTTCTACTCTCGACAGAATTATCTTGGACAACATGCAGTGGATGCTGCTTATAACGTTTTTAAAAAGCTGTCATGAAAAAACGTAAGCGGGAAAATGCTTCGAATGGGAAATCTTAATCAGAATGAGTTGTGACCACAAAAATTAGTCTAACCAAATGGGAAAATATTCTAAATGGGAATGTTATAAGCAAGATTGACTGCATATGTATTTCTTCTTGTGAAATATACGATTGGAATAGAGCGTAAGATAAAAGCTAAAGGAAAAACTATAGAACTATTTGATATCGATCAATTCAAGATAATTTTTGACCTTCCGAAATTTCTTTAACTGCTTATATAAGTGTATTGATATAAAAATCCGCTCTTGTACTTTTCTTAAAACTGATTATGTGTTTAAAACGTTCTTTTATGCTATACATATAATACTGATTCATTATTAAATTATCTAAAAAAAATCACTGATACTTAAACAATACCCCTTATTGTGCAGAACATTAGAATATATCTAGCGGTCAAGATACTAAATTATAGGACCAAAATGTCCTTTAATTTGGTAGTGCTAGCTTGCATATGATGCTCCTGTAACTTATTCTTCTCAGTGCAAAAGTAAGAATAAATTTGACTATGATACAGTATATTTACTAGCATTTATACAATGCAATGGTTTCCCAATTGAAGCTGTATCTAAGCATGCAAAACAATGTTTTGGGTACTCAAGTCCTGCCAGCTCTGCTTTGATTGAAAATACTCTTTAAAACTGTGGATTTATATAACCTGAGCTAAGAAATTTTTAGGTGAGAATGTGTTTAGTGAGTATTTATGAGTTTAATTAGTTTGGTGAGTTTAATTACCTGACTCTGCATGAGAATTTTTAATATGAAATAAAATTTTGGGCAGATAAGAAAATTTAAAATATAAAAACAGATATTTTTTTTCTCAGTAATTATAATTCAAAATATAACAAACTTTAATCTACATGAAGGTGTGTTGTTACTTGGCATATCAATCAGGTTAAAAAAATCATTTGACAACATTGACAATACATTTTTGACCGTTTCAATACCGAGTTGTTTTCTGAAGTCAAAAACCTAACCCCAATGCCCTATCACACGTTTTGAATAAACAGCTCTGTTTCGCTTAGTAAATTGGACACAGGTAATCACTAGTTTAGATAAAATGTACGATAAAATTATATTTTATATTTTCTTAACTATTTTTGTGTCAAAAATATTCAAAATTGCAAATTATAATTATATATTTTGTTTTTAATTATTGTAATAAAATAATGCTTAAAAATAAAACATTTCAATATCAAAAAAAGTAAGTTTATCATCATTTGATATGCCTATTGTGTTCGAATTCATTGAGGCTTTTGATGGTTTAAACCAGTTTTGACACCTGTCACCTTTTTTAGTCACCATGGTGATTTGGCAACTGGAATTTCTCCAGTTTTGATATAACCATGAGACTTCAGATGTAAATAAATAAATGAAGTCTTCATCAAATACACTCTTTTTTAAGTCATCACTTCTGACTAACGACTTTAACTCTTTGTAGCTCGTTTCACCTTATCAATAAAATACTGTCAGCATAAGCAGTAGTAAGCTTTCATATTGAAACTTCTGTGGCAGCAACTCCAACTGGATTGGCTGAGTACAATCATTCAATTATCGCAATACCTAAAGGAACTATCTGTCCTCTGAAATTTTGAGGTAAACTTATCAAAAAAAAAAGTCATCTAAGTTTAAAAAATAATTAAAATAACTTGTTAAAATCTTGTAATAAAACTATCAATGCATTAATTTTGGTTTTTTGAGACAAGAGGACTTTATAAGATCATCAGGGCTCCCACTCAAAAAATTAGAAAAAATAGGAAAACGCAGGACTAAAAAGTAGGATGGGGGAGGGTAACCCCCTTAGACAACATAATCACAGCATAATGAAAAAAAATCTCTAAAATAAAATATTTTTTTTTTAAAATTTTTAATTAAAAAAAAATTTAATTTTCAATTAACTTTTTTTTTTCATAGCACTATTTCAGTTTCCTATAAGATTGACTCAAGGTCAAGCCAAAGCAAAATGATAAATGGCTTGGTTACAAAACCAATTTTTGGCCAAAACAGTGCACTAGCAACTACAGATAATTCTTTGCTGTCTGTCTTTATATAATTATATTACATTCTTTTTTGGAGTCTTCCAAAGTGCAGAGCTTGCCGACTCTTTGACAATGCACAGCAAATTTTGAAGACATACGTTTTTTAAGAATGACGTTCCTTCGAGACCACTTTCAAAAGCACAGTGTGCAAAATGTGTAGATTACAAGATCTGATATAAATAAGGCAAGGTGAACCAGATAGTTTTACTGCGTTGTCCATAATTTTTTAAAGGGATTTGTTCACATTTTACTGTTCAATGCCAGTGTAATCATTTTTGACAAATGAAGCACTTCCATGTCTAGCTCTTTGCTGAGCATTGTAAATATTGTTTATACCTCTTCATGCCTTAAAAATACAGAAGAAGAAGACAACTGAATGCTATTGGGTAGCATCAGAATCACCAAACCTAGAATAGGCCTATGTATCCAACTTCTTTGAAATGCAAACTGTTGTTTCACCTATTTACACTGTAATTTTAAATGATGAATGTTAGTTACTGTCCAAGACCACGAAGTAATAAATACAAAATTATTTTTCCCATCCAGACAGAAGTTTTTAATGACTACTATACTTATTGAACCCTCAAACTAAGCAAATGAAAAATTAATCAACCATATGGTCCACATACACCCCTCCCCCCCCCCCCCCAAATAACCTTAAAAATGATAAAATTTCTGCTTTGGCAGAGTCATTAATTGCATTTTTCAACATTTGTAATATTTGGCAATATATCAATGATTTCCTGCTCAATTAAAATCAATTACACGAATTTTGTCGATAGGATTTGGTAAAAAAGTAGGAAAAGTAGGACAAAAACAGGAAAAGTAAGACAAAACCAAGAAAGTAGGACAAAAACAGGAAAAGTAGGACATTTTACCAAAAAGTAGGAAAAGTAGGACGAGTGGGAGCCCTGGATCATGTTACGTCAACCAGGTGTCACTGAATGAAACAGCAATATAGTATAAATCGGGATGACAAACACTGGGTCACAATGGCGACAAAAGAAATCTCATCGTTAAACTTGTAAGGCCTCCAGTACAAATTATCAATGTAGAATTGAATATAGAGAAAAATGTCTTTGCGTCATATATAAGGGTCGTTCAAGTGAAACATAGACACGTGTCGGAAAAATTATAGATACTTTATTGGGAAATAAACACTACAGCAATCGAGAAGCATAGTAATGAGCCTTCGAGAGAACCTACAGATAATCGCTCCCTATTGTTCAGGGAAATGTCTCAATGCAGTACAAGTTTTTCAACACCTTCTATGAAGAAAGATGAAGGCTAATGATGAAACCACTCTTCCACAGCATTACGCACAGGTGAAGGGCTGACCTTTCAGGATCTTCTTTAACAGAAAAAAGCACATGATAATCGCAAGGCAATAGATATGGACTATACTGCGGGTGATCGAGCATGGCCCAGCGGACAACATGCAAAGTGTTCTTTGTTGCTTTGACAGTGTGCAGCAGCAGACATTCTTTCTGCTTGTTGCAAAAGTGTCGGGGTACCCATTGAGCACAAGCTTTTGGAAACCCTATTTCTCTATGCATGATTGTGTGTGTATGGATCCGACGCTAATTTTCATAGCAGTTGACAGTGCACAGCACATATTTGTACAATATACACGTGACAATTTTTTCCCCTTCACCAACATGTCCACACAAAAAATTGTTTTGGCATCGATTATGGGCACCTGTCTAAGGCAAGACCAATGTGCTTTGTTGGAAACTCTGAAACTGGGCACACCACTTGAACACGGTGCTTCATTTGAGGCATGCTTCCCCAAAAAATTTCACTTGCTCTCACACCTTCTTAGCACAAAAACTGAATAATGCCAAGCTGTACTTGCCTGGATGTATCCATCACACATCTCCACTTTTACAAATGGTTGCTGCATGTAGAAGTTCTCTGGAAATTCACACATTCTGCACAGTTTCTTCACATCCCCAGCTCGCCTATGCTGCCATCTCATTACCGAAATGAAAACATTCCAGATGTTACAGGCTTTGTGTGTCTATGTTTCCTTTGATTGACCCATATAGATGTTAAGTTCTACAAGATCGTATATTTATGCTAAAAGTTAAACTACTCTTCAGTAATGATTCAAAGCGACTGTGAATATAGAGTCAAGAAAAAATACACAAATGTACTGAGCCACAGGAGTCAAAGTTGCAAATTCAAAAATAAAAATTATAGTCTTAATTAAAAGTCTAATGTTATAACTTCATGAAGAATCTATCGTTGGTCTTGACAAGCACCAGGTTGCCATGGCAACCTTGCAGGTATTGGGATCTGAACTTTTCTGTATGGTTGCGAAATTGTAATCTGAAAGCAGCACAAATATTTTTGGAATTTATATTACAGTATCTACTAATATAGAAGATGGCCATCTACAGTCGTAAAAAAGTTTAAATGTTTTTTACCTCAATTTCTTGGGGGGGGGGGGGGGGGGGGAGTTAGGCTCCTAAAAAATTATTCTGGAATTTTTTGTGATTTGTCAAGCTCTGATCTCTCACCTGGATAAGCAGTTAATTTTTAATCTTTTTCATCTCATTTAGAAAATTCTGGAATTCTGTGACACACCATATGCAGAATTCTCATCGGATTGCTATTTTGATGAGTCTTGCCACTTTAATTTTCCCAGTGTCATGCTTCTTCAAACTGCTCTCTCTCACACAGATGAATACAAATCTTCACTAATGTGAAAACATGAATTTATCATTACTTTAATTGCAGCTGTTATCTTCCCATACATTGCAAACTAAAAAGGCAAATTCTAATCATTTTGTATCGCAGTTCCTTATGTCCAGTGAGACCTGAGAAGCAAGCAACAATAAAATTCTAATAAAAATTCACCCTGGTTATTACACTACTTCGCTCAGCAAATTATCCTTATAAGTGATGCCCACAATCAGTCTGGTATTTCATATCTTTTCCAGGTTATCACTTCAGATCCTGGGGCACGCCATTGTGTCTTAGCTTGATACACAGAACAAAAAGGAAATATTTTAGTCACGGCAACACATTTCAAATGATCAATTATGCATATCTATGTCCAACACAGGGCTGTCTTAATGCATTGGTTCACCAGGGCACCTCTTTGTGAATGGGGAAGAAGCCCCCTTCTGATCTTCTTGCATAGCAATTGACATCAACTGCGTCAGACTTGTATGATGCTCAGCTCATAAGAGCTTAAAATAACATACTACTATGTTCAAAAAGTTTACAGACTTATTTTATTATAGAAGAATGAGGACAGATAGAACCTGTTTATGCAGCGATTCCTTTGAAATAACTATCCTGTGAAATTATGTATTTTTGCCCTTGTTCACGCAAAGATGTAAATGCGGATTGCATACTTTTTTTTGTCCCACACCCCAGTGCGTCCATTGCTGCACGCTGCACTTTTTCTGCACCTGACAATCGTTGCCCCTTAAGCAAATTCTTTATCAGAGGAAAAATGAAAGTCAAATGGGGAAAGATCAGGGGAATAAGTTGGTCATGGAAATATTGGAATGTGTTGTTGTGACAGATAATCTAATACCAGGAAGGACACCAGGCAAGTCCTTAAACATCTGCATGATTCTGTGAGATGCAAATATAAATACAACGCCACAACAGGCAAAATGCCCAATGAGGTGGCTGAGAAAAATATGGCCATAAAAAATGAATGTCATATTTCCAAAAAAAATATATAGCAACCCAATTAAAAATGCAATTAACAAAAATTATAATCAATATATATATATATATATATATATATGCAAGCGACCAGATCTTTGGAAGGCCGAGTCTTAGGTGCTCCATCACAACAATGCACTGGCTCATAGGTCCCTCCTGGGTGTCAGATAACATGTCAAAAAGATCATATTCCAATACTTCCAGAACCAGCTTATTCTCCTCTAATCTCGCCCTTACGTGACTTTTTCCCTTTTTCTTCGAATAAAGAATTTGCTTAAGGTGCAACTATACTCAGGTTCCGAACAAGTGTAGTGAGCAGCGATAAAGACAAGAGGACGTGGCAAAAAAGACTTGCTATTCGCATTCACATCTTTGTATGAATAAGGGGCCATTCAAGTATTATGTCAGCAGATTTGTAGCCATTTCTGACACTCCCCCCCCCCCATCAGCAAAATTCTGACCCCCCCCCCATCTCCATCAATAAAATTTTGTCATCTCTGCCTTTCCACACCCCCCCCCCTGAATAATCAAAAATGTAATTACTCTTTAAGAGAAATTCATTGTGACCCACCCTCTAAGCCATATACCCCTGACAGTAACCTCATGGTGAAAGATGAGCATCTTGCCACTGTACCACTCAGGTGCTTAAATTTATTCAACTGGTTTTACGTTAAAAATACAAGTATTTTGCAGAAACTTCGTTTTTTCTTCTACTGACACCCCCCCCCCCCCCAATAATGATGTTCATCACTTTTGAAAGTTGTATAAATGAACTTAACTAGTTATTTATTATGGTTTTTGAATGGGTGGCCATCAAGCACAATGCACCCAAACTCAGCGATCAAGATATTGCGCCTGATGGAAGGTTAACAAATAAAATACTGTCCAATACTGGTTTTTTATTTTGCCTCAGCCGTCATGTCTGCCAATAATATATTTGATTACCACCAGTCTGTGACATTGTTCAACTATTTTCACCAGTAACAGATATAAAAAAGAACACTGGGTTAGATCACGATATATAAAATGGGCGATTCATCTCATCTCTGTGAAGATGATTCGTAAACAGATCAACAAGGCCAATAGTGGTTTTGGACAAACACCACATTCTACCAGCTCATTGCAAAAATTTGCTGGCATACATTACAAAGTGCAATATATTTTTAGTTAATGATAATCACAACAGTACTGACGGGGAATTACCCACCTCTGACTTGGATGGCTTCTCGATTGACAACAAACCACCGGGCAAATTAAAATGTGTGTTAATAAATGCCAGGAGCTTGGGTAACAAGAAAGATTTTTTAGAAACTATGATAGTTGTGGAGGACTTGGATCTTATAGCCATTACAGAATCTTGGGCAAACGATGGGGATGAATCTTTCTTACACATCTCCGGATACGATACTTTTTTGAGAAATAGATCTGATAGGAAAGGGGGTGGAGTGTTGATATACGTGAAATCATGTTTGAAGGCTAGAGAGTGTAACGTGCAGAGAAGTGATATTGAAACCATATGGGTTGAACTTGAGAACAAAAGACGTCATAAGCTTATTGTTGGGGTTTGTTACAATCCACCGAATAGGGATCAAAACTATATCGCCAAAATGCATGATGAAATTTCCTACATGTGTAAGCGAAAGAGGGTTCTCATACTAGGGGATTTCAATTACCCGGGTATTGATTGGGAGAACCTTTCATCTCGAAATCAGTATGAAAGAGACTTTCTTAAGTTGGTGCTCGAAAATTTTTTGTATCAGCATGTATCAGAAGCCACTAGGGGTACTGCTATTTTGGATTTAGTTCTTACTAGTTCTGAGGATCTAGTTGAACATGTTTCGGTGGGGGAAGAGTTTTCTTCCAGTGATCATCGTATCGTCAGATTTCACTGTAACTTTTCCTCGGGTAAGGTTGATAACAAAAGACTGGTTCCTTGTTTTCGGAGAACTAACTTTGATGTTTTGCGAAGAAGGTTAGCGGAAGTTTTCAAAGACCGGTTGGAATCAGTAGGGGCAGTAAGTCAATGGGAAGAATTTAGTACGAAGCTGTCCTCTGTTTTGCACGACGTCATACCCTTTGTTCGAAAAAAGCGTGTTTGTACATCACACCCTCTATGGTTCACGGATAGCGTGCGGAACCTTTATCTTGAAAAGAAAAGAGCATTCAGAGAGTATAAAAGTGGACGAGGTGACCTATCATTGTTTACTGATAAAAGAAGACTGTTGAAGAAAGCGATAAGGGATACTAAAAAGGAAGTTGAATCTAGGTTGGCAGATAACATTGGCTCTGACCCAAAATCATTTTTTCGATACGTCAATAATGGATGTAAGGGGACAGTTGGCCCCCTCTCGATAGGAGGCTCAAAAGTAGAGAGCAATGTAGGCATGTGTAGTGCTTTCAATGACTTTTTCGCGTCGGTTTTTAATGGAGATAATGATATTCGATATACGGGTGTTGCATGGGGTAATAAAACGCTCAACGATATTCAAGTGGAAGACGTGGAGGTCCTAAATCTTCTAAGAAATGTATGTGCAAGCAAAGCACCAGGACCAGATGATATCTATCCCAGGGTTCTCAGGGAAGGTGCTAATGAATTGTTGGGGCCAGTCGCACAGATATACAGGAGTAGTGTTGCTGAGGGTATCGTCCCGAGAGATTGGAAACTGGCTAACGTTGTTCCGATATTTAAGAAGGGCAGTAGAGAAGTGGTGTCTAATTATCGTCCAGTGAGTTTGACGAGCTCCCTCTCGAAAATTTTGGAAATTATCATCAAAAGGCAGTTTGTGAAGTGGATAGACGAGAATAATGTATTGTCGGATAAGCAGCATGGGTTCAGGAAGGGGAAGTCATGTGTAACTAACCTCCTTTGCTTCTATGATTACGTGACTAAGGCTTTGGGTAAGAGCAAAAATGTCGACGTTGTTTACCTTGATTTCCAGAAGGCATTCGATCGGGTCCAACATGGCAAACTCTTGAAGCGTTTACACGAGATTGGAATAGGGGGCAACTTGCTGAATTGGATAGAATCGTGGTTAAGAGATAGGTCGCAACGAGTTATGGTGAACGGGGAATTCTCTGGTTGGACAGACGTCACAAGTGGAGTTCCTCAGGGAAGTGTCCTTGGCCCCATACTTTTTTCACTTTTTATCGACAAACTCGATCAGGGTATCGATGGAATTACTAGCAAATTCGCAGATGATGTGAAGCTAATGGGGGTAATCGGAAATGAAAGCGATAGGGAGTTGCTCCAGACCAACTTAAACAAGATTGCAGCATGGGCAAATGAATGGAGCATGACGTTTAGCGTAGATAAGTGCATGGTCGCTCATTTTGGTTCGAACAACCCACGGTTCTCTTACGAGTTGAATGGTGTCACTATCCCGGATGCAACTAGAGTCACCGATTTGGGAATTCTCATTGACGAGCGACTTAAGTTTTCTGAACATTGTTCAGCGGTTGTCAAAAAAGCGAATAGAATGCTTGGTCTCATTTTCAAAAAGGTCTCTTCGCGTTCTCCTAAAGTCATTCTTCCGCTTTTTCGAGGCTTAGTTCGTCCTGGACTGGAGTATGCTGTAAGGTTTTGGAGACCATACCTACAGAGGGACATAGACTTGGTTGAAGGGGTGCAGAGAAGAGCTACGCGTGTCCTTATTGGCACACAGGGCTTGAGTTATGAAGAAAGACTTCATTTTTTGAATATGTTTACATTGGATGAACGCAGGTGTCGAGGAGATATGATCGAAGTGTTCAAAATTTTCAATGGGATGGATAGGCTGGACCATGAACTTTTAGTACACCGCCAATCGACTGCTTTTACAAGGGGACACCAGTATCGATTGGTGAGGGACAATGCAAGGTTATGGTGTCGCAGGGAATTTTTCTCCAATAGGGTTGTTAATAAATGGAATAGCTTACCCCCGGAGGTAGTAAATTGTAACACAATTGACACGTTTAAAAAGAAATACGATAAACATGTTGGGGTAAATCGAGAAGCTATCCATTCTTAGAATAAGACAACCATAAGTATTCTTTATGGGCATTGTATAATATTTTATCATGTGTATATATTGTTTGTAATTTGTGTTAATTACATTTTTAATTGGGTTGCTGTATTTTTGAAACATATGACAACCATATTTTTATGGGCATCTTTTTATCAGCCACCTCGTTGGGCATTTTGCCTGTTGTGGCGTTGTATTTGTATTTGTATATTTCAATAGGTATTCCTTCTCTCTCTTGGAAAATATTAACAAAAAGTTTTAAATCATTGTGTAGACGTCAACGAAACTTAGCTATGGACCAAACACTCCTCATTCTTCTTTGCACCTCGAAAAACCATGTACTAGAAGCTATCAAAAAAGTGCATCCAAACAATTTGCATTCATATCATCATAACGTAGCACCTGTTATTATAGGAAGGTAAAGTATAACAAGCAAAAATTACATTGCTTCGAAATAATTTTATTAGATTCCTTTGACCTCCTTCAAGGAAAAAATAAAATGTCAATTTCCATTGTACGCAGCATTCTTCAAGTTTTTGAATAATATCTTTAATATTTTGAAAAGGAAACCAAAAGCAAATCAATACAGTGCATCCAAAGATGATGTCGCTCTCTAATACTACAAAGCTTTCAACAGCTAGCTGAAGTGAAGATAAATCCATGAAAGAAAATTCAACAGCCCTTTGCAGGTAATCAAACCCCCCCATCCTCTCACTTGCCGGGTGAGCACCCTAGACCACAAAGGCCAATCAGGCTACAACACTATGTAAGAGGCTAAAAGGGGGTGTTCTCTCCTCCTCCCTTCTTGACAAACATTCTGTATTAACGTCATAATCAATATGTAGTGTATTCGCAGTGATCCATTTATTCTACTAAATGCTAAAATTTTAGTAATAACATTTTTACAAACAATTATCACAGATTTCTCTCTCAACACATTGCATTAAAAAAAAAATGAACGCTCTCGTTGTTTTGTCTGGAAACTCGTGTGTTAGTTCACATCATCCATAAACCAGTTCAAGATGTCAAGCTTTGGTCTTTACACACTATGGTCGAAGAAAACCCTGGAGTTGGGTTCTCAAAGGTTTGGGGCTTCAGGTGCCCATTGGGGTTATCAGCTAGCCATTGAGCAGGAAACGGCAAGAGGAAAATGTCGAGAGAAACAGCCATCTGGCTACAAATCAATCCACAGAACCAAAACGACGCTTTCATTGACACATGGAACAGGTGATGAGTCGCAAGAGGTGCCGAAGCACACGTTTTTACTAATTAATGCATCGCTGTGATTGAGATGTGATTCCGCACCAACTGGGCGAGATGTCTTAGTAAAAGAATCATATATATGACAAAAAAAGATGACAAAAAAAAAGTATGCAATCCGCATATATATATATATATATATATATATATATATATATATATTTATTTATTTATATATATGCGGATTGCATACTTTTTTTTTTCTCATCTGGACACAATTTGTCATCTGTCAATGGATGCACTGGACACCCCAGTGCGTTCATTGCTGCACGCTGCACTTTTTCTGCACCTGACAATCGTTGCCCCTTAAGCAAATTCTTTATCTAGACATATATATATATATATATATGTCTGGAGGAAATTAATCAGTGATGCATCATCTCACTATGCATCTGGTATTTATACGAGAGTGTTTCAATAATGCCTCATGGCAGAACCAATCACAAGATTGAAGGTACAGTACTGAACTTTGCATCTGATTTACATACCTTCATGAAAGAGACATATTGTACAAAAATATATCAGAATCTGGCAACACAAGTACAAGGAATTGGAGATTTGGCCAGGATCCACAACTCTAGGCCTATTGCAATTTGTATAAGCCCGTATTATTGACCCTGAGATGGTTCTAGAACCCACAGATGGCGTGAAGGTAAAATTACTGCACATTTATATTATATATCACTTTTACAGAATATTTACATTATATTGCACAAATAATTCATTAATCTGAGTTGGATGATGATTCCTCCACTGAGCCCTCGCCGGAGATCCAAAGGACTTCCCATTGCATATCTGCAACAAGCAGGGCCCCCCTCATGTTTACAGTAAGAAGCATGTAAGAACAGACAGTATGCCGGATAATGAGCGGGAGTAAATCCTGGGTTTCCTGGATCTTGTAGATCTTCTGACCATTTGTCGGGTAGGTTCTGCATGGGTCTGCGTTTCTGGTCTTATCATGGACAATCTGTAGATTTGCTTGCAGGTAGTGTACGAGGTCAGTAAGCTGTCTCTTAGAGCTCTCCCTCTGCAACATGCAGCTCAGCCATTGTGTGCATGGTTTCAGCTGGAAAGGAAAAATGGAACTGCCTGGTATTCGGGCAAGTTGTCGCATAGTTAAGAGTTGTCCACACCTCTTCGCATGCACATCTTGTTGTCGGAACTATTTTGAATCTTTCAAGGTGGGCAGCGAAGGGACCATGGCTGGCTATGAACATCATAACCCCTCTCCCCCATTTGCTATTTTTGGTCTTGATTGTTGGAAGAATGACTTCTGTGGATTTTCCAGACGATGGATCTATTGCGTATTTCAAAAAATACAGTATTTTACACAATTTCTGATATACATTAGACTAGTGTTTCCCAAAATGCCGGGCCCTGCCATCAGTCCAACTGGGCCATGAGTGTGATTCGCTGTTTCATTTTTTTCCCTCACTTATTTTCCATCAGTTGTGTGTACGACTGGGCCTCCCACAATCACAAAAATGAAATCAACTCGGATGCTGGCTTCCAAAGGTCGAGAACCACTGCATTAGACGGTTGTTGTAAAAGTTTGTATGTTTTTTGTTTTTTTTGACACAAAATAAAGTGTTCCAGACTCTGTCACGAGGCTGGGCTGGAACAGATCTCGGCAACGGGATAAGTCCAGTGGCAAAGTTCTGGCGTTCATTTTCATTCATTCATTCATTGCATTAGACGGTTCCATTCTAACGCTTCACGATGACTGAATAAGAAAAATTTAGGATTTTAGCCCGAAGGGAGAAAAAAGTTGTTTTAGAATTAAATAAAAAATAAACGCTTCAACATTTCGCAACCAATTTTAAAAAAAAGACAGGGCTGTCCCGTTTAACCAACACCTGTTTATGATGCGTCTTGTTTGACAAAACAGATTATATTGTCACCGTGCTTAGCACTTTTTTTCAGGTATAGTTATCATTGGGTTATTGTTATCAGAGAAACTGGAGTCCCGATGTGATTATATTAAGCAGTGTAAACTGTAGTTTGAAATCGTTGTAAAAAATGTTTTTTATCACATGTTGCATTTCTGACTATTCCGCAACACAAGTCAAAGGAGGAATCAACACTTTCACAGGTGTGTATTTTCATTACATATTTTACGCTGTCGAATAAATATAAGGTACGCTATTAAAGCATATATGCTCAACCCATGGCGTCATCTTATGTGGCCCGCCACCTCAAACCAAATTTAGTAAAAATTACCCGAGCTCGGTGCCGTCTTAAGGCATGGGCCCACCCACGCACGGCCATGGGAGGGCCCCTCACAAAATGGGATCTGGTTGAGATTTTCAAAATTTGCCTGGTACAGCCTCAGAAAAATCATTCGGCCCAGGCACCCATGATGCTCTTAAGACGGCTCTGCTCAAGCGGTACATTTGCAGATTATTTAAGTGGCACATGACGCAGTTTAACATCACTAAGTGAATAGCGCCATGGTGCTTGTGAGCCAGTGGCATTGGAGCTGGGGGGGGGGGTGATCGAGCACCCACGGTAATTTGTGACATGGGTCTCAGCACCCCCAAAAAAATTCAGAAATAAAAAATTGTAATATAAAGGTTCAACCCACGGATATATTCCGATACCCTCGCATATGAATGACCAAAAGAAACGACCTGGGGACAGTGGCTTCAAGGACGAGGTGTTGAAGCACGCACAGTAATTTATTGCACCCTGAATCGATTCAGAAGTCAAAATTTCCTATATATATATGGATCAAGACAAGCACCCACAAGTTCCAAATACTTGTGACGACCCTATTGTGAGTGACAGGCTGATGACGGCTGATTTAGATCATTCACATGCTCACAAACACTAGTTGTCACTCTTTTTCTCACTCACGTGTTTGCAATAGGTCACTTTTTTGGTCACACACCGACCTAGTCCCCAACTGTTTGGACAGAGATTTATTGAGGGTTATACAAATTTTGCCACCCTTCTCCCATTCTACTAATTTTCTTGGACCAGGGTTTACGCTGGATAAAATATTCCTTCCGCAAAAAATCGAAAATGGAGGGAAAAGCTGTAGCAAATGCTACAATGCTAATGTAATGATTGATGGATGGAAGTCTACTCGTTTCATACATCCTCTATGCATTTTTGCGAAAAATGCGACCGTAGCTTAAACCCTGTCTTGGACACTCATTCCGCCAACCTGGGCTATAGCCCACTAAGCCACATCCAGGACTGTCTTAAGAGTATCGTGGAACCCCGGGCCAAGTGGTTTATCGGAGGCCCTACCTGGTAAATCCTAGAAAATTTCAACCGGATCTCATTTTTGTAAGGCCCGGGTGGGCCCATGCGCTAAGACGGCACTGGCCACATCCTGTAAATACACCACTGTTCGCCTCAAAGGGTTCTGGATCCCTCATTAGGAACCACTCCTTCATATATAGTCACAAATCAAACCATCATGTGTGTTGGATGCAAATCAAACACTCAATGTGTTATAGAAATATACCCCACAAGGGGTGGGCTGACAAGGCTCCAGCCCTGGGGCCCAGGACGATTTTCCCCATTTTTTTGCTTTTTCACGCTATAAATTCATCATAAAGGGGGCCCCGTGAAAATGTTGTCGGGGGGCCCCCGCAAAAGATCCCAGCCTAGGGGCCCTGCTCTAGGATGTGGGGGCCATGAGAGACACATTGGGCACCTTGATGACTTATCGAGCACCCAAGATCGGATATTAACGAATAAATATGCGTATAAATTCGAACAAGTCAACTCATATCAGTGCTGATTAAACACATGCCAAGATGTTATTTTTCAATTGTGATTAAAATAACGGGTGGGGGAAAAGAGAGCAGTGATAACACGTGTTATCCTTATCAGTGATAACCGGCGAGAGAATCTCTCAATGAAAAGTTTATTTTAAACTCCCAGCCTATATCTTGACATCTTGCCAAAAATTGCCGGATTTTGTAAACAAACATCCGCGGCAACAAGTGCGAGTCGCGCAACCATAAACAATAAACGTCACAGGCGGATTAATTAATTGAGCGAGCGGTTAATTAATTAATTTGCTGACCTTGCCGGAAGCATAAACTTTCTCTTCGCTCATTGAGCCCAGCCCATGAAGGTCGTCGTCGTCGGCACTTTGACGGGGATGATGACGGTCCATCACCGCGTGTCCGTCGCGCAAATTGTCCGCCATTGTTGTTATGAGCCGAAAGGGCGATACGACGACGACAAACCACTTGGCTCCTCCTGCTACTCCACCAATAATTAAACGATTGAGATGTTACGTCACGGTGACGTCACAGAGCGGGAAATTTAAATACGATAATTAAGGGAACTCATTTCGCTCTTTCAAAAACAATTTGTCACAGCGACTTTTTGTTCGGAGACGGTCGTGTATTTTTCGGTTTTTCTATTTGGCCGTCCCGACTACTGTCATTGACCATACGTCCCGTATTTCCGGGGACATTTTCGGCATCCGGAATATTTTGTACAAAGCCGCAACTATAGGCGCTTTAGTAGGCGGAGATAGACTTGGAACTCTGGGGGGCACGATGATGTCGATTCATCGATACATATATGCATTAGATCAATCCGAAGGGGTTTTTTTTTTTTTAACAACTGGCTGTTGCGAAGATATATTTTGAAAAGAGAGAAAATTCAACTGCCCCTGCGGGGAATCGAACCCACGTCCTTTCACTTTCCGGGTGAACGCCCTTCGCAACAGCCAGTTGTTAAAAAAAAAAACCTTTGTATGGTAATGAAGAGTGACGTCATCCTTGCATACTTCGCCATCTGGTGGCAGCGTGAGCAGTTGTGAGCTTGGCCTGCGGCCGTCCATGTACGGTCCCTTTCAGTGTATACGAGCTCCAAGGAAAGATTGAGATATTCGGTGACCCGGAAAGTGAAAGGATGTGGGTTCGATTCCCCGCAGCATTAGATCAATCGACTTCACCTTTGATGCTGAGGGGGGGGGCGCCCCCCCCCCCCTCCGTATATCCGCTCATGGGTGCTTTGACAGCCAGGGCCAGCAAGCCAACACCACACCAGAGCCGTCTTAAGAGCATCACGGGGCCCCCAGCCCAAGTAATTTTTCTGAGGCCCTACCAGACAAATTCTTGACAATTTCCACCAGATGTCTTTTTTGTGAGGCCCTCTCTTCTCTTGGGCCCCCTGGGCCATGCCCGGGTTGGCCCATGCTTTAAGACGGCACTGCACCACACTAGAAATATATTTAGTGTGGTGTTGAGCAAGCACGCATTTTGTGCCCCCTTGTAATATTAAAGAAGACGTTAAAGATTGAAATTTGCGCCCTCTCCGGTCCATAGGCGTAAGCAGAATTTTCTTAACGGGAGGGGGATTTCAATTTCTTTTTCTTCTCAAGTGAGGGGGGGGGTACTTTTTTTCCCTGCAAAATAACTCTATAATCTCGGCTTGAGGGACGTGTTAGAACCTCCGCCCCCCAATGCTCTAGTCCAGGACTAGGAACACCAGACCCGCCTGCTCCCCCACTAGTTGTGGCTCTGATTTTGTAAGAATGTTTTTCACGCATTTTTCAACGAAGCGAACCTGAATTTTTATTCTTTATTGAAATCATGACCCCTACAAGGACGGGGCTGACTAGGCTCTAGTAGGGCCGCAATTAGATGCTTGGTCACCCGGGGCAAATGCGCATTTTGGCGCCCCTTGTAATGTTGAATGAGAGGTTTGAGAATAAAATTTGCGCCCCCTCTGGTCCATCGCCCGGGGCACGAGACCCGTCTCACCGGTCGCAATAAATTTTTGGTCATCGGGAGGGAGACCCCCTCCCCCGTGATCCCCCCGCTTACGTCTCTAATCCCACCAATATGCGTTAGTAGGCAGGGGGCAGAGCTTATGACGAAATTTTGTTGACAGAAGGGGTCGAAAAAGGCTAAAAATTTGCTGATGTAACACTTGAACGGCCCCTAAAAGCTAAAATTATGTCAGGGCCGGTTCTGGACATTTCCCAAGTGCAAGCGAATAATACTTTGGTGATAAAAAATCGGGTCGCCACCCCCCCCCCCCTCTTTAGTTGGCACTCTTAAAAAATTAGCTCCCTTCAGTTGGCGCCTTCTGCGGTCTCCTGGTCCGTAGGATCAAAGATCCAGTCCTGCCTTCCGGCGCCAGGCATGGGAAGCGACGAGGCGGCATTTTTTATGACAGATTTATTATGACGGTGTTTTCACTCTTGGAAAATTTTTACACATCGAAATAATTTCGAAGGGAAAGTTCGAGTGGATAAAAAAGAGCAGTCAAATGCAACTCTTTTCAGTGTTTTGAAATGCTATTCAATGCTCAATTCATCTCAACACACCTCCTTTCTTGCACTTCCACAAAGTGTCACCTATCTTCCAAGGAGGTTAAAAAACTCCCCACATTACTTCATGCCTATCTTTAGAGAAGTTGGTTTGTAAAAAAAAAAATCGCTGATAGTTATAAGACTGCTTCGCGGAACCCTTGATGATGATAATGAGGCTGTTCTATAGAATTCAAACAAATTTTTGTTCATTTAATTCAAGTGTACCCCTACTGCTTCCCAACAAAATCATAGCCCCAGGGCAAAATGAAAGAGAGCCTAGGCAGTACCTCTTATAAAATGGTATATATATCTATATGCAAATATACAGTATATACATACATTGAGTACATGTGCTGTGCCCCCCTCCCCTCCGCCCTGGAAAAAGTTGAAATGACGGCCCTGACCTCTTAATTTACACATTTATTGTCACAAATCATTGTGCCAGATCTTATCGGGAAAGATCCTATTCTATGCAGGACCAAAGTCCTTACATGGCAACCACAAAAAGAGTGGGTCGGGCAGGGCTCCTGACCGGGGGGCCCCGATATAATTCTCATTAGATGTGATTCTATTTTTGTTTTTCACTCTACAAATTCATATTAGCGAGTGACCGTGAAGAGTCTGAACTGGGAGCCCACCAAAGATTTCAGCCTAGGGCCTCTACTGCGTGATGTACGGCCATGGGTCTCCGTGCCGTGCCCGGTTGAACTCATGGTTGGGATTCACGAGGTTGGAGCCCTGTCAACCTATTAGGAATCATATTCACGGATCGAGAGCTTTGATTATAACCATCACCAGAAGAAAAGCACCCGCAGAAGAACTCTGACACATGGCTTTAACTGAAATAATCATGATGCTAATCATTGAATCATAGGTATTCATCTAGGTAGTTGATGAATATTGAGTATGAAATCAAACATCTATCCACAATGGTTTAAGAGAGCACTATGACCCCTACAAGGGTAGGACTGGCAGGGTTCTAGCATGGGGACCCGGGACAAACTTCAATGTTGTTGTTTTTTCGCAATATAAAATCACTATAAAGGTGGCCCCACCAAATATCTCAGTCTTAAGGGAGGGGATATTGAGCTCCAGGATGTTGGGGGGGGGGGATGATGAGCACTGAGATGCTCGCAATAAAAAAGGAAAAAATAATTTTATGTTCTTCAATTTTTTTTTTTCCAGAGAGATGGCTTATTGCCTTGTATTACACCTGCACAGACTTGTTTCTTTGCTCACAGAATTTAGATATCTGCGCGGAATGATAAAATAACATGCTGCTGCCTTATATAATATAGGAAATTTTTTTCTGCGCAGCAAAAAAACTGTGTACATGAAAGCCTTCTCAGACTCTAAACGGCCATGTTTTCTAAATTCATTCACCATGAAAAAATTACACTTTTTTCTAGGCACTTTTGTCCATAACCAATACAGTATAAACGGGTAAAAATAAAATTTCATCAGCAAAAATACGCCTTCCGGAAAATATTGAAAACTCTGTGATTATCAAATAATTATAAAACAATTATACAGTACAGTATTATACTTACGTGTGAGAAACGTATCAATGGACCTTCCGCCACCTATCAAATAAAACTGTTACAATTCTTTAATTGAAATTAATAACCGGATTTTGATTAATGTCCCGCGTGAAAAAAGTAATATGGTATGATATTAGTTGATATTTTATAAGTAATGATGATAATCATTAGAAACTAAATTAATAAGTTTGCTTCAAAATTTGAACAGTTGTTGTTTGTCAACGGTAAAACAACATTAATGAAACTCGCAAACTGCAGCCACTGTTATTTGCATTAAATTTATTAATAATGTTTTGCCACACGCAAATAACAACTGTTAAAATTTCGGAGCAAACTTTGTAATTTAACTAGCTATAATACCCGGCGCTGCCCGGGGTTTCTTCAATGAGGCTTTTTTGGATCACGTGATATCTCCCTCTCTTTTTCTTGAGGGACATACAAACCGTGTCCAAGTTAACAAATATGGCGACCTGCGCGATTCATGAAATAAACAAATCTAGATTTACACAGAAACGTAGAAATGAATATATATTTTTCTTTTTTTAAGGGGCGCTAGGTATTTCGATCCCCCCCCCCCCCCGAACTTCAAGTTATCCATCTGTCTGTTCAGCTTCCAAAAATCCTTAGTTAAAGCTGTGGAATTTTTTCGATGCACTTTTCACGGGCTCATAACTAATTTTAAAATATCCTAACCCATATGAATTTAGGCAAATAAATATTAAGAGACAATATGGAGACATTAATTTCCATACTTGAGAAGATATAAATGAAATCAATGATATTGCTCGAATATCCAACTCAAAAGTATAGGTTTGGCTAATTACTTCATATTTAATCTCCTGGGCTTCGTATATCTCTAAGCGAACTGAATATTTCAAAAATCGAGAATTCAATACAATTTTTAAAATTATTGATGGGGTGGAAAATCCCACTAATTTCCGCATTTCTACAGTAAAATCGACAATTTTAGCACTTATTTCTATGAGGATCACCCTTTTCCTGACTCTCAAAGCGATGCTGATGATGATTATGACGTCTATTCAAAAAGCCTCACTACTGAGAGTATATTGAAAATGTGGCAAACCATTATAAAGGCATAAACTATTATACATATACTAACAGGATTAAAGAAGTGACAAACCATTGTAAAGACAAACACGTCTGAAACTCATCGCTAGGGAACCACGGTAACCAAAGTAAACGTTCGGAAAGTGATTGTTGAGGCCCAAAAACCATTGTTGCCGGACAGTTTTTTGCCCGTTTGGGGCATTTGCCCTGGGCTGACGAAATTTTAAAGTAGCCTATCGTTCAAGTCGGGTCCCATTTGATATATATGCAAAACTTGGCGACGATCGATCTAAACTTGTAGATTTGTATAGAGAACACACACACACACACACAGAAAATCAATTTTATACATATAGATAGATTAATATCATTGTTTATAAAATATTAACTAATATTGTATCATATTGCTTTTTTCATATGGCACGTTAATCAAAAAATCCGTTTACTAATTTCACTCGATGAAGTGTAACAGTTTTATTTGATAAGTGGCGTAAGTGGTTCTAGTTCATAGAACTTTGTGGTTCTAGTTTCATATTTCTCACCTGTTAAATACAGGGTGATTCTAAATTCATGCGACAAACTTTAAGTGATAACCTAAAAACAAGCATTTTTGATCGTAGAATGTGCTTTCGAATCGCAATAGCAAAGGCGGTAAAGAGTGTTTTTGGAGAACGAATTGCTGATTTTTTTCCGACGAATTTGCTGCGATATGTGCTATCATTCATTCGAGGGTGCATATGCACCTTCGGATTGGATTGGAGTTTATTTTTTATTAGTGCAAGGACCGTCAAGGTTATGCTGCGCCAAACAATGATCAAGCGCTACAATGACTTGTGATAGAATTTGCGTTACCATGTCAAGACCTACCACATTACAATACCCTGCGCCCTGGAGTACGCAAGATCGACCTTTAGAGGGGTGGGGGGGGGCACATTGGGTTCGAGGAGGACAAGGAATCTGTCCCAGAGAAATTTTGAGCTACTAACCTTGAAAAAGTATTTTAAATTAACAGATATTGATAAAGATAACATACGGTATATAAAGGCATCCTCTTTCGATATTTTAATTTTTTACTGAAATATTAAAAAAATATTTTCCATTTTTAATCCCCTTGGGGATGGCACGAGGCCTCCATGTTCTCTCCTGCGTACTACGCCTCTGGCCACACAGTATGAACTCAGGGCTGTTAGTTCGCTGCAACGTATAAATAAAAAGGTAGGAAAATTTTTATGCTACGACACCTAACAACATATAAGAAATATAACGCGGAGAATCATGATTTTAAAAACTAAGAAATGAGGAGAACGTTTCTTGGATTTTCAATAGATGTGTGTGGCATTTTGTCCGGATTCAGAAAAATATATTAACTTAACAAATTTTCATGTTTTCTCCTAAAAATGCACAAGAACACATTTGTGATATTTGATTGAATAAAACTTTTCTTCAAATTAATTTACGTAAAATTTTAATGCATTGTATGATATATATGTGTGCTAAATAGCTCAATTAATCTTTTGAAGGGCAGACCTTTTTTCCAAAACCCATAGGAAAAAATGCAAACAAGTGCTCCCAGTATGGGACCACCTTCACCCCATCAAAGAAGAATCATTATATTCATTTGATATATTTACTCCATCAGAACGTTTTTATTTAGGAAATTCGTGACATCTTAAATCATCAACGTTACACACGCTCCCCACAAGAGGATCGTGACTAACACTTTGGGAACCATTGCATCAAAGTAAAAGAGGTGAAGAAAGTAAACTCTTTTCAGACAGTTGTATCTTAAGGGCAGCAGAATATCATTCGCCTCAGGTGGCAGAATTTCTAGGACCGGCCCTGCTTGAAGGGTACATTTTTAGCCCATTCCACAAGACAGAAATGATCGTTAACGAGAGGTACCTATTACGGGAAATGTGTCCGTTATGGGAAGTTCCACTGTATAATGCATGAGAAAAAATTATTTGTGATACCCTGCGTGCATGGGTCCTATAAATATTTTCCGCACGTTTCCCCGCATCTGATAAGGGTGTGCCTTCAAGTTCTAATATTAAATTTACAACAGCGGCTCAACAACAGGAGTGAAATGCAGCCTACGAATGCGCGTTTTCAGGTTAGGCTCATGTCATTTATTACTACATTTTTTACGCGCTTTGATATACACCTTCTCAATTGAAAATTACAGCAATCCAGAGACCATGCCCCCCTTCTCTCACATCCGAATAATTTTACCCACATTTATTCAGCTCTTGAGAGAGGCGATGGAGTCTTTTGGATCCGAACCTGCCAGAATTCATCTTTTTTGACTCGTGGGCACACCCGGGGGAACCTCAAGAGAAGAGAGGAGTCTCATAAAATTGAGATCTGGTTGAAATTTTCGAGAATTTACGTTTTTCTCCCTTCATAAAAAAGCACAACTACGGTCTATCGCCATGGGCAATTTACTACCGAGTGAGCTTTGTATGTACCTAACAGTCTGAGTGCGTATCCGTTGTTGTGTCTGATTTTTCAGAGCTGGCTTTTATATTTTAGAAGTGAAGTGAGTGTATTATGATTTAATATTTGTAACCGCTGTAGACCTGTTGCCTGGCATCGAGAATTTGCCTGGTTGAGCCGCAGAAATATCACTTGGCTCGTGGGCTCATGATGCTCTTAAGACGACCCTGTGAATAGGTCTAAGAAAATTCGTGGCCTGTTGGCGCTCTAGCATCTAGAGCAGTGGTTCTCAAACTGTGCACCGCCACCCTGGGGCACCTGCGACCGTTCTCAGGGGCGCCGTGATGCAGCCACATGACAAAGGTTTTCCTAAGTGATTCATTATCAAATTACTCTGGGGAGCAGCGTATAAGCGTTGAAGGGTAAGGGGCGCAGCAAATGGAACAGGTTTGAGGACCCCAAAGCTAGGGTTATGATGGAGACATATTTCTTGGAATCGCAGTGATGCATTTCTTGAAAAGAAAATACATGATTTCATAGTCGCTTATGTTCACGAGCGTAAATGTCAGACGTTCATTGACGGATCCTATGCGGTCGGTGTTCTTTGTTTCAGCCGTGACCGTAACCGCAGAGTACGTGTACCGAAAACGAAAAGGGTAAAAGGTCTTTCCTATGGCAGCGAAAAGTCGATTTTCTCATGTACATTCAAGTCGCGTCATTGTAGTAGTATTAGAAGTAGACGTGATAAGCAGAGAAAAAGTTATGGGGGGGCCTCAACCGCAGTGACTGATAATGGTTGAACGAAATAAATGGCTCTACTCTGTCCTTGGGCCGCGGCAAAAACAAGAAAAGGAAAGCAGCGATTTCCAGAAAAGAAAAGAGAACAGAAGAAGTGTGTCAAGAACATCAAACATTGACGAAGAAAAGTCAACTGGTAGCCACCATTATCATCGATTAAATATACTCACACAACACAACTGACAGCGGCGGAAGTGGTGACGGGTTAGAAAATAGTCCACGTTATTACCATTGAATAAGTATAAGCGTGTGTATGCGAAAAGTTTGACTGATATTGATTGGACCATTGCAGCCAGTGGAAAAGCCAGTGATTATCCTCCCATAAAAGGCATGCGAGTGACAATTTATTACACCGTTTGAGGACAGGAAACCGCAGGAAAAGTCAATACAGTCAACCCGATTTACGAACTGATCTTCGTTTATGAATACGCAAAACGGTCTAAATCCCAAAGAAAACATATTTCAAAAGCCTGAGATCACAATTTTTTTTTCTCGACAGAATTTGGTTGAAGAATTATATTTCTTCAGAGTAAATTAATTTCCCGCCACCAAATACGGCTCCTCTCAACAAGCCTATGAATCAGCCAGAAGCGTATTTACGGGGGAGGGGGGCTGGCTGGCTATAACCAGGGCGGCAGATTTGAGGGATGAGGGGGCAAGAAAATTTTGTGGAATGAGAAAAAGAGCAGCAAATGTTTTAGGTTACAGGCGGAAAAACAACTATAAATCCGCTAACGGGCGCCGCCATAGAAATGTTTTATCAAAAAGGAGCTCCGCTCAAGTCAAAAAAAAAAGGTTGAGAATCGCTGGTCTATGACATTGAAAAAAAAAATTCCTCTCGTTTTTGCTGCTTTTCTTTTCAATTTTCAAGTTCGGTGAACTATATTTAGTAATTGTAATCCATGCGTTCTCGTATAAATCGTATCAAGTGCCCAATCATGCCAAGCATCAGGAAAAGTTAATAATTTTCAAACATAGCATCGCGTACCTTGCAACAGTATAAAACTTGAAATTCCCACGCAACTTTTATTAATTTTTAAACAGCTTTCCCTACAGGCAGGGCCGGATTAACCCATATGAAGGCCTTAAGCACATACGTGATTTTGGTGCCCCCGTTCAATTTTAACCTTAACGCATGACCCGCGACCTCATGACAATTAGATCTGTTTACAATTTTCACGAATAAGTGTGTAAATTAGTAAGCAATCATTTTTATGGGGGGGGGGGGGGGCGATTCAGAAAGATAATTTTACTCAAGGATCCCACGACTCGGGAACATCAATTGCCGGGAGGCCTCATGGCAATTTAATCTGGTTAAAGCTTTGGAATGATTAAGTATGCAAATTAAGTAAGGCAGGTATTTATAGCTAAGTGGAGGGGGGGGGGGGGGACCTCAGAAAAATTTGTTTTACCAGGCCTATGATGCTGTTGGGACAGCTCTGGGCTTACGGTACTTTATGGAAATACAGCAAAATACTGAGCATCGACACAAGTTCTTGTTCGCAATTAACTTAGTTTCTCTGTTTTTGTCACCTTCGGGGCCGCAACTAGAAACTAAAATTTACCGTGTTACTTGGGGGAATATGTATCCAATTTGGTGCCTCTCCCCACATTTTTTTTAACGAAAAATAATATATAAACTCAGTAACCTTCTTGGTCCAGAGGCTGCGCATCAGACCCTCCTTCCTGCCCTCAATTACTTGCAGCCCTGGTCAATCCTTCGATAAAGGTATTCAACCCTATAATCAAGTGCTCTTAAAATTTTAGGATTTTCTACCGGATAGTTTATGCTTGGGGGAAAAAAATTAAATAAAAAAAAGTACTACTTGATCATTTTTTGCGGTGCCCCTTTTCTCTTGACGCCCTAAGTACGTGCTTATTTTGCTTAATGCGGCCCTGCCTACAGGAGACGTTAAACGCGGTTTGGGGTGTTGAGCCACGAACTCTATCTGAACGCTATCAATAAAAATGTTTTTAATTAACTCAATAAAGTGATGATGGATGCGATAGATTCGATTCAGTGGGTATCAAGATCCCATCGAAAATTTCTGGAGAATTAGTGGCAGGTAGTGTACGAATAATTCACGGCAAATAAACAATATTAAAAAAAATAGAAAACACATTTTTTGAAAAACACAGCACCAAATTTATTCGAAAAATATAATTTTCATTCTCGTCGAACTCCAAGGAACAATACAAATGATATCAAACAAGAATTTTGATATAATACTGATTGAAATTTTACTGATATACAGTGGGAAAATACAGACCAAGAAAAATGTTGGTACTAAAAATGAAATCAATTATCAAGCACTAAATACCGTAAACCGGGGGAGGAGAGGGGAAACTGAGATAGCAGCTTCGTTTCGGTTTTGTATTCGCAGCCAATGGCCATGCGTTTTGTCGGCAGCGACGAACGGATAAAACGCATGGCATTGGGTGAAAATCCGAAAATAATCCGCTACCCGGTGTTTCTTAAAGTGTGCGTCATGGGTCCTGGAAGCGTCGTGGCGAACTGGAGATGATTTGTTTGCTATTTATACTTTGAAGTGGTTCTTTTATAGGGGGGGAGGGGATATCTAAAAAAATATTTTAGGCAGCCACAGATGAATCATGAAATGGACAAGGGAGCCGTGAGAAACAAAAGTTTGAGAACCAATCCCAAGGTTGCAGTCTCAAAGTCACCACTGGTTTACGGTATGCAAAATGGTAAAAAAAAATTAAGTACAATATGCACAGGTCATGATCAAAGAAATGCATTTTTATAGTAGTTCTTTAACTGAGTACAGTTTAATGCATTTTCTCCAACCACGTGATGCATCATACTTGATACAGCAAAATAACATGTATCACAACATGTCACGATTGCACACATTTCTCACTACAAATTTCTGTACATAGGCTGCAGAAAGACGTATAAAATACATATCACATAACAAAGTACTTTAACCTGCCACAATCTTAGTGACAGATTAGTTAAGTAGTCATTAGTAGTTAGTTGTACTTATAAATGGAATAATCACAGTAATAATTTTCTAGCTAATGGGGAGGAAAATTAGCACACAATTAGCCATTATAACACAAACTACACGAATGCATTTGCTCTCTGTAATTAATCAAGAAACCTATCCAACCAAAAATAATATTCTATACTTTCGTTTAACTTTATTTATTTAGGTACTTACGTATTATACAAAACCATCAATACAGCAATTTCTAGACCAAAAAATTTTGGTCACGGGTGAATAAATAAAAGAAAGTTTTTTGTTTTTTTTAAATAATATTTAAATAAAGCTAAAACTTTTTTTTTGATTAGCTGAATACAAGAAAAATCCCCCTCCTTTTAGCGATAGTTAAATACACCTAAAACCAGATTTTTGGTGATAGCTATAAATTATGGCTAAAACCAGGTTTTTTGTGACAGCTATAAATTATGGCTAAAACCAGGTTTTTTTGTGACAGCTATAAATTATGGCTAAAACCAGGTTTTTTGTGACAGCTAACTACAGCTGAAACTATATGTTTGTTAGTAGGGATGAATGTTGAAAAAACCCAAGTTGTTGGTGATAGTTAAATATAGCAAAAATTTTGGCGATAGGTAAAACAAAAAAACCAGGTTTGTGATATTTAAATACAGCTAAAACTTTACGTGTTAGCTGAATACAGGAAAAATCCCATGTTTAGGCAACATCTAAATACAGCTAAAACCAAATTTTTGGTGATATTGAATAACCAATTACAATTAAAACCAGCTTTCTATTGATAGTTGAAACCAGGTTTCTGTGATAGCTGATTATAGCTAAAAACATGGCTTTTCCTTTCGCAATAGCTAATAGCTAAATACACCTAGAACCAGGTATTTTTGGTGAATAGCCGGTAGATCAATACACCTATAAAAATTTTTTTTTTTATCATAGCTGAATACAGCCAAACCTTCAAAATTTAAATTCATATGAAATTGTGTTGAATTACTTTTAAAGACAAGGCTTCTTTAAGAAGTGGTTTTTTTTTTGGGAAGTGTAGCCTAATCATATCAGAGGCATATTGACAAGCAGCCTCCCTTCCCCGACCCAAAAAGAATGATTATTATTAATGAGTACAGACAAGTTTTTAAATTTAGCCTATATAAAATAGTCTTGGGGAGGGGTGGTTGTCCCAAAAATTACGAAAGATGGCCCTAGTCACTATCGATACCTGCAGAGAAAGTTATTTTTTTTGTTCAAGCTTGATTTATTCTCTATAATTATCTGTGCTCAAACGCATCATGTATAATACGCAAGTACCTTCATGGTCTATCAAGCCAGAAAGACTGCATCATATAGCGTCTCTCTCTTTAAATTTCCATCAATTGACTCACTTTAGAGTTATTGAAAAAAAGAAGAAACATTGTTATCGCTTTGATTAATACATCAATACATAATTGATTAATACATCAAACAAACTACTGAATCTACAGGCACTTCTATCAAAAATAACACAGTGTTAAAAAAGCCAGTGTTCTGCAAAGTTGAATAGGTTGATCATAAACAAAATCAACAATTTCTACCATCTATGAAACAAATTCTTTGGTATAAAAATCACTTTGGCATGTCTGTCAAATAATTTTTTTGTTTCCTTATGGAAGAAGCTCATTTCATTCAGCCCAAGTTGATTCGTTTCCAGATAACCACAATCCATTATTATCGCTCTTGATTTTGTATTTTTGAAACAAAACACATTATACCCCATTAAGTTTTGAACTTGTTAAAAGTAATTCAACTCATTAATGTGATGAAAATTTTGTAACACAAAGTATGATATTGGAATAAGTATAATTAATGTAAGTCGACTGCATAGGTGTCCAGTAAATTCATTGAAAACAATTCGCCATTAAAAATACAAATTATTTACTATATTTTATCACCTTGATTATTGAATAATCATAATAATAATAATTCATTTGAATTTATTGGAAGTCAATTTTTAACCCTAGTAGTTAACCCAAAGCAGCAGCCAATCCAAAAAATTTTTCCCTGATGTTCTGACCTTATTTAAGGGATTCTAGTTAATTTCTATGCAATTCTTTTTACTTATCTTTTTAATTTAGTTAAAAACTTAAATTTTTACTGCAAAATAATGTCCACTGTTGCACAAAAAAAATACTATGAAATTCTCGAAGAAAACTTCAGCAGTTAATTAAAAATGAAATTTCATTCTATATGAATTAGTTCTTAAATGAAAACAATGGGAGTCTTATAGAAAGCTATGGTGTGTAAAAAGCTGCAGTATTTCTGTAAAAATGTTTTTTTTTTTCAGTAATTTTTCCAATTCCAATGAAACTGACATGTTAAAAAAGAAATACGATAAACATATTGGGGTATGAATCAAGAAGCTATCCATTATATTAGATAACCATAAATATTTTTTATGGGCAGTGAATTATATTTCATCATGTATATATACTTTTCAGTTGTTATAATTGCACTTAGGAGGTTGCCATATATTAGAAATATATGACATCCATATTTGTTATGGGCATCATTTTTTCAGCCATCTCATCAGGCATTCTGCTTGTGGTGGCCTTGCATTTGTATGCATATGTGATACATTTCAAACAAATGGAAACAACACCACTTAAACATTAATTTCGTGTGCATAAAATAAAGGTAAGGATCACTGTGCATTGATAAACCAAATTATACATCAATTTTCATTCCAGTGAATCTTTTCCAATGGATATCACTGATAAAAAAACCAAAAACTTTTTAACATCAACAATCACTCTTTTGTTACACACAAATACCAACACTCATACCCACCACCAACCACAAAAATAAGCTTATTTCCAAAGCTAAATGTGTCCTCTGCAGAATGACATCATACAAAAATAAACCTCTCCCAAGTGATAATATTCTTCCTATTAAATAAGAAGTGGAACTCAATTATAAGCTCGATAATGAGGAAAAACTAATTGTTCTATGAGTGTATTTTGAAGATACTGTAAAACTGAAATATTGAGTCGTCTTACAAGTTCTGAAAGTTTCAAACATTGAACAAAGGAATCATTAAACAAATAACTTCAAGACTTCACCTCTATTCTTTGATATATATCTCAAAGATATTGTTATTTCATATATTATTTTTAAGGAATGGGGAAGGCTCTTTCAAAATTTTCTGTGCCATAGAAAATAGCTGGTATGAATGCAACCTCCCCAAATGCATAATGTTGTTTCAGATGCATGTAATACACTGAATATAGATTTTCGTTCACAAGTTTCACAAAACTTTTTGGAAACTGTATAATTAGGACCCAAATTCTTAGATTCAAAACTTTGTGAAACCATCAAACTATTCGTTCTACAAAAACTATAATCTTCATTAAAAATTCAAACATAATGTACCTGAAATGGTGCAACTTTTGATCAGCCATATAGCGAACATATTAGAAATGCACCTATTATTGTACCAAAAAAGATAGACTATACATCTCAGTAGAAGTTTTCACTTTCCAGTGTGGCCAAAAAATTATGAAATATTGATGAAAAGACATATCCTAGAGGCTGGAACATATGCCTACCAAAAATGTTCAGAAATTTTAGGATGACCTAATATAAAGTAGAACGTGGTCCATTTGAATTTTAGATAATTTGAACTTTTACAAGCTCCTCCTTGATTTAGTGTTAAAATTGTTTGTTCAATTAAATTTTTCCCCCAAATGATTTGGATATTTTGAAGTTGGAGGGGAAAAAACATGATTTTTTGCATATGAGCAAACTTAGTTTGAAAAATTCTTCAAGAAATCAGACGTTTGCTTTTCTCGACCAGGTTTTGAAAAAAAAAAAAATCCTTAAAGACAAATAAAAGTTTTGAAAAGTATCTTTATCCACTCTTTCTTTGATAAATTAATGGCTAATTTAAGATTGTTCAGCTGGAGTGAATCAAAAATGTGTACTACTTGATACCGATTATGTTGTTCAACCTATGGATCAAGGTGTACCATTCAAAATCAGGATTTTCTTCTTGTCGTCATTAAGAACATGGAAGTACAAATTATAATACATTAATTAAAATACATTTCCTAGATAGCATAAGAACGACAACCAAAATTTGAAAAGCAGATTAGAGAAATGTGAAGGAGGTGCATGTCCTGTTAAGTAGCAGTAGTGATGCTGATTCCAGAACAGTGGAATAATGTAGCAACTAAGATCAATTATAATTATAAATTATTAAAATTTGGGAAATAGTTTCGTAACTGAGGATAAAATGCTGATAATTAATCATTTTTATCCTATGTGATTTATCCAGGATAGATCAATTGGATAATTTGAAATTTCTTCCAGTGACTTTGGACTTCGAATTAACCAAGTTGGACTGTACATAGGCAAAATTTTAAATCAAATCTATTTCAAAGACATTTAAGATAGGAAGATAAAAATGGTTGATGTTCCCCAGCTCAAAATATTAGCATTACGACTCTTCGTAATTCTGTGTTGAGGTCGACTCAGCATTTCTGACACAAGTTGTTTTTAACAATAATGAAAGATATGGTATTGATAAACTGTTCTAACAGCTAACAAGCTATAAAAAAAAAAAGGCTCAGAGCATACGAAGAAATTATTTTGAAACATAACATGAATCCCTACAACAACGAAAGCTAATATTTTAGATGAAAGAAATAAATGCTATATTGAAGTCGGCAATTAAGTCATGAAAGACTTGCTTCAAGTTAAACAGTATCAGTCTCAATATGTGACAACTATAAATCACCAGAAAAAAAAGGAAAAAAATTATCTCCAAAATGCTCATAACAACAGTATATAAAATATTATTTCACTGTAACAGAAATTCATGATGAGTTTGACCAAAATCTGGTGGGCAGTCTAGAAATCTTTGCTTAATGAATAACTAACTCAGTAAACAGTATACAGTAGGACCTCTCTCTCTTGAAGCTTTTTATCTCAGAAAGAATTCCATATTTTGAATAGAGGAAAAACTACCCTGCATTAAAACTGCTGTGTCTCAAAGCAATGTCGAGAACACACCATTTTCTCTTTCGGAAAAAATTCAAACTTTAGCAATTGCCTATAGTCACACTTTATTCTTATTTTAATCAGAGAGAAACACATTTTTGTCTATTTACTATGTGGCAATTGCATCTTTGCTTACCAGTTTTTCACTCACATGACAAAAACTATTGCGGCACAATAATCTGGTTTTGAAAATATGAAAAGAAAAATTAAAACCTAAACAAGATGTTAATTCCAAAAACATTTCCATATATCTCTTGGCCAATGAGTTTTTTGTTGTACTTTTTTCAATATAATCTGAGAAAGTTTCATTCTGCTTTGAGGCCATCACACGTTAAGTTCTAATTCTTGCCTCCTTATTTTAGAACCGGGGGGGGGGGGGGTGTTTACCCTAAATAATAGAAATGTAGTTGATTACGGTAGCGTCTCCAAAGTTCACGATTCTGGATAATATAGGTGATGGAATTTTTCAAAATTCCTTCTCCAAGTCAATTACATATTTTGTTTTGTTTGATTCTTCCAATGAATGCAGGTAATTTCAGCTTTACAGGATTTTATGTTGTGGATGGGGGATGCCTGTCAGTCTCTCATATTAACAGGCCATAGATCTTGTCTTAATGAACTAAGCTAGTGGTTCTCCAAGTGTGAGTGGTGGCTCTCAGGGATGTCCCAACCTCAGTCAGGGGCATCACAAAGAGTTTAGTGCAGGGGCTATTCCACTGCTCATACAGCAAAGCACATATTTGATATTTTAGCCAGGCCAGCTGGTCACTAAGCTATATGTACGTGTTATCAAATAGTTAGGCAGGTCACAATCAAAATACTTCATGCGTTGAAGACTCTTGGTGCCTGTTTAGTGCTTTGAAGTAATTCTTTTCCAGACTATTCTGGGAAGCCACAGATAAACAATAATAAATCCAATGGAGCCGCAGGTGGAGAAAGTTTGAGAACCACTGAACTAAGCAATTGAATCAAAAACAAAATAGGTGAGAGTAAAGTGTAAGCACAAATATGTAAGTTTAAATCTCCCCTCCCACAAGAGACGATTTACTTTTTTTTTGGATAATCTGAATTTTCAATAATCCAAGGTAGCCCCCTCGGGTCCATTCATCTTTCACTATCAAGACTCTACTTAAATATATAAAGGATATTTTGTCTAACTCCTGGCTATAAGAGAGAGTGGGGATGAACACTCTTAGGTAAGCACTTGTTTGTTTGTGCGTGGCAAACCAATCATTTTCCCTAATTAATGTGAATAAGTTTCTTTTATGTTCTGATTATTATCAGTAGATGTGGGCCAAAGTAGCAGTATAATGGATATATAAATTGTTTAATTTTGAGTGTGATTTAAATTGTTTGATAATTATCTAAATGTTCGATTGATTGATCGAATATCAAATTTGTGGTTCTCAACAATGTCTCTGACAGTGTTGCCAAGAGTACAAAAGTTAAACAACCAGAATTTTTAGAACTCTCATAATAGCAACTAAAATCATGATCCAAACAACTTAGAAATTGAAAGATTAGAAAACTAAAAAAAAATTGTCAGTAATATTTTAAATTTTGTACTGTAAACACAAGCTGCTTTGGCCCTGGATCCATCTTTGTCTCAAAATGATAAAACAGTCTAAATACTGTGGAAAACTATTTACAGAAACTAGTTCCAAAAGTGATTTTCCACAGTAATCTATATATTTATATGTAATTGTTTTTTTTATATGTTATGTCTATGTTCTCTACACAAATCTACAATTTTAGACCTATTTTAGAACTTTGTTGTGGCCTGCTAATCATTTTCGGAAAATGGTTGAAAACACTAAAAAACAACTAATTCTAGAATTAATGAAGGAAATAATTTCAGAATCTATAAAAGAAATAATTCCAGAGCAAATTGATGAAAATTCAGAATTAAAGAAAGAAATAATTTCAAAATTAATGAAACAAATAATTTCAGAATTAGTGGAAAAAATAACATATAAATCAATGAGAGAAATAATTTTGTAATTTCTGGACAGAAATTATTTTCAATAAGTAGAAGAGCAGAATTGTGCATGATTAATGAGAAAAAAAGATTTCAAGATGTATTGAAAAGGAAAATAATTTCAGAATTAACAAAATAAATAATTAAAATAATTTAAAGTGATTTCAGATTAAAATTAGTCTCAGAATTAGTTGATTTAATGAATAATTGATCGAAAACTTTTTCAGAATTAGTGATAAAAAATCATTTCCTAACTAATCAAAATTGATACTCAATAAAAGAAATGGTTTCAGAATAAATTAAAGTCATCAATTATTTTTATCCCTGTTTAACTCGAAGCAACATTGGTCCCTTCTATTAAGATGTCACTAAATTGGTGGCCCACTAGTTTCATGAAAAATTTCAATTTAGTCTGCCATCCAAGTCTGAAAGGTTGAAGACCCTTTGTTTATGCGATGCAGGAAAAAAAAAAAACTCCTGGTCAGTAAAATAATAATTTAAAAAAAAGCCAAAAATTTTGCTTTCTTGGGCATTATGGTGATAATGTTTTTTCTTAAAATACGTGGAAACTAAAACTTAAAACCCCTAAAAATTTTTTACAACCCTGTTGATTTAAAGTTGGAGAGAGGTTCTACTGTATTAAGAAAAAATGATGCTCATAACTCATCTCGCATGCCTCTCGTAGAATCACAATCACTTTCACTGCAATTTCTTGATGCCCTGAGATACAAAGGATGGTTTGTCACATGATTTGCTGCTTGCTTTACGAGTCTGATGAATTCACCAACATCAAATGCATAATTGGTGAACTTTGCATGAGCACCAAGTGTTGGATGATGACCCTGAAATAAAATTTTTTTATAAAATTATCTGATATTTGATATGTATTGGTGAAATATTAAAAAAAAACTAACTTAAGGCAAGGTGATGGACTAGGTTTTTTACTGGAGGGGTTAATAACTGCTTCGACATGGAGAGACACCAGTATCATTTAGTTATGGACAACTCCAGGTTGTGGTGTTGAAGGGAGTTGTCTTCTAATAGGGGTAGTAAATAATGTGGAATAACTTACTTCTGGGAAGGGGGGGAGATTGTAAAGTCTAACATAATTGAAACGTTTATAAAAGAAGTACAATAAACATAGTGAAATAAATCAAGAAGCTATTCATTCTTAGCAAACAAATATTTTTATGGGTAGTGTATAATATCATTAATTATTAGTTTTTTCTTTCATTATATGCTTTGTACTGTATTTTGCTCATATATGACATCCATATTTTTTCATGGCTATCTTTTTTCAGAAATCTTGTTGACCAATTTGCTTGTTGTGGTCTTTGTGTACATATGATATTACCTCATGTTCACTCTCTTAGCTTACACATATCTTTGAAGGTGGAAGGCAATTTACAACCAAGATAGATAAAAATCTAACACTCATGGTTTATTATTTCCAGAGTGCATAAATTTAATGAGAGGCACAGAAATTCATTGAGAACGTTATTTCATCAGGCCTTATTGTGATTGTACAATTCAAAAATGTGACGTTTATGCTAAACATCAAATCTGGTTTTGTGTTTTCCCCAGAAGAATGAACAATAAAAAAAGTTCATGCTGAAAACATCACATAGATATGCAGCCCTACTTTACCTCATCCTCTGGAAAAACTTTATCAGACTTTTCCCACGTCAAATACCTGAGTCCGCAAAGTCTGGCCAAATCATAATAACAGTTCTCATCATCACAATTATATCTACGGGAAAAGGAAAAAAAAGGTTTTAAAGTAATCAAAATCTCCAAAAAAGGGGAAAACATTTAAAGAAAAAAGAATAGTTCCAACAGAGCTGGTCCAAGCCCTGATTTATCTGCGTACAAAACAACACAATTTAGCATATCTCCCTCTACTACCAGAATGTGGTTACCACAACTAGATGCAAAAGTTTATTTCATCATCCAAGAGAATAATGCATGCTGACATTCTCTACATGTTGAATGAGTGGGAAAAGAAAAAATATAAAGTCTATGCCCCCTGCTATGGCTAGAGTCAAGTGCTCGAAAGAAAAAACTGTTTACCAGCTGTTTTGAAATCAGTTCTAAACCATAGGTTTCAGTCTGATAGGCTCTGATGGTGACATAAGTGAAAGTCTAATCGGAAAACATTCTTACCAATGCAAACTTTGTTGATAGTTTTCATCACTAAACTACTACTTCTGTTTAACTCTGAGTTTGAAGCTCTACTTTTCAAAGTCTTTTTTGTATAGGGCATCCTTAGCTTTCAGCCAATTCTTCAGCTATTAGATGACAACTTACAATGCCACTTGTGTTGTGACATCCGCACAGCTTGCACTATCTACCATCATTTGGAACTGCCATATTATGATAAAGAGAAGAAAATGCAATCCAACTTTTAATGCTCCAGCTGTCTGCCTTTGAAAAATGTTTTGACTCTGGTGCTTTTTGCATCTCTTGAGGAATTTTACATTGTGCAGGTTTCCTATGCCACACACATGCACACAACTTAAACTGGCCCCTTGAAGCCCAAGACCAGCTCATTGAAAACAGAATTTCACATCAGACTTTGCATTGATCTTACATTTCGAAAACGCTTCCCCATCTTGGCATGAAAAGCATATGTGTCAGTCCAGCACCATGTATTCCAATGAGTATGTCTGTATTGTAACTGATCTGGAGTAAAACAATTAGAAACACATAATTTTAGAACGCGATAGCTACAATTTTGGGCTTAATTCTCAGCAACATATGAGACACAAATGAGAGAGAATAATATACCTCTAGCTGCTTTTGGAAAGGCAAGTTGCGGTTGAAGTTCACTTTCTGGACAATGAACTGAGGAAGAGCTTCCATTGCCGATATCAACTGAAAAAAACAAGAATCGACATCGATAACAACATTGAATGTATAAAATTACTAATACATTTTTAGTGATGACAACTGGTGTGTTTTTTTGAAATCACTATTATTTAGACGGTGTTTGCTTTTGTTGATGGTAGACCAGCATTATTATTTGCATTTGTGATATTAGTGGCAATCTTTTTAAAATTTGTTTTCAATGCTGAAATTTAATTTTTTACATATTTATAATAGTAGTAATAAATTGATTAAAAATAGTCTGATGCAATGATAAATGAAAAAAAAAAAAAAAATGATAGGAACATCAGCATTCTAGTTGAACACCACATAGATTGGGCTTGCTGACACACAGAAGTCTGCACAGATTCAATTATAAAAAATTTCCCACACTATGACGTTCAAAAAGTTCAGAGACTTATTTTAATAAGGACGAATGAATACAGATAGAACATGTTTATATTTGATGTTTCCTTCGAAGTAACTATCCTGTGCAATTATGCATTTTTCATCGTTCATGCAAAGATATGAATGTGGATGTTTTTTTGTTCCCCCTCTCCAGTGCTTCTGTCACTGCCCGTTGGAACCTGAGAATAGTTGCCCCATAACCAAATTCTTAATTCAAGGAAAAAGTCACACAGGGAAAGATCAGGGGAATAATATAGTTGTGGAAGTCTCAGAATGTGATGTTGCGATAAATAATCCGACAACAGAAAGAACATGTGAGCTGGCGCATAGTCATGAGGGAGCACTCATAATGCATAGCCTTCCAAAGATATGGTCACTTACATCTCACTGAATCATGCAGATGTTAAGGTCCCTCCTGGTGTCAGATTACCTGTCAAAACATCATATTCTGATACTTCCAACCAGCTTATATACCTGAATTTGCCCCAAGTGACTTTTCTTCTTTTCCTCAGATGAAGAATTTGCTTAAAGGGCAATGATTCTCAGGGTCTGAAGTGCAGTGAGTAATGGCAAAGGAGCTGGAGGATGTGATGGAAAAGCTTGCAATCTGCATTTACATCTTTGTATGAACAATGAGAAAAATATATAATTGCAAAGGGTAGTTACTTCAAAGGAAACACCAAATAAATGGGTTCTATCTGCATCCATTCTTTTGTAATAAAATAAATCCAGGTACTTTTAGAATGTAGTAGTATACAACAATCAGATAGTTTTTTCAACGCCAATCAGCAGTTATCCGATAACTCACCAGTACTGTATGAGCTAAGCTGTGAGATTATGTTATATGGGTTGTATCCTTAAACAACAGTTTCAAACATTTATGTACATTAGACTCCATAATCTTGCTGTGAACTACTTTACACACTTTAATCCGGCATGCTTAGGTAGGCTTCCTTCGAGTGAAGAAGAGAAAAGCATGTCACTGCATTTCTGTGCACAGAAGTTTATTTGAATGGATTTTTTTAAAACCATTTCCCAGTAATTTGCTGAAACATAGGTCTGATATGTGTCGAATTAGTGAAAGTCTACTGTGATTTCTGTTTTGAGAAACAATCAAAGCCTTTGATTCTATTAAACTATTCAATATTTTAACAATCAGATCGACCAAAGATGGTCCAGGTGGGGTTCATTTTTAGAGGCTATTCTCAGGTCCGTCATTAGGGGGATGGGGGGGGGGAGCATTGCCCCCCCCCCCCCGGCTTTTGAAAACACACTACAAATGGTTTTTAAAGTTAAAACTTACTTCATCTTCATTGAGGATTCTGCGGTACTGAGTTCCTCTAGAAATGAGAGTAACTCTTACTTTTCCTGCCTGGAAGTAAAAAAAGGGAAAAAATGAAAATCGTAGAATAACCAGAAAAACATTGGAACAGTGTATTAGTTTTTTCTTAACCAAAGTTTTTGACGTGTTTTTCTTTTCTAACACAAAAACTATTTCTCGAAAATGTGCTGTCTTGAAATTTTTTGTCTTGTCAGTCTCGAGATAGAGAGGTTTCACTGCACATAAGCATTTCTGACATAAGTTTTTTTTTTGGCAGTGAGATGAATAATAATGTTTCATAATTTTCAGTTTCAAATAAACGTTAGATGGATCACAGATTAGACATTAATCTGGGTTATTTAACTAAAAAATGTAGATGGCTGAAAAATAATCAAAAACTTGATCATTGATCATTTTTGTTGCACCACAGTCATTTTCTGCATATGACGGCTAATTAGACGGGACCTACAATTTATTGCTGATTCCGAATGGCAGCTTTTTTCATACTCACCGAGGGGTTGATGGGCTAACCCCTCGATGTGGGTTACTCTCTGCGGTAGCAAGCTTTTTCTGTGGTCATGTCAAAGCTTCTGTTGTATCCCTGTGTCAGGAAAGTTTCTGACAAGGACCAACCGAGTATCAAACTTGCGACACTTCTAAACATCCTTTGGTACTTTAGGTGAGCATCTTATCAATCTGGGCTACCGCACACATCAAACTTGAGGGAAAGGAAAGAAAACTTAAGAAAAAACTGTGTATGTGAGCAGCAATTTGAATGTGATTTTAATGAGCTGGTCACTGATAATAAATAAAATCTTCTAATAAACATTGATAAGAAATAGAGTAATTCAACAGTAATGTCATAATCAAACATTTAACGTACAGGCGATTCAGAATTTATTCGTAATCTGTGCCGGATATGTTCCGAAAAAGCTTGGAACAGCCCACTTCCTTCACAGCCTGGAATCTGTAAATTTCAACAATAAAAAATAAATCAGTCTCGGTTCTTATTTTCTAGATTAATAACAATGAAATTAAATAAATGAATATGAAACCTACATAGTAAAACAACAGATTTAATTTGGAATAAAAATTAACTGTCCAGATGTTTTCTTATAATTCATCTAAAATTGTATTTTTGAGTGAAACTAGCTTGCACAAATGTCTTGTCAATACCTAATTTCCCTTGGAGTATTGTACATGAAATAATAATGACAAATAATTCAGAAATTCTCATAAAGTATCTTATTGCAATAATAGGCAAAAATACTGCAAGGAAAAGTTTTTATCTTCAACTTTTATTTTCAAATACAGTGTGAGCACAGTAACTTTGTTATGAAATTTTTTTAAAATAGATTTTGGTGTCTATAATTAAATATAGCATTTTTCTAAGCTGTGTAAAGCTTCATCCATACCAAGTCATAAAACTTCATGAGAAAATCTTAAAGAAAGGATGGGAAAGAAATTGAAAGAGAAAAAAAATCAGTTCTGACATTCACTCTAAGAGAGGGTTTTCTATGCAAACTGTAGAATGCATTTTCGTGCAAATATGTGACCCAGCTGTTCAAGCTCTTCATGACAGGATAAAAAAACATCTCCAGCAGAACCATTTCCCCATTCTCATTTCTTCACAAGATCTTACTTTTCTAGTGAACACTCTTTTATGAACATGATGATCCTACACCAAAAGCTATGTTGAAATTTTCAGCCTTTAAAAAGGGATTTGAAAACACTCATCTCTTTACTATGATGTTTCAAAAGTTTCCTCATTTTTTGATAGGTAAAGTTGAAGCATTGAATCAATAGATAGCTTATAGCACAGGGTAAGTAAACTTAAGTTAAATTAGAGATGTCGTATGTAAGGTTATCTCAAAAATTTTAAGAAAAGGACCAAAATCTGCAGAGCTTATAGATCACCTGCAGATGATTAGGAGTCTACTGTGTGAAACACAGCATTCAGCAACTTGTGTTATGAATTTTTAGGTTCAACATTTTTGAACAAAGAAAAAAAGTATGTTCCTTTAAGATAAACTACTTTATAAAAGAGTACAGAAAACAACCTCCACACATACCAATGGCATGTTGTAATACATCCCGAATATCATCCGTGGCAAAAGAGGAAGAACAACATCTTTGAAACAAACCTGTAAATTTTTTAATCAAGTGAGAAAGATATGTTGATGAACAAAAAAAAAAATCTCAACACTGATAAAAGATATGAAAAATAAACCCAAATGACATACAAAAAATTCAGACATTAAAAAGAATGTTCAAAAAAAAGAAAAAAAAAAAAAAGATGCATTTTCAGAAATCTTTCATAGCATTGAAACAAGATACCTTTTTGCCTTTGAACTGTCCTAAATCCATGACGGGGTGTTTTGTGAATGCATCCCAGGTTATAGCAAAGTTGCTGTAATATGGTATCTGGAAATATAACCACAGCAAAAAATGTTTCAATGAAGACTCGTGTAACTATCTTCTGGAGCAATAGTAGTAGTAGTAATAATAATACTAATAAAAATTGCATCACACAATTGGGCGTTAAGACAACAAAAACAAATAAAATTATAATAATATTTCATCAACTAATATTAACAAATGAAAGAATTATACTCACTGTGTCCCAAACCAGGATGTATACGTCCTTGTCAAATGTATCATTCAAGTGCAAGGTAGCGTAAAGGTTCAGGAAATCACAGAAATGATGATACATATTCACAGCTACAAATTTACAATAAAACATGAAACATAAATATTGGATGAGAACCAATATAAAATTTCATCAAGTCAATAATTTATCAGTTTCAAGAAGAGGTGGATTTTTAACCGGATTGAGACACATAGGCTACATATTCAGTTTAAAATCTAAAATTTATCTACATCTGAGTTTCCTAAACTTTTTGCTCCGTTGCACCCCCTTCAGAATTTTTATCTCCCTCTTTGTCTTCGGACCCAGATAATCGGAATGAGAGTCACATATCTTCACCACTGGACTACACAGCACGTCATCAAACTGGTTTTACGAAGATTTTAAGGATATTTTGTATATTGAAACTGGTGTGATACTTACTAGCATCCAATTTCATGATGAATGTAGGCTTATCTATGACGACATCACACACTTCAGTGGATACAGGGTGATATGCTAGTTCAGTAAAATGCTCTAGTTCAGCATACCTATATGAACAAATAAGTAAACATAGGCAAGCAGAAGGGGGAGAAAATAAAAGATATTCATAATTGATATTAGATTACAAGTAATATATAAAGTTGTACACGAAAAACCAGCCTGCATGAACTAATTTCACTCACTCATCAACCTACATTCAATTCTTTTTGTTCTTGACATGGTTGCAAATGTTTATTCAAAGAGCTTGAATGATTTTTATAAGAGATAAAGCCTAGACTTAAATCTACTGCATTGGATTATGGGTGTATCAGATAAGTATTAGGCTGTACGTGTTGTTCAGTAGAACTTGAATAATTCAAAGAGGACAGCAAAAAGAAGTTTGAATTATCCAATTTATCAGTAGTATAACAAAACTTTCACAAAATGTCAAAAACTCTTGATAATTATAAAAATGTATTGAATACCATTGCAGTGCCAGTTTCATTATTATTGCAACTACATAGTTTGTATGAAACTTATACGATACATCATGAAAACTATTTCTTTTATAACATTATGCAATTTTAATTTGCTTCATTTTCGATGCCATAAAGTTCTAAAGTTCTATCTTCAAGGGCGATTTAGAGAATGAAAGATGCAAATTTTGAACTTCAACAGCCTTAATTTCACTGATATATATGTGTATATGATATATATCTGTAGCCTCTACAATTGTTGGAATAGGGCCTAACTCAGTTTCTTAGATTCATTTTATCCACTTCATGAAAAGATTTAATGTTACTTTATTCTATACTTTTTCAATAATGCCAGCATCGTTAAATTAACACTTTTTTTTTTTTTGAAAAATGTCACTAGGTCACATTGATATTCCAAAATAAACAGTAATGCTAGGGAGTCATGAATCTTCAACATATTTTATCAGATAATAAAATAGGATTTCAGCACTCATCCTTTAAACATTCTGTATGTGGTAGAGTTGATTATGACATACACCAGGGGTTCTCAAAATGTGTGCTGCCAACCTTTATTAGGGGAGCCGCAGAGAGATGGCTTTGACAAAGGTTTTCTGAAGAGACTCTTTGTTTAACTGCTTTTGGGGGAAGCAGTATAAAGAAATTCTATTCAAATCTAATATAAAAACAGTATGTGTGAGTTATTTCTACCAAAAGGATGGAGGGACTAGTCACATTTTCTGATATTTCAATTATTTCAGTTAACAAGATCTTCACAAGTGCAGTCAGCAAAGGCTTGCGACCCACAAAGCCAAAATTTACAAGGAATTATTATTTGTGGAAAGAAAGATGCATGAGGGGAATTTTCATGAGTAATGAATTAAAGAGGGGGCAGTTGCACAACTGCAGACCCGATATGTAAGATGAATATTGCTTCAAAACTACAAACAGTTGTACTTATCCTGTTGTGTGAACTGATACTCTTCATGAACATCTTTCACAGGCTGGATGAACTTTGGTCTGTGGGCTGAAGTACCCCTGAACAAATGGATAACACCAGGAATATGTCAACGACATCACGACCAGAGACTTGAAATATGTCTACATGAACCTACTTACACATGCTCTGAAGTGTTTGGAAGTCAGTGGAGAATATTTACAGTAGTAATTGTGAAGATCATTACTCATTAGCACTTTTTACTATTACTACTTAACCGTACATGTACCTCATACACATTCCTCTAGGGAATTTCTAATGAATTGGTTGGTACATGCAAAAGGAATGTGTGTGTACATGTTGTGAACCTAACGTGAAGTTAGTTTCTGTGTAATTCTTATTATGCGTAGTGCTGTCACCTGCCGTCAATTTTTCTAATAACCATGAGTGAAGTGCAATGATTAATTGCACTGTTGTAGAACTATTGTTCTTGGTAGTGAACTTATTAGCACAACAAAATACTATTTTGAAACTGCTTTTAAAATCTACATTGAAACTCATCAGCACTACAAAATCATATTACGATTGCATTTTCACTGAATGACTTCTATGAGAGTGATGTGGACCATTTTCGTGCTGTATGAATATTATGTTATGAAAAAAAATCAACTAACATACACAAAAATTTTGAAACCTTGAGAATTTCTTTGATTATGATATCGAGGCTTTACTAATGTGCCGGACCAACATTTTACCAGGGTTTTTTGTAAAAATATTTAATTTTTTTTGGTACATATTTTCAAAAAAAACCACAAATAAGAATCACAATTGAATGCCTTTAGCAGATGCATATTTTAGCACATGCAAATGAATGAATGACTTACAAATTATTACCATGACTGAAGAGGACTCTTGTGCTGCCCTTGCGCCTTCAATAATGTCTTGTTTAGCTTGCAATGCCCACCGACTTGTCCTTGTCTAACAACATCTTCCCTATACCTGAAAAAAATCACTTTATTATATACTGTGAGATGTAAGTCTTAAGTATGTAATAAATACAAAGACTTTGTTAACCAACTCTTAATTGATCTGCAGTCAAGCCAATATTACGATACGGGGGAAATTGTTGTACCTTGACCATAGAAACACTTGAAATAGCTTTAACAGTAATGCATTCTGGCTGATATTTTTACAGTGCAAGAGATTAGAAGCACATAATCTCAACTGAATGTTGTTTCAGCTCTCTGTCTGTGACTTTGCGAGTAGGGACATTTTAATAATAAAATTATGTGCTTGTTTTTGCTGCGTCTCTTCTGAACATTGCAAGTTTAATGAAATATTTCCAGTAATTAGAATCTATGCAGTTGCCTGATAAATGATACTAAGCGCTGTGAATAAAGTCATTAAAATTTTTCCCGAATGGTGGAACACAGTGTAACTTGAAACAAAAAGATCATGCACTGTTGGAAAAGTATAAAACATAAAATTTTCTTAGTTTACTTTAAAATACTCAACTTCACTAACTTTTAATACTTCTTTTTCATTTAAATACAATCTATATTTCAAATTTTAGTTCAATACTTCTTTCTTATAAAAACTTCAAATACATTCACTTCTTCTCTTACATTCACCTTTGGTTATTTCCTGGTCAAATTTGTTGGAAAAACAAAGTTCACAGTGTGGGATGCACCCAACCAAAACTTTTGCCAAGTGAATTTCATTAAAAGGAGAGGTGAGAAAATATTTTATTGTTCACCAGTGCCAGGTATAACTAAATGTTGACATTATGAATCACTTTACGAAATCACCTAGCATCGAGGGAATTTGATGGAAATTCTAAAGATTTAAAAACACATTTAATTTTCTCTTTCTTCAAGTGCAATGTAGAATAATTATGTGCATTTCATCTACATAAATATGTTTCTACATCCATTACCATTTCTTTTGTGTATGTCCATTAATAACCAGATGTGTCATTTTTTGATATTTTTTATTTTAATATGATTTAATATTTAAAAAGAAATACTCATTATATTAAAATACTCATATATTATTAATAATAATTATTTTTCCAGTCGTATTTGTAATTTTCATCTTTGTAATTTCACCCTGTTTTAAGATACAAGACCCCCCTTGTTGTACCTTGGAACATTTTTGCCTTTCAAAAATCCATATTTCATGATCGCAGTAAGAAAAAAAAAGTAATAAAAAATTTACTCAATGTTTCATACAGTATATAGTTACTGAAAATAAATTTGGTGAAATTTTATGGCAAAAATTGACTGAGAAAAAAAGTTTGAATAATAATGTTCCCAAAAAGGTATATATCAGACTCCCTTACTCATAAAAGCAGCATCTCGACTAGCCAGTGTTTTTACATAAACTCAAATTTAAGATCAAACTCTAATTGCTCTAGTAATTTCAAAAAAAAAAAAATAATAATAATTAACATACATAATAACAATTATCATATGAACTTACCTCATTGGTTCAGTTATGTTCAAAAGTGAATCAAAATCAAACATTATGTTTCGACCTCTACAGAACTTTACATTTTCAGCACATTCCAGGTAACTGTCATTCTGAAGAAAAAACAAATGGATAAATGTTAGCTTTGATTCTGTAAGCCAATATAAAAAACCAGCAAAACACACTCAACTTTTTAATGCAACAAAAGTATAAATTCAAATCATGATAGAAAATGGACCATTTGCTTTATTTTTTTCATTTACTCGGAAAGCTTTGCAGTATGGGTTGGCATCACTAAACGACATTATGCACCTAATTAACCAGTATCTAAACATTTCTCATATCCTATTTAATTTTGTGTAACTTATGAGAGTTGATTTTTAAAGTTTGTTTTATATTGTATATAACAGGTGACATTTAGAGGTGACAAAATGTGGAGTTTACACCCCCTTCAGAAAGTAGCTAAATGTAGCACCTTGGTAACAGTTGTGTGTTTATTTTCTCTGTGCTTGCTTGATTGGACTGGCTTTCTTACTATTTCTTTTCTCTAGTCTACCAATGCTCACACACATTCCAGTATGTACCTGTTAGAAATTCCATAGAGGAATGTGTACAAGATGCATGCATGGTTAAGTAGTAGTAGTAGCTTCTCTTATCTGAAGCAATAACCACCCCAGGTAGGGACAGTACAAAGACAGCATACAACACATCTAGAAAAGAGACTTGTAAGATGTTATGCTGAGGCACACTTTTGCATGGAAAAGAAAAATTTGTTGTCTCCTATGCGAATCAAACCCATGTCCTCTTGTGCGAGCAAGCACACTAGCCAATACACCTAAGAAGGAGAGACAGAACTTTCATTTCCATAAACGATAAACATCTGATAGGACAAATTATCTTACTTCATTTGATGGCTCACATATCATTCTCATTTCTTTTTTTCTCTCTTTTATATAGCCGAAATCCCCCTCATTGAAAAATATTTTTCGTTGCTCTTCTTTAGTCTTTGCCCTGGAATAAGAAACATTTAAAATATAATTTGACACCCAAAACAAAATCAACCTTGGCTGAAGATTACCTTTATTTTCTGACTATCATCCACTTTTTTTTTAACTACAATCTCCATAATTACAAGGAAAAACAACTATTTCAACTTTATTTTTCCACTCACATATACCAATTTCAATTTATTCTACTTTTTTAGTTTCAGTTGACACTTGGAACCATGACCAATCTGCAGAGAAAACGATACATTTTCAGCAGTAACTAAATAGAACATTATTTACTGCTGTTTTATATTATTTATCAAGTTTAAAACAAATGAGCTAGACATTGAGCCAGAACAATAAGCTCAAAGCAATAGTTGAATTGGGCAAAATTGAAAAAAAAAAAACACCCCATAACGCATAGGGATTGTTATTGACTAGTGTATATGCAGTATCACAATTTTCAACTTTTTAAAAGTTGTTCCCCCATCTTGTTTCAATTAAAACCCATCTGTGGAAAATTTTAGCTCAACCAGAAAACAGCTAAGCAACCCTCAAATGCCTTGAAAATGGGATATAGTAAACAATGTTAATTTCCTATACGCATAGAGTAATTCAGTTCAAAAGCTGTATACTCTTCTCTATCACCAACTATTTTTTTTCTTAGAGAAACTTATGAGGACACATCCAGGCAGCCCTAGCAATAGTTCAAAAACATTCTAAATCCAATTTCTAAAAAAAAAATTAGTCTCCCGCAACGATTTGATTTCCAAAATGTAAGCAAAAATTTAATTACAAGTCATTGTGATGCAGTAAGTGCAGTGCAGGGGAGGGAGGGGATAATAACATATTCCCCCCCCCCCACACTTCACTTACTGCATCACAATTACTTGTAATTAAATTTTTGCTAACACCTCGGAAATCGCTGTGCAATACTCATCTTGGTTTAAAAACTGCTATTAATCCCAATTAGAGATGTTTACAGTTGGATAATTAGTATCTGTAAAATTTGTTCCAAGGATCTGGAATCCCCCTGTATAATGTAAAATATAATATAATTTTCAGTATCCTATCTTGATATAAATGCTAAATTATTCAATTTTGGAGCTTTTCATTTCAGCCTTCTGCCAATTTTTGTCTTTTTTACAGTGCTCTTTTAGAGTTTCATAAACCTTATCATTAAATTTGTGGCTGTACTTGGAACAAATTAAACAATTTTCCATAGAAACCTGTGGAAATTCACGTTTTGCCATACAAAGATTTCGGCTAACAAATGTAATTTTGGATAGAATAATCTTAATTAGCCTAGGTATGCATGTATTTTACGTAAGCTGTGTTACATAAAAAATATGGGAGAGTAACCATTTGCACTGTGAGCAATATTTTTAAAAAATTAATTCAAAGAAATGAGAAAGTATCCTACCATCCACCGCTATCGCCATCACATGCAGGGTATGTATATCTATTTTTCATTGAACACTTTTTCTCGTATCCCCAACATTTCTTTGTATCCAGATATTTCTGTAAAAAAATAAAAGAAATACACCAAATGAAAATAATGCAATTTAATATTAAATCTAAAAAAATTGCACAAAATAAAACCTGCAAAGCAAAAGAGGTCATTTGACAGTGAACAGGACTAAATTTAGACATTTAGAATTCTCAAGACAAGGCTAAAAAGAAAATATAGTTTCAGCACATTTGAAGTCCACTAATCAAGTTTCCCCCTGGAAAAATTAAATAATGAATTTTATCAGCAGTTGATTCCCGATATGGGGTGCCTGGACTCTTAGGCCTCTGGACAGCTTTTTTTACTGAAGATCCACTGCCCAGTTGTAGAAATATGAGGGGGGGGGGGGAAACTAATGCCAAATTGACGTAAATGAATTATTTAAAAATAAAAGTAAGAAAAGCACAGACACAATGTTGGTAGATTGCAGTAGTAATAATGTTATGTGAGGTATGAAAGCCTGGATAACCACATTCTTCAGGAGTGTGAATTTTCTTTCTGAACTACATCTCAATCTCCGCTTGGTTATCCAGGATTTCGTACTTTGTATAAACAGCGGAGAGTGACATAGTTTCTCTCTATATGTTGCCATCTAAGGGCTAATGTCGTAAGAGGTAATAGCTGAGAGAGGATGCAGTCCATGCGCAGTCCTGTTCAGCATTTATACATATGCTCTAAGGCAGCGGTTCTCAACCGGTGCTCCACAGAGCCCGGCTCTGTGGCCACTTGAGGACAGTAAAATAAACCAATAAATTTGATAAACAAACAAAAAAAAGAGGCCTAAAGGGTACCGCAATATAAATAATATACTATAAAGGGCCCCTGAAGTTAAACAGGGCTCCGCCATAGGAGTTATACACTGAAATGGGCTCTGCGAGTCAGAAAAGGTTGAGAACTGCTGCTCTAAGGAATGAAAATATCTGTCTGTAGTTCAATGGCTGGAACTCTCGCTCGGACAGCGAGAGATTGGTGGCTCGATTCCCCACAGAGGAATGTGAATTTTCTTTCTGAACTACATCTTGATCTCCGCTTGGTTATTCAGGCTTTCGTACTTCGTATGAACAGCGGAGAGTGACATAGTTTCTCTCTAATAATTGTATGATTTGGCACAAAATGTACTGGTGGCAACATCTCTTGATAGAATAAAACATTTTAGCTCTTTTGGAGTTCAATATATGCTATTACATTACATTTACAAATAAAAGATATAATTCTTCTATTGTTCAATAAATTTTTTCTCTAATAGATGGCAACAGTTTCTACTGTTATAAATGGGGGTTCATGGCAGATGCTAAGGTTTCCATGGGGTGAGTGACTAAAAATATTTAGGAACTCTGCTGAATTAGATCAGTGACTCTCAAATACTTTTAGTCATGCTCCCCCTAGAAATCTTGGTGTATGTCATGGACCCCAATTTACAGCAACAGAAACTACAGCCACCCATTGGCGAAAATGTTCTCAAACAATGGAGCACTTACTAATGAAGCACCCCAACCCAAGTGGTGAGTAAGATGATCATCTTTCACCATGAAGGTTAACTTCAGGGTTCAATCAAAGGGAAGAACATTGAAAACAAGTTCTTTACCTATTGAGTCTAGGGCGGCCATCGATAGATGCCGCCTTCACTTCCCACCCACCTCCATTGGTTATAAATTGCTACATGACATTATGGCTGGAGTGGGTGTGCAGTAAACGTGATGCAATAGCAATGTCATCTACTGGACTGCAAAACAACTAAAACAACGTTTCATACTCCAATTGAGAGATGTCACCACTAGTGAAATTTTTGTCGAATCAAAACATTATTACAACTGTAGTCTACCATCCTTACAGCAGTGCTTAATTTGAATAAAACTTTTCTTTCCAAGTAATTTTTCCTTCTACATCAGCATATAATTTTTCACAATCACGCCATGGGCCCCCCAGTATAAAAAGGGTTAATAGGTCCCCCAGTATAAAATCCAATCAAGAAACAGCTGAATTAGATTACGTGAAAAAAAAATATAAAATTACTTTATATTTGCATTTCTTGCTTTTCTTACAGAGTTCTTTCCTCTCAAGATGATTTGAGAAATAACAAGGGATATGTTCGGCTGGTAAATCTGGTTCAAAATCAGTCTGATCGCCTTCGGTTAGAACAATGAAATCAGGTAAGCTGAATACTATAACCCACATAAAGGATCCTAAAAGCATTTTTTTCTTTGTCAATGATGATGAAGCAAATATCAGGCAATCTAAAAGAGAGAAAATGGAAAAAAATTGAATTTAAGTGGTTTACTAAAATATTAACCTTTTCACGCTCACACAGTGGAAGTTTCATCACCTTCAGAGTCTAAGGTTAATTTTACAGAGTTGGTAAAAAAACCGTTTTTTTTGGTTTAAACCAGGTTTATAGCGATAACCTGTCTATAATATTTTTTCTAGGTCCCTACAGTATCGTTATAGACAGGTGCCATAATAAAAATTCTCAGGTATAAAGCTATTAGAAAAATTACTCCAGTGAAACCTGTCTATAACGATACTGTAGGTACCTAGAAAAAACATTGTTATAGACAGGTTATCGCTGTAGACCCAGGAATCTTCAACCCATTGCTCCCTGAAGCACCCAATGCTCATTGCATGTGTCCGATTTGGTGCTCGTGAGCACTTGACCAACTTTCCAACTGAACACCTTGTACATTTAATGATTGAAATCATCCTAATTCTATGCATTTGTATGCCAAACTTGCTGTAAAGGTGGTGTTCTTTTGGTGATGGGAAAAGGCAGTGCTTGGGGCTAGAAAAAGGTTGAAGACTTTTGAGCATTTGCGATACTTCTATTAAATAGGAATTCCACTGGGACGAAAGAAAATATCATTATAGGCAGGTTTATCGTTAAAGGCAATACCATTATACACAAGTTTCACTAGTATCATTACAGTAAATAATCTACAATGGCCTATATACAGTAAGAAATTATCAACCTAAGTAATTTTTGAAGGGGGGAAAAAATTCATTTGACAGTATAGATAAAAATATATTCTTTTAAAAGATCGGTTTTTAAATGTACCTTAGGAAATTCGGATATAGCCACAAGTGGAAGAATAATCTATAACGTAAACACTATGATAGGGACCTGGAATAATGTCAACTCTACCAGTTGTAGGATCGAGTAGGAGGTTTCAAATCGGGACAGGATGACGCATTCATATTATGACCTACTTAACTAAAGAAACAAATTATGGAGAGGATGAGTAAACACTTAATTATTATTCACGTAACTGGTTGGTCACTCCCATTTGGCCCGCTTCCTCATTCTCCCACGTTAACATTAATTACGCAAATAAACAATATGAAATAGAGCACGTGCACAAATGAAATGATAGACAATTCACCTTATTGATGTAAAATTCAAAAAGAAAACATCACGTTAATATCGCGCTTTTTGCCTCGTTTAATTCATTTCAAACCGCTAAACGTATGCCTCCAGTACCGCCACATGCATTCATTCGTAGGGTCCCGCTGCGATGTAAACAAAGCATCTGAACTTGCAACTGAATTATACGGATTTTTCGGATTAAAAGATCCGTAAAAACAAGCTGATCATATTTTTTCCAGAGAAATACGCTAAAATACGGGACATTGCCAATTATTGCCAAGAATGACGCTAAAAGTGCACAAAGTTGCCAAATATTGCTGAAACTACGGTAAAATCGAAACGAAGCATTACTGAAAATTCAGTGGGTTAAAATGAATTTCACGAAATAAAACGTTCAACAAGACAAATGTAGGAGATTAATGTTCTTATTATAGTTGTAATTATCATAAGGGGTCATTCAAGTATTACGTCAGCATCGGGGGGGGGGGTTTCGGATTTGCTGACTACTGATGACAAGGGGGGAGGGGGTTTGAAGGTTGCTTACGTCATCAACCACCCCCTTTTTTTTTTTTAATAATAACGTGATCCACACGCATTCCCAAGGGATCAGTATGATCCGTCCAGGGAATTTGTTAGTGTTAGTAAACATCCATGCCCGAACCGGGATTCGAACCCAGACCTGCACAGTGAGAAGCGGATCAAAAATGGCTGAAAATCAGCTTACGTAATACTTGAATGGTCCCTAATATAATTTATGAGTTGAAAAATAATTTCAATTTTTGAATTCAATGAAGGATAAAAATCCAAGTAGGCGTCATGTGGAAAACGGGAAAAACCGGGACACTTTTGCCAAAAAGTCAGGATGGCCAGGAAAAAAAAGAACCAGGACCAACCCGGGCAATACGGGACGTATGGTCACCTTACGTAAAAAACTGGGAGCTTACGAGTTGGATAGGAAACAAAACTGACCATATTTCATCATAGAAAATTATGGACATTGCCGATTCGTGAAAACAAAAAGTCATCAAATAGAAAAATAGCCGCAAATTATTGAACAAATGATAGAGAAAGTAGTAGTTTAAATCGCAGCAGCGTGACAAAACTTATTCCATGATAAAAACTTTGAGCATGACAATGAATGGTTGGTTTTTTTAAAAAACAAAATTTGGCAGCACTATCACACATCTCCAAGGAGAATAAAAGTAAGTCAAAGCCGTACCGTAGGGAAGTTGCTTTACCCCCCCAATGCCTATAAAAGTACTTTCCTTGGCATCGAAATTGCTTTCGAAAGCGACTCCACGGTACGGGATAGCCGTAGTACCATCCAAAAAAGTGATTATAATAACTTCGATTGTATTTATAGCTTTGGGAAGCTTTGTTTATCTTGACATCGAAGAAGTTCTCGATTGTGTAGTTAGTCTCATATCAAATTTGTACAGTGGTTACATGGCATGTTGTAGTAGTAGTTTTAAATAGTTGCTCATAGAAAATTATTTGAAAGTAATTTGTGGTAATTTGCTTGAATTTTCGTTTAACATTTGGTAGGCTCAATAATGTATATCCTACAAAGTCCTTGGCTGTGGATCTAGTGGTTATTGATTATTTGATTATGTGGGGGAATAGTTCCCAGTTATAACTCACTGATGTGATGATCTAAAGTAAGCTGTAACTTTGTTGAAGCAGCTATATATATAATACAATTGATATGTATAGTATAATCACATTTTGACGATTTTTTTCCCTTGGTGAGAAAAATGCCCAAAAGCATGACAAAGTCATGCCTTCTTGCCAAAGAAAAAAATCAACACATCGCTAAAAAGGGATAATACTATGGCTGTTGAAACAAAAAAATGACGCTGTGAAATGAATGTACAACCTGAGAGAATTACCCTGTGCTGTAACTAGGCAGGTTGACCTTCACAGGGCCGAATTATAGGGGGGGGGGGAGGGGGCTAGATGCAAATTCATGCACAGGAATGGCTAGTTATGGCACTGGAATTACCTTATTTTAATGTGTATAAGGAACCCTTTTTTTTGCCAAAAATAAGAGGTTTCTTATATACGTGTAACATTAAATACATATCTTTTCAACTTTTGTCCGAATTTTAAGCCCAAAAAGTCAGGGGTTCCTTATACATGTTACAATATGGTAAATCAAAGAGTAGATGCCACTGTTAAAATGACCAAACAAAAAAATGAGGAGCAGACTGTTAACAGGCTCAACTGATTAAAAAGAGTCATGCACCATACAAATCCTGTTATTACTGGTGACTTCTAGATGTAACTTCACATTCTGATTATTAATAATGATTGTAACCTATAGGAAGAAAATGGCAGAGCATCGCAACCAGGAAGAGTGCCAACATGCTAGAAGGGGAATTGCCAAGGAAAGTCGCCAAAGAAAAAAACTATAGCTGGAGTATAGCTATAGTATATTTATTCTCTTTTGGGGATGTGTTGGTGATTTTTTCCCTTTGGCGAGAAAAACAGTCCAAAATCACGAGAAGTTGCCAAGATTGAAATGAAGTCATGCTTTTGGATACCTTTCATGCTAAAGAACAAAATGCGCAACACGTCACTATAAAAAAGGATCACACTATGGCTGTTAAAACAAAAAAATTACAATAAAAAAAAGTAACGACGAAAGCAATAACATTCTCAGTCTAAATAGGAAGGATGAAGATTAAAAATAAAAAATTCCAGATGAAGCAAGGGATGAATCATTTGATAATTTTTGTCTCACTGTGGTCATTTTCTGCACTCAATGGCTAATTAGACTGGGACCTACACACTAACCCCTCAATGTGAAACTCCCTGCAGTAGCAATCTTTTTATGTGGTCATGTCGCTGTTTCTGTTGTAACTCTGTGATTAGGGATGAAGATTGAAAAAAAAAATATATATATATATATAACCTAGACCAGATACACAACTGAAAATAATGTATAGTAAGGACTTTTCTTTTGAATAATGCGACCATCCCTCCTGATATATACACGAATATTCTCTGGAATTTAAATATTACTACTGAATCTTTCTTAAATATTATCACTCGGTACACACATGAAAAAACTCTGTGGGCTCAATAAGAATGTGATTGCTGGATTAAAATTATAGTGACTTGTAGTGGTAACCCAGTGCTACCCCATTGCTTAATATGCATCTTTCCATTTTTTCATGAGTGAATAATCTCTAATATGATAGAAAAAACCAGTTTTTAACAGAAGTCAGTGTCATACGAGTAGAAGTCTAGGAAGTCTAGTTTCCCTGCCTGAAACGTACCACTCACATGGTTTCAAACACTAGTTGGCATTGACTTTTGGTGTTACATTTTTCTATTTTGCTTATTTTGTGGGTATGTGAATGTTGTAAAATGTTTTTGGCGGCAATAATTTAGTTCTACGATTTTGAACGTGTTAGTCAAATGAAAATTTTTTGAGTTGCTAAGAACTTTGGTGGCAATTGGAAAACACCAATTGGGCGGCAACCTCACTTATGGGATCTTAGCCTCAGCTGGATTAGCCATAGCATGAAGAAAAAAAAAGTTCAGTGATTTTTTTTTCTTTTTTACCATTTGATTCCTACTTCATCAAACACCAACTCTGGTAATATCGCTATATTGCAATTTACTGCCATTAATGAGTTGGGTTGGAAATGAAGGCGCAATCTACCGGTGTTCACCTCAAACCCGTAAGGAAAAATATTTTCCCTGGGACCGTGACAGCAATGGGTCACGGGGGTAAACGAGTATCTTACCACCACACCACTGAGATGCTATCATTTGATTCCTGGCAATATTTGCTAGATTTAATGGTTTGGATGATATGAAACATTGTATGGATCACAAAGGAATTGGCAATATCAGAAAGCCATACATATTTGATACTTTTCTGTTAAAACTATATAACTTAGCACTTTTCTACTTTGGGTTTGGGCTGTTTGTTTGGCGCAAGATAATGCTAGTTTAGTCAGCGCCGTCTTAACGCATGGGCCCACACGGGCATTTCAAGGAAATAGGGGCATCAGACAAACAAGAAGTAGTTGAATTTTTTGAAAATTGGCCAGATAGGGCCTCACAAAAATCATTTGGCCCGGGGGCCCCCATGGTGCTCTTAAGATGGCCCTGAGTTTAGTTTGTATTTTCTGGCAATTGTCTTTATAACCATTGCTTGTGCTGCCATGTTTTTTATTTTATCCTATTTTTTTTTATTGTCAAGGATTTAGTGAATTGCCATATAATTACAGCTTTATAATCCAATTTTTGTGTAGTACATTCAAGTGAGAAGCATGGCAAGTGTTGGTGATGAAGTGAAGAAAGCTCAGGCATCTGTGAAGGATTATAAGCCGACCATCTTCTCAAAGATTTTGGATAAGAGCATTCCAGCTGACATAATATATGAAGATGATAAGGTCATTGTTTCTGTCTATTTTTAATGTTCGTTTCATCCATATTTTATTTCAATATCAGTCTTTTTTTTACGTCAAGATTCTGTATGTGCATGCTATGTGTTGTCCTCAAGTGTTTTCTGAGATTTCACATCCATGTGTATTGTGGTCACGAAATACTCCACCTTTAGCTAAGGAATGTGCACTAAGACAGACAGACAAAACTTGGCAGCACTTGTTGACTGCGGATTCATTAGAAAAGCTTACACGGTGTCTCTGTCTGTGGTTTATTTTCCATTCCTTCTCTGTTGTTAAAATGAAAACACACTTTTGAATTGGAAAACTTCCGAAACTTTGTGTTCATTGACATATTGTTTTCTTCCACAGTGCATTGCTTTCAATGATATATCTCCTCAAGCTCCAGTCCATTTTTTAGTTATTCCTCGGAAACTTATTCCTTCACTGGATGATGCTTCTGAAGAGGATGAAGGGGTGAGTTATATATGGCTGAGAATCGATTAAAGTTTTAAACTTGAAATTGAATGTGATTAATTGCCTGATTAATCAAATTTTTATTGAATATTTTTCATGAACACGTAGTATTAATTGATGTTATAAAAAATATTTTAATCATTTCACTCAGCTATTTGCTAGGAGTAAAAAAATATAGGGATAGATTAAAGATATCGAGGCTGACCGCTTGAAGCAATTTAATATGCTGAACATATTTTGGCAAAACCTAGAAGTTCTTTGAGACAACTGCCAATTGCCGTAATTAAACCAGCAGATTGTCTTATGTAGAAGTGTTTACATTGAAATAGCAAAAAATGATTGGTGGGAATGAAAAGAAGGTTATATATATATATATATATATATGTGTGTACTGCTTCAATTGTAACTATGAATAAGAATGACAGGCTAACAAACTTGCTCAGAATCACACCAACCTAAAAAAAAACAACAACACACAATGCAATAGACAAAAACATTATACAGAGTATCAGTGCTTGTCCAAGTTGAAAATGAACTATCAAAATAAATGGAACATGTTGCGAATTCCAAGCATAAATATCAAATTAAGTGCTGAATTGGGCAAATCCTACGTGGCATTTTTCCTATCTCTTAACATGGTAAACCCTTTTAGTACTATATTATCAAAAAAATGAAATAATTATTGTGTAAATCTTTTGGTCTGTCGTTTTTGTTCTAACTGAGCCATAGAAATAAAAAAAATAAAAAATTCTCTAAAAATTACTTACAATACAGCAAATTCATTGATGTGTTACTTTGAAGTACCGTCAGCACTCTAAGCTTACAATAAAAATAAAATGCACAAATTCAAATATGTTGAATAACACAGTTGCAGGTATATCTATAAATTTGACAATAACTTTAATTTACCGTCATATAAATTAGACGGTCATAATTACCAGTCATATAAATTTGCTTGGTATTAGGAAAATAGATTTTGTTTTATAAATCTGGTGACATGAGCCGAAATACCATGCAATCCCTAAATATCCCTAGTTTTCCTTGTTATTTGTATGATACGTTCTCTTCCATGCAAAACATTTCATCAAGTGATAAACTAGATTTCAACATATTTTTTACATGCGCTAAACATATTGCAACATTTGAGATTTGCATAAGAATCTTTTAATTATAATGCCTGTCTTGATATCCAAACAAATACAAATGAATGATCATTCACTCACCATGAAGATTGTTTCTCTTCTGTCTTCAAAATATGGTTTAACATGATATAATTGACATCATATGATGGTTTTTTTTTACGTTGATGGGATATTCTATTCTTTTTTAGTTACTCGGCCACCTGCTGTTAGTTGCGAAGAAAGTAGCAGCTGAGAGAGATTTGGATAATGGCTACAGAGTTGGTATGTATCTTTTGGAACATTTTCATGAAGCTGAAATGCTTGAACAGTACAGATTTTGCCCAAATTTTTAACAATGCTCCTTATTAGTATTCCTATTTTTTGGTGAAGATTACAGTTGCAGCACATTTGCTGTGTGCGGTAGAACCTTTATGTTGGTCTTTGCTGTTTTTGTTTTACATTTCGTACACAGACCATGTCAATTTCCTATTAGCAAGTTCCATTATTTTCAATTACATGAAATCATATTTTCAAATATTTTTTTGCAATTTTAAAATTCGATGGAGGAAACCTTTGTTTGCCACTTTTAGTACTGTGGCGTGTGACAGCCCTTTCTATACAGGGTGTTTTTAAACTGTTTAGAAAAGTTGGACAGGTCATCGTAGCCATCAAGATATAATGGAACATGTCACAATCCATTCAGAGTGTCAGAAAAGCAAAACTGAGAAACATGTCTAACAAGCACAAGTCCTCACTTCTGACACCATTTCTGCTCTGGTGGAGAAGCAGCACTTCTTCAGAACGTAACTGTTGAGCGTTTGCTGTATGCAAATGATTGACTAGTAAGAAAAAAGGGAAAGAACGTCTGACTGACTGGCATAATGTACTGTGTCTTCTTGGAGGAAGTGCTTCCCATATTGTTGCAGCCTTTTCTGCTCACCACACAAAGGAACAGTTTTGCATGATAAGGCCATATGAGTAATTGAGTGCCTGTATGGGTGAGTAAGTGATCATATGAAGGACCAAGTGAGTGACCATTTTAGCGATCAAGTGCGTAGCTGTGTGAGTGATCAATTTAGTGACTGTGTGTCCACACTCACTTGGTCTCATGTAGTCACATACCACCACTCATTCTAATGTCACATCCTTCAATTGGTCACTCATATGGCCATTCACTCATGCAGTCACTCACACCCATTCACTCATGCAGTCACACTCACTCACTTGGTCATTTACTTGGTCAGTGTTAGGTCATTCCACTCATGGCCAAAAAATCACTCAGTCACTGATATGGTCAATCACGCACTTACTCTTTGTTGCTCTCATGGTCAAGGCAGGTGAGATATTAGGGTTGAAATGTCAGAGGCAAAATTTCCATAAACCCTGTATACAGTTGGCAAAAGTACTGCAGTTAGGTTTCTCAAACCCAACAGCTCTGAAACCACCTGTCTTCAAAAAACTATTCATCAGTGGGAAACAGCTTTAAAAATGTGGCTGTATAAGTGATTGTGAAAGGCTTTTTATTCTGTGAAATTTTTTTAATATCACTTTTTTTTCATGTATGGAAGTCATCCAGAAAGTAACATCTGTTTATTATTGTGGTTTTTAACCAGGGGTGTCAGCTTGAAAATATTTTTGGCTATCTGAAGGAGTGTGAAAATGAAAATTGAATAGCATAAAGACATAGTTGCCAAGTCTTCTGAATTTCTATCCTATTTCTTAGACTCCTGAGAAATTCTTATATCTTTTGAATTTCGGCTGTGATTGCCAAAAAAAACCCCCTACTTTTCTGTGGGGGAGGGGAAACCTAGATATTTTATCCGGAAAAAGTCTTTTGCTTGAGTTTCTCTCCCCTTTCAAATTGATGTCATATGTATAATATAAATGGTTCTTATCATGTCAAAGAAATGTTTCATTTTGGTACGAGAAAAAACTAACCAAAACAGAGTTAGTTTTGCCCCTCGATAGTCAAATTTATAAGATGATCATACCTCCTGTAAGTTCCGTTTGTGAATCTAATGTTAATTTTTTGGTTGTTGTGATTTCATTTGAGTGTAATTTAACCTAATGTCGGGTGATGATTGTGTACTTTGGTGAAAGTTAGCACAATGTCATATTTTTTCAAAAGGGAAAAACTTCCTAATTTGTTTTCAAAAATCTTTTATATTTGTTTATAGAATTAAGATCTGCAAGGAATTCTTCCTAATTCCCATTCTCCAAGGTTGGCAGCTATATAAGGGGTGTGAGAATGGGAATTGAAGTTTACTTAGGGTTCATCCAACTGCATAGGGATGTCATAGGTGATGCTTTCTGGATGATCAAAGTATTTTTTAATCAAATTTATAACGGTTGTATTTACTCATGACAGCTATTGACACAGGCACTGATGCTGGGCAATTTGTAAAGCACCTTCATATTTATGTGCTGGGAGGCAGACAGATGTCATGGCCTCCTTTGGGTGGATAACCAAGTCATCATCATAGCTGTTAATATCTATATCATTATGTTCATTATAGATTTATCATGTCAAAGAAAAAGTCAAGATAATAATTGTCAAAATGGAATGAGACATGGCATGATTTTTGGTGCTTTGTTGGAAAATTCAGATATTGTGTTGGGAAAGAAAATGTTGGGAATTTTGTGTTTCTTGGAAGCTAGAGTAGCAGGTTTTCGTGAATGACAATGCATATTTTTGAATGCATTGGGTTTCTTCTGTTAAATTGTGGTATGGTCCAAATTTGAGAATCATATTTAATTGAATCATCTTCAGTTACAGATTCATGATGAGTAAAATATCCATCCATATTTTTGTTGTAGATTAACCTTTTACAGGCTGAATTCAAATTCGGATTAAATTTTCATCATAAATTTTTTTCTTTTATTTCCTCTTCTGATTATTGAGTTTAGAGCTATTAACTGAGAAATTGAATTCCCCCCCCCCCTGTTTTCTGGAACTGCCCATGTCCACAGAAACAAAATTGAAATTGAAAACAAATTTTTTTTATTCTTCTTTATTCTTCCTTAAAACTCGGTTGGTTGATAGGTTGATTTAAAAAAAAAGTTGACATGTAATCAATGAAGTTTTTTAAAAAATAAATAAAATAAAAATAAAGTTTGGAATCTTGCACCTTCAAAAACAAGTCAAGAAGTTTCATGAAAAAAAAAAAATTTTTTTAATTAAATTAAAACAGATGTTTTCTATTGGGAACATTTACCATTGAAAGGCTGTACTACTACTGCTTAACCGAACATGCAACTCATACACATTCCTCTACAGAATTTCTAACGAATTGGCACATGCAAAAATGTGTGTTCTGAGTGCATGCTTAGCCTAACATATTTATGTTGTTGAGTTGCGCTTGCTTCGTGTTCATGCTGCCATCTGGCTTCCATGAAAGGCTGCACAGTAAAGCCGCTCTTAACAGACGTACCCTCATATGCGGTCACCCCTCTTTTATGGCTAAATATTCCCCCCCCCCCCTCGTGTAATAAAAGTATGCATATTAAACTCCTGATTAATGGTCACCCCTCTTTTAGGGACAAATTTTTTTTGCTTGCTGGTAACCGCAAAAAAGAGGTTTTAAGGTACTTTTGTCATCATAATAGATAAGGTGCATTTTTGAATAGAATCTGTTCAGAATTTCTAGGCATCCAATAAAAAACAAAAGTAATTTTAGAAAAATAGTCTGTATTGTGATATTAATATACCATATTTTTCTGTGTATAATCTGTGGTAGCCCATCATGCAAAATTTGAAGGAAGAAAAAAAAAGTGTATAATCCGTGGTGGCTTATTATTCACAGGGTTTAAAGAAAAATAATATTAAAAACTTACCTTGTGTTTCAATAATCGATCCATTGGTACGGTAATTAATTAAATTTATTTATACGAAACAATAGCATTATTTACACAAAGAATAAAATTTACAGTTCAATCAAAAACTTCATATTCAGGCTCATCAGGCTGATAGCATTATTTTCTGCAGATTGCCCTCAGTGGTAGATAATCCACATTTTTTAATGTTTAACCACTTTTTAAACAGGTAATCTGCAGATTATATGGAGGGAAAATACAGTAATGCATACTTTTTGAAGAGTAATCATCCATAGCATTGAGGCGGGCACCTCTCCTATTGTTTTGGTATACCAAATTCCCCAATCTCAAAGAAAAACTGTGGTTTCTGCTCAACCAATGTAAAAATGGTTTGGGAATTGGAAGAAGAATCTGAATTTGAAGCCTAAAGAAGTTGTATGAATATAACTTCTTTAGGCAGTTCACATTCCATAGTCAACATGGTTCAAACAGGTTTCATTTGAATGCTTCTTGAAATTGATGTACTGTATATCTATATAGCATACTTTACAACCGAAAAGAGTTCTAGGACAAAAAAAATGATTAATTATAATTCTGATTTAGTTGTCTCCTTGTTCTTCAGTTCACTCAATCAGCTTTTTTCTAAACATTATTTGCAGTTATTAACAATGGACCTGATGGTGCTCAATCAGTTTATCACTTGCATATTCACGTTTTCGGCAAACGCCAGATGACATGGCCTCCTGGTTAAGTAGTTTCAGTTGTATTATTTTCCAACAAGTGCTCAGATTGTGGCATGTTTTTTCCTGATGCAATTGGAATTTTGTTGCTTTTCTGCAGCAAATCTATGGTTATTTCTGTCTGAAAATGAAGCAAATAAATGTCTAGAAAATGAATTTAGAATTGTGCACCACTTGTATTCTTTACTTGTTTTTATTTATTTGATAATTCTTGTTAAGTGTTGTGGGTGAGAAACACAGCAATTTATTTAGAATTTAACACTGATTGAGATACAATACAGTATTACTAAATCTCATCCTAAAAACAAACATTGAATAAAGAAAATCGTTATACCACACACTATGTCATCCATTTCTGTGTGAACACCTTTCCAGGACTGTACATTCCTGGATACTTGCTTAAAGTTTGGGATACATCTCACATCTATTTACTTCTTCAAATAGTGTGTTAATTTTTGGATAGAGCTAAGGCAAATGACAGCAGGCCATCTCAAAAATTTTTCTTTTCTTTAATTTAACCCCCTCTCAGCAACGTTTATGGGATATCTTGCCACACAACTTGATGCTTTGTGTTTCAAAAATTAAAAGATATTTTGCCTCCTTAAAACCTTTTTGTTTCGGCAGTGACAACACCTTTTGATTTAAAAGGGCGGTTCTGATCTTGTTTTTTCATTGTTCTTCCTTCAGCAAGCTGTTGACTAGAATAATTACACTGCTAAAAAAATGGTTCCTAAGGAAATGTTAAAGATTTTAGGATATATTGGGGCTGTTGATTTTAAAATTGGTGTTGGTTTTACTGAATTGGAGTTTTTGAGATAATGCTGCATCATCTCAAGAACTCATTCAGCATTGCACATCTCCTAACATTTTAGTATAATCTGTGCTGCCACTAATTTTTGCATTGAATTTTTACTTTCAATTTTTTATTAATTTTCTTATTTTATTCAATATATTATATTTATATCATGAACAGATATCAGTGGTCTTCATTTTTTGATATTAAGTTTATTATTGATTTACGCTTCACACACTCCTAATGTCATTTGTATGCTGCTTATGTATTACAATTGAAATTTAATTTTCACTTTGTCTCAAAAAGTAGAGCCACTCTGACAAAACCAATGCTAGATTTGAAAACAGTGCCTCCAAAATCACTGAAAAATTTCCTTCCCTACGGAAATTATACCATATTCCTTCACAGTAGCCGGCATGTTGGGAAACAGCGATGGAGACCAGCATGCCAGAAACAGGTTGTCTTTAACAGCATGTCTGGAAATTCTAGTCCCAGTGATAAAAAATTATTTCTTCTAAAATATTTTTCATTCTAAGAAATTATTAAATAACTTTATTCCAATTCATTGAATTGGCTGAATGCATATTGTGATCCTTATCAATCCTTGTTTCTCCCGGCATGCCAGGAAATGGACCAGACCCTAACATTCAAAAACTAGTGTCTCTCGAGTTCCAATGCATGCTGGCTATGCGAGGAATATGGTGTTTTTCTCTCAGCAAATTAGGGGAAAAAATTCTTTAAAGTTCTCAAATTCTCTTAAAGCCAGAGTGCAAAAACTCATTTCTTTTTTAAATTTTAAACATAATTTATTGAAAACTTTTGGAAATATGAGAATCTCGTCCAGTAACACAGTTACTACCATATGACAAATACAAAAAACAAAAATTAAAAAAACAAATTTTAGGATGTGTTAAGTGTTCGGGTTGATCAAAATATGATTACATTTTATTATCAGTTTTTGTTTTTCAATATCTTCAAACTATATCGTCAATTTTATTCCGTTCGAAATTTTTCTAATCACTTTTAGGAAAAACTTAATACTCAGGTCCTTATTCTCAGTTGAAATCGAAGTCTTCAGGCTCTTGGCCTAAATTGGCATTTCTCACATTCTGCTCATCGTCTTCAGTTTTGTGCTTGAAGCTGAAATCATGGGATTGCTGTTGGAAACTGTGATCTTCTGATTCTTGTTGGAAGCTGAAGTCCTGGGGTTCTTGCTGGAAGCTGAATTCTTTTGGTTCTTGCTGGAAGCTAAAGTCTTGAGGCTCTTGTTGGAAGCCAAAGTCTTGAGGTTCTTGCTGGAAGCCGAATTCCTGAGGCTCTTGTTGGAAGCCCATTTCTTGCGGCTGTTGCTGGAAGCTAAAGTCTTGAGGCTCTTGCTGGAAGCCAAATTCCTGGGGCTCTTGCTGGAAGCTGAATTCCTGAGGCTCTTGTTGGAAGCCCATTTCTTGCGGCTGTTGCTGAAAGCTAAAGTCTTGAGGCTCTTGCTGGAAGCCAAATTCCTGGGGCTCTTGTTGGAAGCCGAATTCCTGAGGCTCTTGTTGGAAGCCGAAGTCTTGCGGTTGTTGCTGCGATGACGGACTTTCTTGTTCTAATCTTGCCCAAGGAGAATTGTTTGTCTTCGAATGGAAGGCTTTTGTTTTTATTCTTTCAGGTTTTCCGCGAAGGTCACCTTTGGGGGCACATTTCGAACATTCGCACGTCTGCGGGACTTGGAACATCTTGAAGAGCACGGATCCATCGTAACAGTACAATTTGATCCGTCTTGAAACTGTTATATTCATCTTGCAGCACTGGCAGTTGCTCTTGAAGTCCCCTTCTTCTGCAAGGAAAAAAAGAAAGGGATGTGTATTAAACCGGGACTGCTAAACCAGTGCATACAGAATTTTAAATTACTCTTTATTCTAAGTACGGTGCCTTAATAAAAAAAAGACCACACATATTTTGACGATTCATGCAGCAGGACTTGACAGAAATCCCAGGCGCCAGATCGCGATGGCGACGAAAAAATTGGTATTGGTGCCTAAAATTTTCTTTGTATACTGTAGTTACTAAATTACAGGTTCAGAGCGGCATAAAATGTTTGGAATTTATAGCAGCATATCTGCCAACATGAAACAGGGTGACTATGACCTGTAAAAGACGAAAGAAGCATTATTTTGGACCCTTTTCTTCGGGTAAAAATTTGTGGCGCCTAGATTTTTTTTTTTGCGATTTGTCCAGCCCTGATTCTGTATTTTTCTGAGGTTACGAAGGTACCTTATGAAAAAAGGAGGAGGAAAAATTAAAAAAAGATGAATAATATTTTAGTTACCGAGTGAATACAATGATTCTGAATGACATGCTCCGATGCACTGCAACACGTCAGACACTGGCTCAATGTTCTTGCAGAGTCCTTTGCGATGACTGTTGTACGTGAAGTATCCGATTGTGTTCTCCACTGGCACTGTCACACCACTGCAGTGAATCTCTGTTTGAATTAAAAGAAAAATTAGCAAATACATAAAAACTGGAACTCTCCAACCTTCCCCTTAAGTTACTCATGAGTTTTTAATAATTATGCTATTGCTGAGACGATTTTTTGAGCAAAATCAGTGTGGTTGAGGGTTGAGAAATCCAAGTTTGAGGGAAGAAAATGAGCATCACAAAATTGGAGCCAAATCCAAACGAGAGCATGACCAGTCACATCTATTGGCATTCGTCTACGAAAGTAACTGGAGTTTCACACATAACAAACAGCATTCTTGCGTTCTGGAAGCAACCATGGTTTTGGTGGAACGGGGGGGGGGAAAGATTTTGACACCACTTTCCAAGGAACAGCAGGTGTTGATTCCTAAATACCACCAAGGAACATTTGTATCTCTAATGCATTCACGAGGTATGTATATGCAGGTGTTCCTTCCTCAAAGGTGTTAAAATTGATTGGTTATTAATGAAGTGAAAACTAATTTGAATCACTTATTTCATAAACTGAATTTTAGGGATAAAGTTTTCTCTTTTCAAATCAACTGTCTAATACTGTGTGTGTGTGTGTACAATTTTTTGTTGACTTTCACAGAAACAATGCTTTCAATCGTATTTGGCCAAGTCTGCTGTGCGTTAGTGACTGCACACGACTAAAATTTTTTCGATGCGCACAAAGTTTCCGTTGTGCAGATGAAATAAAAAAAATTTGTATATTGCACCGTGCTATTTTGGCACTCCATGCAAATGTCGAAAGCAGAGTGACAATGGGGTACATGCAGGTAAAAAAGAAGTTGGTGGACACATTGCTCTACAGAAATAATGTACCAAACGTCACTCGTTACCCCATTTTTCCGGCTTTCCCGTTCATAACTTCCTGAATGAATACTGATCATTTTGATCATCTCAATCTCCTCAACAAAATTTATAATAATAAATATCAAACACACTCATGGCCAATGTCCCAAGTCTCCGTGTTATTTGAAAACAGGCCAGATCTCAGAAAACGGCAGCAACATAGGGAAGTTATTTTGGGGTGAAAATAACCGCATAAGAAAAAGACAGCATAAATGATGGAAAAGTCCGATCAGTTGATCTCTAAATGATGATCTCATACTGCAATGAAAAAAAAGGCAGAGAAAATAGTAATTGCAATACATGAGAAAAATTAAAATCTGTACGCTGGTTCACTCCCCCCCCCCCCCAATCTTAGAAAAGGGATACCGATAAATAAAAGTTGCATATTTTTTCAATAAACAAGTTTACCCCTTGACATTTTTGTTACTTTTTTACAACTATCTCTGTATTCCTTATTTTCTCTGTAAATGCTTTATTGTTTAAACAACGAAAAATAACAAAAGTCAATAATTTTAAATACCATTGTTTTGTCATATTTTTACCCTAATTTATCCAAGAGTCATTTTACTATAGTGTTATTCAAATTACGCACTCATGTAGCAAGTTATTTTTCACGTGGAAAGAACTTTCCTACTTTCCGCCGCATACAGGCTGATTCAAATTGTATAAAAACTGTCCATATTTTTAGATAAAAATATGGAATTTTCTGCAAATCATTTCTCGAAGCTGGTTCTACATTTCACTAATTGAAAGTTTTTGCACACGAGGACTGTATAAAAACTGTTTATTTATGTATTTTTCATGTATTTTATTATGCATTTTTCGTGCATTATATTATATATTTTGCATGTATATGCGACCCCTCAAAAAAAGAAAAAAAAAAACGAATTTAAGAAACCGCGTGTGATTTGAAAAATTTTGTGCATGGAAGTACACTTCTAAAGTTGACGACTTCGCTCAGAAATAGTCCTATGGACATACAATTTGAATCAGCCTGTATAATACCTGTATTTTTTGAATTTCCAAGAAATGCTGATCGCATCTTTCAACAAATGATTCAATTGACGCGATACTGATATTCACTGATAAAGAGCAACAGATATTAAGAACAAAGTTTGGAAAATTTACAATAATTTCGATCCCTTAAATACCCACCGCTTGTTATATTGCACACGTCACAGCAATCTTTCTCGTCTCGGATAATTTTGTCCTTCATAAATAGAGGAAAAAAAATTGCATTAAAAATACGTATCACAGTATATATCGGAAAATTAAAACTTTTAGTTATAAATCTAAGATTAGTGGTGAACTTGAAGGGGGCGAAGCGGGCTATAGCTTAGGGCGGCAAGTTCAGTGAAGCGGCAAATTTTATTAATCGGTGACCAAGAACATTGAATTATCCCGACAGAATGGTGGCAAAATTTAAGTAGCCCGCTGGCGTTAAAGTCATAAATCTTCCTCGGTCTAAGATACTAATGATTAGCGGCTATAAGTCTCCACTTACAACTGGGCATCCTGCGGGCATCGTCGGGCACGACGCTCTGGTGTAAACGATCTTCGGCGACCCAAACTCATTCACGCATTTAGCTTCGATGCACGGCTTGGATTTGGGGGTCCACGTCTCGTCGACGTCGTATATGACTTCATCATCCTCGCATTTCGATGGTCTGCATATGCCGCAGCATTGTCCCAGAATCTTGGACGGTGGGTAATACTCCGATGTCTAAGAAAAACAATATTTAACTTAGATGATATTTTAAATATCAGATGTGGGAATCGAAAAAAATTGCAAAATTACAATAAGGAAGCAAATATCATACTTTCGGGCACTCGGGACAATGAATAACTTTCTTGACTTTCTGTACGTCTTGAGACGGTGTAAGCTCGCAGACGTACTTTACGCAAGGATCGTCGATACTCTGCCATTCTTCACCATCCTATCGAAAACCAAAACACAATCACAATGATGATAAAAATTAGTTCATCATTATTATTTTGTGTACGTAATAGTAATGATAAATTATGGTATACCGTGTACTGTTGACCGTATTGATCCTTGCAGTATAATTTGATGACGTCAGGACAGCATTTGTAAGGAACAGCGTGCTCAATCAGCTCATAATCCTACAAGCGACAAATGAAATCACAATTACGATAATGACAAATGCACAGCGTTCTTTTTTAATTTTATAATTCTTGTAGTAATATTGGTTGTATTAGTGGGCAGCATCAAAATGCGCAACATGGAATGATACCAATCCATACTTTATCCAATTTTAATCAATTTTATTTTTATGCTGCCTACTTCTAGTGTCAATTTTCTTATGTGTCACGTAACATCAGTTACTATGTGTTTCATGTTTGCTGTAGAATTCCAGCAATTATGTTTTGGTGTGCCGAATATGAATTTAGTTGAACTTGAAATTAACGGCCAACTGGATATTTTGCAACAGACAACTGACTACGGTGTGCTAATTATCTTTGCGTTCTCCTGAAGTCTTTCTTCCACTTTTCCGAGGCTTAGTTCGTCCTGGACTGAAGTATGCAAGGTTTTGGAGACCATACCTACCGAGGGACATCGACTGGGTTGAAGGGGGTGCAGGCAAGAGCTACGCGTGTCCTTATTTTATTGCATTTTTAATTGGGTTGCTGTATTTTAGAAAAATATACGGCATCCATATTTGTTATAGGCATCTTTTTCTCAGCCACCTCGCTGGACATTTTGCCTGTTGTGGCCTTGTATTTTGTATTTGTATAAAAATTTGTAGATGACAGCAGAGAGGTGTTCAAGTGTGACACAAACAACCTCCATATTACAATGCTTTTCAAACTTTTTATACTTGCGGTTGAAATAAGAGAACAATTTTTTTCTCACTTAAATAGAAATGTCAAAAAATGCAAATTTCTCATTCCATTACAATGCAGCACTCCAATCGTGAAGTACGCAGCTTTAAGAATTTGACGAGAGATCAGCGTTTTAAGAGTACAAGCTTTATCACTAACAGCGAGTAGTTTCGAAAATCAGTGCTTTTCCTCGAGAAACTGCGGAAGTTCTCGAAGGACTGGCACCCCATTTGACAATACCAGCATTGAATAATAACGAAGATGAAATATAAATAAAAAGATATGTATAAACTAAATCTTATTTTACGAAGTTCTGTTTTCTAAATGATAATCAAAATGAGAGCAATTATATGTAGATGCCTTCGATTCCGGCGTATCTTCGACCGCTATACATTGCTCTTTCCTACACTGCGGAATGTACTGACCATTACTTTGGACGCATGTGCAGTTGGTACATTGGCCGTCGCTCCAAACATCACCAGGCTGAAAACAGAAAATCAAGAATAATTGATATTAATGTAAATTATAGTACAATATGCAATAATACGATGCTGCATTGTTGTATGTACAGGGTGTCGTAGAACTCTATGCCAAAATGAGTCACAAACACATTTTTCAATGGAATCAATTATCGCAGCCCACTCATTAGGGAGACATGTGCATCCGCCCAATACAGAAGTCACCAAAATATAGCAGCCTTAAGAAATTTTTCCTTCCGATCACGGAGGGAAAAAATATTGTCTCTTTTCCTCTCTAACATTGTTAAACGTGTGTAGAAAAAATAAAATTTTCCCTCTCAACTTCAGGGTTACTTCAGGACTAGAGTGACCATTTGACCTGGACATTCTCGTATTTTCACACAATTTTGTCCATCCCGACTTTGTAAAGATGTTGAAAATATATGAAAAAACACGACAAGCCTATTGGAAGTTTTATTCTTTTTAAAATCAAGGATTAAAACTATTTTTTCCATTTTATAAATTATATGATAATTATGACTATAAATATGAATATCTATATTTGTCATGTTGAACTTTTTTTTAAACATTGAATTCATTTTAATAAACTGCAATTTACAGTAGTATATAACCTCTTAGCACGACTTATTTCCCGTGATTTTCGGTTTTCCACCGAATTCATCAATAATTAGTAACTTTGCTTTTCTTTGGCATCATTTTGGCAATAATTAGCGATTTCCCGCATTTTTCCGTATTTGAGATCCCAATTTCCCGTAGTTTTCTTCGGAGCAGTATGTCCAACCTAATTAAGATATTGCTTCCTAAAGTGGGTGATGGAATGATTCAATGAGTGGGTAGTAGAAGCTATCGGCATAATATATAATCCTATGGGTTGACTTAATTCGGGAAGCGATGAGGAAAAAAAAAATGCTGAAGGGGTTGGTAGAACAAAAAAGTTCGGGAGACTGCTGTTAATGTTCTTCATTTTTCTTCGTTTTTTTGGCACCAGTGGCTTAAATTGCATGTTAAATGAGCTGGAAATAAAAGTCGTGTAACCCTAGGTTCCATTGCAAAAATTGTTTGTCTTGACGTGTAGTATCATTTCTTTAACATCGGCGCAACAGTTCCGCGACACCCGTGCGTATGGAAAATAAATAGTACAGGGTACCAAAAGCACAAAACATTACTAATTTAAAATGTAGTAATACCTTATACACAGTGATTTTAGTGTCTGTGGGTTGATTGTCTCTCCGCCATTCTGAAAGGACCTCGAACTCGTGCTTATAGAGACAAACGTCAGTCATTGGTCCTATTATATCACGTGACAGAACAATCATTAGTATGAGTCAAAGTCTAAAATAGAATCATTATTCAGTGCGTGAAAACAACGCTGTTAACGAATTTCAAGGTCAACTTACTGCATCTGTAGCGTGTACAGCACTCGCCCTCGATTTCAGCAAGTTCGAATCCTGGCTCGCAGACCGGTGCTGTCGGACAAGTCTCCATCTTGCAAACGACTTCGACTTTAGGACAGCACGTTTCTTTCTTCAGCTGTGCACTCTGGCCGAGGTCCAGCTCACTCGGCCACATCAGCGGCGAGCACAGCATTGGATCGCATTCTGAGAACAACACAGAAAATAATTAATATTCTTGTTCAGGGATAGCCTAGTGATTTTGTGCGGCGCTCGACTAGGTAAAAATACTGTGTATGAAATTGAATTTCTGATCATTATTTATATGGGTATTTTCTTCCCCATCTCGTTTGGCAAGTTGACTGTTGTAGCAGAATGTTATTTGATGTTCTGCTCACAAAGACGAAATGTTTTCGTGATGCCAGAAACAGAGAAACATTCATCTCTGAATTTTGACATGACAGGTTGGTGGCATTCTAAGTTTTGCCAGACTGGAACTTTTTCAAACCGAACCACCAATACATTCTGGTTAAAGAAGGTAGCTCATGTAATAAGAATACATGTATCAATACAAAATCTGGTTCTTGGTAATCTTACGGACGTGCAGCAGCACCAGGCAATGGCGTGCGCACATCTATTTACATCAAATACTGTAGTAAGTTGTAAGTCGGATCAATGTGAAGATTGTCCATCCAATTCCATACTAGAGATATATCTCACATAGCGATATCTATAGCGTGGTGTGGTTCCTCTTATCTTGGTACCATCACGTTTTTACTCATTTCGGATAGTCAATACTATCCACGCGACTGGATTTTGTCATGCTTCCCATCCAAATAACACAACTCCTTTCGAAGTCTATCGTTACTTGAATCAATGCCTTGAACGGTCTAACGGGCTGCCGCTCTAGAAAGAGTGCCGAATCGGAGGAAAAAAATATATGTCGCGGTGTTGGATAGAATAATTTGCAGAAGAAATTGTGTAATTCTTTGATGCATTGCATCTAGCCTGGTTTCGAGTCCCGGCGGAGACAAGATGACTTTTCTTTCCGAGTTCACCTCAGCATAATATCCAGAAAATAAATGTTTCCTTGTAGTCATTTATGTTGAATGCTGTGGAAGCCTTGACGTTAACCTCAAAATCAATAGGCTAGAGTAAAGTGTCTAGAAAGGAAGGCTAACTCGTCGTCCTCCATTTTTGAACAAAAAAAAAACAAAAAAAAACCCACGTTTTGCCGCTCCAATGGACTTTTGATCGTTGAAAAAAAGCAGGATAGGGAACAGCTGTCTCGGCCATAGCAACACAATACTGATCACACTTGCACTGGCGGATAAATCCGCCTTTCTGTTTCAAGGCGTCCCAGACGGAAAATGAGTAGATTATGAAGGTAATCGGGTAATGATTGGTATACTCGATATACTTGATATTGGTACGAATTGGAGCACTTTTTTGATAGCAGCCTTGCGTTTATATTCACGTTTGTGACTTTAAGTTTGAAAGGTAACTATTTGTTTACGATCAAATAGGTCCGTCCCCACACAAGGCTTATCTGATTTGTTTTCCTTACCAACTGGCGGTCGTCCAGATGAGCAGTTGTGTGTTTTTAGGGAGGTAAATTTCAAAACCCGAGTGCTATAGCCTGTAGCAATGGACGTCGATTACGATTTAATCCTGAAAGAAACGATTGGGTGTATTCAGCGAGTATATGTAGTAGGGAATCTTACTATTGATAAAGTCACTTGAAAAAGCAGCCCTAAAATCACTTATTGCATCTATTGGATTTCAGTGATATTATTCTGATGCTAACTCTTTATGAAGTACCATAACTTTTATAGAAAAAATTCATTCATTCATTCAAACCGTACACAACTCCGGTCTATTGCCGTAGACAATTTACTACCGATTGGATTTTGTGAGAAAAATCTAAATATTTCTTACCACATTTGTACTCCGGACAGAGATCAGGTCCGGTTTGAATTTTGGCTACTTCCCCTTCCGGACAATGCGGCAGCTCTTCCAGTTTCGAGCAGAGTATAGGAGCCGGAACTGCAAGGAAATTAGTCGAATTGAAACTTCACTCTTTTTGAATGTTATGTTTAAATGAAACATATACAAAGCTAACAACTCAAATATTTGTCAAGGTAATCAATAGTTCGCAGCAGTTTGATATTTGAAGTAACATATAGAATGAGTCAAAGACATGCATAAGCGCCTTCTTTTAAACCCAGCTCATCCCCGATTCATAGCAATCGTCGGAAATTTACTACCTGAATACATAATATAATTGTGTTAATTATTAAGAATTGCGTGTGAAGTTAGTGCTGCCATCTGCATTTGAAATTGTGAGTGCAGTGACTATTTGTACCGCTGTAGGGTTTATGGCTCTTGGTCAACGAGGAGGTCGGCTGGCATCCGTGTCTAAACGGTGGAAATCAACGTCAGTCAATCACAATTATTCAACCTGTGGGGATCGAACCCAGAACATCGTGATGAGAGTCCATCACAATGTCTACACGATCACGCAGTGGTAATAATGTACAGTGTATCGGCCAATGTCCGGATATTGGCCGATGTGGATATTGTCCATGAAATTACATAGAAGAATGAGACGATCCTTCATCACTTACCGCAGCTGAAAATTTCGCAGCATGTCTCTTGCTCAGTTTCTTGTTTCGCTAGATTTTCTTGGTGGCCACAGATCGGTTTCGCGGGGCATGTCTCGACGACGCACTCGACTTGTAATTTCTCTGTACATATGCATGATTTGCACGGACCTTCTTTCCATACATCACCCGCCTGTAAATGTAGGGGGGGGGGGATCGCAGGATTATATTAGGCATCTGTAATGATATACAGTTGAGGTCCATTCAGGGCCGTCGTAACGCGTGCGCTAAATACACAGTGAGATTTGTTCCTATTATTTTCAGAGTAAGGGTATGAACATAGTGCGTCCGTATTTCCGATTCTGGAAACCCACGTCGTCTCCGATCGGTTAAAAAGTGGAATTTAATTTATTTTAAACTTGAAATTCGGGTTTTTAACCAATCGGAGACGACGCGGGTTTCCAGAATCGAAAATACGGAAGCACCATGTTCATACCTTAAGCATAGAAATCAGTAGGCAGAAACCAGTAGGAGCGAGGTGGGGGGCTCCCGTAATACCGCGCCTTATGGTGCTCTTAAGTCGGCCCTGGGTCCAATATCTGACATTGGTTGGAAATGGTCACATGACTCAGTAACTGCCTAAGATCATATGAACAATTGCATGTTTCAATTATCAAATATAGATTTTCTACTCACCACATGATGGCCATCGTCATCACAGGTTTCTGAGGGAAGAGATGCTTATAATTAATAGGCATAGGGGGCTAAATTGCATATATATAATTATATGTTAAGTATTTGAATCAATTTTGAGACGTACCGCAAAGAATCGGATCGACGCATTGGCCATTTTTCAAGGCTTTTCCGTCTGGACAGAAACAACCATCCAGCTTCAGACATTCACAGTCAGGAGTCAGGGTACGGTTCTCGAGACCCTCGCAAGTCTGAGAGCAGCTGTCGTGGCAAGAACTGAATTCCAAGTTCCCAGTACATTCGATCCCTGCAAAATAGTATAAAGACATGCGCCTTCAACATAATTTAAATTTTTTGACTGAAGTCAATCAACTACCATTGACATGTTTCTGGGTTAGAAATACGTTAGAAATTCCATCAGGATAATCCATGAGGTTCCATCCATGTTTTACTCGAATTTACTATTTTTTTCCGAACTTTCCTCCATTTTTCGAATTTGAATATCTTACACTTAGAAACTTGAAGATTTTTTTTTGTTGGCATAATATAATTAACAGGGCAACAGCTTTCTAATTGGGTTTTTGAGCACATGGTGTCCGTATGAAAAGTTAACATTTTTATTTCAATAACTATATATATATATATAACACACGCAAAGCCCCTTGCAACATGAATGACACATCTGAGTACTACACATTGTTTGGGTACTTTTCCTTAAATGGAAGTATACCTCTTGGATTAGCGGTTCGCCTGTAAAGTGCCGTGCACCCTGTTACCTATGCACCTTGTATATACAAGTTTCAGGTCCACGAGCGGCAGAAATACCGCATTCTGGCTCACGAATTGAAAATGTTGTGCAGCTCAGAATTAGAAGAATATGTATTATTTACATTAAAGGATTCACTAAAACATGAATATTTTTGCACTAAAACAACAACAACCCTTTAAAAATACCTTAAATCAGGCAAATCTGTAGATGCATTTAATGGGATGCATTCTGAGCTTCACGACGGATAATTTCGTTTAAGGATTGTTATGAAATGAGTGACTATTAAAACAATACGCAATGACCTCAATCTCGGAATATGGCCGTAAAAGGAAACTTTGCGAGATGAGGCAAATTAGTGGGGGGGGGGGGGGGGGGAGTAGTCAGTGCAAAAATTTGAGTTTTCTTACCGCAATGGAAACGTTCCGTCCAACCTTCAATGACGACATCCGACTGGCAGCACTGTCTGGAATACTCCATGATGGTCTTGCAAACGGAACCCTTCTCGTCGCTGGTGTGTTTCACGTCGAAGCTGCAGGCTTCCACGTACTGCTTGGCATCGACAAGGGCGTGGCAGGACTTGAACTCGTCGCCCAGTAAGACCTCGCAACTCGGCACTACCGTGTCCACTACAGGCTGTACGCAATACAAAACTGATATCAAAGAACATAATATAGAAATATTCAACAAATTTTAAAGTGGTCCTGACCATAATTCGATATATTTCGCACATGCCAAATTCACATTGGCTTGTTTCGACATACCAGTTCGGTGAATGAGTTTTTGCAATTGTCCGGGTCTCCCTCAGTTAACCAGCTGCACACGAATTCTCCCATGCCATCCGTTTGAATCTCGTTGTACAAGTTGTCATCACAGTTACCTAGAGGGGGAGGGGTGTGGAGAAAGACAATGTTAGCACCACACGGTATCGAAGAAAAAATGTTTGAGGTGAGCTAAAATAAGTTTTCTTGTCCAGGGCATTCTGCAGCTTCAATCAATAGTCGAATCGATTCGAAAATTTGGATAAATGCTGTTCAAAGCTTACGTCAAAACGATTATGGAGTTAGAAATGCAAGTTAGTTACGAAGTAATTTGATAGAGGGTGTTTTGTACTAGTATGGGCTTCGTTCACCACTACGTTTATCTTGGGACTTTATTTTTTCGAAGAAATTACTGTCGATGTTCTTCAGGCAATCTTCGTGACAATTAGGACTTCCTCACACGGGGATACTGAAGTCTTACGACTGATAGAACATTCGGTATCCTTAGGAATAAACATGAATATTTCTATAGAACTCTTCACACGAGGATATTGGTGTACTAGCGACGAAATATCCTACGCGACGGAGTCACTGACGACATTGCGGGCCAGTCGAACGCAACAAAAGAGTAACGCGACTCTTGAAATATTTCTTCATATTTTTAGGTGGGAAAGCCATAGAGGGCGCTTACCAGCAATCGCAATACGATTCATTGGAGCCATTTGCGTTGTGAATTACCGACGACACGAACTAGGAGAAAGCTGATGTCAACTATATGTACGCAGGCACGGATTCAGAAAGATGAGTCGTAGAGGGACGAGAGTTTTTTATTGAGTGGGTGTGTTGTTATCATCCCGGAATTTATAAGGGACAGACCAATTTTTCCTAGGCTTAAGAACATAGTGGGGGTGGCGAGTAAAGCGACGAATGAGAAGGAAGAGAAGCGAGATGAGAATATATCTGCGAGCAAGGAACCATAGCACACATATTGGGGGCATTAAAGTATAGCAGAGTGTATCGAGTAGAACCTCACAAATCAGCTTGGTTTTTTTAAATTAAAAAATACCTCGCATCTTTAAAATTTGCGAAAATTTCATAATTATAAAAATTATTGCTCAGATAACAGTTTAGAAATAATAGTGTTGTGTGAATATCGCTATTTCTAAATATAACTACGGAAAAAATCCACTCATACTTTGGTCGATTTCTACCCTACATTTTTTCCGTGGCATTTGAGAGCGATCACTTCCCGAAAAATCAATATTTCCTACTAAATTTATGAGGAAAAATTGAGAAAATATCAAGTTTATCAAAGCCCCTCCTACTGTTTAAATTGGTATTATTAGTAGCGGCGGAAGGGTAGAAGTGGAAAATCCGCCTCCCACCGTTCGAATAACATTATTTGCATGAATATTTGTTGGTTTAATTTTTTAACACAAGAAACGTGATTATTGACACACAAAAATCCAGCATAAAAAACATTCGATTCGCTTCCAATATGGAAATCTTGACGGTGCACAGAAAATAAACAAACAAATAAAACTTGCTAATTTTTCCGCAGAAACAAACATACATGATTTTTTTTAATTCAGACTACTCAAATACATTTTCCCAAACACGGTGAATGATAAATTAGCTTAAAACTCAAAATATAAATCATTTTTGGTTTGGTTAAGCACGTGCGCACGAGAAAGGTTTGGCGGGAAATTTATGAAAATCATTCGATATTTGCTGTTGTCATTTGATCGTCCACACCAATTTGAAGTACGTCGAGAACTTAACATCAACGATTCTGGTGACATTTTTGACCTCACTACCGCTTTTTAACAGCGAAAACAAGCCCTTCGATGACCTGAAGCGCACCCCTTTCGCAGAGCAGCGAAAAGCTACAAAATATCTCGATTCCTTCGCTATTATCGTTTGTCGCGGAGTTCCCGCGCCGCTATACGCCGGCGCATTGGAATCCATGTGTTTGATTTCGATGCTCAGATGTCTTCTCCCTTCGTTGCTTTGAACTTCGCCTTACTATGTTTTCAGCTCTAGATTATTCGACTCTTGTGGGTTGGGGAAATTGCCTATATGTACTGGGCTACTTGATGTAAGGAAAGACCAAAGTAGTTGAACATACTTGATCACATCAGTTCTTCAATCACTGGTCCGCGGACTGGTTTCGGCAGGTGGGAGTTTCCTGCCGGTCCGTGAAACATTTCACCCAATCTATACAGCCGCTACATAATTTTGTTTCTAATAAATAAAACAGTCTATATGATACGGTAAATGTGATGAATCCTGTGATATTTTTACCGGTGAATTTTTTACCTCAAATTATGTTAACTTTTTTTCTTTTCTGTCGATGGCGCGCAAATTATTCACCCTATTTATTTATTGTCGGCTCGCAAAATAACCCTCCTATTTATGTATTTTTTGCCGGATGTGGTTTTTTTAATCGTATTTATCTATGTATTTTTCTTTTTACAAGTTCGCAAATTATTCCACTTATTTCCGCCGGTCCACGAAAATTTTCAATTACTCTCACAGGTCCGCATTCACCACCTGCTTATATCTCTTCGTTCAGACGGAGCGGCGGGCCACGTTCTGGTTAGGAGGAGATCCGCAGTCGCAAAAAAGTTTGAAGAACATTGATTTAAATGGCATTTAATATGGAAAATCCATTGAGTGCTTGGGACTGTAAAAGCGTCCTCTATCAGATGATAATTTTTCCCCCCTTGAAGAATCATTAAATAGTATATTTGTACAAGTTTTCGTATCAATCTGACGCATTAGTTGCAGCTGTAGAATACTCTGTTTAGGCTAGACTTATTTTTTGTTCAGCTTGTATGATTTACATTACTCACCACATAATCCAGTTGTTCGATTGAAGAACTTTCTTGAAGGAACTTTTATAGCGAATCCGGAATTGGGGCCATAGTAACGCGCCTCGATGCTCAGAGAAGGTATGAGTATGATGTATGAGTTTCCAACGAATCCCATGACAGTCAGACCGTCAACTCGCACGGGCAGGTTCTCCACTGGTATGTCCATCCCATCGACGATAATCTGCGGGAAAATTTCACTTTTACAGCATGAAACGAATAGGAATTTTAGATTTCTTAGGGTGTGAACATGGTGCATGCTGGTTTCCGATTCTGAAAATCCACATCGCTACGGATTGGTTAAAAACTTGAATTTCAGGTTTTTTATCCAATCCGTAACGGAGCGGACTTTGAGAAGCGGAAACCAGCGTGCACTATGTACGCACCGTTAGGCTGGATGCATACCGGTTAGACACGATTAGACAAGACAGCTTTAGACAAGCTTAGTCATTGTAGGTCACGTTGATTTGCATGGTGCAACGCAAACCGGTAAGTCAGACAAATTGAAATGTGTGTCCTACAAATCAATGTGAACAAAAATGACTAAGCTTGTCTAAAGCCACCTTGACTAATCATATTTAACCGGTGTGCGTTCAGTTTTATACAACATTCTCCTCGACTTACCAACAATATTTGTTCGGAGCATCGTCCGTACGTCGAAATCACGCCAATTCACTTATTTAAGATTAGAAACAGTAAAAAGAGAAAGATCTGGTTACAATTTCTTTTGCTAAATATCGCGGAGGTCAATACAATTATAATTGGCCAACAGAGCCAACTCTTTTACTTCGTAACTCGAAATACGTTAGTCGAACGTTCGTAAGTTTGGTAATGGTTGTAGTTACGAATTACTAGTAGTAGGTGGCGCTTTGTAAATGCATGTACATAAGTGCATAAGCTTCATCACTATACCTCTGATCCTTTGCTCGCCGTAACTTCATGTCCATGATGTTTGACGGTTATGGAACGTAGGCAAGTTGTCCGCGACGATGTCGAGCAGAGTTCAGTGGTGCCTTCGACCCTGAAGTCGAGTCCTTCACTTGCCGTGATAAGGAACGTACCGGCTCCAAGGAACGGCAAGAACAGGCCATCGTAGGTCTGCAGGTGAGGATCACCGAAACCTTGACATACCTCTGCAAGATACATCGTTATTATTCACTCTTTAAATACAAAAAAAAAATTTCAAACGCAAAATTTAGAGGATCAGAAATCAAAGGTTATTTGAACGGGTTGAATGGAGACAATTAGGTCACTCTAGAAGTTTTTAGACGCAAATCAATTTCGATCGCCACAGAGACTAAAGCCAATTGTTTACGTTTATCCTCTCAGCCTGAGTGTTCATTTGCTATTCTTCCAAACATTTTTTCGAATGAATTTTTCAACTGACAAACTGTTCAGAATTTCATGCATTCCTGTGACTGAATAGCTCACCGAAATGAAAATTTATTGCCTAAAAATGCTAGGAAAGAAATTCACCAACAAGTTTTATCGACAGAAAATTCACCGATAAACAATTCATTGGTGGAAAGTTAACCGATAAATTGATTGACGGAAAATTCAGCGGCAAATAATTCATCAACTAAATAATTCACCGACCAGCATTTTATGCACAGAAAATTCACCAAAACAAAAAAAAATTCACTGATAAACAGTTCATTGACAGAAAATTCATCTACAGAAATTACACCAAAAGGAAAATTCACTGACAGAAAATCCCTCAACGAAAATTACACCTAACGGAAATTTGACCGACAAGCAATTCATATACGGAACATTCATTGACGAAAAATTCACCGACAAAGAATTTAACGATGGAAATTTCACCGAATGAAAATTCACTGACAAAAACTCACAGAAAGAAATTCACCGACAAATATTTTATCGACAGGAAGTTCATAATATACGTCGATGGATACGGATACTCATTGGCGGAAAATTCACCGACTAACATTTTATCCACAGAAAATTCACCAAAACAAAATTCACTGGCAAAAAGAAATTCAATAACGGAAAATTTACTGACAAAAATGCACTTCGACGGAAAGTACTTAGAAAGGAAGATTTACTGACAGAAAAATCCCCCATCTGTGGACATTACCACAAAAAAGAAGTTTGACTGACAAACAATTCATCTACAAAAATTCTCTAACAAAAAACTCATCGACGGAAAATTCACCGACAAAAAGTCATAGGATAAATATTTTACATGTGTTTTACTACGAATTTTGCCCATGTTTTACAAGATTCCGATGCGAAAAGTACCGAATTGCGTCACGTTGTGAATGAATTTTTTCGCCAGTGAATTTTCTTTTGGTTAATTTTCTTTGGATAAAATGTTTGGCAGTGAATTTTTTCGTTGGTGAAATTGCTTGCCGGTGAATTTTCCGTCAATGAGTTTCCGTATCCGTCAACGTATATCGTGAAATTTCTGTCAGTAACGTCTTGGGCTACGATTGCCTTCACACACAAGGTACAGTGGAAAAGGTGTTATAATAACAATAATAATAATAAAATTATTGCTACATACTGTCCGAGCATCTTTCTGGCGGTACGCAGTTCTCTCCGAGCAGTACGGTACCATCAGGACAGAAGCATCCTGCTACGCATTCGTCCGAGCATTGACTGATAGCACTAGCTGGTGTGTCGCAAGTGATCTGGCACGACGGGCCGCAGTCATTCCATACCATACCGGGTGGACATTCCGGTGCTATATAAGAAGCAATCCAGTTATTACATGCATAGAATGTGATTTATTTCCCTTTGTTTTGTTTATAATGGCAACACTGCTGTGGAGACGCTACGCACAACGAAGCTGTGCAATATCGTTGATATACAGGGTGATCATAAAATAAATGCCGGCATACGACTAGCGGTTGCAAAAAATTTATTCGATTGAAATTCGAGATATGTGTTTCAAACTATGTGCTCGAGAATGAAGAGAAAAACAAAACCCAAGCCCTTGCGGTTATGGTTACAGCAACTAAATTTCGTTTTGCAAGTGACAACACTCACTTTTACATTTGCAGTGAAAAATCATGAATCGCGGTGGAACGGCACCTGTAGCATTATAAACGCCGGTGCAGGACTCAGATAAAGAGAGATCTCACCAAGCGGTTGGCGCACTAACCACTCAGTGGGACATTTCTACGGTAGTAATGTGATCCGCTTTGACTGATTCCACATGTTTCTTTCGATATATTCCAGTTATTTTGATCATCCTTACCTTTATTTCCAATATGAAAAAAAATTCCATTTCTTTCTTAGCATTTTCAACATATTCTGCGTAAATTTTAATTCTTGATCGAAATAAAGGATTGAAAAATATTTTTACAACTTATCAATCATTTAATATACCAGCTATAATGCCCGGGTATTTTTCGATATACTGGGAGCATTCAAGAAGTGACAGACCATTGGAAAGGAATAAACATGTGAGTCAGACGCATTGTTAGGGAACTCACACGTCACTTAAATTAAACGTTTCGAACGAACCATTGTTACTCGACGGCTTTTCTCCCATTTTGAACATTTTCCCAGCTCTGACGGACTTTTGTAGGGTCTTATTTCGTATATATATATATATGCAAAATTTGGCGACGATCAGTCTAAAATTGTAGAGAGATTTGCATATAGAATAAATTCACACATGTACAGACAGATTTTCAGAAAATAAATTTTGTGTGTATTATATATATATATACATATATATATATTTTTTTTCTTGGGGTCATTACAATTATGACTAAAATATAAATAATATTTTCACTTATATTTATCATGCTAATGAAGCAGTACGTGATCATACTTACCACAACCTACTTTCAGACGCCAGTTTCTCAACACAGCCGGCCCTTTCTTGTTCTCGCATTCTTCAATGAGTGACATATAGCTTTCACACTTGCATCTGGCATCTGAAGAGTTCTGTTTCTGCATACAGTCGCATACAGAACTCATACAAAAGTCTATATGGTTTTCAACAGTGACTACATCTGAACACACGGAGAACGGATCCTCTCTAGAAGCCAAAAATAAAATATAAATACATTTCCATAATAACCTCACATGGCCTTTTTCCCTAAGCGTGGTACAGACTGGAATCTACCTGTGGCCCCGTGAAGTTTCCACCTTGGGGGGTAACCTATTTAGGGAATCTGGGATGTTGGGGGGAAGGCCATTAATACGTTAAAATCCTTGAAATAAAATGAATTGTTGCTTCTAACATTGTACGGTACTTACTTCATCTTGAAGCATGTTTCCACAGCTTCGATCATGATTTCTTCGGGACAGAATACGGGCACGCATTCCTCGGCACCATAAGCGTCCGATGACCAGCTATCACCGAATTCCTGGCTGGTAAAGGCTAGTTTTCCGTCAGGTCTCTGTTGGTCGTCGCTTGTCACACCGGAATAGAAGCCGCACAGACCTGACAATTGGTCCCATGAATTTTGTGAAACCTGTTGAAAATAATGACGATATAATAATTCCAGTTTGGCATCCGCCAGTGTCATTGCTATAAATATATTAAGACAAATAACACTGTTGAAATCTCAATGTCATCTCATTATGACTTTTTTTTTGCTTAAATACATTGCGATAAGAAGTATCTTCAAAAACATTGTTGCGAATAGCTTTGACTAGAAAATATTTTTATCAATAGCATTAGGAAATGATAAACAACAAAAACTTTGGCTTTCTATAAAACATATTTTTGCCAGTAGCATTGTTGAAAACACACCGTTGGAAAAAGCTTATCAGAAATATGTTGTTTTTAAGGGCTCATAAGCCATTTTAGCCCCAAAATATTTTGTGTACCCGTATTTTGATTAAATTAATTAAAATTTGATAAATGAATAAAAATAAATATTAAACGAATAAAATAAATTATCTTACCTTAATAACATTGTTCAATAGCTTATTATTAAAAGTACTTTTATCAACAGCATTGTTGACCGAAAATTTTCCTAAACATACCTTTGTCAATAGCATTGTCGCAAATACATTATTGGCCATAGCTTTTCCAAAACCATATTTTTATCATTAGCATTGATTGTAACACATTGCTGGCAATAACTGTTTTCAAAGGACAATTTTTATCAATGCCATTGTTGGAAACGCATTTATACAAATACACATACAACGCCACAACAGGCAAAATGCCCAACGAGGTGGCTGAGAAAAATTCTGGTAGGAGCTATTTTTGAATCATAGTTTTTATCAATAGCGTTGTTAAGAACACGCTGTTTTTAATAATTTTTCCTAAAAACATAATTTTTATGAACAGCATTGTTGAAAACGTAGTGTTGGTTATGACTAAATATATTATAGCTTTCGCTAAAACATATTTTTATCAACACTATAGATTGAATCCATTGTTGATAACAGCTTTTTTTTAAACATAATGTTTATTAATGGAATTGTTGTATGAACAACAGTATTTATTTATTGGTTATAGCTTTTCCACAAGTAGTTTTTTTCGTTAGCATTGTTGAAACCCCGTTGTCAAGATTAGCTGTATTCGAAGCATAATTCTTACCGATGGCACTGTTAGAAAAATATTGTTGGTCACAGTTGTTTCTTAAAGCATAGTTTTATTAATATCAATATAGAAAACACATTGTTGTCAATAGGTTTATATAAAAATGCACTGTGTTCAATAATATTTGTTCAAGTGTTGTTATTAGTGTTTTTTGCACCGTATTGCTGTCAATCTTTTTTTGAAAGGTTTTTAATAGCATTATTAAAACGTATTTTTGTAAGTAGCTTTGTTTAAAACGCATTACTGTATGTAGCTTACAGGGAAAAAAATGTATTGTTTTCGACAATTCCTTCTATTTAAATAATGCTATTAACGTCACTTTTTAAAATTTATTGTTTGATAAATTTAATTTAACTTTTTTATTAGTATCATTGTTGCCAACGTATTATTGCCAGTAATTTTGTTTTAAAACGCATGTTTGTTAATAGCCTTGTTAGAAACTATTGTGAATATGGTTATAATCTAATTTCATCAATAGCATTGTTGTTATAACATCATTCAAAATCAATTCTTGATAAAGTTAAAGAAAAAAAAGTTCTAGCCTGCATAGTTTGAATCCTAAATAAAGAAAAAGATCGTGAATTTAGTTCAAAACTCGTTTCATTGTTGGAATTTAGAGCATTGTTGAGAGCAGTTAAACTTTTGTTCTTGTCAATTTTTTCTTAAATTTTTCTTTTCTAGAATTTTTTTCCCCAAAATTAGTGGGAATGCTTAACACTGGAGGAAATGAAACTAAATTCAAAGGTTCCCACCACCAGATGGCGCTCGAAAAATATAAACCGGAAACTATTTTCATATTTGAACGTAAAACGAATTCTTTCCTTCGCAATTTCAAATTCTAGTCTGTGTTTCTAACATTATTCAGAAATTGTAAATTATACTACTATTGTTAATAATTTTGACAGTGTTGATGGAGAAAACATGTATAGCAGTATCATGGTACCTACATACTAGATCATTGCCCCCCCCCCCCCCCACCCTGCATGGGATCTTTGGCGGGCCCCCTCTAATCAGACTTTTCAAGGACCCATCTCATGGTACATTGATTTTATGTCGTAAAAAACAAAAACAAAAAAATGATGAGACCGTCCCGGGCTATAGGGCTGGAGCCATGTCAGCCCCTACCCTTGTGGGAACCATGAGCAGTGTACCTGTATTCTCAAATGAGCCATATAATCGTTCATGATCTTGAGGCTCTTCGTGAACATAGTTCAAACTAGTTTCATTGTTAGAATTTAGAGCATTATTGAAAGGAGTAAAATTTTTGCTTTTCAAAATACATTTTTTCTTAAATTTTTCTCTTTCGGAAATTTCATGTTCAAAATTAGTCGTAATACCTGACGCTGGAGAAAGTGAAACTAGATTCATAGGTTTCCGCCAACAGATGGCGCTTGCAAAAATGAAACTATTTGGAAATTGCAACGTAGAACGAGTTTCTTCGCAGTTCGAACATCTAGTCGGTGAGTCTTTAACATTATTCAGGAATTATAAATTATACTGCTATTGCTAATAATTTTGTCACAGTCTTGAAGGGAAAAACATGCATAGTAGTACAGCGTACCTGTATTCTCAAATGCGCCATGTTATCGTACATGATCTTGAGGCTTTTCGTCAGTACCCTAACGAGGACCTGATCTCCAACTTTCTCGACGGTGAAATTCAGCCCGGAGTTACGATTTAGCTTGACGAGCTGAGTTGTTGTGTACTTGACGCCATCCAAGTCGACTTCCAGGTCTGACGTCACTTTCAGCCGGTGGCCGTCGAACACAAACTCCATCCAGTGGACGCAGCCACTGTACGACAGGCAGTTTTTGTGTACTACATTTAAAAGAATAAAAATTTTGTTAAATTATTATTTTTCTTGAATAAATCTCAATGAATATTTTCAGCTTCAAATAATATCTAACATGGTTGTAAAATTATAAAAATAAACTGTCTAATGTCCAATTGTTATAGAGAGCATTGTTGTCGATATTATTAAAAACCGATGCATTTTCTGTCAAAAGCGGTGTTTGTTTATTTATACATTAATGTTGGCCGAAGCCTAAATAATGAAATTATGATGGAACAGTGTTGTCTAGAGGTCTAGAGAAGGATTTACAACAGTTCATTGTTTCAAGGACATTTAAAAAAATGACGCATGTTGTCAAGAGCAGTGTTTTGATTGAATATGGTTGTCACGAGCAGTACTTTTGATTTAATATTGTTATAAAGAGAAGTGTTTTCGTTTTAATATTGTTATAAAGAGAAGTGTTTTCGTTTTAATATTGTTATAAAGAGAAGTGTTTTCGTTTTAATATTGTTATAAAGAGAAGTGTTTTCGTTTTAATATTGTTATAAAGAGAAGTGTTTTCGTTTTAATATTGTTATAAAGAGAAGTGTTTTCGTTTTAATATTGTTATAAAGAGAAGTGTTTTCGTTTTAATATTGTTATAAAAAGAAGTGTTTTTGATGGGATATTGTTGTCTAGAACATTGTTTATAATGGATCATTGAGCAGTATTTATAAAAACGCATTGTTTTCAATGCCATTAAAAACAATGCATTGTTGTTAACAGCAGCCGTTACAACGGAACGTAGTTGCTCTTCATATTCAATGTTCTTTCTGGTTTTTCAACGTTCAATGTCAAGGACATTATAAAATGATGAATTCTTGTCGAAGGGCGTGCATTTGATGCCAAAAAGACCATAAAAATATTGTTGTCAAAAAGAGAAGGGGTGGGGCATTGTTTTTAATGAAGCCCAGTTGTTACATAGATTTTTAAAATAGTGATGATACATTGTTGTCAAAATTATTGCTCATAAATAAAAACATTATTCTCAAGGGTATGGTTTATGATGACGGATCATTATCACGATTTTTTTAAAATGACCAATTATTCCTGAGGATCATGAAAATTACTCAATTATGAAAAATTTTATTTAAGCTGTCAATTGTTAGTTTCGTGAAATTTTTCTCCCATGGAGGAAAATAATTCCACAAATTGCATGAATTTCAGACAAAAATTTCTTAATAGTTTATTTTCGTACCAGTGACAACAAAAGAACCGTTCAAAATATCCTTAAGAGCCACGTGATGACAATGCTCATATTCGATATCCTGTCCATCAAGGGTCTTGATATGTTTGCCAAGAATGTTACACGTATCGTTCCCTAGACAGGAAAAAAATATGTATCACAACAATAAATGATAATATAATCAGTACATTTTACAAGAAAAATTATCTGAACATAAATTTTCGCGGAGCATAAGTGAATGAATATAATGCATGCTTGCTTCTGATTCTGCGGGTCGGCGTCTTTAAGGATTGGTTAAAAAAAACCTGAAATTCAGGTTCACGGGTTGGTTAAAAACCTGAATTTCATGTTTTTTAACCAATCAGCAACGATGGCGCCGACTCGCAGAATCAGAAACCAGCGTGCACCATGTTCATACCTCTAGGTGACGTTTTCAAATTGAGAATAAGTAAGGTTGTAAAAAAAGATTACCAATGGGTTTTACAGTGGTTGTTGGAATCGGTGTTGTGGTATCTTCAACAACTGCAAATGAAATAATAATATAATTGTAGTTGGTAATTTTGATAATAATGCAATTGACAATTACAGAATTATTGATTCTTATATTAAAGCTGCTATGATATCCGGACCACACCCGTTCACCAATCAATCATAGTCCGTGCGTATAAGGCGATTGATATTCTTGTATCTTTAATATAGTGCATGCCACTTAATGTGATCACATCGGAACTCGCAGTCTCTGATGATAATATTGGATTGATAACTATATCCGAAAACTCCCGCACGTAACATGAACAAGTGTTCGATTTGGTCGAGCAGAACGTATGAAAACGGGACAATATTTTTCCCACAGGGTTTCTGAATTTTGAAAATCATGCCGTTTTTTTCTACATCGTTCTACAACATAATTTTTTTTCTTTAAGCTTTGAATTTTCTTTTTTCTTAAATTCAGAAATTTTGAGGAGTCAGAATGGAACTGTCTAATGTGCATTACGAATCACGGTGATATTTTTAATGTGCCGTGCGTTCCATAGATTCCTTGTACGTCTTCTGGCCGAGAAGTAACTATTAATCTGGTCAGTTGACAGAAACTGGCCAAGAGCTGAAGAAATTAACTTTTTTTACCGGACACATGCCTTCACTATAAGAAAGAAATTGAAAAAGAGGCGATACATGTAAATGAACCATAGCGGCTATTATGGCCCGATGAGGACATTGTGAACAGAGTGTAGAAATTTTTGTTAACAAGGGTGTGATTTTTTGTTTCTAATCTTCTATATAGTCTTGTAGGTTGATAACGATAACTTACGGAGGAAAAATTAGTTTGGTTTAATCTTAGCTTCAGAATATGTAAAAAGGAAAAACTTTCGATGAAAAAAATTGACAAACCGAAGTCCTGATAAATATAAACGAATTTTCTCCTACGTTATTATATTGGTCCGTTCCGTACTTTGCGAAGGCGATGTCAATACCTGAATGGTAAAATTATCTGTGATTATAGTAAGTGGCGTCTATACTGTGTCATATTGTTAAGGAAGTAAAAAGAATACTTCAGAAATGGCAGGTGGTATCTTAAAATGACACAAGTTATTTTTTAAGCGTTGCCAAAAAATTAGTTTCTTATACGGTATCCGTGTGGCTACAAATTCCACTTAGTGAAATGTGCTCCCAAAAGTTATTTGCGAAAATATCATATTATAAATGCAATATTTATCGTGATATTGAAGATGAACTATATTTTATCAACTTATCGCTGTGTTGTCATGTTTGTATTGTACATAAAATCTCTACTTTAGAAGACTGTACGCATGGATTGGCTAAAATTATTATTATTTTATTAGTAGAATTTTAAGAACATGATTTTCATTACTCACTGTGTCGGATACTTATGATCCCATCGGACGAAATTATTTTGAATTACTTTACTAAAAAAAGCTGATTATATTCAATGTTTTCAGAAGCAAGAAATGAAAAAAAAGCGTATTAGAAATGGGGTCCTCTACCCTAGACAGAAAACAAAGCGTTGGTGGTGTCATCTTCAAACCACTGACCACTTGAAAAACGCAAATGAAAAGATGGTTTCGCTGCGAAACATCTGGAAAGACGTTATTATTAAATTGACAAACTATTTCATTTTTGACTGAGAATACATCTTAGATTTCGAAACAGATGTACTAAATGGGGTGGTTAAAACCACCAACAGAACTTATATAAAAGAATATACCACAGTCTCTCTCTCTCTCTCTCTCTCTCTCTCTCTCTCTCTCTCTCTCTCTCTCTCTATATATATATATATATATATATATATATATATATTAACTGGCAGAGTCTTTTCACATGAAAAATCTAATTCTGATATCAATTGGTTTTGTCAAGAAAACATGTTCTTACCTTCGATTTCCTTTAAAAATGGAAAAGAATGCATAATCGTAGATTATAAGACTGTGAGTCTGCACAAGCAACGTGTAATCTGCCTTGAATATATAATGACCAACGATGAGGCATGAGTCATTCATTGTGAAATCATCAAAAGTTGATTGGTGAATGGGTTTTATTTAATTGACATATGCAATTATACGATTTTACAAGGCATATACGTCTTCAGAAACTCGAATACATTATTTTTGTACGGCATAATAGATCGATTCTGTAAATTTACTTTTCGTGCAGTTTGTTTCGTCATCTGGACAATCTACTGTTCCGTCGCACCACCTTTCCGGTAGGATGCATTCTCCGCTACTTGGGCAAAGGATTTCATTTTCCTTGCATCCTTCGCAGCCGCATTCACATTTCTCCAACCGGATCGACTTTTGACCCTAGAAATATTAATCATTTGTGCAAATTTATACACTAAATAACGTCAAGTCCAAAACGAAGTAAAATTTTTCTTATGCATACTAGACAAGATCTAAATTGATTTAAAATGATGACCACTTAATGACTACGTCACTAGATTAATCACTTACTTCGGGACAAGTCGGGCATGTCTTCTTACTGCACTGCGATTTCCCGCCTAAAGTGCAGTCGCACTGGATACAGTTTTCATCTTCGATCCTATCGCTTACCTGATTCAAGTAAAAAAACAACAAAATAATAATTTTTTTATTCCATAATATTGTCTGTGTTAGTAGAGTTAACACTACTCTCTGGAAAAAAAAATATATTCTTCAACACTTTGAGCGAACGACTACTGTACTTCGACTTAGATTCCACGGGTGGGGGTGTAGTTGACGCGCAGTGTTGAAAGACCAGTTGCTCAGTTCCATTTTGCTGAGTAATGCCAGAGTCTTAGATTTTAGCACTTTGATCTTTGAAAACCAAACACACACCGCTTTCCATCTCATTGAGATATTGAAGCGTTCTCGGAGGATGGGTATGTCTGGAAATTTTATTAAATATCTTCAGAATAATAAATAAAAATATTTATTATGGGTTATATTAATTTTTGGGATATCAATGGTACATGTCTTCCAGATTTTAGCCCTGGAAGACATGTACCATTGATTGCCCAATGAACCTCCGTCGCCTAACAGGTCTTGTCAGGTTCCTGGAGAGGAACTTGCATCAGCTGCACGACAAGACGGGGGGGGGGGGGGGGTTACTCAAACCGATAAGAGAAACCGACCCCACGTATATACCCACACAAGAGTGCAGCTTACAGCAGGTGAGGGACTAACTTGCGGCCAAGACGACGATGATTATCAATCAACAATCATTTACCCTCTGGCGTAGGGAGGTCGACACGAAGGAAATCGTCTCGCTCTCCGATATAAAATAGAGCGCTACGGAGCTACAATGGACTTCAGGGATGAGGACAACACGTCTACTGGAGAGACTCAATAAGTTTTATCTATCAATTCCCGATTCAAATCATCATCTGTGCACAAAGTGATTCCCGATTTTATATCGTATATTATGATCAGTCCGTTGTCGAGTGGTGATTATGTGTGAGTCTGTATATATAATTTTCATATATACATATAATTTTGTATATATTAATTATATTGTATATATATATATATAATTTTTTTTTTTTGAATTAATAAAAGGAAACACAAATCCTTCGCGCGGGAACGCTTTAATTTTTTTTTTGTTCGGTAAGTGTATTTTTTGATTAAAAGAACAATTATAAATAACAGAGTTTCAAGCTCCATCTCTGCACGATACATAATTTTCGGTTCCTTCCATGGACAAATGCAATAGCAAAACCTTAATCACCTGGAAAATTTGTCCATTCTGATAGCAAGGACAGTCCATTGGATCGACGCAGTGGGCCCCATCGCACAACAGGTCTGGAGGACACGATTTCGGACACATAAGCATGAACGATGGGTCGAGCTCTGGACACAGGACAGGAGGTGTCTCTGTCGTCGTTGTCGATGGCTCTGTTACTATTTTATGAAGGAGAAAACGAGACCAATACATAATAAATATCTTCAAAAATTTTAAATGCGTATCTCATTCAATGAGTATCTTCTAAATTTTAACAGCAATGATTTGACAAAAATGTTCAATATTTCAGATGTCTTCAACCTTTCAGGTATTGTGGGCCAAAAAATATTTCCATGAAGCTCGAGGGTTAACAAGCATACTGCGGTATCTAGATTCACACAGTGGTGTATTAAAGGATAGGCCCATCGGAGCCATGATTCCGATTCAAACGGGAGTGGGAGTTGCATTATTGGAGTATTTTATTTCCCCGTAAATATGAATTTTAATCAAATATGAATTTAGTTTTTTCATCAAATACGATTTCATTTTTTCATGAACTTTGTTTATGAATTTTTATTAATTCTAATATTTTCCCTCATTCTTTATGAATTTATTTTTTCATCACATATTGATTATCATTGACTCAGAAATTATTTTTCTTCGTCACACGCACGCGCACACACATGAAAATTTCATCACACAATTCCAAAAACATTTACTAATATTATTCTGAAACTATTCCTCATTACTTCGGAAATTATGTTGCCCGCGGGCCATAACTTGAAGACTCCCAAATAATTTAATTTAGGGCCAAAATAATGTCTACCGAAGGAAAAAAGGAAAACTAAAATTTTTTATAAAATTGACACTCATTTCCAGAATATGGTAAAAACTCGATGTGAAGCATTGCTAGAAAATAGTTTCAAAACTTAAATTGACAACTCGAAGTGCTGCCATCTATACTTCTAAAAATGAGCTCTGTATTTTACTTTTTTTTAATGAAATTTAATTTTTTTCTTACATATATTTATTTTTCAAAAAATATCAATTCACCTATATGTTTATAACAACCGCGTACATCCATCCTGAAGCTTGGCCACAGGTGCCACGTTTCTGGAATGACTTTGAGGAATCTTACATCGTTACCAGTCGTGAAATAGTTACTGACCATCGAGGTTCCGTCATCGTTGCCTTGCATTACCTGAAGCGACATGAGAGAAAATCGGTACAGTTCATGAACATAATCGGGAAAGATTATCTCTAGTAATTATCCGTGCCGTCTTAACGAACGGCCCAAGGACCTCAAGAGAAGATGGGCCGCACAAAAATGAGATTTGGTTGAAATTTTCTAGAATTTACCTAGTAGGGCCTCAGAAAAACCACTTGGCCCGGTAGCCCATGATGCTCTTAAGACGGCCCTGGTAATTATATATACAGACACAATCGTGAAAGAGATTATATATCTCTGGTAATCATAAACAGACATACTTCTTCACCATCCGGTCCAAAAACTGGGTGCCAAGTACGATTATCCGAACTTGATATCATCCGGAATGATTTCACCCATTGCTCTTCATCAGCTCGACCTGATGAGACAATAGAATATATCCATGATTAGCAGTGAATTACAACTGTTGATAAATAAACATTAGGGCAGCGGTTCTTAACGGAAGTCTACGGGCTCTTAGAGTGGGGTTACGGGAGAGATTTCAGCGGTTCCGTAAGCTTGAATGAGAATTCAATTAACTCGTTGTTTTTGCATTGTTAAACATTGTTAAACATTAACACATTCGCGGGGCAGATATGCGGCATTTCTCACACTCACGGGCCAGAAACTTGTAAACGAAGAGTGATCACATGATCCGTATTTTATGGGATATTTCCGTAATATTAGCCATCCTAAACTTTAAAAAAAAATTTAATAAAATGTCCAGTTTTTGCTAATTATTTTCAAAACGTCTAGTTAAATTTATAGAAATCCAGATCTTCATTATTTTCATGACGTATAAATTATATTATGATATTTATGACTCTATTGATTTATAGTCATGCAAAAATATATTCATATCACATACAGTGTGTCCCACAAAGGACACCCCGTGATTTCAAAATGTAATTACTCGGAAACGGTGATCGATAGAAGGATAGAAAAAAAAATAGAAGAAACTACAGAGAGTGGTATGTTTATTTTGAAAGCCGTAAATAATCTGATACAGAAGTTTGATAATTAGTTACAAATGCTGTCGGTAGGTGACGCCGTACGGTGTAGTCGCAGTATAGAGTCCAAGAAATAGGCCACAAACAGTCTTTTGCAAGCAGTCGCTACAATCACATCACAATCAATTCAAAATGTGTAGCTTTCTCAGCACAGAATTGGCGTTAACGATCTCTAATGAATAGTATGTTGCAGTTTTGGCCAAATTTAACACCTGTGCTGAAGGATCGACGATGGAGCCCAGCCACACCGTACCAAAACGGCTTTTGTCTTTTTTGAGGAACACTTTGGAATAGAGCCATTGTATTGAACTACTCCATAGCAACAGGCATAGATTGGTCCCTACACACACCCGATCTGACTCCCCTGCGACTACTTTCCATGGGGTAGAATGAAGGAAGCTGTTTCTTGGAACACTCTTCCAAACACTGGGCGTGCTTCAAGATTTGATCTGTGAGGCATGTGCATCCATTTCCATTGAGAAATTATAGACAGGGTGGCTGAAAACTCCATTCTCCGTTTGAAGATGCCGTCTCTCTGTGCTGTGAATTGATTGTGACGTGAATCGATTGTGATGTGATTGCAACGACTGATTGCAGAGGACATATTATAGCCTATTTCTCGGATTCCGTACTGCGACTACAGCGTACATCTCCACCTGTCGGCAACATTGAATTCGGACGGAATTCTCTTGACGGGCCGCATTCGGATCACGGGCCGGAGGGCGTGTGCACTTGTACGTGCATTGATACTTTTCTACCGGATTAACTTCCGTTGGTTGGATGCATATGTCCCACGGGCCGGAGGTTGTGCACCCCTGCTATGTGTAATGAATATCATTCTATAAATGAGGTCCTTTTTTTCAGACTGAGCACCAGTATATCACCATCAACAATTTTAATACTGAATGAGTTGCGTCGGAAGTGTGCTTATGTACTTAATGGTCGGAGTGCATATCTCGTATTGTGCGTGAATTTCTTGTGCTGCCACCTATTCTTCACACTATGAGGGAAGTGTTATGATTGAATATTCGTGCCGTTCCGTGGACCTCAATTTTATTGGCATGAGAGGTAAATGGCTGAAAGGGTCCTCGGAACATAAAAGGTCAAGAAGCCCTGCATCAAATCAAAAGAAATAGATACTCGCCTTTTATCTGATAGGAGGTCAAGAGAACGTCCATCGGAAATTCCAGTAACAGCACGGGATGGAGGTCGTCAACTCGTGGAACCCAAGCCCCTGCGAGACCACTGGCAGCTGATATTGGATGCTCGAACCTCACGAAGTCTGGATCGCTGTTAGGTGCTGAAGATGATGCTTCAATGTGCGCCATGTTCATGAGGCTCGACTCTTGTTCGTTCGGGTCTGGACAACCTGGAACTAAACACCAAAGGAAAAGCTACAGCAAATTGAATTTAATTCAACATTGCATGTACCTTTATATACATTAATTAATTTTTACAGTAATTTGTTTCAATTAATGCTTGGATCAATTCACGCATTTGCATTTTTGATTCACTGGCAATATTTTCGAAACATGAACATTGATTCACAAAAGAAAAAAAAATGTTTTTCTCTGAATCGATTATTACAGAAACATTTTGGACTCATTTGAATCGATTGGCTCAAGAAAATTTTCTAGTCTTTCTAATCGGTTGAAACAAAGTTTCTTCTCATTTTGACACATTGAAAATTTATATTCAGTTTGGCACATTGAAATTTTCTACTCATTTTACTTAATGAAATTTTCTACTCATTTTACTTAATGAAATTTTCTACTCATTTTACTTAATGAAATTTTCTACTCATTTTACTTAATGAAATTTTCTACTCATTTTACTTAATGAAATTTTCAACCTATTTCGACAATGCAATTGCCTACTCCAGTGTTTCCCAAAGAAGGCAGTATTGCCCTCTGGGAGGAAAGTAATGGAAAGTTCAAGTCGTGTCCCGTTTGGTATATGTGCAAAATCTGGCGACGATCGATCTAAAATTGTAGATTTTTATAGAACACACACACACACACGCATGCACAACCAATCAATTTTATATATATATAGATAACGCAGATACCCACTAAGAGGGGGAATTCTTAAAATTCAACCTCCAAGAGGGTTATGAGGGGTTCAAATCTTATATGGGAGAATCATAGCCGAGTAATTTTCAGATAACCAAATCCACTCGAGTGAAGCCGTGGATAACAGCTTGTATAGCATATTTATCATGTTCAATATTACTTCCGTGAAAACATTAGAACTTTGATTCACAATGAAGTAAAACTTTATCTCCCCACCACTGACAAAATCTTTAGAGAATTTAGCACTAATTGCCAAAATTTCTGGCAACTTCTTTGGCAATGCCCCGTAATTTGGATATTGATCACCCGTTTAGGCGGCAATAAAAATTAAGTGCATTCATGAACTTACATGGTGCTATTATCTCCTTTAGTTGTGCTCGGGGTTCATCTGAAAAGAAAAAAAAATAAAATGAAATACATTCCATACACAGGGTGTCCGAAATTGTTTGCACAATAGATATTCAACCGTTGGTTTTAGAAATATATTTTTTCAATTACAAAAGTTTTAATATAACCTGCAGTTACTTAAAATTTGTGTGAGTATACATAAAAGAATGAAGAAATCAAAATTTTATATAGTGACCGTGGACTCCAAAACTCTGCTAGGAAGTTGTTGTCCTGTCTCCTCCAATGCCAACAAAACACATTCCTAAGTGCAATGTTCGCTGAGATATTTGAATTTTAAAATCAAAGAAATGTTGGGAAAGAACAGCGTGAATAACGGACATGCTCATTATACTGTTCTTTCTCACTATTTCCCTGATTTATCAAATCAAATATTTCAGTGAATAATGCACTTAAAAACATGGGATTTATTTTGTTGGCCTCAGAGGAGACAAGGCAACAATTTTCTAGCTGGGTTTTGGAGCACAACGGGGACTGTATAAAAAGTTTATTTCTTTATTTTTTGTGTATACGACTCCTCAAACAAATTTTGTAACTTTTTGTAATTGAAAGTATGCTTCTAAAGGCAACGGCTGCAGATACATCCGCTGTGCAAACAATTTGAGACAGCCTGTAGATGTGTAGAAACTGTCAACAAAAAAAGAAATCACAATACAACAATTTAGCATAAAATAAAATAAGTATATGATGAATTGGTAAATATATCGAATGGATTTTTCCTATCAAAATGTTTTCTTCACAAAAGAAGTGTTTCTCTTGTTTGATATATCCGGGGGGGGGGGTCCCCTCCTGCATACCATTTACATACTAACTCTCGAAAATTGCAACCGAGATTATCATGAGCATCTATATACTCGAGGTACTCGGGCCTTGCCCTGGTGAGCCAGTGCCATCTTAACGCATGGATTCAAACGAACACAATCCTGGGGGCCTTCAGTATAGAAAGGGCCCAAGAAAACAAGATCTGCGTGCAATTTTCGACAGCAAGTATGTAAATTGGTAGGCAGATATAACTAAGACAGTAGCTTCGGAAAATCATTCGGCCCGTGAGGGGCTATGGTGCTCTTAAGACTGCTCTAGGACAGGCAAGGTTGAGACTGCACTGGGGGAATAGATAACGGCATTCATATATCCAAAATGTAGGATTCAAATCCGGATATGTCAGACTGTAAGCTAGCGTGGTTCGAAGACTTCCGTAAGGGGGTATTCACTACATATTCATTACTACTACTCATTCATGCTTAAACTATAGTCACAATGTTTTGATAAAAGATCGACACGGATTGGTAAAATTCAGGTTTTTAACCAATCTATGTTGATCTCTTATCCAAAAATTGTGACTACAGTTTTTACCATGTCGTTGAATAAGGCCCTAGGTGACCACGGTGGTCGAAGTAACATTAGAAACCTTTGGTCATTCACGACAGCGGGGAGGGGGAGGAAGAGATTCTATGGTTCTTTCTGCAATGATTAGATCGCAAAAAGAAGAAATAACGAGTTATTGTAGCCACAAACTGACCAATCAGCTGATAGCATCCGAGTAGCTCCACCCTCATGCTGATCCAGTCCTTCCAGTCTAATGGCATGATTCGTACGAATCGTGTCTCCAAAGTTTCAGGCATGACATTTACGACAGGCATGTCACTGTCGTCATTCGCTTCGAATTCCTAGGAAAACAAACACGTATAAAACGAAATACAATTATCTTTTGAAGTTCGCATTCAAATGACATTCGTCAAATAAAACAAATTCAATGTCAGAGACGTGAGCTACTCCGAAAGTTTTTAGCAGCTTTGTATTAGATTCATTGCTCAAATGGTCGTCGGCTGCCTGGAAGATGACCTACGCTTGAGGTAGTGCCTGGGAATGCGAATTGCACAGGAAGTTCTACGAAACGCTGGTTCATACGGGGTGACTAAATAAAATTTACTACCAAATACACTGCTCAAAACAATTAGGGGAGCAAGCAAAAACGTGAAGAAAACCGTGCGAGACAGCCACGTATTGGCATACAATGGATAGTACACGCGTATCAATGCGCAATACAGAAAAAAGACGTAAAAAATTTGGAATTAAGCTTTAATTCTTTGAAAATATGGAAAAAACATGAAAAGATGATTTAGGGCAACAATTTGGTTACATGTAAACGATAAAAAAAAGGACTGTTTAGACATGATGCATGAGTTTTAATAGGGCGTGTGGTCTCCTCGAACAGCTAAGACTGCTGCACACTTGTTTACCATGGATGCGATGAGGTTATCGATCAGACTTTGGGGAATACTGTTTCACTCCTCAAGAAGTGCAATCTGCAAGACACGAACGAATGCGGGGTTATTTCGAGTGCCACTGTCCCTCCATACCAGAACACGTCGGGTGTCACACTCCAGACTGAATCGGGACTCGTCTGTAAACAGCACTTCGCTCCAATCATGTTGCCCCCAATCTCGATGTTCAGCAGCCCATCTTCTTCGGGCCGCACGGTGGCGTGGGGTCAACGGAATGCAGACCATTGGCCTACGTGCATAGAGCCCTCCCTCATGAAGCCGATTACGTACTGTTTGGCTGAACACCCTTCGTCCTGTTGCCAAGAGCAACCGTCTTTGCAGCTGCGTAGCATTCTCTGTTCTGTTTCGACGGGCTGTTAACCGTACATACCGGTCATCAGTTGCTGTAGTGGCGCGTGGCCGACCTTGCCCTGGTCGGCGTCTAACATTTCCTGTTTCTTGGAATCGATTCCACAGCCTTGCAACAACACTTCTCCAACAGCGTCCGCGACACTACGTTGTGTTTGCCCGGATTCCAGTCTGCCTATAACACGCCATGCCATGGATTCCGGTAAATCACGTTGTTGAGACATACTGCGCAATCGAATTTCACAGTTACGGCAGTAAAACAGACGTTTCTGCAACATCCCGATTTCTGCCCTTATCTCCTTTTTCTGGTTTTTGACGTCATGAACTTTGATTTGCATATGAAGTTTTCTTCTTCCGTTTCCTGCTAGGCTTTAAATTATGGATGATTCATTTTATGTTACTTATCGGTATACATCTTTGCGTAATTTTGTTAAAACCATGTGCTCCCTTAATTGTTTTGAGCAGTGTAGAAAGGGGGGGGGGGTGATAGTACACGTCATGACAAACAGTTTGCTTGCTATGGAAACTAAGGGGAAACGCACTCATTTGAAGGATACGTGCATATCACCAGCACCTCCTAGAGATAGAAGGCCTCTGCAGTGTTTGCCATAAACGTCATTCTGACTACCTGGCAAGTTTGTCACATTTTGAAACACAGCATCCTATTTCGTTTCTTCTAATTTTGGCGTAGAATCTTCCTGATTGGCTCACAAATACCGCATAGTGATTGGATGTGGGGTATAGAAATCACCAATTCTGAGCCCGATCATTTCTTTTCCTCACAACGATGATACTGCACGACCAGGGAATTTTTTTCCCTGAATATTCGGAGGGAAAATTAACTACTTACTGACGTCACAAGCAGACTGCGGAGGCCTTCTATCTCTAGGAGGTGCTGATATCACCCACTTCAAAATTCGCCAAAATACGCTTACATCACAGGAAAATTTCATGCATGGTACGAGAAAGAAAAATATTCCTTCCTTCCAGTCACTGGTGATTGCAGAGGGAAAAAATAGCGACCTTTCCCAGCACCTACTAAAGATAGAAGCTCTCCGCAGTCTGCTTGTGACGTTTATTCGTGAGTTTTAGAGGCCATATTCTGTAGAACTTAGGATGTTTTAAGCATTTGAAACTTCAAAAGTTTTTTTTCTTTATTCTCAACCCTTCCCTTAGTACGTGTATTGAAGAGCTCAGTCGATTGGCCGCTAGATAGAAGTAACAAACAAGTCTATTGCCTCCAGTCTGATTGTCTTCATTGTAATATAGAGGAAACAGGGGGGGGGGGGGAGTTTGGAACTTCTCAAACCATGTTATTTAAGTAAACAGTAATCGTATGTAAAAATTATGTGGAATTTAGTTAAGGAATTGAAAGAACTATCACGAAAATGTGCCGATTCGCCAGCCAGAAAAAATGGTTTTTACTAGCGTCCTCTACTGGCAATTTAAAACACTAATTTTTGAATAAATACAACTAAAATACACAACTATAAGTGTATTTTTATCACTCTTTTTATAGAAATTCATGTTTTAAGTTATTTTTTAAATAAAGTTTATTACAGCTGTACACAGTTGTAGGGAAATTTGATGGAGTCAAATATCAGTTGATATAATGTTAATTTTTTATTTCGATCGGTGAACGAATTTTGTTTCATTTCCAATTAGTTTAAGTTTCGATTTTGCGTGCGACGGAATAATTAGTTTCGGTTTTTAGCGTCATCTATTTTTGACTTTAAATATTACTTTCTAGTTTCACACGATTTAAATGTTGGTCACATTTTTTCCGATCCAATCGATTTTTTTCATTCAAGAAATAAATTTCTCAATAATTTCCAAAATAATTGATTATTTCAATAAGATGTGCCCACTTATAAAATAATCGGATACAACGAAATATCTGTTATTTACGATGTTTCTTCTGCTTTCACGAGCCTGAGCCATTAACATAACGTTAAAAAACTTGATGGTCATTGTAATGTTTTTCTATATATACCTGTATGTTTATTGTTCTGGTCAAATTGCCCGGCATGCTGAGGTTGTGTAAAACTTTTGACCGAGCATACACTTTTTTATATGCCTATACATTTGTTTGTTCGGTAAATACATTTTCTGAAAACTCTCAGTATATTCCTAATCTTTTTACATGCTGATATTTTTGGAATGACGAGAGAGGCATTGATTTTTACTTAGATGATTTTCCCCGAAAACATTTCCCACCGCTTTTCTTTTGGTGCCGTTGTATACTGGATCCCGCTTATAAAGTTCCCACAGTACGTTTTTCCCGCTTAGTACGACTTATTTCCGTAATCTCAACTTTCATTAATACTCATCGAAATTTTCCAGTTAAAAAACTTTTTTTAATGATTATTTTTTGAAAAACTTTACAAACCGGATCGACCGTATTATTTGTCTCGTGATTATGAACTAATTCCGAAGTGTAAATGTCTTGTACCATTTTCATCGTCATGGACTTTCTATTTGAATGTATTATTCCCATCATAGTACATCATAATTAATATTGCACTCAGACACATGGAATTTTTTCTGTTGGCTTCAGGAGATACAGGGCAGCAACATTTTAATTGGAAGTTAGAAGACATGGGGACCGTGTAAGAATTTAGATTTTTTAGTTTGTTGTTACACACTTTATTTTCACTCTCAAAATTGGTACCAGGTAATTTTTGAACTTTTGAGCATTTTCTAAACTGGAATCATATCTCTACGACAACCGGTTGATGGGATAAAGTTCACATTAACACTTTCAGGACACCCTGTATATTTTCTAGACTTTTTTTTTCTACTTTTACGTCAATTATTATAATCTATCATTGAAAAAACAGATTCAGTGGTTACAGTCAATTTTTAGAAAGTTTTCAGACCATTATATGATATCACAGCTTTCAGTCATTTTTTTTTCCATTAACTACAAATTTTTTAAATCTCTTTTAGGTATTTTTAGTGACTTTTTACCTGCATATTTTGACTGGTTTTAATCTTGACACAAAATAAAGTGTTCTAGACTCTGCCACGAAGCTGGGCTGGAAGAGATCTCGGCAACGGGATAAGCCCAGTGGCAAAGTTCTGGCGTTCATTCATTCATGACTGTTTTTAATGTGAAGTAGACGCGTCTGGTCCTTCATCATCATTGTAGTGACCAGGAAAATGAAATATGGGGGGGGGGGGAGGTCTGTGTGTAGAATAAATTTCCAAGCAGCGATTGATACGTTAGGGGGTTGGCCCTGTCTTCTATCGGCAGTTCTGCTGGTTTCTGTAAGTAGTTACGCTTTTCCTCAACCCCACATTGTACTTGAAAACTTTATTTCTTCACGCATGAATGTGCCGCTAAACACTTTTAGTGCAGCCGATTCGGAACCATTTTACAAAAGGTGGAGATACTAACCACGAGCTTGTCAAAGTTGTCCGTCACGGTTGTCCAAGTGTTGCCATCGTGGCTGTAATCGACCGAGTAGAGCTTCACCCATTCATCTTTGTCTTCTCGACCCTTCGTGATTATCGCTGTGATGTTACGAGGCTCCTTGAATTCGATCTAAGAAGAGGGGGAGGGGAAACAACGCATGTGTGTTATCGAGCACTGCTATCCATATTCGATATTATTGGTGTATTGTACTTGATGTGTACGCCTGATAATACCTGCAGATATTCGCCACTGTAAGATCCCGCTGCTGACCACCCGGATCCACTGTCCAGTTTGGCTCTCGATGGAACTGATTCCAGGTCTCGGTAAGAAGAGGCCGAAAGCTGGCTGCTCTCTATCTCCATTGGCTCAACACAAACTATGGAAGGAAAAAAAAAATATACAACATGAAAAAAATCCGACTGACGAACGATGCAATAAATGGCTTCTATTCAAAAGTCGAGGAGTGGCAGTTATAAGAAAATTTGACCTTAATATTTTTCAAAAATGTTTTTTTAACCAGGACCGCTCTCCCATCCTTTTTTCCCTTCGGATCCTACATTAGCGAACTGACGCCAAATTCGCATCATTTCGACTTACGGACGATACTTATAACGGATCCTGTTCGTAAATGGAGAAATGGCTGCATAAGTGAAATACAAAACTTTGTTGCGAAATGTTGCACACGGTAAATGAAATGCAGAAGGGGCTTCCGGGAACATTGAAAATGTCAGAATGCGCAAGCGCGTGATTTGAGAAAAAAATTGCCAACTAAAATTGCAAAAATGTTAGTTGAGGCCAAACCAAAGCTGGTGAAAAACCAAACGCTGTTGCACTTTGAAATGGGAAATTTTGGCATCAAATCGAAGAATCGAGCCAACTTTGCATTTGGTAATAAGTAGCCGTTTCATTAACAGAAAATGCCTGTCGTACTTTCGCATGCGCAATTCCGACACGTTCAATTCTGCCCCGATGTACCAACACCATCTACAGAACAAGGCCTCCGCACGAAGCTTGTGACGTCACCGAAGAAAGTCATTTCACCTATCGCCATTGGATATAGCAGGTCGACGCATGCGATATCTTTATTTTCTTTTGCAGTATATCCAACGGCAATAGGAGAAATGGCCTTCTTCATTGACGTCAAAAGCTTCGTGCGGAGGCCTTGTTCTATAGGTGGTGCTGGATGTACTCGTGCAAATGCTACACGTTTCAGACAAGCATAAACACTACTACTACTTAACCGCACACGCAACTCGTACACATTCATCTACGGAATTTCTAATGAATCGGCGCATGCCGGAATATATGTTCTGAGTGAATGTGTGGCCCTAATGTATTTATGTTGTAGAGTAGCGCTTGTTTCGTGTTCATGCTGCCATCTGTCTTCCATTTTCTGAAGTAAAGATGAAAATGCTTGAATTTTAATGTTATGTCAGTATCGTGTTGTAGGTCTGCCTGCTCTTTGCGGAGAGACTTTACAAACGGGGGACCGGCTCGCATTAAAAGCAGCTTGGAAAGTTGAGCCGACTGGCACTGTACCATCATTGGGGGTACGAACCTGGATCTTCAGGACGAGAGTCTAGCACGATGTCCACACGACCGCACAGTGGCACGCATAAACACTGCATGCCAACGTACGTCTTTGCGTTGTCCTTGAGGGATTTGCTGAGCTCATGTATGTGAATAAGATGACAGGATGATGACAGGCTGCAATGATTTACAAGAAGAGCAACGAAAGTCGTACTAGGCATGATCGGTATATCAAAGAGACTGGCGTTGCGAGTCTTGGATTTTGTATAACAAAGAATGTGGCGCTGCGATCGCAACCGGTTTGTGTGAAGAGAGAGAAGGATTAAAAAAAGAGAGAGAAGCTTCTAAAGTCGGACGTATTTATCTCCACATTCAAAACGAATAAGCATGTGTCGACGTAAGGCCTCTACACACTAGCCTGCGCATATAGTACTTTCTGGTAATTCCAGAAATTTCAAACAGTGGAATATTTAGGAAGTAAGTGCAATTGCACGCGGTTTGTTGGGCGATTCTAAATACATCGGACAAACATTAAGAGGTGGCAATAAGACACCTAAACAAGCATTTTCGGTCACAGAATGTGCGGTCGTATCGCAGTAGAGGGTGTTTTGAAGAGTGCACAACAGCACTTCACCAAAAACAAATATATATTGCGACGGATTTGCTGCAATATGTGCTACCAACCGTTCGAGGGTGCATGCCCACCATCGGATTGGAGCTTGTTTCTTATTTGTGCAAGGACCATCAAGGCTATGCTGCGCCAAACAATGATCAAACAGTACAAAATGACTTTTGTTAGAATTTGTGTCACCCAAGTTGCACCACGAGAAAGCCTACAACATTACAATACCTTGCACCCCTCGAGTGATTGGTTGATTGCACTTATTGCAGCAAATCCGTCAGAAAAAATATGTTTGTTTTTGGTAAAGTGCTGTTGTATACTCTCTAAAAACACTTTCTACCGCTTTTGCTATTCTGATTCGATCAAACTATGACCAAAAATGCCTGTTTAGGAGTCTTATATCACCTCTTAAAATTTGTCTGATGCATTTAGAATCACCCTGTATAAGTATAGTTGTAGTGGTAACAGAGAAAACGTCACATACAGTCCAGAGTGGGGCTTTGGCTCGTTGGTAGTTACTCGTAGTGACAAACTGTTCAAGCAGACCTGTACTCGTAGAAGCTTAGAACGCGTGTAACAAGCACTAAAACTCCAGGAGCTAGTATTATTGATGAATCGCGAAGGTACAGTGCTCCTTCACGGCAATATCAATCTGTTATGTCGTGAATGTACCTTACAAAAGCGCCATCTGCAGCCAAACTTCAGTATTTCAGCGGTAACAGGTTTTTTTTTGAAATTTTTTTATTTTAAGCTCTCATTTATATCACCTTTCAAATTTTCACCAGATATCCCCGAATCAAACTGTATATGTTATTGCCAAAGCCTGAAATTGGCCAATTCGCGACGGGGCCGACCACTTCCGACCCGGAATATTGGCAGGGCAGTTGAGGAAGTGGACGGTGATCTTTAACCAAAGTCCGATAACAAAAGACATGATTCGGGATCATCGTCAAGTTGGTCTTTGATATCGTATTTTTTCGTTGCAACAATGCCACGTTGGTTATAACAACCCATCAAACCGCAGTAACGATGCGGTAATCATTTTTTCCCCTCCAAAATATGGTAGAAAAAAATATATGCTTATATAATTATTTTTATAGTATTTTCGCTCAAATTTCACTTTTTTTCCTTCTCGTCACATGGAACTAATCCATAAAGACATTTATCACAGGTTGGCGATTAAAAAAAATGGGTTAGGCTCTTACCCTGATCTATGGCCAAAGTCCGAAACATTTCTGCAATTCGGACTTTGGCCAAAACTCTTGGCCGATTCGTGAATTGGTCACATTTCGGACTTTGGCAGCAACATGTACACCTCCAAACACCACTCAGCTATTCATATACGAAAGTTCAAAGAGTCTACGTTTACGTGCTATATAACACGTTCAATTGTATTTGTGCCAGTAATAAATTACATTCCGTATACACGAAACCTCCACCTATACAATAACGTATGATGAATCAGATTCATTAATGAACCAGCCGCATAATTTATTACACAGCTCGGCTGCTGCTGTCACGTCGAATACTGGAAACTCCGAGAATTGTATACACATACTCGAGCAGTGACGTATAGAAATACATAAAAGATAATGGTGTAGGATTAAAACATATTTTCAATGAGGTGGGGGGGGGGGATTTTGAAGCTCTGGTCGATGTGGTGTTTTACTTCCATATTAATACGAATATATTTCCAATTTGCTTCAGGAGCTGGAATAAATCTTGCCACAGATTCCAGATTGGATGTTAAAAGATTGTATGGGATTCCTTTATAAAATTTGCGATCCAATGATTTTGGTCGGAATCTGTCTCATTCAAGAGGAATTATCGATTAATCATTAAAGCTATTTTGCACATTTCGTTATTTATACGCGATAGAGCATTTTTAATAATTTTCATTTATTTTTAAGGCATTTTTTGCATGATTTTCAGTAGTTTTAAGGCATTCTTCCTGATTTTCAGAATTTAAGTAACATTTTAATATTAGCATTACTTTCCATATTTCAGCAGAACAACGAAGAGGGACCTTCTCCCCACACAAGTTCACTTTTCCCCAACTCCATTTCCCACAATTGACAATTTTATGGGAATATTAGGAATAATTGACAGTTTTACCTACCTTTGGTATCGTTTTTGTCAATGGTTTGTGATTTTAGAAACAATTGGCAATTTTACATAGTATTTGCCTGTCTTCGGTATCATTTTGGACAGTGATTGGTGAGTTCCCGTAATTCTCGGTATTTCAAATTCCCAAATTTCAAATTTATTTTACATACTCATGTGAGGTGAATATGTAATCTTAGAACTACACAAGTTCAGGAATGGCTAACAGTTACATGGATGTAGGTGGGATAAGGGGGGAAAGGATCATAGTGTGATCTGATGAGCACCCCAAGTGAAAAAACAATAGTAACAGCATAATACATTAACTAAAAATGTGCATTGTGATCACACACATATGTAATACATACAATATACTCCCATACCCTCATATATACATATATATGCAAGAGGTTAGTGTGTCAGTAATAATTAATCCTTCAATTTCTTCTTAAATATGGGGAGACTATGAGCGTCCAGGATTGCGGTAGGCTGTTCTAAGTTCTAGGTTCAAGAGAACTTACATTATTTTGCTGTTGAGGGGATATGGTCAGCCAATTTACAAAGGCATATTTTTAAGTTTTTACCGTCCATTTTAAGTTTTTTTTTTAAAACTTGAATGCAGTTTTTATGGAGCATATGTTCTGTTAATTTTTAGGTCATAAAAATTCCAGCCCTACTCATCATACTTTTTGACATGTCTTAATTGACAATTCTGATATGATTAGATTCAGAACATGAATGATACCTTCTCGTAAGGAGAAGTTGGGGACGAGATCAATCTTTCAATAAAGGTATCAAAAAATTTACATAACCCTTTCAGACCCGAGCATTCATTTTTTTTGGAATTTTCCATTTTTCTTGCACTTTTGAGTTAATTATTTTTTCAAATTTTCGAAAAAAAATTAAGGACGACCCCGAAAAATCGGCGTGTCTGGAAAACTTGAGAATGTAAATGCGGGAAAATTTCGGAACAATAAATTAAAAGTAGAACTAAACATTTTCCAGTGAAAATGGTTTTGATGAGATGGTAGGCACTGCTTGGAAGGAGGTTTACACAAATTGTTATTTATCTCTTATCTCTATAAATAACATGCCGAATGATAAAAGATAGTAAAGAAAACAGGCTGTCTTGAGATTAAAACAAAATTTTTGCTCTCAATTTTCATTTGCCCTTAGACTTTTTTTTCCTGGTTTTCACCTTTACTGTAATTAAAAAAAAAATTCTGGAGCAGTGGCATCAAAACGATTTTCACCAGAAAATGTTTAGTTTACTTTTAATTAACCTCTAAAATTTTCATACATTTAACTAAGGGAAAGAGGCGTCTTCCGTTAGATTTTGCCGTTCTTTCCAAACTTTCCCCCGTTTTTGAATTCAAATATCTCAGCGAATATTGCACTTACAAACGATAAATTTTGTTTTCTGGCATCAGGAGAGACAGCGGAACAGCTTTCTGATTAGGTTTTTAAGGACAGGGTGTATGTATAAAACGCAATTTTTTTTTCTAAATTTCAATTCAACCCCTTGCAATACGAATGACCCATCTGAGTTCTACACGTTATTTGGATTATTTTTCTAATTGTAAATATGTCTCTCGGATCAACGGTTCGCCAGTAAAATGCGGCGCTGGGGGGAGAACTTAATAATCACCCTGTATATAGATTAATTAATCCCACCATTCATCTCGGGTCAAATTTCTTACAGCGCTTTAAAGATAATTACATGATCATTATGCTAAAAAACTGAACCGAAAGAACAACTTTTCTCGCCATGTAAATAGAATCTCCAGGCACATATCCTGTTATAACACTTATGGAACGATTCTTCACAATCGCAAAACTTCTCGTGTATTATAAAATAACCTTAGAAGACTCCATATTTTCAGTGTTTTCTGGAAGCTGTACGAAACCCAATTTACTCGAATGTTCAAACTTAAAAGCAAGTATCACTTGCTGACGTCATCAAGTCGCTATTTCATGGCTATACATGTACTGTACCCTCTCACTCACTCCTATCTGCTAATCTTGTTCTATAAGTGTGAAAGTTTATAGATTTTCCACTAGGGGAGTCACATCTTCAGGTTGCTTCAAAAGTTTTGAGTATTTTTTTTCCTGCCATGAGTTATTGAAAAATGTGGAAAGATTCAGGACTTTACCAAACACTCATTTACTTTACTTTCACCGTACATTCGACCCAAATATCCTCTATTTTGCATGGTACACATCTTCTGGTATGCGTAGATCTAGAGGTTGCGTGACTGATCATACAGCGATACTCAAAAAATAATCATCATTGCCGAAAAAAAAGGGGTAAAAGTAATAGAATGAGTGCTAAACATATACAGCAGGGGGGGTTCTTGACCTTTTCCAGCCACGACCCAAAATAAGCAACAAGATCAGCTTCGCGACCCATGTGACTTTGCTTTTCTAAATTAGTGAAAACAATAGTGTGCATTTATTACAGGTCTATTAGTGGATTTTTACGACTCATCTCGGAAGTCCTCCGCGAATCAAGTTGGATCGTGATCCCCATAATCTTAAGAGCCCCTGGCTGTTTGGGAATTTGTGCGACACATCTTGGAATGCCGTGCACAACTTTGGGACGTGACTCATAGCTCAATAATACCTGGCTGCAAGTGAATTTCTACGAAACATCGCTGAAGCCCCTGCTAATCAAGTTCGGGTTACGACCCCTAGCTCGAGTCGGCTTAGTGGATTTTTACGACCCAATTCGTTATTCCCAAAGAATGAAGGTTGGGTCGTGATCCATAGCTCAAGAAGACCTCGCTGTAAGTGGATTTGTGCGACCTTTTTCGGTAGCCCCTGAGAATCAAGTTTGAGTCGGGACCCCATAGCTCAGAGTCCCTGGGTGTTAATGGATTTAAGTAAAAACCCATTTCAGGAGCCGCTGAGATCCAGGTTTGGGTCGCGACCTATAATTTAAGAACACCTTATATACAGAGTGCATAGCAAACAGGGGTACGACATTTTCCTGGCAATTTCACTATTTAAATAACGTGTAGTACTCACTTCACTTTTCAAATACTACAAAAATTTTTGCGTCTAACTGCGTTTAAGTTTTTATTCTACCTCTACTTAAAATACTTGAATGTAAACTGCTGGCAGACATTATATATGCTAATGTTTTCCATTAAAATGCTCTTTTCTCAAAACTAAGTTTTTAGTTAGATAAAGAACATTTTTTCGAACATACTCGTTAAAATGTCTTGAAAATTTTTGCGTGTCTTAACACTATCGTGTTAAATACTTATTACGAGGATTTTTTATTAAAATCGTTAAAAAAGTTTCTGTGGCACAAAATATGGGAACATTTTAGTAATTTTTGAAAAAGTTGCACATTGTTGAAGTTAAAATTCGAGGAAAAAATAACCATCAATTAAAATTCAGAATTCTCTCTTTAAATTAAATAAAAATATCCACAGAATTCGATACAAAACAATTGAGTGCCTAAAGCGAGTAGAAAATTTTTAAATATTCCTTAAAGGAAGGAGATTTTTCCCATAGAAAAGCATGGGAAGCAGAGATCGTGCACCAACCCCCTTAAGAATAAACCACAGAATTCATATTCTTTTCGGTCAATTACAGTGAAACAGCCTGTATACAGCAGTGCCTTTCTATAGTTATCATTATCATCAGATTCTTTTTCGAAATGATTTATGAATAATACAAAAATACGAAAAAAAATTGGAGTAAAAAGAATTCAATTCAAATTTCAGAAAATCTGAAAGAAATTGTCTTTCCGATTCTCACAAAAGGAAGTAAAGAAAAAAAACTATACCAATCAGAGATTCATTATTTTGGGTGGGGAAAAAATAAACATTATTTCAAAAATATTAGTATTTTCTTCGCCCCCCCCCCCCAGTGTTTTACATGAACGGCAAATAATAGCAATAATGATAAGAATCGCGAACTAATAAGCGATGTTTTTCGTCTCTTATCGATCAGAGCTCATTTAAAATAAATGAGCGACCTTTTTTTCTAAGTGCGTAAAAATGAAAATACAGTGTTCACAATTCAGAATACTTATTTTCCTTATTACATAAGAAAATAGCGAAGATAATAATACTTTTCTTCTTGGGATCGTCGAAAAGTAACTCATTAATGGATGACATGTTCTATCGGATGAGACATGATTTTGAGATTTCATTTTACTATGATTTACCATTAAGTTCTCGACATCTCTACGCTTACGGTAATGAGCGTGTCTCAAATGTAATAACGAGACAGGATTATTTGTGACGGATATTTGTATAAGTTACGGCCAAAGCCGGAAATCAGACAGTTGACATGACTAATATTCGAATTTCGGGCTTTGGCCAGCCTGTTCGCGAAGTGAATGGAAATCCTTGGCTAAAACAAAATAGAATGATTCGGGATCATCGCCACGCACACGTTGGCTTTTTTGTGATAATTACGGCCGTTTATAATTATGGTTAGCTATAGCAAACCTTAACGATCAAAGGAATCGGAATATCTGTATCTTAAGGGATTGATATCGGTATTATAGGGATATCCAGAAACGCAATTTAGGCCAATGTCCGAAATTTTAAAAAATTTTTGACATTTGGCCAGATCATTTGGCTGGTTTCCGGCTTTGACCGTAACATGTACGCAGCAAGGGAATGAGCTTCCAGTGGCGTATTCAAAGGATTGACCATTGGGTGTCCTGAGAGTCAAACAGAAATAAATTATTGATTTATTGAAAATATTCATAAACTCTGAAATTGTCTGTTTCATTACTTCTGAATTTATATTACAGCCATTTGAATTTATTTTTTCATTAGTTCCGAAAAGAATTATTTCATTAATTATGAAATTATTTCTTCTAATTTTGAAATTATTTCTTCTAGTTTTGAAATTATTTCTTTTGTTAATTCTGAATTTTCATCTTTTCCATTAATTCTGAATTTTCGTCTTTTCTGAAATTTGTTTCATTAATTCTGAATTTTCGTCTTTTCTGAAATTTGTTTCATTAATTCTGAATTTTCGTCTTTTCTGAAATTTGTTTCATTAATTCTGAATTTTCGTCTTTTCTGAAATTTGTTTCATTAATTCTGAATTTTCGTCTTTTCTGAAATTTGTTTCATTAATTCTGAATTTTCGTCTTTTCTGAAATTTGTTTCATTAATTCTGAATTTTCGTCTTTTCTGAAATTTGTTTCATTAATTCTGAATTTTCGTCTTTTCTGAAATTTGTTTCATTAATTCTGAATTTTCGTCTTTTCTGAAATTTGTTTCATTAATTCTGAATATTCATCTTTTCCATTAATTCTGAATTTTCATCTTTTCCATTAATTCTGAATTTTCATTTTTTCTGAAATTTGTTTCATTAATTCTGAATTTTCATTTTTTCTGAAATTTCTTTCATTAATTCTGAATTTTCATTTTTTCTGAAATTTCTTTCATTAATTCTGAATTTTCGTCTTTTCTGAAATTTGTTTCATTAATTCTGAATTTTCGTCTTTTCTGAAATTTGTTTCATTAATTCTGAATTTTCGTCTTTTCTGAAATTGGTTTCATTAATTCTGAATTTTACTCTTCCCTAAAATTTCTTTATTAATTCTGAATTTTCAACTTTCCTGAAATTTTTCATTAATTCTGAATTTTACTCTTCCCTAAAATTTCTTTATTAATTCTGAATTTTCAACTTTCCTGAAATTTTTCATTAATTCTGAATTTTCGTCTTTTCTGAAATTTGTTTCATTAATTCTGAATTTTACTCTTCCCTAAAATTTCTTTATTAATTCTTAAAAATTTTTTATTTATACTGAAATAATTCTCATTCAATCTGAAATTATTACCTTCATGAATTATCAGAATATTTCTGTAATTAACTCGTATATATTTATAATTTGTACCAAAATAATTTCTTTCATCGATTCTAAAATTGTTATTTTCATTTATTCAGAAATTATTATTTTCATTTATTCGGAAATTATTATTTTCATTTATTCGGAAATTATTATTTTCATTTATTCGGAAATTATTATTTTTATTGATTCTTGAATTATTACTTTCATCAACTACGATTTCTTTTATAAATTATAAACTTTTTATAAATTCTGAAATAATTGTTTTCGTTAATTTCTGAATTTTTCATCTTTTCTGAAACTATTCCGAATTTTTATTAATTTTTAAAATTGTTTCTTGCAAGGTAGGTTAGTGACTACAACTCTCACTATTCAGTTTGAAACCACCAGCTGCTGCAACAGCAGTGATGAAACAATATTTACCGCAATGTCTGCAGTGCGCATACTATACTGCAGACACCCTCACGCGTCCTAGAAGCAGACCGACATACATACAGTATTAGCTGAGTGGTCATCATGTAATGCCTCATAAGTGTATGTATTTCTTTTGCCTTCAACTTACCATCAGGTTGATAACACCCCAAGACTTCAATACGGAGACTAATCCACTTGTGCCATTTGACTGGATGGATCCTGATGTACCGAGTCATTATGCTGTCTGGGAACTTTGAAGTGACTGGTGATTCGTTGTCGTAATTGGCCGTAAAAACCTAAGGATGAATAATTGAACATTGATATTGAGAGCCACACAGGGTGTCTCATAGATCAGTAGTTATTTAGAAAATACAGGGTGGTCATAAAATAATTTTGCCGGTATACGACGAGCCCCACGCAAAAATCAATGAATGTGAATGAAACTCGAGATAGGTGTAGCAGAGTATGCGCTCGAGAATGAGTACCGAAATAAAAATCTAGCTTCTCTCGCGGTTACGATCACAGCTACAGAATTTAGAAAAATTCGCATGGTTAATGTCTACGCTTGACGTCGACACAACAACATGCGGAAAAAACCAATGCAGATCACATTACTGCTGCAGCAAGTCCCCCGACTGAGGAGTTAGCGCACCAAACCCTTGGTGAGATCTCATTTTTTTGTGCGCGTCCTACGTCGGCGTTTATGGTGCTACGGGAGCCGTTCCAACGCCAAACATACATAGTTTTTTTACTGCTCTGATCACTTATTAATGCATAAATGTGAGTTCGCATTTGTTTTTTTGTTGACAATTTTGTTGTTGTAATTGTAACCGCGCGAAACCTCGGGTTTTGTTTCCTTTCCCTAATTCTCTCGAGTGCATACTTTGAAAGGATTGTCTCGAATTTCATTCGTATTCGTTGATTTTTTGCGGTTCCTTGCCGCAGTGGCGGTTCAGTTGTCATAGTGACGGACTCGCATCGTGAGGTCCCGTCTGGTATCCAGTGGTGGTGGGCTGAAGTTGGTTTTCTGCGGGGGGGGGGGGGGGTTCCCAACTTCAAGATACGAACTACTACTGAACTGTTCACTACACCACAGCAGATAAACTACAGCCATCAAGCGATTATCCTACAAAATATTCTATTTCATCTATAGATTTATGACTATTTTTAGCATTTATTATATTTTCTGTGATATTATTTAAATATATTTATAATTATTTTTTTCTTCAAATTTACTGTTTGTTTTATTTTTCTCGAGTGGCCGCGGAGCCGCCGGGGAGTAAGTAGACACGGAGCCCCAAGGGCCTGTTGAGAACCGCTGTTGTAAGATATTCAAGATCAGGCATGATGTGCAGGGATATTTAAATTTCATATCTCGTAAAACATATCTTGAAATGAAATATTGATCATGACCTTGACGTCGCCATTGTCATCACGGATGTCAATCCAGTCCTTGCCATCGTCGCTATGTGACACGAAGTATGAGATCACCCACTCTGGTTCGTCGTGCCTTCCTTTGGTGACCAATCCGGTTAAGTTCGTGAGATGTATGAAATCAACCTGCCGAGAGAAGAAATTCAAGCGATGACATCATTCGATTGCAATAATAATTATTCAGTATTACACATTGAAAAAGATTATAAAGTGGTAGATCGTCGTGTACCTGCAGGTACTCGTTCTCGTTGGCAGTCGATGGCGACCAGGACGTTTCGCTGTCGAATCGGGAATGAGTCGGCGACAGCGAGTCCACTTTAAATGAGGAAGATGACAGCTGATAGTCCGCGATTGCTCCACTCTCCACACCCATGGGTTCAAAGCAAACTGGTTCGAACAAAAATGATCACCGGTTATAAATCTCAAAAAATCGAAATTTTCTTAGGTAGATGGCGCTAGACAGAAATAATATCAGTGATTTAGCGTGCGAAACGTGTAAGAAATTAAATCCTCTAAAACAGTGTTTCTCGACTGCCGGGCCACCGCCCAGCACTAGGCCCTAACATTAGTCACACCGGGCCGTGAGTGATTCGCCGTTTCATTTTTCCCATTAACTTCTCGTTAGTTGTGTGTATGACCGGGCTTTTCACTTACACAAAAGAGATTTACCGGGCCGCGGGCTTCTAAAGGTTGAGAAGCACTGTTCTTCTAAACCTTTGGAAATCCACAGCCCGGGTGATTTTTTTTGTGAGTTGAAGGCCCGGTCACAGAGGGCTGCAACTAGGCTGAAGCAGGTGTGTCTGCTGCCATCTGACGCCGGATCGCAGTGGGTGCGGAATTCGCCCTTTAACTCAGGGGTTCTTAACCTTTTTCAGCGGTGACCCAAAATCAGCAACAAGATCAGCTTCACGACCAATGGAACTGTTTTTCAAAAGAGAAAGAGAATCAAGTTCAAAATACGAATATTTGCCCTGTGATTCATTCACATAAAACACTTGTTGGTATTTCTCCGAACATAGAGTACCTTTGATTTCTTCTCTTTCAATTTTTGTGTACGTATTCAGAAAGATCTCAAAATTTTTGAAACCATTTCACCTTCTTGACATCATTGCACTTATAAATTTTTTTCCCCAACCACTTCCAGCAAGCGTTTTGGAGCTCTCCGAACTGATATACAGTTAAACCTCTCTTTTGCGGACACCTGCGGGACAGAAAAATTCGTCCCTAAAATAGAGTGACAATTTATCAGGTGTTTGAAAGATGTGGTCGGGGAAGGGGGCGTGTCCGTTAAGAGAGGTTTTACTGTAATATTGAAAATGTTGTTTAAAACCCATGAACTGCTGCTTTTGCGTCTCCAAATCCCTTGCCAGAAAGGTTTCTCTCTGGATTTGCCACAAAGGTAAAATTTTTAGGGGGACGTATATGACACTGCACTGACAAAACAACCTCCTACAAAGGATTATTTACCCTAAATAAGCAGCAAAACATCGAGCAGTGATCACGCCTGACTAATTTTTTAAATAACCGTACTTCATACAGTAAAAACTCTCTGTAACGGACGACCAAAAATTTTGTCCCCTAGGTGAACTCATTATTCATAACCAAGTCTGTTTTTCATTAACTGAATTCCTTTCTACGGCTCGGTTGATGAAATTTTTGTCTATCCTTCTTAGATTTCAAGATAGCGCAAAAAAGTTCCTAAATTTTCCACCAGGTGGCGTTCTAACCTTTCCTATCATTTGGAGCGTAATCGTATTGCTATACCACCACACTACTTTCATGATTCTATCTGCAATATTTCAGGAGTTATTCAAGATTATGTGAAATTTAAAAAAAAAAATTTGCTTTATTTCTCTCAATATTTATCTTTTGCTCTTGGGCATCCCAAAATGATTGTAAGAGGCTGCGCATGTGGTCACTGTATACGGGATCTTCAAATGGTCGTAACTTTTGAATGGATGAAGATAGAGCGATGGAAAAAATTTCTAGGTGCACCAAATCGGACGTGCGCTACACGACAGTAACAATCAAATTGCCACCTGGTGGGAAAGTTTTGAACTTTTTTAATGTTCTATCGACGAATGAACGGGGTTTGGACAAAATTACAGTTTAAATTTGAGAAATTCTATTTAATGAGATGATAATACATATAGATTACTCCGAATGTGTAAACAAACTGCCAGAATTTTTAACATTTAATATTATCTAATACGAATGTCAGGTGCCAAGCGGAGTTGTCCAGGGATCGGTGTTAGGCCCGATCTTATTTACTTTGTACACTTACGATATTACTCAGGCTGTGTCACCCATCTCTCTATTGCAATTCGCTGATGACGTGAAGTTGTTCTCTCCAGTGGAAAACACTAGGGGCTTAAGAATTGCATGCCAACAACTTTTCCAGTGGAGTTGTCAGTATAAGCTACCTATTTCATCATCAAAAAGTGGATCAATGCATTTAGGTAGACGCACCGATCCTGAATATTACCAACTAGGTAATGAAACGTTACAGCAATTGGATACATGCGTGGATTTAGGTATTGCAATGAGCCGCATTCTGGATTTCACTGATCATTATCATGGCATAGTCTGCAAAGCTAATAGAATTTCATATATGTTACGTACGGCATACCGTAAGTGTGATGCGCATACGTTGTCATATGCTTTCTGTGTGTACGTTCGCCCGACCCTGGAGTTCTGTTCGCAAGTATGGAGCCCTTACAAAATCAAGGACATACAGCTCCTCGAAAAGCCACAGAGGTCGTTTACTAAACGAATACCTGGCATGAGCGGTCTATCTTATTGCCAGAGACTTCAATTTCTGGGTTTACACTCGCTGGAATGGCGTAGAATCGCTGCGGATCTGAAGATGTGCTACAAACTAGTTCACCAAAATGTTTATCTACCATCGAGAGAGCCTTTCTTTGAGATCATAGACAGGCGAGCTAACCTACGTAGGCATCGCTTCCAAATAAGAGTACCAATGGCTAGAAGGGATTGTTTTTTCCACGGATATAGATGCCGTGTGGCAAGAATATGGAACAGTCTTCCATCAGAACTTGTATGTGCCTCCTACGCAAGATTTGCTTCCAATATTGGGGATTTCGACCTGGCTCCGTATGCGAAGTGCTTCCCGTACTGACTATTATTATTATTATTATTTATTTATTTTTTTTTTTCTTTTCTTCCAGTATAAGTGCATTTCATGCCTTCTGGGGTTATTATTATTGTAAATAAATATACTACTTTCAGTCATTGATTGTCTAGGAAGATTTTCGAGAGTGTCCGCTAACGGAGAGTGAAATATTAAATCCCTATTTCACGGGACTGGGAATCAGAAAAGTGTCCGTTAGGGAAGGTTCCACTGTACATCAAAAACCACATTATCTAAATTCGTAAAAAGGTTATCCGTGCTGAATTAATTCGCTAAAAATGTTTGTGTGATCAGTGCGCAATTTCAAATATGACTATCCGTACAGAAATAATTCAAAATTCCAATTTATAAATTTCTAGTTTTTACTTCGATAATTTAGTGCGACTATTTTAACATTATTCAGCCGGAATGGACCGAAATTGTGTGCCACTTGATATGAACTGTGTTGTTCAACCTCCTCAGAACAGTTTCTTCTAACGAAATCAGAGATCTCCCTAATACCATACAAATCATTAACGAAATTTTGGAAACAATCAGTAACCGCTTCCGTAATTCAGGCTTCGAGCATAGTCAAGGAATTTTACAGTTGCGCCGATTCCAGAACGATGTAGCGACTAAGATCAATTATTAATCCTATGTGAATATTAATGATTAAGTTGCAACTTTTAGTCATATTACGGATACAGTATAGATTTATTGGATAATCTGAACATGTCTGCTGTCCTCTTGAACTTCTAATTAACCAATTTCGACTGTATAATATGTATATGTGAAAGAATTATCCTTCGTGAAACTTTTAATTTAATATTTTTTGAAGAAACTCGGTTGTTTTAGCCATCCGTAACGCTAAAACGAATACAAGCAAATAAATGAACAAGTTTTTACTGATTCTTTTCTGTTTATTTTTTGCCTTGAACAGAAAAAAAGAAATAAATCCAATCACTGCGATTATACGATACAAAACAAGAAAAAATGGCCGAATAGAGGATTTTAAGATTTTTCAAACCTCTTCAAGAACCCTATAAATTCCATGATTTATCTTTCTCTTTATTTCATTATAAGAAATCTTCTCCTCTCATTCTTTTCCAATAACAATCAACGATATCTTTTTAAGGATAGAACTCGACGATTTAAAAAAAAAAAGCAAAGGATCCACTCTTTCAGGTGGTGGGAACGAGTTCAGTTTATTGAAAAGTATTTCCTCTATTATTTTTATTTTTTTTTTATTTTGTTATGTAAGTAAGCGTAATACTCAATGTAGTACCCAAATCCGTTTAGCATTGAATCCCTTGCTGTGTTTTTCGTTCTAGTTCTGAGGTGGATTTAGTAACTGATCGAATTGAAGCACATCATAATGGACCGTTCTGTTAGGAGATGAGTATGGCAAGGCATTGGAACTGAAGAGTAATTTCTACTTTCGTGTAAAGTATTTGTATTATTATCGTATATTATTTGTATTATTATCGTATATTATTTGTATTATTATCGTATATTATTTGTATTATTATCGTATATTATTTGTATTATTATCGTATATTATTTGTATTATTATCGTATATTATTTGTATTATTATCGTATATTATTTGTATTATTATCGTATATTATTTGTATTATTATCGTACACTATTCGTATTATTATCGTACACTATTCGTATTATTATCGTACACTATTCGTATTATTATCGTACACTATTCGTATTATTATCGTACACTATTCGTATTATTATCGTACACTATTCGTATTATTATCGTACACTATTTGTATTATTATCGTATATCATTTAATACTTTTTACCCCCTTTTACACCAAAATTAGCCTCCTTTACATGCAGGCTTTTAGTAAGAAATTTGAACAATGTGCAGTTGAACTAGCAGAGATTAATCTAAAGTGGAATTTTGTTGACGTATTTTAAAATGAAAGGAACAAAGATAAAAAGGACAGATGTTCCAATTGTTTCGCGTCACCCTTTTCTTATCTATATTATCTATATCGAGAGATCGGACGTAAACCGCTTGACGTCTCGAAGAGATATTGAAGCAGTCCCGAAGGATGGGTGTTTCCGAAAATTTATTTTCCATTTATATAAATCATAATTTTTTCAAATCAAAATAAATCTTGGACAGATAAACAAATAAATCATCAATGTCACGCATAAGAAGTCTTTATAAAATCTGGAATCATGGATTAGTTTCAAAAGCATCCATTGCGCATGCGCTTCTGTGAAGTTCGTTCAGAGTCACCAGGTCCTCCTTTTTTTGTCGTGTTCTCTGACTTGTTGAAAATTTCATTGAGGTGCTAGTCATTGACCTTGTCACTGGTGGAGGGCACCTTGCTATTGAGAAGCGACGTGTACGGGATAACGAACATATAGGGTCCACGTTCTCGGCCTGCACTAACAACTTGTGAAGATTTTCTTCCAAGTATGCAATGAGGTTGGCCTGACGTTACGAGTTGATGGGGTTGCTCATAGGGTAACCAGACGTCCTCCTTTTGTGTCATTTCCAGCATCCACGTTTTGGAAGATTCACCCTTATGTCCTCGTTTTCTGGGGTTCCCGGAAATATTTTCTTTTTCCTCCGGGGAATTTCTTTTTTCACAAAAGACAAGGTTGTTGCCCGAAGAAAACCTGTCGTCATGCTCCAGGCAAAGCAATAATAAATCTGTCCAGAATATGGGAACAATTTATTATAAGGGAAGAGAGGCAAATCGCTATAGTTGTCCTTTTTTGCGGGTTCTGTTTCAGTTGTGAAAAATTGTTGTATAGATTTTTTTTGTCAGTATAGTGGCACCATTTGCTGTGAAAATTTGGAAAAATGACGCTACCAAGGGTGCGCGCACAGGTGTCCTCATCACATAGTTTTCAATCTGATGACCCTAGTTGCGCAGAGTGCTATTTTCCCAGATAGGCTTGCTTTGTTCCTGTACATTACCAAAATGAAACTTTTGTGTTTCCGGGCATTCAGTGTAATAGAGTTCTGACTTCTCCACAGACGCATAGAAAATTTAATTCCGTATTGAATTTGAATAGGTCCCTCTTCCATTAGCACTGTTATCTTCCATTAGCACTGTTATCTTCCATTAGCACTATTATCTTACTTCACTGCCATACTTTCACCCTTTGCTCGACTCGACTTTGATGCTTGAATGCATTTTTGTGCTGGAATTGGTTCTTTATCTCGCTAGCCATAAGGACTCATTTTTCATGCACATTTCAGCGTGACTTTTGGGTAACTCAATCGTATTTTCGGGTAAAGTGTGTGTGGCTAACTTGTTAGCCTCTTCATTGCCACTTTCATTGCCACGAAACAGGCCTTTACCCAAGAGACCTTCACGAAACTACATCTTCACAATTATAGATCTAATAGAGCAAATGATGACACCTTCTGACGTCTTGAACCGCTAGCAGTGTCGAGAGACTATCAGTGGATATTCTCGTTGATAGACCAGACGCTGTGAATAATGCTACTGTCCCCATTTGGAATACGGAGATGACTTACGTCTGTGGTCTTCAACTCTTGACTCACAGGCTAAATGTGGGCCCTCAGAGTATTTTGCTGTGGCCAGTCGACCATCCATCTTTCCGCAGGAAACTGTACTGCTATATTTAGAACAGCCAGATGAATAAATTCAAACAGCTTTTCTCTGTTTTCTTTCCTCTCTTCTCATGATAGCGAAGCTTTGTTGTACCCCTATGAAACAAAGTTGTTCTCTTTTTAACTCCGTTCATTTCTGTACTTTATTAGTGTTTCCTTTCCCCCCCCCCCCGCAAATGATGTAACCTTCTACTATGTATATATAAGATCGACAGAAAACAGGTTGGGGGTGTGGGTGAAAAAAAAAATCTACTTATCTGCTATACAGTTTTTCCTTCCATTTGTCTTTTTTTCCCCCATTTTTCTCCTTATCCTTGTTTTAATTTTTCTAACGTGCGGTTAGGTTAAGATAAGGCTACCATATTTATCGCCCATTCATCAAATAGAGATCATTCGAATTTCTTGTCAATAGCTTGTAAACGAAGGGTTTAAAAAACATATATGTATATTCACGTCAAAAAAAGAGGGGTGGGGTCCCGTTTTCAGATTCATTTCCGGAGCAGAGAAAAAAGAGAAGAAAAAAGGGAAAATAACATAATACCATAGGGGTGGTAGCATCCTAAAATCTCGAGTCTCATCGTCATTGCTCCTTCGATATCCAGTGGCAGGACACTGATGTAACGGGCTTCCAACGGAGGATCTTGTAGAGGATTCAGGACCGGTGTGTGCTGGTCAGTATTGGCTTGAAATACCTGTGTAGAAGGCGATGTCCAATTCATTCTTTGTCATAGACATCAGATTGAAATGGAGCACACACAGTCACACATGCATCAAACTGAAATGTAACACACACACACACACACACGGGCGCGCGCGTGCGGAGGATCGATTATATTCTATTATTATAATTATAACTCACTTTAACGTTTCCATAGTCATCGAGTACAGGAAGCCATTCCAGACCATCATGACTGTAGCTGACCTTGTATTTCTTGACCCATTCCGGTGATTTTCCGGATCCCTTCGTGACGATCGTACTGAAGTTCCTCGGCTCCAAGAAATCGACCTACGAAAAAGACCCGATATGGAAACATTGGTATTTTTCCCCACGTACACATATTAAACAAGGTATGGAATTTTTATAAGCAGAAGGTGTCCTATAGAACTATAGGCAAAATGAGAGGAAGTTGATATTGCACCTCAAGACAGACAGTTTTGACAATGAAAACCAGGGTCACAACCCACTTATTAGATGGATACGTGTATCACCCATTTCCAGAAGTTGCCAAATTATGGCAAACTTGTTCCCACAATGAAGAGTGACGGGGAAATTTCTTACACGATGTGAGAAAAGGGAAAAATAGTTCTTCCAGTCACAAGCAGTTACCGAGGGAAACAATATTGTCCTTTTTTTCTCTCCAATTATGTTATTTTGTTATTCCTGTGGGGGGTGGGGGCACATCACTCACAGGGTTACTTTGGGGACCTTTATTCCCGCCTTTTTTAAGGCTTTATCGTTTGCTATCACGTGTGCAATCACCCCTCTCATCTTGGCGGTGAAAATCTGAAGGTGTGCAGAAAGGTATCGCCGGAAAATTCACCGACACGCAACTCACCGAAAGTAAAATTCACTGATTTGATCGATAAAGTGACAACATAGTGAGTGAGTGGATGAGCAGGTGAGTGATTGATCAAGTGAGTCAAGAGTTAGGGAGTGAGTAGGTGAGCATATCGAAGAGTGAGTGAGTCACTCATACAGTCACTCATCTCCCCGGTCATTCATATGTTACTCACTCACTTATTCACCGGTTCCCTTATACGGTCAATTAATTACACATTCATCTAATCACTACTTTACCACACACCAACTCCGGCCATATATCGCCATACGACAATTTAGTGGAGTTGGGTGGGAAATGAAGGCGCCATCTCTCGGTGGCTACCCCCAGACTCGGTAGGTACAGAACTTGCTTCTGATGCTCTTTCCCAGATTCGAAACCATGAACAATGATGGTAACCTCATGGTGGAAGACGAGCATCTTTTAACTTCACCACTCGTGTGCTTCCCTCGGTCACTCTTCGTTAAATCGCTTACTCATAAGGTGGTCATTTTCTCATTCAATCGCTCAATCTCACCCATGCATCTGTTCACTCATACAGCCACTAAATTCACACATTCTTGCACTCATTTGTTCCTCAAATGGCCACCGACTTACTTGGTCATTCATACGGTCACTCAATCGATCGCTCATTCAATTGCCAACTTACTTGATCACTCATACGTTCACTCACTCGTGAAACTTCAATGCACGAAAAAATGTGAGCCGATCTCCCCAATAAAAAGTCTCGCCATAGAGAGCATCAGGTGTACAACGCCACAAATATCCAATCATTACACTCCACTCGAAATTTTAAATATAGATGGCAGCACTAAAAATTCGAAAAACAATATACTGCATGCATACTTGGTCACACTTCCGAGACATTCGGTAGTAAATTGCTCACGGCGAAAGACCGGAGTTGTGCTCGGTTAGAAAGAAAGAAATGAAAGGTCACGCAAAATCGTGCTATTTATACGGTTTCTCACTCGGTCACTCACTCACTAGCTTATTCGCTAGCTCATGCACCAACTCATTCGGTCATTCATTCACTGGTGACGAAATGTCGGTGAAATTTTCCAACGAATGGAAAATGTGAATGTTAATTTCGTATGTGAATTTTTGTTGGTGAATTTTAAGACAATGAAGTTTTGCCGGTGAATTTTCCATAAATCACTGCGGGACACCCTGTGTATGCACTGAATGTTCATACTCACAACGATGTACTGCTTTCCATAGGGACTAGACGCAGTCCATCCGTTTTGGTCATTGATGCGGACATTCGAGGCCGTCGAGCTGCTGTCCAGATGCGAAGACGCCGATATCTGTCCGTCGGAAACAATGCCGTTTTCCAGACCCATGGGATCCAAACACACTGTAAGTAGAAAAGATCGAAAATTTTTACACGAAAAGATTGGCCAAATTACACGATCATTTGACTCCAAATTTACATTCTTAAGGATTTGAGCTAGATACACCTGTCTATATAACAAAATGACACTGTGGAGCTCTACACGCCAGTGACAGCCGGATAATATGAGAGGAATTTGTCTGCACCGTAAAATACGGGAAGAACCTATTCGATATATCACCCCTCCTGACACATCGCCCTGGATCCACGCCTGGCTCAGGAGGTTTCAAAAAATGCTTAGGCATTGAGTCAGTGTAACTGACCATCATAAGCTTCAAAACGAAGTGTGATCAATCATTTAGGGAGTGCGGGCCACTTCAATGATTTGAAAACGAGTCGCGGGCCACCTAGGCTATGAAGAGAACTTTGAAAACAGCATCTCTCTATCTCGATTGTTTGGTTTTTTTAGTTAATTTTTTGAAATTTGTGTCCAGAACTCACCCACCATCTAGTTAGATAGCTATAACCATATATATTAGTTACAACTCTACGTATGATTATTGCCCACCTTGTATACTAATTCTACCGGCACGACTCCAAAGTCGGCCTTAATTCCGAGAATATCCTGGTGAAACAGAGATCAAGTCATCGTATCCGAGGAGGATATCACTCTCCGCTATCCATACACAAAGGTTTTTAACAGCTATTAAAAACAGTTGTTAAAAACCTTTGTATGGATAGCGGAGAGTGATATCATCCTCGTATAAGTCGTCATCTGGTGGCAGTGTCAGCAATTGTGAGCTATAGCCTGAAATGTGTTCGCCCGTCCATGTACGGTCTCGTTCAGTGCACGCGAGCTCCAACAAAGATCGAGAAATTCGTTGCCTCTGTAATCTAGTGGTTTAAGGCGTTCACCCGGCAAGTGAAAGGACGTGGGTTCAATTCCACCCCGCAGAGGCAGTAGAATTTTCTCTCTTTCCAAAATATATCTCCGTATCAGCCAGCTGTTAAAAACGTTTGTATAGTCACAGTATCCATAACTTAAATATTTGGAATATAAGCACATTAGAAAATCTTTCCTGCAAACAAAAATGTTCATATCTCTGAGGGCATTTAAGAAACAAAAACACTTTTTTTCACAAACAGAATCTCTTTTTAAGAACCCGTTTTTAAAATCCAATTTAGATTCAATTGTTACTCCATAGGGAAATAAAATGATTGTATTGTTTTTTCAAATGGAGGAAAAACAAAAACGCGATCTATTTGGAAGTGTTTTCATTTTTGCCGAAAGGGACGTGTTTCTATTGCGATGAATATTTAATTAAAAAAAACAAACTTGTATGTGTGTGTGACGGAATGATCTCTAATTAGTATCTGTCATATTTTTTTTTTTTGCCTTTAAGGTAACCGACTACCTTTCTGGGCACTTATCTTTAAAATACCACTACAGTGAACTCAAATAACATTTTTTGATAGAAAGTGGTGAAAATAATAAGAAAAAATTGGTGAAAAATAATGAATTCTATGAAAAAGTCATCTTTATTTCAAATTTTTAGCAAAATTCATGTAGTATTTAAATACAAACACAAAGGCAAATTGCGCAGCGAGGTGGATGAAGAAACGTACCCGTGAAAAATATGGATACCAAATATAACTAAAATGCAGCAACTCAATATAAGAGCAGATATCACCAAAGAAAAAACTAACAAGTAGTACTATATAAAACACTGCCCGTAAAAAAGATCATGGTCGTCTTTATCTAAGTATGAATAGCTTCTCGATTTATCACACTATGATTACCGTACTTCTTTTTGAAAGCGCCAATTGTGTTAGGATTCACGACCCCCGGAGTTAAGATATTACATCTATTTACAACCCTTTAGACCATAGTTTCCCAACCTTTTTTCTCCCATCGCCCCCTTCTTCAGAAAATTTTTTCTCCCATCAACCCCCAACGCAATCCAACCCATAGGATCCTATGTTATGCCTGTAGCTTTTACCGCCTCCCTGATGTTTTAACAGGTAATCTGATACCAGGAGGGGCTTGTGAGCCAACGCATTATTGTGGTGGATATCCCATGACTTGACCTACAGAAGGTAGAAGCGTGCATCCACTCGGGCTCGTCTATCACTCTCTTTCGTTTGGCAGCATCTCTGGGAAGCACCAAATTTATTTAGAGGGTTTTTACCCTCTATAATAAATTTTATTGTTAAAAAATATAATAAGATTAGTTCCAGGCTGGATTACTGTCATTAAAAAAAAATACATCATCACCACCTCCAAGAAATAAAACATCCTTAATCGAGTACAATTCGATCTCAAGAATCTTCGAAAAAAAAAATCGATTAATTATTTCTAATCTCAGAACTAATTGCGAAATAATTCCCCGAACTCAAAGTAAGTGCATCACAAAAGCACCCCTTAATTAGAGCTTAAAATGTATTTTCTGAGTATTACATTCTCCTTTAAGTATTTCAGTTACCCCTCACATCACAGTTCACTTACTGTGTACATGAATATAAGCATCTTATATTTATTCCAAGAAACAAAACAAAAGACATATTTCTTAGAAAAGTCTTTCAAAGAGAATTTTCCATTAATAATTATAATACCCTTGTATTGAGAGGGTAAATAAAAGTATGGAATATTCTCCGATGAATTCTGTTTGGCTTTAGAATTCTGAATTATGCTATATCTTGGTATTCCGGAATCCCCACGAAGTTTTTATTTCGAAAAAATTTATAGAAATTAATAAAAAAGATATTGAAATGCCCTCTCGAAAGTTTTTCGTATTTAATTAGAGAATTTGACTTGTTTCTTTTGTTGAGAAGACAATCGGGATTTTAAATTGTTTTGAAATAATTTTGAGACTGTTGATTAGGGTTTGTTATCATGGGTTGGTTGAATAGATCTATTTGTGACGTCAAAATATACGTATAAATTGAAATTAACTGCTTCAGAGATCCAGAGTCTGAGTTGAAAGAGCGAGATGGTCAAGAACTGCTGATTGAGTTATTGAGTCCCTCGGGTGATCTAAGAAAGCGGTCCTCAAGTTGGGGCCATATGGCCCCCTTGTGATCCTGATATATTCTGAGGGGGCCACAGGTGAAAATAAGATGAAAGGGGAGTCACGACAACACCGTCAGCATTGTAGTGGTGCGATGCTCGTCTTCCACCATGAGGGTTACTATCAGGGTACACGAGTTCGATCCAGGAAGAACATCGTAAACAAATTCCTTACTTACGGAGCCTGGGGCGACCACCGATAGATGGGGCCTTTATTACCAACCTATATATCTCCAACGGTTGGAAATTGCCGTGTCACGATATTGGAGTATACAACCGGAGTTGATATGCGGTAAAATTGTGTGGAATACGGTTCAAATAAGTTGGAAGGTACGAGTGTCAACTCTTGTCGTGTCTTCGTACGCGTGACAAAGTCTCTTCTCGTGGTGGACGTGCTATTATGTTCGTTTACATAACGAAAGTTAATATCTTCAATAACTTCTAAAAACCCAAGATTAAATTTTCAAACAAAATGTAAAAAACCATTTTTTGATTACCATTGAGAGTACCAATGAGATTACCATTTTTTTCGAAGCATCCAAGTAACTCAAACCTCATTCCGATGCCACCTTTCCATTTAGAAGGATTGATCCTGAAGAATCTGGATTTGACAGGTCTGGTAAACTTGTTAATCACAGCACTGTCCTTATCTGTACTACCAGCGAATTCCTTGAGAGAAAGATATGAATGAAAAAATAAATAAATTTATTTAAACGTAAATATAAATACAGTGCTTTTTATTAAGATATAAAATGATATAGAAATTCCAGGATAAAATAAATAATGGCGTTTTTGTGTGAGAAATTCCGGAATTACCCTTCAGTTTTGGTTTTTCAGTTTGATTTAGTTCAATTATTTCACTTCCTGGAAACTATTTGTGCGAAACCGATATTTTTTTGTGGTTTGATGTTTTTGAAGAAATTAATTTGTTTTGATATACAATTTATTTCCTTTTTTTTTCTGTCTTTCGTCTGTTTCTAAAAGTTCTGAAGATTCATTTATTCCGAAATTTATTAATTCTCAAATTATCATTTCATCAATGCTAAAATTTTCTCTTTTATTAATTCTAAAATAATGTACCTCATTTATTCTAAAATTCTCTCTCTTATTAATCCTGAAATGATCTCTTTTATTAGTTCTGAAAAGTATCTCTTTCATCTAAATTATAATTTTAGTTATAGAGCTTAACTAATTATCACTTCAATTGGTTCTAAAATAATGTGTTTTATTAATTTTATAACAATGTCTTTCATCAATTTTTTTTATTGGACTGCACACAAAACTACTGAGAAAACTACAAAAAATAACATTACGACGACGCACTCTGTGAGGTACTAACAGCTCTTTCAGTGAGTGGGTCAATATAAATTAAATTAAAGGGGGTTAATTGAAATTCTAAAATTGTGTTTTATTAATTCTAAATTATAATGTATTTTATTAATTCTAAATTATAATGTATTTTATTAATTCTAAATTATAATGTATTTTATTAATTCTAAATTATAATGTATTTTATTAATTCTAAATTATAATGTATTTTATTAATTCTAAAGTATAATGCATTTTATTAATTCTTAATTATAATGTATTTTATTAATTCTAAAGTATAATGTATTTTATTAATTCTAAATTATAATGTATTTTATTAATTACAAAATAATGTTTTTGTAAATTATAAAATTATCTCTTTTATTAATTCTGAAATTATCACATTTATCAAAATTCTGAAGTCATCTCTTTCATCAATTCTAAAATTACATTTTTTATGAATTCTAATATTTTTCCTTTTCTTAGTTCTAAAATGAATTATTTTATTCATTCGGAAATGATTGTTCTCATTAATTTTGAGATTATTGTAGTGTCAATAACTGAAACTATTTCTTGCGTTAATTCTAAATTGTGATCAAATCAAAATTATTTATTTCCGTAAATCTAAATTTTCATTAATTCAAAATTTCCGTAATTCCGAATGTCCATCAATTCAAGATTTCCATAATTCTAAATTTTCTCTGTTTTAGAATTTGAATATCTTAATTTTCAAAAATTCAAAGTAATTCCTTTCTGTAATTCTTAATTTTCATTGAAGAGTTGATCAACTTTGTCCAAGAATATTAAAAAGATCTGAAGAAGACACCAATTAGTGTTGAAAGGCATTAGAATGTTTGTATTTTCGTGTATTTGCCTTATTCGTCGGTGTCTTAACAATTTTTTAGAATTCAAAATTTCTGTAATTCTTAATTTTCTACAAAATTATTTATCTCATTGATTACAGTATTATTTTTGCTCTAAATTATTTATCTCATTAATTGTAAAATTATCATAAATTTCATAATTAGCTTTCATAAATTATTACTGAAGTTATTACTCTCACAAATTTTGAAGTAATTTCACTTATTGATTGTGAAATTTTTAATTCGGTGGTTAATATTGGAATGTTGTACGAACTGGGCGAATATATAAACATCTGTTACGGTAAATGTAATAAATCGGTTACTATACATACTATATTGGTGAATTACGCATAATCTCCAATCGTAACAGTAAGTTTGACAAATTTATGTCTTCTACCGGTGATTTTGCATAATACCCAAGTGTCGTTGGTAAATTTAATATATATTAAAATAGTTATCATTTTACCAGTGATTACACATAATACTTAAGCGAACCTGGCTAATTTGATAAATACTTGAAGTGTATCGATTTTACCTTTGATTATGCATAATACACCAGTGTAATCTCTAAATTCGATAAATATGAAAAAAAACATCCAAATGATTTTGTCGTGGTCCGATTGTAAAATTCATAAAATAGTAGTTTGTTATATGGGAAGTCTGATTGCTTTCACACAAAAACTTTTAAAAATTCGTTAAATCGTAAAGTTTGTTAAGGGAATGTTCGTTATATCGGAGGTAAGACCGTAAAATCTATTGAATAACAGTTCACCATATCCGACCGTAGAATTTGAAAAATTTGAGATAATTGTATCGGGGTACGCTCATAAAATTCGCTAAACACGAGGTCGTTATATCAGGGTATGATAGTGAAATTTGTTAAATAAGAATTAATTATATCGACGTCCGATTTCAGAATCCGTCAAATAGTTATTTCTGAGATGTACGGATAAATTCGAAAAATCAGCGTTCATTATATTTGGTTCATACTCTGTGGGTACGAACATAGTGCGCGCTGGTTTCCGATTCTGCGAGTCAGCGTCGTTACGGATTGGTTAAAAAAAACCTCAAATTCAAATTTTTAACCAATCAGCAACGGAGCCGATTCCAATAATCGGAGCCAAGAGTTCACTATGTTCGCAACCTGACTCACAAGTTATATCGTATAAATAATAAATCTTATCATGGCAATGACATCGAAATATCATATTTACCAATACGAAATGGTGATTACACATAGTAACCAGCAAATGTGATGAACTTACAACGATTCATCATATTTATCAACGACGAATGATATGCAAAATCGACGATAAAAGTGATAAATTTTTGGAAATTTATTAAACTTAACTTCGGAAATTATGCATAATTACCGGTTGTTATTTCCACTACCGTAATATATCCACTCAAAGATTCCGAAGTATCATAAAAGAGAGATATAACCTTACTTTGACTTCTCCGGTCGCGTCTCTGATCTTATTCCAAAAGATACCGTCGTCACTGTAGGAAACCGTAAAAGCCGTCACCCATTGCGGAGTATCGTGCCGCCCCTTGGTGACCACTGCCGTGACGTTCATTGGTTTCAGGAAATCAACCTGAAAGAAAACGAAATTTGGTTGTTTTCAGTCCCTAACCATACAACATAAAGTAAGATTGCTGACAGCCAGTGCGTACAATATACAGGGTGTTTCATAAAGAATCACCCGATCAAAAAAAAATCATAACTATTCAGCTTTTAATCTGTTTTGATTGAATAATGTATAGGTAGAAAGAGGGAAATCTCGAGTTTCATGCAGTTTCCGACAGGTAGCGCTAACGATCTTCCTTCGGCCGCCACTTCAGTGTTTGTCAAGATCGGCTTTTCCCACAGTTAGAAACCGATTCGGATGACTTCATTTTCCAGCAGGACGGAGCACCACCACACTGGAGCTTGGACGTCCGAGAATTTTTGAACAATCGCATTCCTAAACGATGGATCGGCAGTACGGGACCTGACGATTCAGTTAAACATCACTGGCGTCTAAGATCGCCGTACCTCACAGTGTGAGATTTATTCTTGTGGGGGGGGGGGGCTTATAAAAGACTACGTTTATATGCCTACCCTTCCAGATAAATTAGCCGAACTGAACATACGCATAACTGCAGCCGTGGATGCAAACATGCTCGCAAAAGTTTGGGACGAATCCGACTACCGTATAGACATATACCGTGCATCCCAAGTAATATACACATTTCAAATCGGATGATCCTTTTTGAAACACCCTGTATTTTGCGTGAATTCTCACCTGAAGATACTGGTTCATATCAGAATACTCGGGAGACCAGCCAACCACAGAGCTGAGTCTGGCGTCATTGGCTCCAATCGAATAGTCTTGGTTCGAGGAAGATGTCAATTGATAATCCGTTACCAAACCGTTTTCTATACCCATAGGGTCGACGCAAGCTGTAAAGACCGTCAATATCTTATTGATGCATTTTAATGAAACATTACTCATGAAGTTACAGAATTAATTATATGAGGGTTTTCATTGAATTAAATAGTTGATGATTGCCTAGATGATTTAATACACTAATCCGAGGTAGTAGACTTAAAAGCTTTAAACCAGGGGTCTCCAACATATGGCCAGCTGGCCACATTTGGCTATCGGGGCATTTTCAGAAAATGATTGAAAACAGTGAAAAACGATTAATCCTAGAATGGATAAAAGAAATAATTTTGGAATTAATAAGAGAAATAATTTCGGAATAGATGAGGAAAATAATTTTCCAGAATAAATGAAAGAATAATTTTAGAATAAATGAAAGGAATAAATGAAGGGAATAAATGAAAGGAATAAATGAAAGAATAAATGAAAGAATAAATGAAAGAATAAATGAAAGGAATAAATGAAAGAATAATTTTAGAATAAATGAAAGGAATAAATGAAAGAATAATTTTGGAATAAATGAAAGGAATAATTTTAGAATAAATGAAAGGAATAAATGAAAGGAATAAATGAAAGGAATAAATGAAAGGAATAAATGAAAGGAATAAATGAAAGGAATAAATGAAAGGAATAAATGAAAGGAATAATTTTAGAATAAATGAAAGGAATAAATAAAAGGAATAATTTTAGAATAAATGAAAGGAATAATTTTAGAATAAATGAAAGAATAATTTTAGAATAAATGAAAGAATAATTTTAGAATAAATGAAAGAATAATTTTAGAATAAATGAAAGAATAATTTTAGAATAAATGAAAGAATAATTTTAGAATAAATGAAAGAATAATTTTAGAATAAATGAAAGAATAATTTTAGAATAAATGAAAGAATAATTTTAGAATAAATGAAAGAATAATTTTAGAATAAATGAAAGGAATAAATGAAAGGAATAAATGAAAGGAATAAATGAAAGGAATAAATGAAAGGAATAAATGAAAGGAATAAATGAAAGGAATAATTTTAGAATAAATGAAAGAATAATTTTAGAATAAATGAAAGGAATAAATGAAAGGAATAAATGAAAGGAATAAATGAAAGGAATAAATGAAAGGAATAAATGAAAGGAATAAATGAAAGGAATAATTTTAGAATAAATGAAATGAAATAATTTTAATTGGATCATTTTTATTTCACCGCGGTCATTTTCTGCACGCGAAGGCTAATTAGAGCGGGACCTACAATTTATTGCCGATTCCGAATGGCAGGCTTGCTTGTTATACTCATCGAGAGGTTGGTGCGAAATAATTTTACAGAATAAATGAAAGGAATAGCCTAAATGAAAGAATAATTTTAGAATGAATGAAAGAAATAATTTTCTACAATCAGTGAAAGAAAAATAATTCCGGAATTGATGAAAACTCAGAAGTAATTTTAAAATCAGTGAAAAAAAAAATAAGTTATAAAACAATCAGAGAAATAATATCGTGTTTACTGATAGAAATTATTTCACAAGCTTTTGGCAACAAATTTGGATTTGACGAATTATTGTTCGACGAATCGGTGATAAATCTAGTAATTTTTCCCTAACCTAACCGCACATCAGAAAAGTAAGAAGGGGAAAGACTAAAAGATAAAACGAAAATATATAATAGATAAATAGATAAAAGAGTATATTTGCCCGTCTCATTTCATCCTCGCATTTCTGTTCTCTTTCGCTCTCACATGTATGTAGTAGAAAGATACATTATATGTGAGGGGGGAACCCATTAACAGGAGTATAATAGAAAAAAAGAGGGAGTTTATAGGGTTACTATAAAGCTTTGCGACGGTTAAAGACCTGAAAGAAAACACAGAGAACTTGCTTGAATTTATTCCACTGGCGTTTGAACAAAATATTTCATCGGCGATCGTAAATGAGTTAAAACACTGCATTAGGTTTTTTGTACAATACGTTTATTTACGGACGGTACATTTTATTTCGTCAGTCATCATTACCCTTTCATTTGATCACTTTCAACAGCTCTTTGAAATGACAGAATGACTCATCCACCATCTCTGACCAAAAGTGTGCCATCAGTCGCTGTCCTCTATATTCCACGTGTTTTTAGCGGTTTCTGAACATGACTTGGAGCAACGAAACTGGTTTTGGCTCAAAGATAGACGACGAGCCCGCTCCCCTTTTTAGCAAAAAACCTTGATCACAACTAAGAATAAAATAGAAGAGACTAAATGCACTTACATATCTCGTGGTAACATCCAAGGACTTGCATCTGCATAGCGATCGCATTTTTCCAGTTCTGGGGAATCACTCTCAAGTAACGCATTCTTACAGTGTACGGCAGGTTGTTTTTCACTTGAGAATCCGGATCGTAATTAGCCGAGAAAATCTACGTAAATAATAATCACGAACATGTTAATTTGGACCTCAGTGAATTGGGCCCTGACCATGATACTGTTCGTGGAACTCGGTACTTACCATGGGATTTCCGCTTTCGTCGAGCAATTTATTCCAGGTCTGCCCGTCGTTGCTGTAAGCGACTAGGTAGGCCGTGACCCAGGCTTGTTCGGATGCACTTCCTTTTGTTATGACGGTCGTGATATTGTGCTCATCGATGAAATCGACCTAAAAAATTGATTATTGTGAGTATCACAATTTTTTTTTTAAAATTTCGTTCAAGTAAATTTTTCTTCCAATTTTTGCTGGAATTGGCTACTCGTGTTTTGTCCATTTTTCGTGTGGGTCGTACAAATACAAATACAATTCATGATAGAAACATTTTTCTAACCTCTTCTCCGGCACACAGCAGAAATCACTAAACCCCCTGTAATCTTTCTTTTTTTTAACTAGGCATTATTCTGATTTTCAATTGGAGGATTTTGTTTTTTTTTCGATTTTTCTCCATTTAACCGGTCAGTTCACGCATTTTATAGCACGATCACAACTCGCGGCCTTGTGGCCCGCCTTTCCAAAGCACCCGCACACCTTAGGTCTCTTACACTTACGTGCCAAGTGGCCTAATTGCCAGCACCGGAAGCATTGGATCATGTTTTCATTTTTCCGAATTTTTAGTTATTAATTTTATTTTTTCAGTTTCAATGATTTGTCATTCTCTTTTTTTTATTCTTTATTTCATTTTCTATTTTTCTTCCTAAGAATTTCTACCTGTTATAAATTATACGTAATTTTTAGTTTTTTTCCCTAGAAACATTTTTTCTTTACCTTCAATTTTTTTGATTTTTCGATTCCATTTTTGTTCTCTCAAAATTTTAAAAACATTCTATGATTTTCACGTTTCGATTTTAATTTTTTTCCCTCTATTTTTCCGTTTTCAGTCTTCAATTTTTTTTGTTGTTTTTCCCTATTTCGACTTTTTTGTCATTTTCAAATTTTTAAAAAAATTTTCATTGCCGTCTTTTTCTGCGATTTGCTCTGTTTTTCATATTTTTCATTTTTAAGTTTTATCTCTCAATGTCTAATTTATCGATTTTTTCTCTCTCTTCATGTTTTCTAATTTTCCGATTTTTTTTTCTCTCTTTGACGTGAGTAATTTGAATTGAATTTTCTCTTTCATTTTCTCCTTTTCGAATTTTCGATGTTTTTTTGAATTTTTCATTTTTCGATTTTTCTATATTTTTATTGTTCAGTTTTTCTTCCTTTTTTTCATTTTTCATTTTTGTTCTCTTATTTGCCGCTGTGGTGGTCGAGTGGTTATAGTGACGGACTCGCGATGCGAAGATCCGGGTTCGAACCCCACAGTGGTGGGCGGCTGAAGTTGGTTTTCTGTGGTTCCCAACTTCAAGGCGCAAATGCGAGCCGATCTCCCCGTTAAAAAGTCTCGCCACAGAGAGCAACAGGCCTACAACGTTACAAATATTCAATCATTACACTTCACTCACAATTTGAAGTATAGATGGCAGCACAGAAATATCATACACAACACTAGCTACACACTCAGACTGTTAGGTGTACACACTCATTTTGTTCCAGACTCTGCCACGTAGCTGGGCTGGAAGAGATCTCGGCAACGAGATAAGTCCGGTGGCAGAGACCCTCGCGTTCATTCATTTATTGTTTCTCTTATTTTTTTCTCTTTACCGCTCTGTTGAATTTTTTTGAATGCTTTCTCCAAATTTCACTTTTTTTTTCATATTTTTCCTTTTCAGTTTTTTCCCATATTTTTCATTCTAGATTTTTTTAATATTTTTTATTTGTTTTCATATAGCCTACTTTATTTTCAAAAGTTTTTGAAAATTTTAATTTTTCGCTTTTTTCCTCATATTTTTAATTCTTTCTAGATTCTTCGTTTTTTACATATTGTTGATCTTCCTTATTTTTATTTTTTTCTCATATTTGCCGATGTTTTTTCTTTTTTTCATAATTTCAATTTTTCGATTTTTTTCTTTTTTTCATAATTTCAATTTTTCGATTTTTTCTTTTTTTCATAATTTCAATTTTTCGATTTTTTCTTTTTTTCATAATTTCAATTTTTCGATTTTTTCTTTTTTTCATAATTTCAATTTTTCGATTTTTTCTTATTTTCATATTTTTCGTTTATACGACAAACTTTGTTGTAATTGAAATTTTAATTATTACACTGGTCTAATAATTTTACATGGCCTTGAACTATCATTTTATTATCAGAATTGAAACATGCAGTCAAAATGACCCGATCTTGCGTTTATGTGAACTTGAACGGTCGGGGATGGAAGGAACAATTAAGATTAATAATTTAAGTTAATATAATTAAGATGGATCTATAAATTTTCTAGATTGAAATAATTTGACTACTTTAAGCACACCAACTCCGATCATATATCCCCATGCGGCAATATCCAACCAGGCGATTTGGGTGGGAAATGAATTCGACATCTATCGGTGGTCGCCCCCAGTCTCGGTAGGTAAATAACTTATTTCTGATTTTCTTGTCTGGATTCGTTGACGTTGACGACCTTCGCTCCACTATGACCTTCATTGTGGAAAACGAACATCTTACCACTGAGCCACTCATTTTTACCACCAAGTTTGTCTTGCGCATTCTGATGATAAGGTTTAACCAGACTTTTTTCCTGTAAGTTCTCGTTATCACGCTGCAAGATTATGTAGGAGGCTACAAGGTGTCATCTCTCCCCTCTCTTGTGGACGAACATTTCCGTATTTATTCTCGTAATCAGTCCGTAGTATTCGCTGTGATCCATGTACGTGTCGAGCTACTTTTGGCCGGGATGTATGGACAATGTACTATTACTAAACCAAGCATGCACCTCGTCCATATCCCTATGCGGAACTTCTAACAAATTGGTACATGTTGGAATTTATGTGAACCTAACGTAGAGTTTGTTTTTGTGTAATGCTCGTTATGTGCAGTGCTGCCATCTACGATCAGTTGTTCTAACTATGAATGAAGTGTGATGATTGAATAATTGCATCGTTGTGGGATTGATACTTTCTGTGGCAAGACTTTTTAACGGGGCTATCGGCTCGCATTCGGACCTCGAAGTATGGTCACAGACTGGGACTTCTCATTCGATGATTGTTATCAGAAACCCGAGTCCAAATGTGATCACATTAAACGGCATGCACTGTACTAACAAATTTTCTGAGTAGATCATACGGATGTCTGAGGATTACATGAAGATCACACACGTTCTGACTAACAGAAAAATAATAAACTCAGGCCTCCACCCCCACCACATGAATCATGCTACAGTATCATGTATAACATGCGAAAAATTCTAAATAATAATATTTTGGTTTACGCACGCGTTCAAACACTTCTTGAAAAAACATATATACACATAATAATAAAAAAATAAACATCTTGAAAATTCATATTCTTTTGCTAAAACAAATAAACCTTTTGATAATATTAAAACAAAACGCATACATATTGATCGATTTCAATTTCGAGGACATAAAAAAGAAAAACACAATTTAGCATAAAAGATAAATATTTATCTTAAGATAATAGAAAATATGCATGAAAATAAAATGTTCCCAGGAATTTGAAGAAAAAAATGTTTTTTTCCAAAAATAATTTTTTTTTTCCCTAAACAAAAATTTTTTTTTTACATATTAATTTGATTCCGTTCTTATTTTCTCATATATAATAAAATAAGAAATTTCAAAATATATTTTTCCTGTTTTTTTTTTTTAATTAAGATAAAACTAAATTCTCTCCTCGATCTCGATTTTTATTTGATTATATTTTTCCAGGAATTTCAAATAACAGTGAAAAATTCCTTAAAAAAATGATGATATTGGGAATATAATAATAATATTTATAGCTGAATGTTTCTAGTACATTGGAAATGATTGATTAAAAGCTAATCGAACCGGCGCGTGTCTAGACTGGAGATTTGAATGTAATGTGTCTGGTTAAGCTCTTCAAAGATGGCAGCGGCGAAACTAAATAACGCAAGTCCGTTGCATGTATCTATTTGTTGCGAGATTTTATAACGCATTACACAGAGAAAATTGTTTTTACAAGTACTGTATTCTAGAATGATCGACTTACCCTTGATTGAACGGAAATCATGGATAGGATGGTGAATAGATTCATGATAATTCATTTGAATAGGATAAAAAATAATAATAACTGGAATTCCATTGAAAGTATTTCTGTGGCTTTCAAATGGCGGAAAATGTTTCGAAAGTGTTGAATCGGATCGATTCCACGCCTTTTATTATTATTATTTTTAAATAAATGAATGTGTTGTTTGTGTTTGCTATGCTATATACAGGATGAATAGCAAACAGGGGTGTGTGTATGGCATTTTACTGGAGAACCGTGTTGATCCAAGAGGTATATTTCCGATTTGAAAATAAATTCAGGTATGTCATTCACGCGTTTCAAGGGGTTGTGTAGTTATTAAACTAGAAAAATTATCTCTCTATGCAATCCGTCGTGTGTTCGATAACCTAAAGTTGTTGCCCTGTCTCTCCTGATGTCATCCAAATAATTACACGTTTCTAAGTGAAATATTTACAGAGATATTCGAATTCGAAAAACGGACGAAGTTTGGGGAAAAAACAACGATAAATGCAGGTAAAACGGTTTTAACGTTGTTTTCCCCCAAGTTTTTGAGATTTTTTGCCGCCATGTATTGAGAAAAACATGCGAAAATGAGGTAATTAATATGAGACACCGCTGATTTTCGCAAAGAATGCCATTTTTTTGTGAAATGACCAGTTATTGAAAGAAATGAATTGTTACATGAAGTCTACATTAAATCAAAATGTATTTCACGGATGAAGAAAGTTCTACATACATTTCAAATATGCGACATGAATTTAAGTGCATAGCTAATTACTGTTGATTCTAGAGGCATACTTACAATTACAAAAAGTATCCGAATTACATGTAAACTTCAAATACGTCATTCACATTGCGCGGGGTTGTTTTGTTACTAAGATAAAAATGTTAAATCTTTATACAGACACCCTGGCCTCAAAAACCTATTTCAGAAGTTGTTGCCCTGTCTTTCCTAAAAACATTTCCATGTTCCTTCTAAGGTTAATATTCACTGAGATATTCGAATTCAAATCCCCCCCCCCCTGCATTTTCTGAAGAAAAATGGACTACTTACTGACGTCACAAGCAGATTGTGAAGGCCTTCTATCTGTAGGAGGTGCCGGTAGAGTGGCGTCATTCAAACAACACATGATCAAGTACAGCACAAAGAAAGAGGGAAAATAAAGGGAAATAAGCTTCAAGAAGACAGAGGTTGAAGGAAAGAATGGAAAAGAAAATGAAAAACAAAAGAAGCTTTTTATAGCTATTGTGCCAAGAAGCGCGAGAGACAATAAGTAGCCAACTGTTGTAATTTTTAATAATTTTTTGCGGGTTTAATAATTGCATTCCACCACTAGTTTTTTTGTGTTTTCATGTGTTTCTGGGTGAAATAAATGCACTTAATTTTTTTTCCATAATTTTTTGAGGGCGGCGACACCTTTGGACCCTTTCCTTGTTAGAAATAGAAACGTGGAACTTTTTTTTTGTTGGCCTCAGGAGAGACAGGGCAGCAACTTTCTAATTGGGTTTTTGAGGTCGGCGTGTCCATGTAAGTAGTAAATGTTTTGAGTTTTATAATTATACAACCGTTAGCCAATATGAATGGCGTATTTGGATACTTTTTCTAATTGGAAGTATACGTGTAGGATCAATGCTTCACTAACAATTTGAGATGCGAGGAATTAGTTGTATATCCACTAGTGATTTTTCAACGATTTTAAACTCGATTTGCTTTAGAAAAAGTTTTGGTGAAAATTCGGTGTCCTTTATTTTGGCTCGCAATTTCAAATTTTCTTCTAGAATAAATGTGGAAAAAATGTTACTTTTACGCAATTTCTCAGATGCAATTCTTTATGATTGGGAATGGGAACTTCATAGCAGTTTTGCAAGAATATGACATAAGGAATTAGAATTTATTCTGCTGCACAACACGTAAATTTGAAAGAATCTTACCTTATTCATAAGGAAATAAATTGTCAAATGGCGATTTCTTTCAGTGTGTAAATTTATTAACTTACCTGTAAGTATTGTCTATCATCAGGCATTCGCGAAATCCAAACCGTTTCGCTGTCCATTCTACCATGTTTCGGCGAATGTAAAGAATCCAAAAAGGACGAAGCGGACATCTGATGTTCTTTGATCAGTCCTTCGGCCAATCCCATCGAGTCTACACACTCTACATTCGGCAGACACAAAAATTAAATATATATACTTCAATTAATTTTGGTAATTGTGAAAAGAAAACGACTGTTGATAGCCATATCAAACGATACAAAAACAAAAGCGTACATAGGATCGATTTTTTTGAGGTGGGGGCATAGGCGGAGATAGACTTTGATAAAAATCATTCGGATCTGTAAATTTTCATGTCGGATGCAATATCATTGTTGCCCAGTGATATTACTCAATACACATTATTGGATAATTCTACAGATCGATAATCTCGTACCCTATGAAGTATATATCCGGTGAAAGAACCGGATGAACTTTTCCGTGGTGATGTTCGTGTTCAACAGGTCCAAACTACTCGGAAGTTTGTATTTTCATTGTTGAACTTTCATTTCGGAACTTCATTGTTGGTCTTTCATGTCGGAAATATCATTGTTGTCCACAGACACTGCTCGTAAAACACTTTTTGGAATTATAATATCTCAAAAAAAGACCAACCAATAAAAGTTTTTCATGTTGATATTCGTGTTCAGCAGGTCAAAATCATTCAGAATTATAAATTTTGTAATTTCATTGTTGGAATTTCATGTCAGCAATTTCATTTTTGTCTAGTGTTATCACCATTCACCAAAACTGGATAATTCTACAGGTCGATAAACCCGTACCAGTGCGTTATATCTCCGATGAAAAACTGATAGACCTTTTTCATGCTGACATTCGCGTTCAGCCGGTCAAAACCATTCGGAAGTGTATATTTTCATTGTTTGACTTTCATTTTGGAATTTCATTGTGTTGACTTTCATTTTGGAACTACATTGTTTAGACTTCTATTTCGGAACATCGTTGTTGGACTTTCATGTCGGAAATATCATTGTTGTCCACAGACAGTGCTAGTAAAACTCTTTTTGAAATTATAATATCTCAAAAAAAGACCAGCCAATACATTTTTTTCAGGTTGATATTCGTGTTCAGCAGGTCAACAAATCATTCAGAATTTATTTTTTGTATTTTCATTGTTGGAATTTCATGTCAGCAATTTCATTGTTGTCTAGTCATCATTCAGTAAAATTGGGTAATTCTATAGGTCGATAAACTCGTACCCGCGCGTTATACCTCCGATGAAAAGACCGACAGAACTTTTTCATGCTGATATTCGCGTTCAGCAGGTCAAAACCATTCGGAAGTGAGTGTTTTCATTGTGTTGGCCTTTCATTTTGGAACTTCATTGTGTTGGCTTTCCATTTTGGAACTTCATTGTTGGAATTTCATTGTTGGAACTTCATTGTTGGACTTTCATTTTGGAACTTCATTGTTGGACTTTCATGTCGGAAATTTCATTATTATTCTCAGACACTGCTCGCACTTTTTGAATTGATATCTCAACAAAAAGAACAGCCAATAAAACTTTTTTCATGTTGATATCCGTATTCAGCAGGTGAAAATCCTTCGGAATTGTAAATTTCCATGACGTTCTTTCGTCATTTCGGCAATATCACTGCTGTCCGGTGTTGTCATTCAACGTAATTGAATAATTCTACAGATCGATAAAAGCTCGTATCCCGATCTGTATGATTTTTTAATCGTTATCGAAACACAGGGAAAGAATCTTAACTGGGAAAATAACATTGAATATGAAGTCACAAGCTGTTGCTTTGAAAATTATTCAGAAAAGGAGAAACTTTTCTTTTTTAGCTGTTTAACAAAGAAATTAATTCAAAACGAGACATTGTTCGATAGAGGAAGAAAGAAAGAAAGAAACTCAGGAAATGTTTTTCTTTTTTCCTTCTTTTGAACATTCCGAACATGAACAAAAATTTAATTATCTCAACTTCCCGAGCTATTTTCAAGATCATGTCATGGCGGGAATCTTAACTTCCTTTCTCTATTAATTTATGCCAAACATCCTCATACACAAGGAAAGAAGAATTGCATTTTCTACAACTAGTAGGAAAAAATATTTCCTCCGTAAAAATTTGAAAAGAAAATTCTTTTATATTAAATTAATTTTTTTTTCCGTGATAAAAATTTTCTTTTACGTCATGTTACAAAATTATTTGAAATAAATTATTATTTTAACGTTTTTTTTTATTTAAAAAACAAGACCTTAGTTTTTTTCAAAAAATAAAATCTGTCCGAGGATTTGTGGGACGTCACAATATTTTTATTTTGGGGGATTTTCTATTGTGAGTAGAAAATCTTACCGGAAGATGTCGCTACATGCATCCTCTTTTTTTCCCCCCTTCTTTCTTTATTATATTTTTTTTATCTCCTTTATTCTTTCCGTTCCTCTGTCAATTCTGAAACTGTTTTTTTTTCAATTGTTATGCAATTAGTTCCGTTACTAATACTGAAATTCTTTATTTCTATTGTTGTGAAATCATTTCTTTCCATTGTTATGAAATTCTTTCTTTCCATCGTTATGAAATTCTTTCTTTCTATTGTTACGTAATTATTTCTTTCCACTCTTATGTAATTATTTCTTTCAAAAATTCTGAAATTTTTTTTGATTATTTTTTCATTACTTCTGAAAATATTTCAGTCATATATTCTGAAATTATTTATGGTTATTTGTTTCAGTAATTCTGAATTTATTTATAATTATTTCTTTCATTAATTATGAAATTATTTCTTTCATTAATTATGAAATTATTTCTTTCATTAATTATGAAATTATTTCTTTCATTAATTATGAAATTATTTCTTTCATTAATTCTAAAATTATTTCTTTCATTGATTCTGAAATTATTCCTTTCATTGATTCTGAAGTTATTTCTTTCATTGATTCTAAAACTATTCCTTTCATTGATTCTGAAATTATGCCTTTCATTGATTCTGAAATTATTCCTTTCATTGATTCTGAAATTATTCCTTTCATTGATTCTGAAATTATTCCTTTCATTGATTCTGAAATTATTCCTTTCATTGATTCTGAAATTATTCCTTTACTTACTCTAATATACAGGGTGCTTAGCGAAGTCCTCTCGCCACTAATTACTGGCAAACCGTTAATATTATTTTCAATTAGAAAAAGGTGAACTAAAAACTAAAAAATTGAACACTCGAGATACGTCATTTATGTTGCAAGGGTTTGTATAGCTATTAAAATTAAAATAAAAACTTTTTGTACGGACACCCTGCCCAACCCAAATAAGAAAGTTGTTGCTCTGTTTCTCCTGAGACCAACAAAAACATTTCCACGTTTTTAATCTAAGTGCAATATAAGAGTTATTTGGATTCAAAAATCGGAGAGAAGTTGGGAAAGAATAGCATAAATGAGGGAAAGGAGCGTTGTCCGTTAGTTTATGATGGCCTTTCCCAGCTTTCCTCTGGCTTTTGAATTCAAATATTTCAGTGAATTTTGCACTTAAAAACGTGAAATTTTTTTTCTTGCCCTCATGAGAGACATTGCAACAACTTTCTGATTAGGTTTTTAGGACAGGGTGTCCGAATAAAAAGTGTTTTCTTATTTTATTTTGACAACTATACAATCCGTTGCAATATGAGTGACGTATCTAAAGTCTACGCGTTATTTGGATACTTCTTATGAAGAAGAATGCCCCTAGGTTCTACGGTTTGCCGGTAAAAGCGGCGAGAGGAGTTAGGTTGGAACTCTGTATACAGGGTGGGGTGATTCAAAATTCATGGGACAAACTCATGGAAACAAACTCATCAACAAAATCATAGGAGGTGATACAAGACCCCTAAACAAGCATTTTTTGTCATAGAATGTGCGGTCGAATCGCAATAGCATATTTGGTATAAGGTGTTTTTAGAGAACACTCAACAGAGCATTTCATCAGAAGCAAATATCACGTTTCTACGACAGATTTGCGGCGATATGTGCTATCAAACACTTTAGGGTGCAGGGGGTTGTATTGTTGTAGGGCTCATGGTGCAGCCTGGGTAACGCTGAATTTATCACAAGACATTATACTGCTTGCCATTGTATGGCGCAGCATAATCTTGATGGTCCCCAGACCAATAAAAACCAAACTTCAATCCAATTTGAAGGTGCAAATAATAAAAACCAGAGATTTTTTTTGCATTTTGGTTTTTGTTCGTGCGTTGGCCATCAAGATCGTGCTGCGCAAAACAATGGCAATCTAGGCGCGGATCCAGAGAAATGTGTTGGGAGGCGATTTATTGTGTAGGTTTGTTCGATTGCTCTGTAAAATACGGGACACAACAATTTTTTTTTCTTATTATTCAGCTCTTGAGAGGAGTGATTGCCCACATCACGCCCCCCCCCCCCAGATCCTTAGACAACCGGACAAGCTGTACAATGACTTGTGGTAGCTTTTTCGTCACTCATGGGAAGTGTACAACTTTAGAAAACCCTGCAGTCTCGAATGATTGATAGCGCATATCACAGCAAATCTATCTGAAAAATGTGATATTCGTTTTTTGGTGAAGTGCTGTTGTGCACCCTCTCTCTAAAAACACCCTCTACCGCCTTTGCTATTGTGATTCGACCGCCTATTCTACGACCAAAAATGTTTGTTTTTGGTGTGTCTTTTATCACCTCTTAAAGTTTGCCTCATGAATTCATAAAAAAAATCACCCTGTTATATATCTCTCAATTAATTATTAGTCAAAAAATGAACCGAGATTATGCAAAAGAACTCATAAAAGTCACTCACGTACCAGCTTTAATTATTGGCTTCAACTTTGTAGTCGTTGTTTCATAAAACGGAGTCGTCGTCAGAGCTGAAATCAGAAGTATAGGCTCATTAACTATTGAAATACTGACAATTTCGAATTTAAATTAAATATTCGCGTTACCTAATGCAATTATTTACCTTCGGAGCAGCCAAGAATATCGAACCTTAATGATATTTTTCTCTCCCACGTGAGGGGTTCCAACCTGACGTGTCTTGCTTCAAAGGGTCGGCCGAAAGCGTGAGTTATCTCCGAAACGCCGTCGTAATTCGCAGGGAAAACCTTCGTGTATTATAGGCATCAATTATAAAAGATTCTGTTATTTCATTCAATTTTACATTGTAAAACAATCATGACTTAAAATCGTTACAGTTCCCGGAACAGCGTTTAAAACGGAAAAATTAGCATATTTCAGGAGAATCCTGACAGTAGTAAAGGTTACATACTCTGTTTTATTGAGGCAAATGTTTGTATGGATGCCATTTGCTGTAGGAATTCTCTAGCCTTGAATTCCAAGGAATGATACTTATAGATAATATTTATCATATACAAACTTTCAGGAGATGGGGATTCTATTCGTTGCACCGAAAGTTTTTCGTTTTAACGAGATTTTGAGACAATAAATGAACATATTTTTGTTTGAACGGATGAAATATACCGTTAAATAAAGGGTAACTTGAATACATAGGTGGTGTTGCTTCGTACTAAATGAAGGAAAATTTTTGTAACGTTTCCAGTCATTTATTGAGTTACCCGATAGAAATGCGTAACAGGCGTCCATCGAGTAACGCTACAAAATATGCAAGAAGCGTACGTCAAGTGACGTTAGGGACTACGTTAGGACTAGTGAGTTGAGTGACGTTAGGGACCCCGTAAGACTAGCGCGTTTTGTGACGTTAGGGACCTCGTAACACTAGTGTGTTTTGTGACGTTAGGGACTATGTAAGCCTTGTGCATTGAGAACCGTTAATATATGCTCAACATGCATGCGTTGAGTAACGTTAAGAAATGCGCAAGAAAAGTGCTTCGAGTGACGTTATAGGAAATGAGCAAAGGGTATGTGTCAAATTCGTACTGATATGTATAAATTAGATATACGTCCCCAGATGACGTTATTCTGCTATAAAAATAACTCGTAGTTTTTACGATTAGCTGCTTGTTAAATTATCTCGTTATTTTTGTAGTATTGCTCGATGTTGATTATGATGGTCGAGTCATGTGACTCTTTTTGCTACAGCAATAAATTGACTTTCGTTACAAATAATTTCTTGCTGTTTCGTAATTGAAAAGGACTCTGTACACTATTTTCATCGGTCTTCTTTGAAGATGGTTATGGACCCAGCACGCTTCCACTAATTGCCAAACTGCTTGGACATTGTTGACATCATCCAGCAGCATCTGATAGTATGCGCTGGGTAACGTTAGTAAATGCACAAGAGAAGTGCGTTAAGTGACTTTGGGGAATGAGCAAATGGTATGAGTTAAGTAAAGTTAGGAAATGAACAAGAAGCGTGCGTTGAGTTAAGTTGGTAAATGTGCAAGAGACATCCATTCAGTAACGGAAGGATATGCGCAAGAGACATCCATTCAGTAACGGAAGGATATGCGCAAGAGACATCCATTCAGTAACGGAAGGATATGCGCAAGAGACATCCATTCAGTAACGGAAGGATATGCGCAAGAGACATCCATTCAGTAACGGAAGGATATGCGCAAGAGTAGTGTGTTGGATAAGGTTGGAAAATGCGCAAGAGTAGTGTGTTGGATAAGGTTGGAAAATGCGCAAAGAAAAGTGCGTTGAGTGACTCTAGGAAACACCAGAGACATGCGTTGAGCAATGTTAGGGAATGCGTGAGAGGCGCCCGTTTAGTAACGCTGGGAATTTTTTAAAACGTTAGAAAAATACATGCGCGGATCGTGAACTCTTATATTACAATTTCCGCGTACCCATGGAGTGCCACGTAGTCCAAAGTGTACGCATACCACACGATACAAACCACTGATGTGTGCATCAGGAAGCACGATTTGTTTGGTCTGATATATAACATTGTACACAATACAAGTATACTCATTGTACTGTATGGATTGGTAATATTTTTTACGGCGACTTTTTGCAGTGGTTGGGAGATCCTGATATACAGGTTGGTCATGAAATAAGTTTCTGATATACGAGCACCCTATCGGTCGCAAGAATCAACGAGTGAAATTTGAGATATAGGTGTTTCAGAGTATGAGCTAGAGAATGAGTAGAGAAACAAAAACCTAGCTCCAGCGGTTACGGTTACAGCAACGAAATATCGAGAAAAGTTAAACGGCAATACTCACTTTTCACGGCAACGAAATTTCGATAAACTTAACACTCCTTTTTATGCATTGCAACGCGATCGGCGCAGTTGAAAATCCATGAATGGTGTAGCATCATAAACGCCAGCGCAAGACGCATGCAAAGAAGATCCTATCAAAGGGTTGGTACGCTAACCCGTCGGAGGGGAAACTTCCGGCGGCAGATATGTTCTCTCATTGGTTGTTTCAACACTTTTTTTTCATCATCTAGCGCCGGTGTTTATGGTACCGTTAAAACACCATTTATGATTTTTTTACTGCAACGATCAGTTTGCAGTGCATAAAAAGGAGTGTTGCCTTCGAATTTATTGAATTTTTGTCGCTCTAGTCGTAACCGCTAGAGCTATGTGTTTGTTTCTCTACTCACTCTAGAGCGCAAACTCTAAAAAAGAACCGACATCTCGAATTTCATACGCATTCGTTGATTTTTCCAGCCGCAAGGAAATCATATTTAAAGGCAAAGTTATTTTATGACCTCCCTTTACATGATCAGGTAGACGAAAGCCTTTCTATCTCGAGAGAACTAACAACAGGTGACGCTGCAGTAGATCGAAACCTTGGGGAATAGAAAACAAAACTGAATAGAGCTCTTAAGTGATGATTTATCAATCTGAATCCCCAAAGATTTTTTATCTTGCTTCACGATCGATATTGCCATCGACGTTATGTATTTGTTAATGAATGGTTCACGAAGTTCTCTCGACAATAATTGCTGTTGGGTGATGGGAAGTTTGGTCTCCGATGGGGGGCAAAAAAATGCCCCCCCCCCCCATTTTATATACTGTATACAAATTAAATTCATCATACCTTCGGGGAATCGTTCTCGTCCGGATAATACGAATAAGATTTCCCGTCCTTGCTGTAAAGCAGGTGATAAGACGTGACCCATTCGGATGGCCTTTCTTTACCTTTCGTCGTGATGCCGTAGACGCCCCGAACTTCACCCAAGTCCACTTCTATGAATTGGTGTTCGTCAGCTTTACCGGCCGTCCATGCGCCACCCACTGAGACAATAAAATTGAATAAAATTTTATGAAAATCGTACCATAAGCTTTAAATTCAAGGTAAGTAAAGATTATAAAAGGGGGCACTTCTTAATTTTTACAGCCACCAGTTTCATTAGAAAACAACGAAATTTTCGAAAGTTTTAATGAAAGTATATATATTTTTTCTCTAAAGTGATTAAACAAAATCATTTTACATAGGGTGGTCCGAAACTCCATCGACAAACTTCTAGGGATGATCGTACACGTCAAGACAAATAACTTTTGCAATGGAACCTTGGGATGAAACACGATTGTTTTGCCGGAAACGACGTTAGCAACGGAGGACCCGCCAGAGAGAGAGCAACACAATTTCTCTATTTAATATATCCAGGAAGGAGGACCTGTGACATGGCCAGAACGATGGTGGCTGTTTGCCGTAGTTAATTCGTTTTCCCGATTAAATAAGTGTATTTTGATCCAAGGTTCTGCCGCAAAAGTAATTCAATTTGACGTGTGCGATCACATTTAGAAGTTCGTAGTTGGATCTGGACCCACTTTGTATATAGACGAGTTCCAAATCATTGGAGGCGATAATATATGGGTTAAAAAACGTTATGAAACAATGCTCTATCACTTCTTAAAATTTGGCTCTTTTGAAACTCCCTGTATGTACCCTTTTCATTGATTTTCTACGGAAATTTAGACGTGAATTTACGAAGTAGTAAATTGAAAAAAATCTTTCAACTTTTTAGGACGTACGAAATTTAAGAAAATTATCCTACAAATCATAAATCTCTTACTATAACGTATGGTTAGAGATTAAATACTGGAGGGCGGGGATCATGGAAGCATTATATAAATTGCAGAACTTGAAAAAAAAGAAGTAGAGAATTTTCTGGTTTTCGAGCCCTGTTAGACAAGATTTACAAGTGCTTACGGGAAGATCCTTTGGTTTTGGTCGATGGTGGTTTGCTCGAAAGACGAGCACTTTGGGGCCCATTTGCTGAAGATGCACTGCTCGATGCCTTGAGTCGGGAATCTGGCAGAGGATGGATGCCATCTATCAACTGTGTGTAGTCGGTGCAAGGATCTATGAGAGAGCAACAGAGAAAAATAAAATAAACATACCGTTTTTCCTTGGACCTTACATATACCGTGAATAGACTAAAAAAATCGATAGCGCATCCTGTATCGAGATGACCGACGATATTTATGTAATGTATTCGGAATTTATGGCAATACATTTTTTCTTTAAATTCTATTGTAAGACTATCTAAATGCCTTACACAGACTCGCGGAGAGAAAGTTTTCCTGGAAGCAATAGTTGATTCTTATAGGTTAAGGGTGGCCAACAACTTTCCCGTGAGGTAGTTTTGTGCGGCCCCCCGACAAGGTAAAAATACTGTGTATTAAATCAAATTTGTAATCATTATTAAAACAACCCATCGGAGCCAGTCATTTTGGACCCTCCCCCCAACTTATACGAGAATATTGATTATTTCTTGGCAAGACATTGTTTTGGAGCACTGTCGACCTACTTAAAATTTATGGTGTGTTGCCACCATGAGTACTACGAGAAACTGAGAGGATTTTTTTTTGGGTTTGAAGGAAAAAAATAATCAAAATTTTCGAAAATATTTTTTAGCATGTAAAAAAGACAAGAGCAATATTCATTTTGGATGTAATATGATTGATACTGAGCTGTGAATTAAGCCTAAAATGAAGGGGAAAAATTAATTCTTCGGGGTAAATTTACACGACTTTTTGTGCGGTGCTAAGTAGAGAGCCCCAGTTTCGCTCAGAACATTACCATCAAATTACTATCGAGCATATAATAATAAATAAGCAGTGAATTAAAATTTACAAGTAGAATTTAGAAACAATTAGTTCCTAAACATAAATAAACAGCATTTACTTTCTAATTCAGTCATTTTTTGACAGAAAAATGCAACTTTTACGTGGCAAAAATTCCAGGTGAAATTAAATAGATAACTTAGCAAACGGTATCCAAAAATTCGGATGCATCACTAACTCAGATATATGGGTTGACCAATGTTTCCTGTCGGTAAATATCAAAACCGTTTGAAATTGATATTTATTAGAATAGCCTCTAGACAGCGATGAATTTTTTCTGCAGGATTGGTGCAAAGTTCCCCGATCTAAGTGCAAAGTGGCCCCCGGATTACGGTATCTATATTTCCCGTCACCCTTTCATATGACCGCCCTAAGTTGGTTTTGAAGCATTAAAAAATACAGTATATCGCTCTATGATGATAGTGACAAATCATCTTACAGATTTCAGCAGGAGTCGTCGGTTTCACGAATATTGTAGTCTTTTCTTCTTTCTCTAGAGGGGGGAAAAATATTTTTTGAGTATTTAATGATACCATTACAATCATGTCAATTGTTAAAGGTTACATATGGTGAATGTACGAACCGCATTCACAATAATATCGAATCTTATAGTCGCTACATATCTGGCCCTTGGGTTGCTCGTAGTTCTTGCAGTGGAACCCAGTCTCGAGGCTGCAAACAAGTCTGATGTTGGTGGTCAGAGTGTAGTCGACATCCTTGTCCGCGTCCTTGCATTCGATATCCGTTACTTTACCCTGGAATGAAATGAAAACTTGATGTTGAAGAAGTTAGTGTGTCACGTGAAAAATTAAAATTAAATGCCTAGCATATCAATGAGTCATTGGTACCGTTAAAAGGTATCTCATTGGTAGAAATGTCACTTACCTTCCGGCAGAAGCCATCGGTCTGTTGCAAGATGTACGGTAAAGTGTCTTCCCTCTCGCTTCCGAAGCGCCCTCTACTAGGCTTTTTTCGATTAATCCAGTCTGACCAATAAGCGCAAACTGCCGGTGTTGTCATTGGTCCAACAAGAGGTATCTTTACGGGTTTTATTGTTGTAGTTGCAGCATCTGCGAAAATAGAAGATGAGTATAAAATTAATCGTAGCATTCAAAGTATTCTAGTGCTTTGACAAATGCAAAATCAGTAAAATCAGTACCGAAATTTGTACAAATAATATTCATTCCGACTGAATATTTTGACACTCCAGAACTTGCAGGTAGACTCTACTTCCAGTTCCAACCAAAAGTCTGCCACTAGCCTTATCGCTTTGCCGAGATCTCTTGCAACCCAGTCGCAAAAATGACGGCACTGCGATTGCGTGCCTCTTTAAATACAAATACAAGGTCATAAGAGGCAAAATGCCCATCGAGGTGGCTGACATAGTGCTCCTCGTCATGTTTTAAAAAATTTTCCTTAACAAATTTCACTAATTACAGAGTAATTAGTTGCATGTTCACTCGGAGATTTCCCAGTCCTGGATTCATGTACGGTAGTGTAGACACCATGCTGACTCTCATCGTGAGGATCCACGTTTGAACCCATTTGTCGGCTGAAGTTGGCTTTCTGTGCTTTTCCAACTTCGAGGCACGGATGCGGTCTCCTATTTGAAAAAGTCTCTACACAGAAAGCAAGCAGACTTTCGACAGTCATACATACTCATATAACACGAAAATCCAGACATCTGCCATTTTCACTTTAAAAAAATGGGACACAGATGTTCTAGTTCCGACAACAAAAGCTGTAAATAAATTGCAACTTTAAAAAAAAAAATTACTCTGTGCAATACTTTTGTATATTTTAATGAAAATATTATTTATATTCACGAAGATATAAATATTTTACATAAAAAGTATAATTTTCATAGAGGAGTTTTGTTTGTAATATGTCGAATTTTGGAATAGTATTACGAAATTTACAAAACACATGACGCTATACATAAGACACACCGTATAGAAATTTAAAATATGACAAATTATTATTCAATGAGATGAGTATTTTTAGTAAATAATTATTTAATTGCGCATGCGCGAGAAATATGGATTTTATTGAAAAAAAATTGATTGTCAGATATATAGTGCAACTGACACGAAAATTCTAGTGGAATGTAATGAAAATTCCGTAAGATATCGGTGATACAGTGAACGGCAATTTCGAAACTTTGCTGAACTTAACACTGAATGATAAGGGATTTTCCACAAATTGGTATACGATTATTTCGAGAAATACGTACTCTCCACTTGTCAACTCAAGACATACTGAAAAACTTGATAATTATGTAGAGATACTGATTTTTTGAAAAAATTCATCTCTGCCACTACCGGGACTCGAATCCAAGTCCACCGATTACCGGTCGAGTCATGATTATTTGCCGTTATTTAATTTTTGACTTCAGTTTATTTATTTTGACATCATACACACGTGTTTATGCTGAAATATTATTCTTACATAGCATCAGACACGTGTCTTCGCTCATTCGCATAATGCTGTGGGCATAGATAATTCTCGAAATAATTGAAATAATCAAATAACACAAAGTAATCGTATACGAATATTTATGGGAAATCTCTTATTATTTAGTTACTTTGAGCAAGTTTCGAAATTACAGTTCACAATATCACGTACATTTTTCTGAATTTTGATGACATTCAGCTGGAATTTCTATATAAGCTTTAAATTACATCTGGAAATTTAATTATGAAAAATAAATTTCATATTACTTGCGCACGCGCAATTAGTAATCATTCTTTTAGCACTCTAATATTCTCGAATCATCTCTGAAGAATCCAAATTACTGCTAAAGATACCAAACACTTTGAAATTGGCACAATACAATGTTAACTTTGAATTTCATTATCGAAATCATAAGAAATAAAAAGAAGAAACATCTTTTGAGTGCAACGAGAACGATGAAAACCAACGATTATAACTCAAAATACAAAAATATGACACCAAACAGCTTTTTCGAGGCTACTATAGTCACTTTTTCAGCGGTAGAAAGTCTCTTATCCGAGGATGACGTCACTCTCCGCTATCCATACAAATGAATGGCGGCCTCTTGTACGGATAACGGAGAGTGACGGCATCTTCGAATAAGTCGCCATCTGGTGGCATTGTCAGTGATTGTGAGCTTTGGCCTGAGTCAGGTCCGACCGTCCATGTACGGTCCCGTTCAGTGCACACGAGCTCCAAGGAAAGATTACGATATTCGTTGCCTCTGTAGTCTAGTGGTCTAGGTCGTTCACCCGGAAAGTGAAAGGAAGTGGGTTCGATTCCCCACAGGGACAGTTGAATTTTCTCTCCTTCCAAAAACAAATATATCTTCGCATCAGCCAGCTGTAAAAAAAACCTTTGTAAAGTCTGTTATGGCGCAAACAACTCGCTTGAACACGGCACGTGGTTGATATGAGTGCGATGGTGATGGCAGAGGAAAAGACTTGACTTTGACGATAAAGAAACGATTACGATAGTTAGACTAGATGTATCGATGATTGATTGGAAGGAATTAGGCCCAAATATTGGAGAAAAATGGAGTGCCGGAGAAATCGTTAACCAAAGGAGAAGAATTTTTATGAATGCCCTTCAAAGGAATCTAAGTCAAAAGGCTGAATGATTTTGGCTAAATTAAAGTCAAAGTGGTGATTGTTGTTCCAGCATTGTTGTGGGATGGAAGAAGGCTTGAGCTCCTGATTTTTTACGTGAAGCTTATGTTCCGAAAGGAGAAATTTCACGGGAACGTGCAATTTGGCCAATATATGAGAGATCGTATTGGCAAAAAATGCTGTAAATGTCCCAATTAGTGAGGTTATCAACAGGGTTTTTAAGTTGAGTGAAAGGAATTTTATCTGCGGGTGAAAAGACCACTGAAAACTGAAATCTGCGGAAAATTTCAGAAACATGAAAGCAGGTTTTGGGAGAAAAAAGAAAGAATGATCAAATTGCGATTGGGATTCGACTAAGCTTTGGGTCTGGGATGGAGTTGCTTGTTGAAAATTCAATCAATCAAAGGATGATGACGTCGATGAATGAAAGGTCGATGGCTACTGCTTTGATGTATCCCTGCTGCAGTGAATCTGGGGTGGAACAGATCTTGACGGTTCTAGATACGAACGTGTTGAAGGTTGCTAGTTTCTGAACAGGAGAGTAGGAAGACCTATTGTTCTTAGATGAATGGGATGATCTAGGTGTTATCACCCCCGATAACCACCCCCGCCCCCAAGATCCGCAGCTGCAAGAATGGAAACTGGTTGTCCTCGATTTCAACAGTGAACTGAAAGCAGGGATCAATGGAGTTTAATTTTGAAATCATTCAGAAATGTTCTTCAGCTCTTGACTAAGTTGAGAAAAAACTCAGTTGAAAAAAATTGATTGCAGATGGCAGCACTACACAGAAACAAACTTCACGGATGGTTCACTATGCGTACACCCACATTCCAACATGTACCAATTCTTTAGAAGTTCCGCAGAGGAATATGGACGAGGTGCATGTTTGGTTTAGTAGTAGTAGCTTTCGACTAAGATTTTTTAAAGGGCTTCACATTCATATAAAAGTTCTTCTTTGGTTAACGATTTCTCCAGCGCTCCTTATTTCTCCAATATCTGGGCAAAATTCTTAAAATTGCCCCTTCCTTCACTCATCATCCATACACCTCCACTTAACTATCGTAATCGTACCATTATCATAAATGTCGAGTCGAGTCAAGTCTCTTCCTCTGCCGTTATCATCACCATCGTGTCGGCCTCATATCAAATACGTGTTGTGCTCAAGCGAGTAGTACCCGCAATAACACATTCTACCGCTGAAGAAGGAGATATATTAGCCTCGAAGCCTCGAAACAGCTGTTTGGTGACTTATTTTCCTCAACTAAACGTAAGAGATGCCAAGTGACTTCTCGGGATGGACAGAAAAATTTTAAAAGGTTTTTTTGGTTATATCAATTACTAATTATTCTTATAAATCTTACGAGTAGTCGTTGTCCATATCTCAGTCTCGACGATGATTGGCACAGGGGATGTCGGTTCACATTCTTTGGAAGTGAAGCACAGCAAAGTGTTATTGATACACTGGCATTTCTCGCAGCCATTGACTACGACTTCACCGGGCTGGAAAATGTGAAAATGCGTATTAGTAAATGTATGTACATTTAAGAGTACTTTCATTAAATAATGCGGGTAAATATGGTACAAAAAAAAAAGGACCGTACCGCTAACAGATATCCACTCTCTAACCTACAAGTGCACATATCTGACGTCACACAGGCCTCGTGATCCCTTCTGAAAAGAGGTTGTTTACATGAATCTTTGACGCATCCCTCCAAACATTTACCGGTGTCATCAACTGTACACTGACCACTAGCTTCGAGTTCGTGTTGCAGAGAGTGGCATGTCGAGCCGCACTTGAATGCGCAGTCATCCAACTTCTGGTCAGGTGGGCACCGTTCTTTAAAAGAAACGAAACCATAGTCAAAGAATTGCTTATCTCTATCGGACGATTTATCTCATATGAAATGATGAATAAATGATAAGTGATAAAATATTTAATTAAGCGGAATCATCACCATATCAGACTTTAGTACCTTCTTCGCAGCTGCAGTAGATCCGCATCTCGTAATCCGAGCATTCTTCTACTCCACTGTGATTGCATTTCAGTCCGTCAGCAGTGTCACACGTCACATAGTCACTCGTACTCTCATATGGAGCACCGGTATCTACAGCACGGCACTCAACGCTTTTAACTTGGTCCCTCGAACACGGAACACGCTTCAAGTTGATCAATTTCTGAAGGTTTTCAATATCATCACCGTCCTGTAATTGAGACAAAAATTATATAAAAGAGCACCGTTACTGCCGTGTCACGTACATGCTTTATCCAGTACTAATGATTATTCGAACACCTACGCATTTGGCAGTGGGTAGTTATGGTATGAGCGTCTCTTTTGATACGTTCTCCGAGCACTAGATGTTGCTCATACACACATGGCGTAATATATGTACATTGTTATCTAAGGCAATTACGTCACTGCGACACTGTAGCAGTGATACAGAACTGGTCATTGTTTTTAACCATAACGACGAAGCACCATTACACTAAATTGCAGCTTTTAACTATTTAACAGCTCTGGATGAACCTCAAGATCGCATCGGGAAAACGGACCACGTAAACACGATCACTCCGGGTGTTCAGGAAGAAGTCAGGTTCAATCTAACATATTAAAAGCTCGTGCTCAATAAAGATATGATGCAACTACATTCCCATTCACTATTTGTAGTCCAAGATGATGAACAGGAATGCATCGGGAAAGAAGCAAACGCAATCGCTTCTGATTTTCAGCCGGATGTTATGCTTGAGTTAAGAGAATAAGAGTTTAGGCTCAATAAAGAGATGATGCAACTGCTTCCTCTATCTGCAACACTGGGAATGCTACTTGCTATGCCTGCATGATCAGCAAGAATAAACAGAGAAGACTCAAACTTAATCACTTCGTATCTTCAGCAGAACGTCAGCCTCACGCTAAGAGAATAAGAGTTCGTGCCAAATAAAGTGATGATGTAACTGCGTCCCCTACCTTCAGCTCTGATAATGTTACCTGCCGCGCCTGAATGTTCTGCAAGAATGCATCTGAGAAGATGCAACCTCGTGCTCTCCAGATATGCAGCACAAAAAGATGAAGCTAAGAAAAAAGGGCCTTAGATTCAATAAAGTGTTACTACAACTACATCCTCAAACTGAAGCCCCGGATGGTCTGAGAGAATACACCAGACGCAAATTGAATCATTCTGGATATTCAACACAAAATCAGGATCAATCTAAGATTTCGTGCTCAATAAAGAATTAGGATGCAGTTACTTTGACTATCTGCAGCCCTGGATCATCCACAGGAATGCATCAGAGAAATGCAAACTCAATCGCTTCTGACTTTCAGGAAGACACCAGACTCAAGCGAAGAGAATAAGAGCTCAAGCTAAATCAAGAGATGGTGCATCTGCATCCTATACTTGTAGAACTAGGAATGCTACCAGCTGAGCCTGCATCATCCACAGGTATGCACCAGGAAAGAGGCAAACTCAATCGCTCCGTGTATTCAGAAATACGTGTGGCTAAATTCAAGGACACGAGCTTGTGCTCAATAAAGAGGTAATGCAACGACATTCACTACCTGCCGCCCTGAATGATCGATAAAAATGCTTCAGTGTAGTCACAAACTCAATCACTCCTGATATTCAAAAGGACTTAAGGGTTAAAATAAGAGCTTAAGCTAAATGAAGAGATGCTGCAACTGCGTCGTCTACCTGTAGCACTGGGAATGCTACCTGACAGTGCCTGGATGATCCGCCAGAATGCTTCAGGAGAGACGCAAACTCAATCATTCCGGATATTGAGTCAGGAAGAATGCATCAGGGAAAGCACAAACCCAATCACTCCGGATACGCCGTAAGAAACCATGCTCAAGGTAGATTAGCGCATCAGTGCTGGCTACATAACAAGCGGAGCATCATTGTATATCGAACGTTGTTGGTACAGACGAATATTCCACATATAAACTTTGTCAGTCCATGCAACAGCAGACTCGATGTATTTAGAAGAATATTTTTCCCGGTGAACTTTCATTTCGTATCTGCCGAAAGAGAACTATTTTTGTGGTTTCGCTCTGTTTTTATACAAACACTTCCAAAGAGATTAAAATCGACAAGAGCCTCAGACAGTGACGTATCCTTCCTATTGATGGGTGGGAGGGGGATGTCAGCCATATGTAAATGAATCGTATCTCGTCGGTTTGGAAATAATCAGCCAGTTTATATACGGAATCGAGTATGGGTGTGTGTGTGTGTGTGTGTAAACCACTTTAGGTCTTTCCTTATTTCGCCGGCCGGAATAAGAAAAAGAATAGAACAGAAATACAATGGAACCTTGAGGTATCGAAGGAATATTTTATCTCCATTATTTTCGTAAATCGAACCTTGTCCAAGGAAATAAGAAATGGAGTCCTCCCCCCCCCCCTATACACACATACGCACCACACAAACTTCTTCGTGGTTAGATGTTTTGAAGAGTCCGTTGTTTTCAATTTTCCGTTATATGCAAAAATACGGCGAAACTTGTTTCTTTTTCTGTAACCAGTTTTCTGCCGGTTGTATGAATGTGATGCGAATATAGTAGCTGTGGTATATGTGTGTGTGTATTTTTTCATCCCGGTATGGCGTGAGTATTATTTGATCAATGTGTTTTGGGGAAAAATACTTCTAAATACTAGATAAGTTCTATGTCCCCCCTCCCCCTCACGTAACAAAAGATTCATATTGGACGACAGAAAGGAGACGTAAGTATTTACTTCCGTATTTCTCGTCTGAGTTTCTAATAATATGGCATGATAGGATAGCGACGTACGTATTATGAGTAAAAAGTGAGTGACGCTGTGAAAGTAGAAAGATGTGAAATTCTGAATTTATTAAAAGACGTGATCGGCCACATCTTTTGTTTAGGAGCGTCTGTTTTTGTAATTTCCTGGGTAGAGCCAGCAGTAAGAGGTAAGAAATGTCCACGGGAATGAAAAATTCTGTATATAGCCTCGAACTTGCGGGTTTGTGCCTTTTCTACCTCAACTTCGTCCTGCAGGGATTATAGTATGAACCAGAGAGTGTTGGGTAAACCAGTTGGTGAAAACCCAATGAGATAACGGTAAGAAATATACATTGTTTCTTTCAATACAATTTTTTGAGGTAAAATCGCAAAGAATGTGTAAAAGTAATTGCACATTCCGGAATTTCTAAACATAGCACACAACAACCTTCCGCAATCTAATTTTCTACTGTTTAACCTGTTTTCAGAGAGATTTGATTTGAGTCGGAGGTGTGTGTGTGTACCTATGTATAGGTTACTAGCAGTAATACCTACTTCACCAAACACCAACTCTGGCCATATCACTATAGTGCAATTTACTGCCATTAATGAGATGGGTTGGAAATGAAGGTGCTTTCTGTTGGTGGTCGCTTCAAACTCCTTAGGGGAAAAAAATCTTATTTATATCCTCGCGGGGAATCGCACCCAGGACAGCAACCTTCACGGTGGTAGACGAGCCCGATACATCTTACCACCCCGATACTCGTACGTTCAAAAAAGTAATACTTGGAGCCGCTCGGGTTGTCCCCATGTACTTGGAGCATTGAAGTTATAAACCATTGTAAAGGAGTAAAGCATGTCTGGAACGCAATGTTTGCAACTGCGGTAACCAAAGTAAACATTCCGAAAGTCATTGTCAAGGCCCATGAACCATTTTTGCCCGACAGTTTTCGTCTGTTTCGGGCATTTTCCCAGCTTTGACGAACCTTCAAAGTCAGGTCCTGTTCGGCATATACTCAAAATTTGGCAACGATCGGTGTTAAATTGTAGATTTGTATAAACAACATACACACAGACAGAAATAAATCACGCACGCACACATGCACACACCATTTTAACGCCCGAGCGCATTCTCGAGCGCATACTCGTAAACACCTATATCTCGAATTTCATTTGCATTAGTTGATTTTTGTGGATGCTGGGAGGGCTTTATGAATCGGCAGGGTTATTTTATGACCACCCTGTACATACAATTGCTCTTCTTCTCCAGGTGCTCGCGACTGAAAATAGGATGGAGACCGGGTGTTACATGAACCTAAGATAGGCGACCATATTCACTATTGTTTTCCCTTTCAGGGAAATCTTGCGCGATCGCGATGCTTCAATGATTTCTGAGATGTTTTAAGATGCACTCAGCGTATTTCGATGTCATTTTAAGGATTATCTTACATTGAACTTTGGATCGATGGAGTTGAACCAGTCTGTCCATCCCGTCAAACATTCTATGGTCAGCGATTCTGGCGAGGGGACAGGACGGGCAGTTGTACAAGGCACCCCGACACAGTCCAGTTCACCCCGTCGGCAATAGCTAAAAGAACAAGAACTTAGAATGAACACAACAATCGATACTCGTACTAGAAATTTCGAAAGACCCAATAACAGGAAATGATACTCACCACGACTGACACGGGTCCCCAATATCAGGGTCCTCGATCCTCTCTCCCTCCCTGTAAGAAACACCATTTATGACGGCGCACGGTTGCAGGTGGCACTCGTCCTGGGGAACGCAGGTCGTATTCGTCTGCCCTGCTCGGACGTGTCCCGCTGTACAGGGCTTGTGTTCGCAGCCTTCAACGCACGGTTCTTGGTTGCAGGCCCGGGCTTCGAAATCCTCGAAGAGATTGTCGCAGTTTCTCGGTGGACACAGGGATATGCACGGTGAGTATCTGTCACAGGATTCACACTGTATCGCTGGAACATATACGCGTAGATATTATACCCGCAACGATCTCTACGCCATTTTTTTTAGATTATGAATTACACAATAAATACTCACGGCACAAATTCTGAGACCTCCAACTAACTTCGACCCCGTGGCGAGCACATTCATAAGCATATGCCCCTATGACTCCACAGAAACAAGCGCAGTCCCCTCCAGTATCACACGAACAAACGTCGTAAATACACCTGTAAAAAGTAATTAGTGTTAGTATCACATGATCATATTTATCAAGCATTATTCCATCATGGATTCGTTGGACCAATAGAGATGCAAAAGGATTCATTTTGTTCTTTCGAATTGCACAAGGGGACCCATTTGTTGTTTATTTTATTTATTTACAACAACCCCGAAGGCATGAATTGCATTTACACTAGAAATTATCTGTCATTCCTTCTGTATAAGTTATTCTTTTACACTGGTTTATCAAAATTATATACGCGTGGATCTAATTGATATTAGTGCCAAGCTTCAATATCTCACCACAAATTTAGCATTCAAATCGGTGATGAGAAATAATCATTTGATCAACAGGAAGAGCCGCCCGGTATCATCGACTCATGAAGTTGGCTCAAGGTAATAAATGGATCCGTCTCCCGTTGCTCCAAGTTATCCAAGTGGACCCATTAGGTTGATACAAACGCATTCCGTCCCATTTGAGAAAATCCATCTTCCATTGCTCCAAGTTATCCCAGTTGCCTTATCACGTTTATAAAAGCAGATTCCTATCCATTGATCCAGACGGATTATTTTCCATAAATTTAAGTGAATGTATCTCTCGTTGCTTCAGGTTATCAAAAAAGACTTTTTTTTTTTTCACCGAGCACAACTCAGGTCTATCGCCATGGACAATTTACTACCTAGTGAGTTGTACCGGAAGTGTAACTGTGTGTGTACCTAACGGTCTGAGTGCGTATGTAGTGTTGTGTTTGACTTTTCAGTGCTGCCATCTATACTGCAGAAGTGAAGTGAGTGATGTGTTATGATTGAATTACATTTGTACTGTTTGTAGGTCTGGTGCTCTCTGTGGCGAGACTTTTTGAAGGGGAGATCGGCTCGTATTCGCGCATTGAAGTTCGGAACCACAGGAAACCAACTTCAGCCGACCACCACTGTGGTGACGGTGGGGTTCGAACCCGGGATCTCTCGACGCGAGTCCGTCACTATGACCACTCGACCACCACAGCGGCTATCAAAAAAGACTGTCTACGGTTTGCTCCATGTTGTCCAAGTGAGCTCATTACGTTTATCAAAGCTGATTCCTTTCTAAAAATTTGATTTGATCTATCGCCTGTTCCTCTAGCGCAGGCGTGAACAAATTGATTGGTCTATCGATATTGTCGACGCGTCCACGGTCGGTCTATGAGAAATTGAAGGACTCCTCATTAGTTGCGCCACCGTATACAGGCATTCGTGCACTAATTGGATGTCGCGACCGGACCAGACAACCATGTTCTGGTTTGGTGGGGGTTTAGCAACTCGGATGGAAAGCTTCAGACAAGTTGCGCAACATTTACTTGATGTGGACTTGTGACAAAGTCGGTAAACCATCTTTCGATCCGTTCGCCACAATCTATACACATATTCGCGCGAGTGTATGAGTGTAGACGTAGAGATGACGGGATGGGATCCCCAAACAGGAATTTTGACTGATACAGTCGAATCCCGTTGTAACGAACTCCAAGGGACAAAAGAAATCACTTCGTTATAAAGGAATTTTTGATTTCAAGACGTTCTGGGATTTTAGATAGTAAAAAAGAATGGAGTTTAAAAATAATACAAAGCAACTCAAATCAATTAGGTAAAAAGTGAATGAACGCCAGGACTCGGCCGCCGGGCTTATCCCGTTCCCGAGATCTATTCCAGATCAGCTTAAATGAATTAAGCATTGATTTTTTTTTTGCATTAGTTTTACTTACTTGGCATTTTTGACGAAAATAATTCACTTTTTTTGTTCCCAAACTAGCTAAGGCTTCAGATGCCAACTATGAGATTTGTACCGGCTGACTACTGTTTCTATTTTGTGAGCGAATTTTCTCGTGTTAAACTTACCGATGGGTGACGCCCCAGTGGCGTGGTGGTAAGATGCTCGTTTACCACCGTGTATATTGCTGTCACGGTCCCAGGTTTAAACCCGAGGAGAGATACAGATAAGATATTTTCCCTAACGAGCATATGGGGTGAACACCGATAGACATTACATACCCACGCAATAATGGCACTAAATTGCAATATAGTGATGTGGCCACGTTTGGTGTAGCAATAAATGACGCCGTACTTTCCTGCACAGTGCTTGCTACCTATCGGTGAATTTATAAGTTTTCTTCTTTTCCTTCGCCAACAGGAGTATACTTCGGGAGTAATCATGCACATTCTGGCCAGGGTTCTTATTTCACAGCGTTTTGAAATCGCAACTATAATAAAAGCCGCTGTGGTGGTCGAGTGGTCATAGTGACGGACTCGCATCGCGGGGACCCGGGTTCGAGCCCCACCGTCGCCACAGTGGTGGTCGGCTGAAGTTGGTTTTCTGTGGTTCCCAACTTCGAGGCGCAAATGCGAGTCAATCTCCCCGTTAAAAAGTCTCGCCACAGAGAGCAACAGGCCTACAAACAGTACAAATATACAGTCACTACACATCACTCACTTCACTTCTGAGATATAGATGGCAGCACTGAAAAATCATACACAACACTAGATACTCACTCAGACTGTTAGGTACACACACTTACAATTCCGGCACAACTCACTAGGTAGTAAATTGCCTATGGCGATAGACCTGAGTTGTGCTCGGTATAAAAAAAAAAACTATAATAAAAATCACCCTGTGTTTTGTAGATTTCAGAAACTTGTTTTTTCGGATTCGTTATAATCGATTTTTCATTTCGTAATATCGGAATTCGCAATACATTGTTCCTATGCAAACTTATTTAACGATCAGAAAATTTTTCGCTACAACGAGATTTTCGTTATATCAGTATTCGTTAAAATGAGAATCGACTGTATTGGTACACCGAATCATTTTTAATAAGCAAAAATGTCCTTATATAATTCATTATCACCGCACATCAACACAGCCTCGTATGCCATTAAGTTCCCACAATAATATTCCACCGAATAATTTTTTTCTTGACATTAGATTCGAACCGAAATTATACGCCAATATTTGTCACATAATTAATTTGATTAAAATTTTTTGTGCATCAATGTAAACCCTCCCATTTCCTCGGGGTAATAGTCTTTATTTCAAGAAAACGAAACTATATACATCCTTAAACTTAAGAACAATGTATGTAGAATTTTAAATATTCCGAGTTCCCTCTTTCACAGATATTGTTTTCTAATTATCAAATAACGGAACCGAAATATCTAATTAATCCGCAGTCACGTTATATGCCCGCGGGATGTTCATTACGCACGTGTCGACAACGATTATGCTAAATATTGCGTCTCTCTTAATGATTACTAGCATTTGATCTCGCATTCAAGTCGTATATTCTTCAGCTTCATTCCCGATGGAATTAATTACTAGCAGGTTCCTCCCGTAACAGCCACTCGCCCAAAGGCGGGTCATTATTGTTCGTATACCAGAGAATGCGTCAGATTATTATGTCCCCTATAATACCAGATATATTTTCTATTTCTCATATACATATATTTTAGTGAAATTGTAATTAATTTGTACGTGGTTTTAGTCAATGAATGTGATCTGATCATTTACATCTGCAGAGTGTTTCATAAAGGACTCCCTAACGACATAATTTGGAAATGGTGATCGATAGAAAGATGAAACAAGTACAGACAAAAGCTTATTAGAATCACAGATGATGTTGTCATTCGGGTATGTTATCACTTTTGCAAAGAACGGAGAACTGACCAATACCATAACATGGAAAAAAAATTCATTTGTAAGTATCAGGATTTCGGTTTATGCGATCATTTTATTTTCCGTCGAAAGTTTTCTAAGCCCATTCTGAAGATAAGGTTTAACCAAACTTATTTTTTGCCCTGTAAGTTATTGTTATCAGGCTGCAAGTGTGTAGAAGGCTGAAAGGTGTATTCTCTCCCGCCCTCTCCTTCCCTAGTTGATGAACATTTCCGTACTCAATGTCGTAGTCAGTCCGTAGTATTTGTTGTGATCCATTTATGTGTGGAGCTGCTTTCGCAATGGTCTTTCTATAATGAAAGCAAATGCATGTGACGAAAGAAAAACTTCCTTCCTTCGGTTCTTGATCAGTTTCTTTCAGTTGACTAGATTCAAATTTCTTTTTCCGAGAGACTTAGTTAAACTTTTGGTTGATAGTTGGCAGTCCTTTTAGTAGAAGATGATATTGTCTTTCGCAAACATGTGTCAAATCATATTGCGGTCGGTTTGAAATGGTCTTCTTGTTTAGCAAGGACATGGCGAAAGTGAAGAATAGAGCTTGAAGCCACTTTCGTGTATATAATGTATCTTCCGCAATAGATACGTATTCATATTTATTATGGACATCTTTTTCTCAGCCACCTCGTAGGTCATTTTGCCTGTTGTGGCCTTGTATTTTAATGCTTCACAGATAAACCGTTCAAAATACAGCGTTTGATGTTTCTTGCTAAACCATGACCTTCAATAGGGCACACTAAAAGATGCCATGAAATAAACTTAGTAGTACCCTCTTTCAGTTGGAATTGTAATTAATTTTGCTAACTAGTGTAATTCCAAGCCTGCCCATCAAACGTACTACTTATTCCATCTTTCTATCTATCACTGTTTCCCAGTTATATCATTTCAAAACTCAGCGAGTTCTTACCGAAACACCCCTTATCAGTAGTATCTCCATCTTTATCTAAAATCCATACTTACACACACATGCTTGAAAAAAAACATGCGTGTTCAATGACCTATTATGCCTTGTTGGATTTGTATACCATTACGTTTCTGTAAACTTGATTGAGAAATTCTATTCTCACCTAACGGCCCGTGTTGACCTGAAGTAGTGATTCGCAATCGATTTAATCTTTAGGGGGTATGAAACAAAAAATGAGTAAGAGGCTTGCGGTGGCGTGCGTACCACGTGAAATCGCGTAGAGGGCTTGCGAATTACGGCTTTGCGTATTATTTTAGGTTAAGGCGTCTAGAAAGGAAAGCAGACTCAGATCGCCTTTCATCTTTGAGCAAAAAAGACTGGTCACGCTGCTCAAAGTGACGTCTAACCGTTAAAAATAAGCAGGATAGGAAACAATGACGTGCTATAGCGATGTCACTGAATTCATAATTGCGCTTAAAGATGGCGGATCAGTTAGCCTGGGTGTTTTTCTTGAACGCTGACTGGTGAAAGTCAATCTTGCATTGGTCACCTCTTCTTGTAATCATACTGTCTGAAGTTGTTGGCATCGGTGAATTTATCTTCATCGAACACCCGAAGCCTGTATGCCTACCGTGAGCGATCGGTCTCGCATTTGTAAAAACTTGAAGCTAATTCACACCATTAATACGTTTTGAAATATTCATTGGCAGATTAGCTTTGATAGTTATATAAGTATTATTTATTTGATAGGCTATATTTCTTGAATAGTTTACTTCTAGTTTTACCTCTGATAGTAAGGTTCAACTTCAATGACCGTATGGCAAGTCTGGAACAATTCTGATTTCAATACCGAGCATCTTTTACGTGAGCCATCTCTTCGTTTAGGGTTGTGAGAACAGGCGTCTCCCATTGGATTTGCTTTGTCACAGAAATCGTGAACTCTCCAAGAGTCAGCGAACTCTTGCGCAATGACGAGTGACACACCACCTGAAGGAGACTTCATATCATCCGTAGCGTCACCATTGAAGTCACCACAAAGTCCTTGCAACTTTATGGTGTTAAAAAAGAAAATAAAGATGCGAAAATTATGTACAATATTAAATAGCATTAATTCATTTTCAACATCAGAAAGGCGGTAGATAAACCTCAAATATCAGAAAACTTACTTTTCCTTTCCATATAGGCTGAGCCGTGATGTAAACCCTGGTTCCACGATCCCATTGTACAGATATCCCACCATCGATATGTAGGAGGGTGAACTTTCCAACTTCACCAACGGTAAGTTTAGAACCTGGTTCCAGAACGGGTAAAGGATCGTCTTCCGATAGAGTAACACTGTATCCTCCTGTAAGCAATAAAGACGTAACTTCTGTACCATAATTATAATGACTAGTTGTTACTGTTACAATGTTACAACTAATGGTGTATTTCACTATTTCGGGGCGGTAGCCAGCTAAAAGGAGGTACTATTAAGAAACTCATTATTTTTAATGTTTTTAAGAACCAAGAGCGAAGCAGACTTCGAAACGGTGTGGCAGGTAACTTTGGTTGCATGTCATATTTTCTTGGCATATGGGATACAGCATGTCATGCTCCATGCCAGGGCTTTCTCTTTCATATTCATAGCCTATCAATACTATAGCTCACATCTTCGTCTTAAGTAACACGAAACTTATTTTTACCAGGCTAGGAGGTAGAAGATTTTTAACTGGTTTCTCTTCCTAGAACCGATTTTTCTCTGTCGAAAAAAAAAACAATCCCCACAGCAACATCTCAATACGATAATTTCACTATTTTCTATGAATTTTTCTATAGCCTTCCTGCCTACCCTGTACATCATCATACATTTCATCTCGTTCGAAACTATAGCTGTAAGCTCGTAAAAATATGCTCACCTGTTCAGGAACCAAAACTATCTCTCCGAGGCCAGTAAGGAGAAGGGTGTGTGTGTTTTTTCACTTCTCTTACAAAACACATTCTTTAGCTGATGAAAGAAACGAATGCAGAATATTGAGTTAGAAATAAGACTAATGAAGAACTAAGAACTAAAGAAAGGAACCTAGAAAGATCTTTAGATGTGCAAAAGAGGATATCGAGTTAAAGAAAAGAGCTCATCTCATAATTTTAGCTCAAGATAGAAGATGATCAAGCACAAGAACTTCAGCTGAAGGAAGCAGCTGATCAATAACTTCAGGTGAAGAAAGAAGCTGATCAATAAATTTAATTGAAGAAAGGAGCCAATCGGGAACTCTAAGCTGAAAAAAGAAGCTGATCAAGAACATTGGCTAAACAAGTGTGTTTTCTTTATGAGCTTGAAAACGATCTGAAAGGAAGAAAAGGTAAAAAACTTTGGTCCAACGGACGAGCCGAACAAAAACTTCAATAGAGGAAAAGAGTTGGTCAATAACTTCCACTAAAGAAGAAGGAAATCTGATCCAAAAGAAGCCTGGAAGGCTGATCAAAAAATTTTATTAAAGAAAAGAGCTGCCCAAGTTTCATTTCAGTTTAAGAAAGAGCCGCTGTGGTGGTCGAATGGTCATAATGACGGACTCGCATCGCGGGGATCCGGGTTCGAACCCCACCGCAGTGGTGGTCGGCTGAAGTTGGTTTTCTGTGGTTCCCAACTTCAAGGTACGAATGCGAGCCGATCTCCCCTTTAAAAAGTCTCGCTACAGAGAGCAACAGACCTACAAATGTAATTCAATCATAACACATCACTCACTTCACTTCTGAAATATAGATGGCAGCGCTGAAAAATCAAATACAACACTACATACGCACTCAGACTGTTAGGTACACTCACAGTTACACCTCCGGCACAACGCACTAGGTAGTAAATCGCCCATAGATGATGATAGACCTGAGTTGTGCTCGGTTTGAATGAAGAAAAAAGCTTAAGAAAGAGCCTCATCAAGAACTTTAGGTGTAAGAAACTGATCATGAACTCCAGCTGAAGAAAGGATCTGTATTTAATGCGAAAGACTTTAGCTGAAGTGAGATGATCTATAAACTTCAGCTATTGGGTGGAAATAACCATGAACTTTAGTGGAGGCAAAGAGTTGGACTTTTTCAGCTTAAGAAAAGAGTTGATCTTAAGAAAGGAGCTGATTAAGAACTTTAGCTAAAGAAAGGAGCTGATTAAGAACTTTAGCTGAAGAAAGGAGCTGATTAGAACTTAAGCTAAAGAAAGGAGCTGGTTAAGAACTTTAGCTGAAGAAAGGAGCTGATTAAGAACTTTAGCTGAAGAAAGGAGCTGATTAAGAACTTTAGCTGAGGAAAGGAGCTGATTAAGAACTTTAGCTGAAGAAAGGAGCTGATTAGAACTTAAGCTGAAGAAAGGAGCTGATTAAGAAATTTAGCTGAAGAAAGGAGCTGATTAGAACTTAAGCTGAAGAAAGGAGCTGATTAAGAACTTTAGCTGAAGAAAGGAGCTGATTAAGAACTTTAGCTGAAGAAAGGAGCTGATTAAGAAATTTAGCTGAAGAAAGGAGCTGATTAGAACTTAAGCTGAAGAAAGGAGCTGATTTAGAAGTTTCACAGGAGAAAGAAATCGCTCAAGTATTCTAGCTGAAAAAAGAGCCGATCAATCCAATCCGATATCCATGCTTAAGAAAGGAAGCTGATCGGGAACTGTCTCATTTGAACTCTGATTTCGAAAACAGGGCAACACCAGCAAATGTTACAGGTTGGTGCATTATGGAGAACAACATCAAGTTCACTTCAAGAGAACCCTGCAAGTTAACTCATCTTGAAAGACTCCATAAATCCATTCATGCTCCATTCATGCCTTTCATAACTTACCTGCCAGCGTCCCACAGTTTGCTTCGCTGTATAATAATTCACTATACAGTCTGTACTAGGTTACTCCGAGAGAGAGACTGGAAACTATCAGACATATTTTATTCGCAATTTTTTTTTCAGGACGGTACGTGATGTTATGAGGAAGAGGAAATACAAACATAGGGAAATCCTTCTTTTATTATTATTATTTTAAAGGAAAATACAAAAAAAAATGTTGTATAGTGTAGGGCAATGAGGAGGGGGTACATAAGAAAGTGCACGTCGTCGTGAAAGTTTCATGTCGGGAAAGCAACAGGCTGGATTGAAAGAGAAACGTTTACAGAATGAAAAATTGATGCACAAACGTGCTTTCCATTTCAAGTTGATCCTCTCTCTATGAAAGTATTCGGACTTACCGTCTATAAAAAATGGCCGTCGATGTCCGTGAAGAAAATAAAGAAAACAAAAATACGCTATTTGATCGATTTCTGAGGAATTTCTCCTCCTCCTCCCCCCCCCCCCCCAACGATGTCCATGTTTTTTCTCCAAGGTTCTATGTGCTGGACACGTTACAAACAACTATCCCCCTGTGGAATATCTGGAGGATCTTCTTCGGGGGAATTTTCTTAAATTCCAAGGATTTTACCATCCCGAGGAGTCCAATATAACTCTTCCGGAGTTTATCAGCCATCGGTAAGAGTTCGTGGTCGTATAAGGAGTTGCGATGTCTAGAGCATTTTGTTAGCGAGTTTCGGCCGGTCGTGTAACATTTTAAGGGTTCTGAACACTGCGCGTATAAATTTCTAAAAAGAAATCTTTCAATCTGTCCTTAAAGTCAAGGGCATCTTAAGGTATCCGACTAGTTTTCTTGTACGGCTGGTTCGATCAATCGGGTCGGTTAATCGATCAATTGTTAATCGCAGTTAATCGACTCGATCAATTCGATTAAAATTTTTATTAAAAGTTTGTGAATTAACTTGATTTTTTTTTGAAAAAACCGATTAGATGTCTTATAAATCATGGTCTATACAGAGCAATTTCAATAAGTTAGCATATTTAAAAATATTTGAATCAATATTTTGCTCAAATTAGATTCAATGAAAACTGATGATTTCAATTTCAAATTGAGTTCGATGAAAGTTTTAGAATCAATACCAAAATTTACTGTCTCCACTATGAACAGTAGTTTTTCGTATTCTTAGAAGCATCAGCTCATCTCCTGACAAGTACCGTTCAAGAGGAGTTTCTAGGAAACCAAGAAACTGCATAATCGAAAATAGTTTCGAAAGTAAATAATAACCAAAAATAACCGATTAAAAAAAGAAAAGACAAAATCCCAGTGAAGAAATTACAGGTTTTCCCCACCATGTTTAGCACAGGGCCATAGCTAGCCATTCCTGTGCAAGAATTTGAATTTAGGCACCCCTTCTGGCCTATTCTGGGCCCCCATTCAAGTGGCTTTCTGATTGAGTCCCGTTTTCCCCATGAGCTTCGCCTCTCGTGATCTTCTGTATACCTTGGCTTGCCGTAGCGATCAATCAAAGAATGATAATTTATCACATGCTTGATAATGAGTAAATATGGTAAATATACTTTTTCAGATAGTGCAAATGCGAGGCGGTCACTCCTGAAAAATATCGCAACATCGAGTATTAGAAGGAATACAATATTTAGAATCGATAGAACGAAAGTGGTGGGGCACAGAAATGATAAATTAAGAAGACTCACCAATTGTGACGATGACTGCATCGATGCACGTGGCGCCGCCACTTCCACAAGGGACGTTCCTGACGGCGACACTTGCTACATCCCCACCTTGTGACAATGGTGCTTGAACTAACGTGTAGTCGCAAACTCCTTGGAAGTCGAATGCGTGTCCGTCGAAAGTCTTGTAATGGGAATCACCCCAGGAGCTGCACACGCCCAGGCAGGGCTTTGACTCGCACTTCCATTCGCTGCCTCTACAGACGCTGTGGGATTGGTAAAATTCGAGGTCACGTATCCATAAGATTATTTATGGTATAAACACCAAAAAATTCGACGCGCGTTATAATGAACATGCGTTACAGCGAACGCTCTGTTACAGAGATCGATACGATTAGTCTCAAATACTTTCATGTAACGATTTATTATATATATTATTATATATATTATTTGTATTTGCCATTTGACTGAACGAAGGGGTCATTATATCGAGCGTCCACTGTAGTTAGATTCGAAAAAGAACGGCACCTAGATGAGATGGTTTAAAGCGAATATTTGTGGTTGAAATTCTTGTCCGAATGTTTTATTTGGACGCATTGCTTACGAGGTCTGTTCAAAAAGTATCCGACTATAATTTTTCCGATAAAGTGTCATTTTCTATTTTTAGACATGGTTGTAAATCTTTTGTCCTGCAAAAGACATGATTCCTTGCAAATGGTTGACTTCCCGGATCATCCCGAGTCATTCATCTGTACGAATGAGCGTGACAACCAACGAGAGTGAATGAGCCTTAAGTGCACGAGTATAGTTCCCACAATGTACTCCCACTTCATAAAATTGTAGGATGCGGAAATTTACTATGAAACAAGACATTGTGTGAAAGTGGTTGCTGTTGGAAATGTTTTTGACACTTCACTGTCAAAAGCATTTTTCAAAGAAGGATATTGTTGCAATAGAATTGTTTAAAAAAAAAAAGACCATTATTGTCTGAAAAAAGACATAGTTGTCTAAACAATTGTTTGAAAAAAGCCATAGTTGTCTAAACAATTGTTTGAAAAAAGCCATAATTGTCTAAACAATTGTTTGAAAAAAGACATAGTTGTCTAAACAATTGTTTGAAAAAAGACATAGTTGTATAAACCATAAAAAAAGACATTGTTGTATAAACAATAAGGAAAAAAGACATTGTTGTATAAACCATAAGGAAAAAGACATTGTTGTATAAACCATAAAGAATCGTGAAGAAAAAAGACATTGTTGACCAAACCATAAAGAAAAAGAAATCGTTGACTAAACCATAAAAAAAAGGTATTGTTCGAGAAAACCTTGTCAAAAGCTTTGAAAAAGACATTGTTGTCAATAGCATTGTTGGAAAACTAGGAAAACTAGTTTTATGCTCGATGTGACTTCAAGTGACGCCTAATCTAAAAAAAATTAAAATAAAAACAAAAACTACATAAGAGAGGAAAAACTATTGGCTGTAGTGATAATACTGACGTCACCGTGCGCAGTTACAGCGGATGATCAGTCGGCCCGGATGCTTTCTAGGGCTATGTTCGAGAGTGAAAGAAGTTTCTGTTATGGATATCGCTAGGAAGCGCGAGAAGCGATGAGTAGCCAACTGTTGTCATTTTTAATAATTTTTTCGGCTTTAATAATTGCATTCCGCCGCTAATTTTTTTCCACGTGTTTCTGGATGAGATGAATGTACTTGAATTTTTTCATAATCCGACGACACTTTGGGACCCTTTCCTTGCAAGGCGCGCGCGTGTGTGGGTGGTCAGTTATAAAGCCAAGCGAAGAGCTTAAGTAGTGGATTGAAATTTATTGTAGTGAAACCTGTACGAAACGGAACGTCAAGAGGCTGAAATAATGTTCCGTTTTAGACAGATTTCTGTTTTATAAAGGTGCAAATCCAAGCACTACCAGACTGTATTTTGATTCCGTTTTAAAGAGGTTTCCGTCTCATACAGTGTCCATCTTATAGACAGGTTTCACTGTAATATCAGTTTTTACTACTTTTTGTTCATTGCATATGTTAATGCGAAAGCCCGAAATTCGCCAGTTTGGGAAGTGGCCTGCTAGATCGCGAATTGGCTGATTTCGTTGTAAATTGATCCAGTCAATGTTGGAATTCGGGGTTTGGTCAGCCACTTCACGAAGTGGACACAGATCCCTGGCCAAAGCTCGATAACAAAAGACATATTCATGGCCATTGCCAATTTGACGTATTTTTTCGTAATAATTTTGTCAACATTACCTATAGCAACCCATCAAACCTCAGTCAAGATGAGGTAATAACTTTTTTTCAAAATTTTACAGAAAAAACCATGTCTATATTACTATTTTTTACAGATTTTTCTCTGAAATTTCTCTTTTTTTTCTCTCGTCACTTGGAGCTGATCTAACTTAGCTAATACATAGCATAGCCATAGTTATGTATTAGCTGAATGGATATGCCATGTATTACGTTGGCAACGAAAATTGTTTTTTCGTCTACCGGACCATCTTACTTTACCACATTGAACTTTTGCCAAAGATTTCCGGCCACTTCGCGAATTGGCCGGCCAAAGCCCGAATCATTTCAGAAAATTGGACTTTGCCAGTGACATATATAAAATGCACGAAAGGTGTTAGGCTAAGAAATTTGATTGTCCTTACCACTCGTTACATTCGATTTTGACGTTGGATCCATCCTGATAACTTTTGCCAGCGTGGTAGCAAGGACATTCATAAGGCGGTACACATTTCCCAAGAGCTTCGTTGAGGACGAACCCATCTTCACACCTTATATCAGAGTTTCGAGAAAGGGTAACACAAGAGGGTAATTTTGAGAGACAAACTCATAATATCTTGAGCATGACATGATAATTACTGCATTGCAAATTTATTACATTCAAAAGAAAGATGATTCCAGAAAAAAAAATTCCGAACAAAAACATTTTATTTAGCGTTGAAAAGAATCAAAAGTCTCCCGACTGCGTGCATCGTCTCCCACTTCCTCAATCTCATGCCTGTAAACCATGTAAGGTATCGAGCACGTTTCCTCCTCGAGTTCGTCAGGTTTCAGTACGTAAACGACGCTCATCGCGGACGCCATGTTCACCGGCAGAAACAGCGCTATCACCAGCAGTGACACCCAGATCATCGCGACTGCATTGACTACGCATGCACAGGCGAAGGATTTGTTTCGGTCGTAGGTTTGAAGAACAACTTGGCAGGCGCGACTGTTCCTCATTGCTTTCAATGTCCCGACCGACTGGATACGACGCGTAAACGACGAGTCTCGTACATCCCCGGTTTCGATGAAATCGTTCAAACTTTGAGATCGGTTCCTGAGCCACTCGTAGGACATGACGGCGTCGATGGAATTTTCTCGAAGAGCCTCATACACTGACGTTAGATTGGTCCGTAACTGTGCCAAGACATCAGCTTGGAATATCGCACGGTCATATAATCGACCAATTGCGCTGGCAGCACTGCTGTTATCAGTCATCCCATTCTTGATGTTCACAATATCCACGAGCAAGTCATAGTCACTTTCAAGACCATCGAATCCAGAGCTATTGTCACTGATAAACGAATCGAAGACACCTCCCATTTTTCTCAGCACTTCTATTTCGTCATCCATCGAAGTTAAGTTGATCCTAGGTATTTCATCCATCATCTCCGGTATAGATCCTGGATCTCTGAGGACTGCATTGGAAGCAAGAAGGTCTTCACGACCGAGTGCAGTCAGTATGTTTCCAGTCAATCTGCACGACTGTAAGACAGCCTTAACTGTCCTTTTAGTATCGATAATCGGAACAAACGTTGAGAATTGGACTACAGACCCGATCTCGAAATCCACGATGTCGTGATCCTCGAAAGACGAACACGCGTCCAATGTGTAAACGACGGTCACTGTGGCTATAACAAATAAGGCCATAAAGACCCAAACGAATAGGGACATTCCGTAGACGGCAGAGACAAGGAAATATCTTCGATCTGTACTCAGCGAGCCGACCGTAATGTCATAAAGCTGGTTCTTGTGGCACTTATCCGAGCATACCTCCCCGGAGAAGTCGGTGACCAAACCGAAAACCACGGCAGAGCAGAGCAGTAGGACCACAGAAAATGCCACCAGCAACGCCGCGCAGATGAACTGGACTTGAGGTTCCGACAGGACACCGAATATCCCGTCTTCGACCCTCTTCAGGGTGTATTCAGTCGCGTTCCTGAGCAGATGCTCGTCAACTTCGTTCGCAAATGCTCGGAGAGGCTTCACTCTACGTTCGATAGATAGATTGTGTGCTCCACTCAAGGACCCTACAATTGCTGACATGTTGCCTCCAGGATACCAGTTCAGAAGCCGTTCGATAGTTTTCCGGGTATAATTCTCTGGATCCAGGTCTGGGATTTCTTCTAGGTATTTGGAGATGTTGGCACTATTTGTCCGCAAGACCCTCATTGACCTCCATGACTTTGAGCTCTCATCCGAACTTGGTATCACTTTACTGTGTTGAGCTATCGGTCCTGATGAATTGTCCTTCAATATCTCTGCTAATCTCGTGAATTCCATCGATGTCGCTTCGAGGTTGTCAGCTTCTTCGGTGAGCAATTCAGTGACTCTGCGAGCAACATCAGCAAGATCAACGTGACGTTTCAGATACCGCAACGTTGTATCCACCAACGAGGGGATTTCCGGATGTCTCCGGTAACTCCCGTTCAATGCCATCCACACTGGTGGTGAGAGAATCGTGTCGTTCTCACCAGTGGTGTAGATATCTCGGATAGCGATTTCGATGTCTCTTTTTAGTTCTAAGATGGCTTCGTCGATGATACGTGTCGTCATGATCCTCAGGTCCAAAACGTCTTGTCCGAGTCTGTTGAAATGACAGGTACAAAACAGCAACGTGATACCAGCTGTCATCAATATCAAGGTCGAGATAATGACCGACGTGATACGCAAGCAAATCCTAGTCGTCTTCTTCCCCTTTTCCGTCTTGGTGGCATTGAGATCAGTTGATTGCGTTGAAAGGTCCATAGGCGCGACGCACAGCTCGTTTGAGACACATTCTCTACTAACTGGGTGTCTTCGTCGATGACCTCCGAAACCGCATTTGGAAAGCACGCAGAACAAAGGTAGAGAGACTACGGTTAACGTACATCCGATCAGGGTGAATATGAGGAGCACAGCTTGCCTGCTGAACAGCAGCCGGATCGTATTTCCCAAACTGATATGCGTCGCCATCTCGTGGTCGTTTCCCATTACAGATTCTCTTACAACATGCATTCCTGGGAAGAAAAGACCATTTGCGGCTTTGGCGGCGAGTGTTGCTATAGGGTCTAGCATCCAATGGCAGACCAACACTTTTCCAGACATGTTAAATGGAAGAAATAAGGCACCGAAAGAATATCCTTTATGGGATGGATCTCAATTTCGACGAAAAAACAAGCCTTTCCGGTTCGATTTGCTTCGCCAGGGGCACTACAAACTAACCGACATGTTTGCAAGCTCGATCTAAATTCCGAATACCAGAGGTGTACATACACTAACGGCCTTGACCGAAGCATTGTTATAGTGAATGATATAATAAGACTTTTCAAAGACTAGGATATTTCTTTTTGCTTAATATGAGCTTAATGGCTAGTCTGTTTTGAGATCATTACCTGCATCCAGATTCACAAGTGATGACGCTGCAAGGCTCATGATTGTGTAAGTTCGAGCATGTGAGAGGGCAGTCCGAGATACAATCCGTTGAGACCATGTGCGACTCCTCATCACATTTCGGTAGTTCCGGAGCCGGAGTCGTGAGGTCTTCTTCTGTAAGTTCTCTGCACGTCCAGAGACCATCCGAGCACTCACTGTAAATTGAAAAAGACACAAAACTTGTCAGATATGGGCAAGAATGTCATTGCAACAAACAAGTTAGATTTGAGAGAGAGCGTTATTACAGACACAAAACAGGTTTGTGGAAACGTGTCGTTGCAGACGCACAACAGACTTGTGAAAACATATCGTTGCAGACGCACAACAGACTTGTGAAAACATGTCGTTGCAGACACACAAGAGACTTGTGGAAACATGATGTTGCAGACACACAAGAGACTTGTGGAAACATGATGTTGCAGACACACAAGAGACTTGTGGAAACATGATGTTGCAGACACACAAGAGACTTGTGAAAACATGTTGCAGACACACAAGAGACTTGTGAAAACATGTTGCAGACACACAAGAGACTTGTGAAAACATGTTGCAGAAACAAAGCACGATAGATTTGAAAAATTAATATTTTTCAATTGCAGACACGAAACTTCTTACACTTCAGAAAGCATGATTGTGTCATTGCAGACACAGAAATTGTTAAGCTAGGTTCATACCCACCACACACGCGATTCAAAAATAAGTTTGATGCGAGTGGCTACGCAAATCGACTATTAAAATAGCCTTCACTGTGTTAGCCACACTTCAAACTGGTCTTTCAAGCTGCGTAGCGCTACAGGCGTGAATCCGGTTTCAGACTCGAGAAAGTATGATCATTGTGGACATATTAGATTTGAGAAAGCAAGATTGGGTCTTTGCGGACATACAACATATTAGACTCGAGAAAGAATGATTGTGTCATTGCACGTAAAATTTGTTAGACACGTGAAACATGAATGTGTTATTGCTGATACGGAATTGAAAAACGTGATTATGTCATTACAACATAAACACGTTAGACATGAGAAAGCATAATTATGCTATTGCAACATAAACACGTTAGACATGAGAAAGCATAATTATGCTATTGCAACATAAACACGTTTGACATGAAAAAGCATAATTATGTCATTGCAACATAAACACGTTAGACATGAGAAAGCATAATTATGTCATTGCAACATAAACACGTTAGACATGAGAAAGCATGATTGTCATTGCAGACACGGAATTCATTTGACTCGAAAAGGAATGATTGTATCATTGCAGAGCAAAATTGGTTAGACTTGAGAAAGTACGGGTGTTGCATTAAAAATGTTTTCATATCTTGATGAAGTCTCACCATATTTCCTCTCCCATCAAGAGCTTATCACCAGGTGGATATCGGTGGCCGTTCTGTTCGCAATGGCATGACGACACTTGAACGCACTTCTCCCCATGCTCATCCACGGCCATCCCCGGAGAACAGACGCATCCGTCGACGCAGAAATCAGAGCATTTCTCACGGCCACGTGCAATGTTCTGGCAACTGTAGGTGCACGAACTGACGCAAGGCTCGTAGATTTGGCCCAGGCTGCAGTGAACGGCTGTGAGGATGAGAAAATTGAATTGAATCAAAGCTAAATTATGCAATGACTTGCATGAATGAAAAAAGAACGAATCAGACTATAACGTACCACACTCCGGGACGCTATTCCTCCAGTCTATAACTCTTCCCTTATTGGCGCAAATCGTGGCATAGTCGTCGAGGATGTTACAAAGGCATCGGTCTAGGTTGTCGTGTTGGCACGAGCATATCTCGTTCAAGCAAGCCATATAGAATGGCTCACTACTGACGTGGTTGGCGCACCCTAAAGACGTAAACAGAAATGGCGTTAGAGATTCTTTTACGCTTTCTTATTGAATATTTCCATAATAATGGTGGTTTTTCAAATGAGATACCTTCAAAAACTTTTGATTTCAAGATGCTGCACAGTACGATGGCATCTTCGTGCTTTTCCGGATAAATTTCGCACGGCAATTCTCCAGTGGACAGAGGATTTTTGAACGATGGGTGGCACTCTCCGGGAGCTTTCCATCTAGCCGCGAAAAGCTGGCAGGTGCCCTCGACGTCCCCGTCGATGGTCAAGAACTCGTCTGATTGCAGTTTCGTGTAAGTCCCGCACAGACCCTTCAACTCACCGAAAAGCTGGACAGGTGCGTACACATGTATTCGTCCCTTACCGTCCCAGTAAATTTCTAGACCGTTGGTTAGGCGAGCCTGTACAAAAGAAGCAGAAATTAAAATCAATGGGTCATTATGGAGCAGGCATGTCAACCTGTTGCTCGCGAGAACGCCAGAGTGCTCGATGTGTTTGCCAGATTTTGCACTCGCGAGGTCTTGGTCGATTTTTACAAAAATAGCACCCTTAAGTTCGTGTCCAGAAAATCAACCTCCAAAAATACACCGACAAAAAATTCATCGAAGGGGAAATTCATCGACACAACGGTCCACCACCAAAAAATCTAGTGAGTGACCAGCCGAGAAAGTGAGTTAGTCAGTGAAGATGTGATTGAGTGAGTATGCTATGGACTGAATGGGTGGTGAGCAAGTGATCGAATCAGTAACGGAATGAGGGAGCAAATGAGTGAATTTGCAGACGAGTGTGCAACAAATTGACTGGGTGGTGAAGAATGAAATTATGTAAGTCGTGACTGAGCTAGTAATGAAGATGAGCAATGAATGAGGGAGTGTGTGAGTAGGTGATGTGCAAGGGATTGACCCGGTAGTGAGCAAGAAATTAGCCAGCTAGTGAACAAGTGATTGCGCAAGAGAGTGAGTGAGCAAGTTATCGAATCGGTGACGAAATGAGGGAACAAGTGAGGAAGTGAGCAGATGAGTGTGCAAGGGGGTTAATCCGGCAATGAGCAAGAAATTGGCCAGGTGGTGAACAAGTGATTGCGTGCAAGAGCAAGTGCGTATATAAGACTAACAAATTCACTTGCTTACTCACTCCCTTTCCCTCTCTTCCCTAACTCACTTACTCCTTCACTTTCTCATTTGTTCAACTGCTCACGCACTTGCTCAACTGACTTTACGGAAATCTTTAACTCCCGTGTTCACTCGCAAACTTTTTTTTCTCGGTCATCTGCTCACTTAATCGCACTCTCGCTTGCTCACTGATTCAGTTTCTCACACGATCTTCAGGTGGCGAGCTGTTTTCGGTGACTTGTTCATTTAGTGAATTTCTTGGCGGCGATTTTTTTCCGTGAATCTCAATCAAGTTGCATTCAAGGATGAGGATTTTTGATATAGAGTTTGATGGAGGATGTTGATATATGAGTTTTAAAGTTTCTGCAAGAGTGCATTTTTTTTCCGATGATGGGTGCAGATTGTGCTCGCGACTCGATAGCGGTTGAAGCGGTTCATGCAAAAGTAATATAAAAACCTTTATATTGACAGAATTATGAAATTGAATGTATATCAAATGATCCCTCTCTCGGTGGTTAAATTATCATGGACGTTAAATAAATTACATAAGTTTGCGTTTTTGGCGCACGGAACGTACCTTGATGAACTTGGACGTAACTTGCTCCACGTAAATTCCAGGTGCGGATATAGGAAGACCATGAATCTCCTTGTCGTTTACGGTCACCTTAAAATGATGAAAGAGTTAACGTTAATATTTACATCACTGTGTACAGGGTGCCCCAGAATTTGCTCAGCCAAAATGATAGAACTGATGGTATACATCCAACACAATTGATTTTTACAATGGGAACTATGCGATTACAATTTGAACCTTATGAGATCGCAAATGAATTCTTCCTTTTACATATGTTACCATGCAATTAAAGCCACAGACGCCAAAGATCGGAGAAAAATACGTTTTAAAGTAACCCTCTAGGAGTGAAAGGGAAAAAAATATCTCCCACATAATACCGTTAGAGAGAAGAAATGGACAACGTCCCCCCCCCCCCCCCACGTAGTTATGATTGGGTTACTGCACGTATCCCTATAATAAGTGGGTTGCGACCCTGGTTTTTATTGGAAAAATTGTTTGTCTTGACAGGTGCTGTGCCCCCCATCTCTCTCATTTTGGTTGCAGAGTTCTTTGACAAAAAATATACAATTGTCAAGACAATGCAAAATCAATTGAATATCGTCAATGTGTACCTCGAATCCATGCTTTAATCTCACAGTCGAATCTTCTTCAGTGACTATCGTTATACTATCGATGCAAGTTGCGTAGTTAGAATCTCCACATTCAGCGGCGTAATCGGCGACTATTTTGAAATTCGGGTTGTGCACGAGTACGTGAGGGCATCTCAAGTAGACGTCGTACTCCACAGTGTCGAAAGTAGTGAAATGAGGACCTGCAACGGAGCACACCGCTGGACATATCTCGTCTGTGCACTGCCATGATCCACCCTGGCACAGACTGAAAAAATAGAAAAATATATTTCGAATGAAGTATGAGCGTATAAAAATGACGTTATTAACTAACGACGACGTCACAGTGTTTGCAAACGCACCAAGTGTTGCAGTCTTTCTGTAAGACTTCACCGGCTTGGTATTTCTTGTCCCCGGCTGTGCACGGGCATTGCTCGATCGGTATACACTGTCCGTCCTCCATTACCGAACCAGTCGGGCAGTGGCAGCCATCGATACAACGACCCTCGTCTGTACACGTCGGCTTCTGTATCCTGCAAGTCGCTTCACATATTCCTGACCCGCATTCCATATAGACTGTCCCGTTCCGGCATTCAGGAGCTGAAAATAGTTATATTTGTTATGTGGTTTTTTGTCTTAATTGTCCATCAGTTTATTGGACTCATGCATGAAAAGCTGCAATGTAGCATGAGAAAGCTGCAATGTAGTAAAAATACTGCTTTTGCACTACTGGGTTCTTAACACATTTTGCATCAAGGCTCTAAAAAAAAACTCACTTTCAAGGTAATCCCCCCCCCTCTGCTTTCCGGAAGTCGTCACTGGTTACGTGGGTTTAACGGAAGTGGTTGATTCAAGATGGCTGACGAAGGAGCTTACAGTACTTTTCGCGGCGCAAAGGATTATGGGAGAGAAGGTCGGTGTCGACCACCAATCCACCCCAAGAAAGATGGGCTTTTTCTGATGAGCTTCTCTCCCACCTTTTTCTTCCCTACGAGGGGAAAAAAGTTGCCATGCCTATAATAATCACCAAAGCGACCCCCAATCTTGCACATGTGAACGGGGCTATTGGTGAAAAAACTGTTCTGAGGGTATAAGCATAATATACGCCTGTTTCCGATTCTGGAAATCTGGGTCGTTACTCGTTGGTTAAAAACCGGAATTTCAAGTTTTTTTTTTAGTTTTCAGGTATCGGACGTTTCATCGAAGAAAAAGTAGCTTGATGTTGCCGATTTTCTGGCAATCGGTGTTGACCGCACCAATCAGAATGTGGAAACGTGCTCCGTTCATTTGCAAAGCGTGTCGCCGCTTTGCGCGAGCCGGCTGCGAGAAGCACAAAATTCACCGGAAAGGATCTTTCTTTCGGATTAACAGATTATGCGCGTGTCGAACTGGTATTTGAACAAGATTACAAGAGCGATACAGAAGATATTGATTTATTGATTAACATAAATTGGTAGTTGTAAAATTTCTTTAAAACTCCAATTTGGTAATCTGGTAAGTTTGAAAGGGGTAATTCGGTTAATTTGAAAATATTGACAGAACGTTCAACATCAGTTAGTCAGTTAGTAGTTGGGAGAAAAAATGATGATATTATTTTCATTGGAAAGAACTTAATCAAAATATTATAATACAATTATAAATAGTTATGAAATAATTATAGCATGCTTGGTTCTTCCAAAGGCGTTAAAAAACCCATCAAAGGTAAATACTATATTACATCTACAGTTGACATGCATCCATTTCGTCATCTAAAGCAGTGATTCCCAACGTGGGCGTTAACGCCCCCTGGGGGGGGGGACGATAGAAGCTACGGGTATAATACAGGATCCTATGGGTTAGATTGCCTTGGGGCGATGGGTGAAAAAAATTTCTGAAGATGGGGACAATGGAACAAAAAAGGTTGATTTAAAGGGATTTTCAATCCTCAAGATCCATGAATCAGATTGATTATTAACAATAAATATTAACATTTGGGGGTAACCATAACATGTTGGGGTAAATCAAGAAGCTATCCATACTTAGAGTAAGACAACCATAAGTACTCTTTATGGGCATTGTATAATATTTTATCATGTATATATATATATATATATATATATTGTTTGTAACTGCATTTTTAATTGGATTGCTGTATTTTTGAAATATATGACCATCCATATATATTATGGGCATCTTTTTCTCAGCCACCTTGTTGGGCATTTCGCCTGTTGTGGCGTGTTTTTGTATTTGTATTAATTAACGGATAAGAAAAACTGATTATACTAAGTTAATTATTGTTATTTATTTATTAAACTAAACCTCTTCCCGGGGCCAATTCACTTTGCCCACAGTAAATGGGAGAAATAATAAAGTCGAGCTTCTCTCTCTCCCTTATTGCTATTGACGAAAGCAATTTATTATACTATCGTTATGGCTCACATTTTGTGACCTAAAGATAAAACGTCGTTGCTGATCGGTTGCAAAGCTTGAAATTCAGGTTTATTAACCTATCATCAATGACGTTTCATCTTCAGTTCATAAAAATCCGAGCACTAGCTATCACCATACTGTTTTTTTTCAAACGCATAAATGGTTCATAAAGCTAGGCACTGAGCTTTTTTTTTTTCGTACATATTATTTGCGGGCGCGGTAGCCCGGTCGATAAGATACTCGCCTAAAGTTCCAAAGGATATTTGGAGGTGTCGCGAGTTCGATACCCGGTTCGTCCTTGTCAGAAAACTTCCCTGATACAGGGGTACAACAAAAAACGGCGACTTGACCGCAGCAGAAAATTGCTACCGCAGGGAGTCCCCCATCAAGGGGTTAGCGTACCAACCTCTCGATGAGTATAAAAAACAAGCCTGCCGTTCGGAATCGGATCGGCAATAAATTGTAGGTCCCGGTCTAATTAGCCCTCACATGCAGAAAATGACCGTGGTGCGACAAAAATGATCAAACATATTATTTGCAGATTATATGTCGTAAATGTAAATAATTTGTCGTACATATAACTTTGCAGATTTTCTCACAACCCATACCTACAGGATGCCCTCTCCTCGTTATTAATGAAAAAAATTCTATTACAAGTCATTCGCGTAGTCGATACGCAGTAAACAAGTCTATCTATCATCATACTCATGCCAAATTCAGAATTGTATCACTTCAAAACCTACGTTTGCAAAGCGCTGGTGTCCTCCATTCGATATCACGTTTCCCTGTCGCCCTGGAACATTCTCTGAAATATTCACCCATCGAAGAGCATTCGCACCCTTCACTGGCACCTCTGCTGCAACAATCCATCTGGCACATCTGGTAATACAGCGCGGGATCCACGTGCTAAAGAAATAGACCATTCAAAACAGCTCGTGTAATTGAAATAGAGAGAAGAAAAAAAAAACCCTCACCACCAGAGTATGATATTGAGTTCACAGAGAATACTGATATCTCACCTCATGGCATAAGCTGAACTCGATGCTGTTGAGAGCCTGGCACCTCGACATCGCCGAATCAGAAACGACACGTCCGTCGTCATCGAAATTATTGCAAGGCATTGGTATCTGGTCAGTGTCGACGCAATCTGCGTGACATGCACAATTCATACACAAATTAAAATTTGTTCACATTAGAACCAAGTGCAGAAAATAACAACACTTGAAGAAGAAAATAACAAAAGCGATCTGAAAAGAAACAAAAACAATGCGTAGAATGGTCAAATGAAAATGTGACGATAAAATACGCGTCGAAAGAAGGTAAAGACCTCATTGTTTCATGACGTATGTCCTTCTCAAGGGGGCCCTTGGGTCGTAAAAGCATGTATCCCTCTACAGTATTTTTTGCCTCGAAGTTAATGTATTTTCATTTTTTGTGGGATGGGGGGTTGGGGGGCGAAACTAAGAAATTTCAAATGATGGCAGGTTCGGATTGTAGGACAGATGTTCCAGTACTTTCTTAATTTCATCGAGAAGATTGGGTGTTTGCTTTAGCACATGTTTTTGAGCATTATATCATGCAACAACACCCCTTCCTTCCCCCCCCCCCCGCTATCAACATTTCAGGAAATTTGTTCTTTATGGCCCGAAACAGACGTTTCGTGGTCAAACCGACTGATGACGGTGGTCCAAGAAACTCTGATGAATAAGTTTCTTGACCATCAAAAGAAATTATCAAGGACCTCTGCTGACAATATTCCTATATAATCGGAAAAACAATTGAGCAAGGACATCTGCTGATTATGTTTGTTGGCCGTTGAAAGGGATGACCAAGTACCGTCATTGATTCAAATTCTTAGCAAACGAAACAAAAGATCAAGGGTCTCTGCTGACAGACACTCCTCATCATCGAAAGAAATGTTCAAGAACCTACCGCCTTTCATCAAGTTTCTTGGCAATTGAAAGAAATGACCACGAACCTCCATTGATTAAGTTTCTTAAGAAAAAAGTTTAGAATTAAGTTTCTTATTAAAAAATAAATGGACAAGCATATCTGCTGACAGAACTGGGAGGTCCACCTACTTTCACTACTTCTCAATAGGGATCGCCCCCCGCCCTCCACTGTTTGATAGAAATTGTATCAAAAATGATAGTTCCGTCTTTAGGCCGACAGTGGTCCTTGGTCACTAATGAAGATATTTAACAAGACCACCTCCGCTTTTATGCCCATCTCTGAAGTTCTTTGGGTCCTGATGACACCACAGCAAGGCGAGCCTACTCGTTATGCTTCATCCCAATTGAATCGTCTTCCCGAACGCGCAACGTTTATGTAAGTATGCAATGTAAATTAGTAATTGTAATGAGTAATTAGTGAGCAATGCACACGTAAAAATATTTTTCACATTGTAACCAGCAGCACACCATACACGTACTTCTCATAATATGTGCTACATTTACGCCCCTTGTCACCTTTTCATTTGACCGCACATACATGTACGAAAATCAGAACACCATATTTTCTTATTCATTTCGATAATAAGTAAATGTCAGAGATGGATATAACATTTAAGATATTTTCTTGGAAATAAATATCGAATGTATACTTGGTATATTGTACGTATACATGCATTTCTTTCCTTGCAAAGACAAGCGCATATATATGGAACGATATTGCATATTAGTTCACTATTGAAAACAATTCCATGAAAGCAATTCCTCTGGAGATTTTATTGCGAAACTGGAAGAGACATTCTCGGATAGAGGAGGGAGGAGTAGAGACTCTTTTTTGTGCTTTCAAGACAAAAGAAATGCGAAGTCTGACACTGACAAACAGAGCTTGTTTGTCACTGATGCGAAAGCGATACTCTATGTATACACCAAGAGCGAAAAACAAAGCAAATAAAAATACATCGACTCGATTCGTCGTCTCTAAAGTCATTCTACTTTGATTTCGATACAAATCGCTCTGTGTGTGTTTGTAACGTGATGGAGGTAATTTTCTTTCTCGATACAACGTATATGTCCTCGAGTTAATATTTAGATTTTTATACGTCGTGGAGAAATCGAACGATATCCCTCCCGAGTTGAGCTATCGGGGTAAATACAGTACGCACCTCTATTGCCGTCGAGTGCCTTCCATTTCCTGCCGTAGGCGAGTAGGCTGTAAGCTTCGCCGCTCCATCTTGAAGTTAGGTCGTTATCAGGGTTGCCGTCCATGTTGCCGCAGAATCCACATTTCGTCCTTCTGTTCGTCACTTTGGTTTTGTCGGCGATCAGTGACACTGTTCCCTGGTTTTTTTTAATAATAGAAATACATCATATCTAATTTTTTGTGATAGAAAATATCTATGTATGCTAGGGTGGCTCTTAGCTATAAGTAATTTTCCCGAACGTTAAAATTTTGCTACTCCCAACCGTGTAATCCTGTTTCACTCTAAAAAAAAACAATCTGTAAAAACTTTTAGCTAAATAGGACACCTGCCAGGTGACCCTCAAACGCCTTGAAGTTGGGACATAATAAGTAAAGTTAATTCCATATACGCAATGAGTAATTCCGTTAAAATGCGGTACACTTTTGAACGGAATCATTGTTATCCCTTTCTTGACCATTTTCCTTTTCCTTCTTGGAGAAATTTATGAGGACACATATCCACAGAGAGGCAAACCCAGTAATTCTTTAAAAACATTCGTAATCCAATATCCCAAAATAAATTTATCCCAATTTGAAAAAACACCTAAAATAACATGAATCAAATTTGGGAAATATTCAGTTCTTCTCAATAATGCCCACAACTTTTATAAGAGGAAACACATTTTTGTTCGCGGCAATTATTTTTATGGAACAAAAACGTATATATATATATATATGTCATTGCTAAAACCCGAAGAGAGGTCGATTCGCGACGGGGCGGCCACATCGTGAATCGGCCAAGAGTTCTGGACAAAGTTCGAATTACAGAAATTATTCGGACTTTGGCCGGCCATTTCGCGATTTGGACGGATAGCCCGATAAACGTGGCCAAACGTGGCCAAAGCTCGATGTGCTGATGTAAGACGGCCTGGTGGAAGCCAAATACATTTTTCTTTATACAAATACAACGCCACAACAGGCAAAATGCCCAACGAGGTGGCTGAGAAAAAGATGCCCATAAAAATATCACCAGCGTGTGATATATGTCTATATAATGCAGCTGTATTGGATTAGCTCCATGAGACTAGAGGAAGAAAAGTGAAATTTGAGAGAAAAACTATAAAAATAATTATATAAATATATAGTTTCTTTCTGCCAAATTTTGGAGAAAAAAATTATTGCCGTTTGATGGGTTGCCATAATTAACGTGGACATAATTATCACGAAAAAATACGCCAACTTGACAATGACAACGAATCATGTCTTTTGATATCGGACTTTGGCCGGGCATCACCAGTCACTTCACGAGCTGGCCAGCTAATATCCGAAATTCGGACATTGGACGAGTCAATATTTAATAAAATTAGCTGATTTGCGAAGTGGACGACTTAGTCGCGAATTTATCGAGTTCGGACTTTGGCAGTCATATATACCATACCCACAGGAGAACTTTAGTCTAGGAGTCTGGATAGATAGATAGAACCGCTCACAGCCCCGGACCGATGCAAAGCACCTTACTTCTGTTACCTCAAAAGAGGCAGAGCTGTGTCGGAAAAGTCTAGGGGTCTGGAGATTGATCTTATTTATATTTTTTGAAAAAGAAAAGAACTAAATAAGCAGAAATGAGAACTCGCGTCTGGATGAGAGTTGGGACATAAATGTCAAGGCGGGAGGCCACGAGAAGAAAATATGGTGCAAAGGGGCTATGGTTGAAAAGAACTTAAGAACCATTGTCCAAAGCTACTCGGTATTTCTCGATTAATTACACCAAGAACAAATAATCCCAATAATAAAGAACAACTAAATAGAACTAAACCAGGTTAGGCTCACAGCTGCCGGACAAATTTTCTGCTATACCCACCTCATCATCGATCCAAACGGTAGCAGTAGGCAGCTCAGCAGTTATGTACCTCGATACTCTTCTGATAGTTACGCCGTGTATTGAGGTCGGTATCTTCATAGGTTCGCCGTCTCTGAGGAGCCCGTAGACAGGATTGAGGATGTATGTTTGGCCTCGGATGCGAAGGCCGACTTCCCTGACGCAAGACTTCGCGTCGCCGTGTATGCAAGTTGTCTGGACCGTGACTGCTGTGGTCGGCCTGTAGCAGTCCTCGTACAATACATACCTGCAAGTCCCGGGGAATGTGAAAAGCGCTCCGTCGAAAGTGCGGTAGTGGCCGAAGCCCCAGACCACACATACTCCAGAATATCCACTAGATGTCGCTGGAAAAAGGAAAATTTGAAGTAAGATGAATTATCCAGCATATAAAATATTATAGTTGAAATTTGCTGATAAAAAGACGAGTTTTATAACTTACTTTTGACTCCCAAAGCTTCCCATGGTGACCTTGGTCTCTGAAAATTGAAGTAAATAAATATCAATCAGAAATATACGAAGAGGCGGGGGATTTTTTTATGGCGGCATCATCTGTAACAGAGCTATAGGCAATGTTGTTTATACTATTAGTTAGATATTTACCCTGAATCAGAAAACAATTTTCTTTTTCTCCTACATGCACACGCACAATGAAGACAATAAGGAAGATTATTGCGAAGTTGTCGGCTGTATAAATTACGGATCCTTGATCAGCACCTCCTAGAGATGAAAGGCCTCCGCACGCTGCTTGTGACGTCAGTAAGTAAAAAACCCAGAATAAAACAGAAAAAAAAACCCTGCTCTTGCCAGTATCATCGTTGTGAGGAAAAGAAATGATCGGGCTCAGAATTGGCGATTTCTATGCCCCACATCCAATGCGGTATTTGTGAGCCAATCAGGAAGATTCTACGCCAAAATAAGAAGAAACGAAATAGGATGCTGTGTTTCAAAATGTATCAAACATGCTAGGTAGTCTGAATGACGTTTATGGCAACCCGTGCGGAGGCTTTCTATCTCTAGGAGGTGCTGCCTTGATACGTTAAGCTGGGTACACACCGGTTAGACACGACAAACCAAGACAAGACAGCTTTAGACACGCTTAAGCCAGATTTTCTTAGGAGCAGAGTTTCTGCGTCGTGAGCAACGTGAAAACGCTTGATTGGTCAGAAAGACCCGTATTTCAGGTTTTTAACCAATCAGCGTTTTCACGCGGCACACGGCCCAGAAATTCTACTCCTTGAAAAACCCGGCTTTAGTTCATATGGATTAGTATGACGCAACGTTTCTATTTGACTGACTAACCGGTGTGCGTTGCACCATACAAATCAACGTGAAGCTTGTCTAAAGCTGTCTTGTCTGTTCGTATCTAACCGGTTTGCACCGAAAGAAGGGCGGACTGATCGTTCTTCATCTTACAATGAAAAACCGGTTTTACCGCTCGAACTAACGTCTAATCGTTAGAAAATAAAGCAGGATAGAGAACACAGCGATTGGCTGTAGCTGTAATGCTAAAATCACATCTGCGTTTAAAGATGGCGGATATGTCAGCCTGAGATTTCAAGGAGCCCTAGCTGAGTGAAGTCAGGAAGTGTTTTAAACAGAATTCCAGAATGAGCTGGACAGTCGGAATATTCGACTGAATGTACGATAATTTGTGTATAACAACATTTCGTTACTAAGATTAGACATTAACGAGAAAAAGCTTTCCCACCTGACCAATCAATGGCGTCCATTTTCCAGAATGGTGTGATAACCTTGTTATTGAAAAATTCAATTCTTGTCACCATTTTAATTATTCTTTAATTAATTAATTCACATTATGTAACCCCTCCCACCCCTGCACTCCCAAATAAATCGGGCAACCCCCCCCCCCCCCCCCGTTATGAATCACTGGATATGGCGAGTTTTCGGCTGTCTTTAATTTTTTCCCCACATTACAACGATACAAATATTAAATCATTGCACTTCATTTCCTATTCGAAATATAGATGGCAGCACTGAAAAATCTGATACAACATCAGATAGCTCCCAGACTTCTAGCTGAACACAATGACACTTCTGGCACAACTCAGTCGGTAGTAAATTGCCAATGGTGATAGGACCAGAGTTGTGTTGCATTTTTTCCAACAGATAACCTTTACGTTAACGGTTCCGTAAGGAATATTAACGTACCCATGTCTGGTTTTCCAAGTCAAAGCCTGCGGTACAGTGTTATTTCCCATAGTGGACATTCATTGTTAGTAAACATCTCTCGACAATCGATGTTTTTATCCAACCCGTAGAATAGATGAATTCGTCAACCATTCACAACTACAAAAACACACAGGCACCTCTTCCACATTCCTCTGCGAAATTTCTAACGAATTGGTACATGTTGGAATGTACGTGTACGTGTTGTGAACGTAACACGGAGTTTGTTAATGTGTAATGCTTATGTGAAGTGCTGCCATCTCCAATTAATTTTTCTAACTATGAGTGAAGTGTAATGATTTAATAATTTTGCCGTTGCGTGTGTAGGTCTGTTGCTCTCTGCGGCGAGTCATGTTAAAATTGAGATCGGCTCGCATTTGTGCCTGGAAGTTGGGAACCACAGAAACTAACTTCAGCCGACAACCACACTGGAAAAGCCCCCCCCCCCCCAATTGACTGACATTCCCCCTTAGCTGTCAAACTTTTTAGTCCTAATGGGTGCCTAATATCGGAAGGGTTTCGACAATATTGCCTTTCTTCGTTGCATGACATTTATGAAGCGGTGTTGCTGATATTGATAGAATACGGTATTATGTCAATGGACAAACAATTGGTTTATTTTTATTTCTGTTTTTGGTATCTGGAAACAGGTTATTGGTTAAGTATTTATATTCAGAGTTTTGGCAACAGCACAAGGAACATGGGTGTTCAAGTGTGAGCAACAAGAAATGTTGTCGTCCATGTTTAGTATTTAAATTTCTATTACATATTTGTCTCAGTTAAATTGAATATTCTAGTTATAATTATTTACTCTCCAACACAAGTTGAAGGGTTATAATTTCAACAGATATTATATAATGATAATAATAAACACTCTCTTGTATGTCACTTTTAGCAAAGAGCGATGCTAATTCTTATTTTCCAACTTACACCACTGGTCTCGATCCCGTTCCGATTGAACTCTTTCTCATTCATTTCAAACGTATCGGATCCCCTTCCACGATCGGGGACTCGGAGCTGTCCGGTCTTGGAAGAATCGGTTTTCGTGAAGAGTTCCTCGTCCACGACGACTTGTTGCGATAGATCACCAAAGTGATCATCATCGACAGTTTCTTGTCCGATCTGCTGCTGGGATGAGGAATCGCTGACGTAACCCTCATCGAGACCATTATAAGAACCACGGCCATGGTTAGTTTGCTGCTGTTTTTCACTTGATGTCCAGAAACTGCTGGTATGGGTCCTACTGCCGCTGCTTGTGGTGTAAACAGTAGACTTGTTCGTCTCCACTCGACGGTCAATCACCGAGGAATAATCTGACAGATCACAGAAAACAATAGTTGCTATAGAAGGGGAAAGTATTTCGTCTTTCTTAACTTTCGTCCTGAAGAAAGAGAATTTCGCTCACCTGAATGACAAATAGGCTTCTGATTCGGCACCCAATTCCCGTCCGCACTGCACTTGTAAACTGTCGGCTCTGGAGGCTGGAGTTTCGCTTCTGTATTGCCACAATGTACTTGACATACGGTCTCTTTGGAATCAGTCTGGCAAGATGCAGCTACCGCACCCAGGAAAGAACTAGAATCGCACAAATCCAGCGCTAAATTCCGCACAAAACAAAATGTGCAACCATATCAGTAACAAATATTTAAATATACTTCTAAAAGCATTAGTAGACACACCCGTTTTCATAATATTATCAAACTTGAACCATCCTTTAAAGAGACCATGAGATCATAATGGTAATAATGATCTCTCGTATCGTGAGATTATATCCACCACGATATTATGTGTTATCATCGTGTTATTACTTTTGAGGAACTGGAGATGAAACCACTTCCTCATCCTGAGAGCGCTTAGTCAAAGTTGGGAATTAAAATTTCGTAAGTAAGATTCAATTTTGTGTCTTTAAAAATTGAAGAGGCTCAGCGACTGGATTCACAAAATTCATTTTGTGTCTTTTAATTAAGGATCTTGTTAATAATTAAGGATAGGAAAGAAAAGTTCAGGGACTGAGTCCACTACAAAACGATTCTAAATTCATACAAACTTCAGGAAATGATATGAGACACCTAAATAAGCATTTTTGATCATAGAATGTGCGGTCGAATGGCCATAGCAAACGCGGTAGTGGGTGTTTTTGGAGAGTGCACAACAGTAGTTCACCAACAGCAAATATCGTGCTTTTCAGACGGATTCAGAAAAACACCAGAGAGAGAGAGAGAAATATATACACGTCTCCATATAAACAGTAAAATACTGTATACAAGGTAGCGGCAATTTAGAATCCAGGGTCGTAACTAGGATTTTTTTCAAGATGGGGGAAACATGTTTTTGTGGCCACCCACCACTGTAAAATTCGATTGTTTCATTACGGTATTTTTATTCTATCTTCAAATTTGTCACCCCCAAAAATTTGCCGTCCGTTCAGTTGCACCATTCTGTTCCCTCTAGTTCAGGCCCTGATAGTATTTATAGAAATCTTCTCACCATACTCGCAGTGTGGCCCTCTGAAATCCGAAGGACATAGGCATTGGTTATGGCCGACGCATCTGCCACCGTTCTCGCATTCTGGGCTACATATTGCTAAGATAACAGAGAAAAAGACCTTCAATAATAATACTAGTAAAACAAGCAAACATGATTATTCATATTCGTTGCTTTGGGAGCGCTATACGAAAGTTCAATGGATATACTCACGGGTACAATCAGGGAAATTGACTTTCGGAAACCACTGTCCGGTGACGTAAGAACATGAAGTGACCATTTCTTGTTCGCTATCAGGGAACACATATCCGGGCATGCAAGTCGCTTGGCATATGCTGAAACATAACAGAAGTTCAACAGGTCAGAAAAAAATAACTTAAAAAAAGTCGGTCATATTTTATCATTGGACAGAAATCGAAGACATTTTACTCGTGCTGCCAGCCATCTTCCAAATTGGAAGTGAGAGTGACTGATGCATAGATTCCTGTATTTATGAGTCGACTGAGTCTCTGTGTGGCAGGATTGACAGTGATTGTGTAATTACTAATAAAAAGAAAATCACTTACAAATTCTCATTATTTCCAGAACATGAAATCCTTCCATTGGTAGGCGATGGCGGTGGGTCACAAACAGCATCTGAAATGGGAGGAATGAGCATATATATATATTCTGCGAAAAAGTGTCAGACTTTACTTTCTGATTCCAAAATGGGACCAGATTGAGAGTAATTTCTATTTACAGATACTGTTCAGAAGGGTCCTGTTCATAAATCGAGAAATGGCTCCTGCCTAAAGTCGACGATAATTAAAAAAAAAAAAAAAAAAAAAACACGGGACTGTAAACCGACTACACCAAAGTGCGAGACAGACGCTTCAACCCTTACGATGGAAATGACGAGATATCTCGTCAAATTTGATCCGCTTTACTTTGGCAATTCCAAAATATTTCGTATTCTTAAAACCCTTCCATTTCGGCATTGACGAGACCAGCTAGCTCTGTACAATGTACAACAGTCTTTCTCTGATAACATGTTTCCCGTTCCCCCCTCCAACCTGTCGATCAACTCTGCCAATGGGCGGAGTCAGCTTTTGTTCAAAGTCTAATAACAGAAGGAGCGAGACGATGCTTTTCCTTTCCTTCCAGGTGGTTTAAGATTATTGCGTTCAGCATAAACAACGGAAAACGATAGAGTTTTTCCTCTTCTCTTGTTTATTATCTATACATGTAAAAATAACATGTCCTGGGGCTGATTGGCTGACTGATTCACTACTTTATCATCACCGAGCCGAAATTGCTGAAGCTCTGCAAACATGAAATATGGTGAGTGGTTTTATTTCATGACGTAAAATCTCACTAAGAAGGGTTTTTTTTAAATTGAACCCCTAAGGGATTCATAAGAGGGTTCAAAGGTCACGCAGAGAAATCTCATCCAGCCTAAATTACCGAAGTGAAAAATTTTAAATTTGGTCGGTATTTTCATTTTTAATGTAATGTAATGGCCGCCTGGCAGTCGAGTGGATAGGGAACTAGCTTCTCACTGTGCAGGTCTGGGTTCGAATATAACTATATTATGTGTAATAATATAGGGAAATTTACCTCTTTTTTTCCCTTATTATGTGTGTGGGCACGCACGTTTCTTTTCCCCTCCCAAAAACCTATCTCTCCCTTCGTCCAATCAGGGACCAACAAAACTAGTTCGTACCTGTCCCCCCCCACCCCTCACTTGTTTCCGCTCTACCAAGACACTTTCCGTCACGATGGGTGCCGTTGTAAGAGGGAGGGCCATTCAAGTATAACCTCAGCAGATTTCTAGCCATTTTTGACCTCCCCTCTTGTCGGCGAAATTTCGTCAGTTGATGGGTGGTTGATGACGTAAGCAATCTCCAAATCCAAATCCTACCCTTGTCATCAAAAGTCAGCAAATCCGAACCCCCCCCCCCCCGCCCGCTTCTGACGTAATATTTGAATGATCAGCATGCAGGAGCGCTTCCCCATGTATAGCATGCATCGAATATATTATATTGAACGTAACCAAATCTTAAATAAATAAATCCTTGATCATACCAGCCATCAATAGTTATAGTGTTACATATATTATTATTTTCGGTTGGGTGGATGTATGTATTTATCAGCCCACGCAATAGGGAAAAAAAATATTCTTCTCGAAAATAGGTGGCAATTTCGAAAAGGTTCAGTGATTTGAACTTTGGCAGTTATAATACGGATCAGGAAAACTTAAAAATATCGCTTTAAGGGTTAAAGACTATAATCCATGATTCCAGATTTTATAAATAATTTTTGTGCGCAATATCGACACTGTACTTTTTTATCTATACAATATTTATTATGATTTCAAATTTGTGACTTATATTTAAAAAAAAATCAATGAAATTTCCCTATGCATATCCATCTTTCGGGATTGTTTCAATATTTCTGTGAGATGTGAAGCAGGGTGTGACCGGTCCTTCAATATTCAATGCCTGCTAAAGTAAATAGCGAAGCCAAAGACGCGTTTCTGATGTGTGTGTACATGAATATGCAAATTACATATTTGGGAGATTTCTCATTCATTTAATGTCATGATAGCGTTTAGGTCACGGCTCTTGGTGACTGTCAGTGTCCAGTTTACTCTCTACCGCTCGTAATGACCATCTGTAGCCTCTGAGATAAAATTTTCTCTTTTTTTAATCCTTCGAACATTAGTTTCGGTGGCTCTTCTTGCTACTACTTTTTTTTGATCAAAATGGTTTGTCGTGTATAACATCGCCTAAACTTCACGCACGGGAATAAGTGTCACTGTTCAATGAAGGATGGGCAACTGTGACGCGGCGAGATAACGCGCGGCTTCTCTCCAAAATAAATATTATGCCTGGAAAAGACCAGGAGAATGTATAACATTTTTTTTCCCCATCCTAAAAGATTTGAAAGTAAATCCACAATCGGAACTGAATATGAACATAGTGTCTGTCACCTTGTCATCGACATTGCTTGTCGTTCTTTCAGACCAGTTGTCTGAGTTTGCTGTGGAGTGTTAAATATGGAACAGATGGATTCTCACCGGTTTATCGCTGTTGTTTCTGGCGAAGTTCTCTGAAATTGCTATGTCGACTTAAAAATTGCTACAGAATCAACAATAAACATATCTGGTTCGATCATATCGTCCAGATATGTCACAGTCGACGCCTCTCATTGAAAACACGGGTAATGTTATTTTCGGGTATTGCTACCGCTTTTCCAAAGAACGGAACGGGTTGATATCATAAGATAGGAAAATAATCGCTCATAATTATCGGGAATTCCGATAAATTTTTTTTCCCGTTGAAAATTTTTTTTTGCGCTTTCTGAAGCTAAGCTTATTCAATTCCCCCCCCCCCCTGTAAATTGTTGTTATCAGGCTGAAGACAATGTAGGAGGCTAGTTATATGTATAGAAAGTGTTCTCCCCGTCCTCCTTTGTTGAAAAACATTTCCGTGCTCCGTAATTGGTACGTAGTATTCGCTGCGATCTATGTGCGTGTGGACCTTTTTTTTTTCTTTCAAACCGACACACAACTCAGGTCTATCACCATCTATGGCTGATTTACTAACAATTGAGTTGTGCCGGAAGTGTAACTGTGTTCGTACCCAACAGTCTGAGTGCGTATGTAGTGTTGTGCTTGATTTTTCAGTGCTACTACTAAACAATACATGCACCTCGTCCATATTCCTCTTCGGAATTTCTAACGAAATGGTAGATGTTGGAATGTGCGTGTCCGTTGTGAAGCTTGTTTCTGCGTGATGTTTGTTATAGTGCTGCCATCTGCCCCCTATTTTTCGAATTATGAGTGAAGTGTTATGATTAAAGAAGTCTTCTTTTTTTTCTTCTTCTTTTGTTCAGAGATATTTTGTTGTACACATGTCAATAACTTTAGGAACAGATTTTTGTATGCATGTCAATTACTTCATCACCAGACTTTTCGCATACAATTCAATTACAAGCTTCAGGAGCATATTTTTTGCATACATGTCAGTGTCTTCAGGAGCATATTTTTTGCATACATGTCAGTGGCTTCAGGAGCAGATTTTTCGTATATAGTTCAGTAATAGTTTTAGGAACACCTTTTTTGTATACAGTACATGTGTATTTGACTTCATCATTGCATTGGCCACTCAGCCAATCACTTGTTCACATACAGAGTCGTTAATTTACTCGGTCACTCATCCGGTCAGGGCAGGCGGAATGCCCGATGCGAAATATCAGCGGTGGGAATTTAAGTTTCGCACCGAGGCGAAATGGAGTAAAAAACGCCGGGAAGGGGGCGAAATACCTGGATCCGCCCAATCTTCCAGGGGTAAAACAGTATCAAACTCCACCGTGCCGATAAACCAAAGTTATACTCAGAAAGGCGAACTAGAAGTTCCTTAAAAAAAAAGACAGACGCCTTCACAATTCAAAATGTGTACATACAAATCGATATAAATAAAAGAATCGATCTCAATCATTGTCATATACTTGTATATGGATATTTTTTCACATCAACAAACTTTAAAAAAAAAACTGTCAATATAATAAATTTCCTTTTTCCTAAAAAAACAAAAAGAAATGCTGCAACGAAATACTATATCTTCTCTGCGTACACCACCGCACGAGTATTTGACGTTATTCGGCAACTTGTCATACAACGAGGACGAGATTTTTCGAGACTTGGTTCAAGTGTTACGAGGGGAAAAAAACAAAAACTCCTATTTTTTCAAACGCGTATTTTATTTCCATCTCTGGAAACTTTTACTCCTCACGATACATACATTTTTCTTTTAAAACTTCCGTCACTTCTCATATCGTCACCGTTCACTTATAAAAATGAGCAAGAAAGAAAAGTACGAGTCTCAAGTACGAGAAGAGGTATTTTGCAAGTAAAAAAAAAAAAATACATACATGTAATGTAACGGGAACACGAAACGCATCAAGGGTTTAAAGGACACTTGACTGCTTGCCAGAGCATTACACATTTTTTTTTTCCCAGGCCCTTTTCCTTACGCATAAAAATTGATACGAACATTTTTTTTTTTTCTTTTAAAATTCGAAAAACTTGAAAAAGTGTTACGCTCAGGGCTGTTACCCCATATCTAGACAATTTCGTGTACTGTAACGTGCTGCTGGCTGTCAATATTTTGCCTCACCCGTACATTCATTCTTACTTCCTTTCGTGGCTTTTTACTATCAGTGGTAAGCAAGGCTTTCTCTCTCTCTCTCTTCTCGTAAACGTCAAGTTTATGCGTCACGTAAAGGTGGTTTGTATTTAGGGTGTATTCGAATTGGTTTATCTACTCAACAGGCTGTTACGAGTATGATCCGAGGATTTATTTGGTTGAAATATAATTTGTCTTGGGATTTGTATTTGATTTTGTGTGTTTAGTCTGAGGTGATGACACAAATTTTGATGAAAACGGTACGTCCATTTATATTCAGGAGAGGAAGTTTACGGCTTTTTATGTGTATATGAATTTCTATTTTCTTTGACGCATTCTTATACTGTAATAATTGATGCAGTTGTTTTTTCCGTTTTTTTATATGGTATTATGCATTTTGATGATTTCAGGAAAAGATTTCCGAACGTTTATTTGTTTGGGATCAAATTTTTGGATGCAGTTGGATGATTTTTAGAAACAGATGTTTTTCATGCAGTTCAGGTCGTTTGAAACAGATTTTTTGCATGTGATTCTTATATTTTTAGAAACAGCTGTTTTTCATGCAGTTTAGGTTTACGGAAACAGTTATTTTGTATGCAATAGGCAATTTGATGGTCTTTATGAATAGTTATTTTGTATGCAGTTTTTGGTAGTTTTCGGGAACGTATATTTTGCATGTTTCGTCTGTGTTTAAGAATAGATGTTTTTCATACAGTTTAGGTTTTCGGGAACAGATATTTTCCATGAAGTTCGATGGTTTTTAGGAACACATATTTTGTAGAAGGGAATGTTTTTAATGTAAATTCTTCTACTTTTAGGAACAGATGTTTTTCTCTCATGGTTATCGGGAACCGATATTTTTCATGCAATTTGAGGGTTTTTACTATGCAGTTTTTGGTAGTTTACAGGAACAAATGTTTTTCACGTAATTCATGCAAAATTCTTTGCATTCACAAAAAAAAAACATGAATACAAATAGGTTTACCCTAACAAATATTTGAACACAAATCTCCTAGGCTCAAATCTTTGTAAATTGTATCGAGATCGATAAAGTAGAGTTCTGTGGCTCCATGAAAGCAAAAAATAACTCTCTACGACAATAATGTTTTCCCCCCCTCATCAATTTTCTTTAATCCCTAATCAAAATTAGATCTTAATGGATATCCTTGAACATTCTAAAAAGAAGTATCGCCTTAATGAAGATTCTTGTAATACTTCAAGATACTTTCCAATAAAACTCTATTTTTAAAGTTTTTTTTTCCCCCCACTTGAAAAATATTTCCTTTAAAACAGTTTTCCTCTCTTAAATTCTCTTCTTTCTTAGAAAAAAAAGGCCATTGAATTTCGGTCTTCAATTTGAGAGGAGATGTACTATATACCCATTTTTCTTTTTATTTGCCCCTTCAATGGCGGTACAAGTATCCACGAAAGACCAGGTTTTTTATGCCTCCGCCCCTCTTCAAGGAAAAAATGAAGTAACGCTTTTATATTTTTATTTGTTTGTTTTATTTTTTCCTCCAGGATTTAGTGACAGAATAGAATAAAATAGAAGACGATGTATAATACTTGAAAAGAAGAAAGGATAGTATTTTTTTATTGTGTTTTTTTTCCCTTCAAGTAACAGGTGGCTAGTTCACATCGTGTTGTCCATCCTTTAGAAATGGATTTAGGTTTTCGTCCTCAATCTGTTTGGTGTTTGCACTTACAGACAGACAAATTGGAAATCGTATGCTGCCTTGATTGATATGACGGTTATTGATGATGCTGATGGAGATTGATTGATTGATTGATTATTAGTACCGTGATTGTTGCAGACATTTAGAGAGAAGCCAATGAAATGTATACAGAGTGTAACTAAACTGACTAACTAGCCGTGTGATGACTCGGTCCATATTCTACGGGATTTCTAGTGTAACTAAACTCATGATCGGAACTGTAAGGGGTGATAGAACTCGCCAAAACAAACAACTTTCACCTTGTAATGTAGGGTCATAAAGCGAGAGGGGAGCCGCGAGAGGGCGCTTTCTATGCAGTGGATGAAACGTTGCAGAAGCCGTCATTCAGCTGTTATTTGTCGACAGAGATGTAGCAATATTCGAATGCAGAGAAGGCCGCTGTGTATCTAATTTACGGGGCTGCGAACGGCAATGCCGTAGAAGCGATGAGACCTTTACCAGGAGTGATTTCAAACATTATATTCTACCCGATCGGAGAACATTTCAACGCTTGCACAGGTAACTCGTTGAGACGGGCTCGTTTCTCGTCCAAAGATGTGACATAGACCGAGTAAGAACGGTAAATTGGATAGAGGCAATTCTTGATGCAGTGGACTACCAGAATGGACGAAGCACGCGAGCAAAAGATGTTGACCGTATGACGGTATAGCGTGTGTTGCGTGAAGGTAGGTTATATCCCCTTATATCATCTCATGCCTTAAATGAAACGAATTTTGTAACAACGTGTAACATTTTGATGGTATGTTCCGGCAACAGGGAATACTGTAGCCACAGTTTGCAGTATCTGCCCTGTTTACGGACGATGCTACATTCACATGTGAGGGCATGTACAAAACTCATGTGTAGGACACAGTAAATCCGCATGCTACACTTTCGAGATACCACCAGCAAAGGTTCTCCGTGAATGCGTGGCTTACTTGGCTCGTATCTTTTACCAAACCGCCTAGACGGGCAAAAGTGCCTCACCTTCTTTAAGCAAGTTCTGCCTGATTTACTAAAAAATGTACCAGCAATACTACGAGCAATTATGTGGTGCCAGCACATTTCCTCAGGATTGTGCGAAATTACCTGTACATTGCCTTTCTGAACAGATGTATTGGCAGCTGTGGGTCTGTTGCTTGACCTCTAAGATCTCATGATCTGTCCTGCCTAGAGGCCTGTCTTTTTCTCTGGAGACAGCTAAAAAGTATCGTTTACGAAACGTACATCGAAGTAGGACCTTGTCGCCCGAATCAGCGTCACAGCTGCAGACGATCATGAAATGTCAGGAATCTTCCAACGTGTACGTGGTTTACTCCGTCGTCGATGTGACGTCTGTATTGCAGCTAGTGGTCGCTTATTTGAGCATTACATAGTAAAATTTTGGATAATAAAGACTTTTGTCCTTTATTATGCGTTTTTATTGTGTTATCATTTTCACCACACAGACGCCCTCTTGCGGCTCGACGCTTGCTTTCCGACCCCACATTGTCTGGTGAAAGTTGTTTGTTTTAGTAACTTCTATTACCCCTTACAGTTCTGAGCAATGACCCTGGTTTCATTTGAAACTTTCTTGATATTACCATGTGAGGAGCTTATTTTCAGAAGGTAACATTTCCACTTTTGCTAAATTTACAGTTGAAGCAAGAAAAATCCTTGTTTTTCCGGAATAGACTGCTTTGAAAAAGTAGAAAAAGTCCCACAGGTAGCATAAGGGAGTGGTATAAGAATATTTAAATATAATGTTTCTTGATCCACGTTCATGGAATTATCTACATTAAATTTTGGAAATGTTCCGTTTTGAAAGAAAATCGGTGGAAATGTTACCTTTTGATTAAAATTGGGACTAGATAAGTATGAAAAATTGGAACTTTCTAAGCCACCTATTGATTACAGAAGGTTTCACCTATTCAAGTAACGTACTTCTCCCGTGAATAGCACGAAAAACACGATCATTCTACAGTAGAACCTCCCATAATAGACACTTTTTAGAATTACGTCGATGGGAATCAATGAATTTTACTATCTATTAATGGACACTCCTCGTTTTTTGAACAAAATTTTCAATCCTATGGGTGTCCGTTAATGATAGATTCTAGTGTAAAATGATATTTTCAAAGTGTTTCTGAAAATGTGCCGTTTTTCGAAAGAACTACAACCACTTTATGTTGTTCCCTTTCGAATGAAAAATGCCAAATTGAATGAACAATGTGGATATGTTCTCTTTTGGTAGAAACCGCCCACTTCACATTGTGATTCATACCAAAAATATTCAGGTTTGAACAAAACCTGATGCATAATCCAACACAGCTCATCCAAAAGATTCAGAAACCGTTGACAAGTGCATTTCGAAAAAAAGAGGACATGTTTCCGTTTGGAAATAAGCTCATCATGTGCCGCAAATTTCATGTCAAAAACAATCATTCCACGCTGTTGATGGCTTCAATGTTTTGACTCAGCTGTGTACATAATGCATATCTCACATCCTCCCGCTATATTTGTATATAGCCTACATCTTTTTGAAAATGGTCCCCTCCTCCAATCACTGAATGAGACGTTTCTTCTTGGTACCGGTGTCAGAGAAAGTATCGCTGACAAATCGAAGGAGTATACCAGTAGAATGCCGAGACGAACAGTGACAGATGAATGTCGTAGTTTCAAGGAGACGATAATGACATGCAAGAAATTGCCACCTCTTCCCTTTTCCACTATGTTAACAGTGTGACGTATAAAGATGGATGACGCGTTTATGTTTGATAAATCGTCAAGAGGACGGCGATCATTAGTTCTGCTATCTTCTTGCTATGCAGCAAAAAAAAGGAAAAAACGGGATAAGGTAGAAGAGTCATCTTTTCGTTTTGTCCTACATTTTCCCACATTCCTATTTTCACTGAACGACATCTTCCAGTTTCTGGCATTCAATAATTTTTTTCAAATAATTACCATGGAAAAAAACAATTTGAAATCAAAATACTTTAAATTGATTTGCATATTAAAACCTGCAGTAAACGTGAATGAAGATGAGAGAGAGAGATTCTATGGGTGATAACACTGACCTCTTTGACAACTGGGAGCCGTCGGTGGGTTCCAAAGACCGTCAACTGTGCATCTATACTGTGATGTCGATGGAGGATTGAACGTCATTCCAGGCGGACAAGACACTTGACACTCAGTGTACTCGTTGTTGTGCTGGCAACTGTAAGCGACGGATTTCGCGTTCAAACTGGCAAAGTCGCAGAGAGAGATCGCTACGGGATTGAACGGAAAAATCATATAAGTGTGATCATGTGAGAGAACTGAAGTGGGCTGCAGGAAAATACTGCATAAATACATTTTTAGGAAAACTGAATGTGGTATTTTAGACAACGCAGTGCGGATACCGGGCTGTATAATAAGGGTTGTCTCATTCCTTGGAAGTTGCTTTTGCCGCCTCGGCTCAATGGGCGTGGTCTCGGATCAGGTGCGTGACGTCACTGCTCTAATGCTTTTTTATCTAAAGCGCGACCTTGAAATGTCAGGGTGGCCAATGGTAATTTACCGTTCTGTCAGGGTGATGACGCCAGCTGGGACGCATCACGAGACCTTCCTTATTATATGGGCCCCGACACTACCAGACACTGCCCAGGCTCTGTCCCTCCCGGGATATAAGCCTTTTACCCGTGTGGGTTGAGATGATTATATGGGCCTCGGTGTGGGTAGGTGTCATGTGCGAATTCCATCGACGTAACCTAACGGGTTTGGAGATAGTGATAATCCGTCTAATTCGATCTCACAGCCTCAGCTTCTTGGTCAACTTTTTCATGGCTATGGATTGCTGGGGATTCCTTGGGAAGAAACATTAGAAGTGGGCAATATAATACTTACATAACATGAAAAATCCAAGCGATCTCACTTCAAATATGGGAGACAGATGGCAGCACAAGCAAGAACAGAAAACAAGACTAACTCTGACACCAAAAATACGTTAGGAACACACATATATAGTCAGAGCACACATTCTGGTATGTACCGATTATTGAGAAATTCGGGACAGGAATGTGCTCCAAGTGCATGTACATTTAAGTAGTAGTAGTAGCACAAGTAAAGCTCATCTTGCACTTCAGAAGGACCTTGAGCAGGTCATTTTAAACCTCTTTGTTGGCATGATCAAGGACCACTGTTGCCTAAGACACGGAGATCTACCGTCAAAACTGTTATTGTCAAGCAGAGAGGAGAGGAGACGAGAGTTCTCATTAAGAAGTAGTACTTGTGCGATGGCCACTGAGTTCACTCTCGCATCATCAGCGAGGATGTCTTCTTGGAGGACAAAAGAACAACTTTGGCTTCTTTTATCGATGACAAAAGAATTCTGTCAGAAGAAGTCCTTGCGCATTTTTTTTGATCGTCTAGAAATTTCATTAGTTAAGGTCTTTGTTACTTAGAGATGGATATAATGATATTTTTCTCGGCCCACCCTAAGTTACATCAAATAAATAGACTTCCCATACGCGCTACTGTTGTCACGCTGCTGTGCATGTTTTGAGAGAAAAAAGCTCTCGTCTCTGTGGTATAATGGTCAATGCACTTTCCCGGTTTGCAAGCGAGAATGAAACTTTTTCCCAAGTTTGACTCCGCATAACATCCAGAAAGTCCATTGATATGATGTATTGTTGGGCTGAGAAAAAAATCATTATTCAACTGCCATCAACTGGAGGTCATTACCGATTAAAATAAATCGGCGGAGATCATTTATCATTTCATTCGATGACCTGTTAAACCGAATCAGCAGAAGTCCTTGGTCATTTCTTTCGAAGACCAATATAAGTCAGCAAAGGTCCCTGGTCACATCACTTCTTTCCATGGCAAATTAACTGAATGAATGAATGAATGAACGCCAGAACTTTGCCACTGGACTTATCCCGTTGCCGAGATCTCTTCCAGCCCAGCTTCGTGGCAGAGTATGGCAAATTAACTTAATAAATGGAGATTCTAGGTCTTTTTTTTCCCAATAGCCAAGGAACATAGTGGCGATTATTTGTAATTTTCTTCTTTAACCAAGAAACGTTGATGACTGGGCTCCTTGAACACAGGCCAACGTCAACGTCTAGGCGTACTATAAGACATTGCGATGTCTGTACTGTTCCTTAAATATAGAGCAAAAAACTACCAGGAAGTTGAATGGCATTGTCTTTTTTGCACGATAATTTTGATTACAAGAATCCCTGTAAACAACCGATATTCTTGCACAATTTCACGTTGGCGTACTCTTTCACTTTCATTAGGATTAATTTCTGGCGTTTCACCTGCAGCTGTGGTGCAAATCTTCAGAGAGGAAAATCACTACTGAATGTGCGTGTGTGACAATGAAATGCCTTGCTCAACCGCAAGCAGAGCCGAAGGAGTCTATAGTAAAGATTTCCGTATAATTTTCACCTTTAAAGATTTATTATGATAAAGATGTTCACCTCTAAAGAGGTACGGATGCTAAAATTTGGGGACTTCATAACATTCATGGGACTTCAGTGATTCATAACATTGAGTTTGAAATTTTGGCCTTCACTGAGCTTCACTCTGCCTTATCTCAGCTGATGATGAGCTTGTTGATTCGTCTCCAGTGATTCAAAGGGGATTTATCCATTACACAAAATAAAATGTATTATTTCTTAATGTTCTAAACAAATAAGATTGAGTTTTTCCTCATCCTTACCATATTGACAACGATTGCCTCGATATCCAGAAGAGCAAACACATTGATTATGAACGTAGCATTCGCCGCCATTTTCACAAGGAGGATGGCACATCGCTGTAAAAAAAATCGAAAAAAAGCAAAATGAATACGGTTGATAGATTTAGTTGGATAAATATGTCTAATGATAAAGGGTAGAGCAACCCTAACTTTATGATGAGGCCTACTGGCCAGAAATTTCAGTGACCCCTCACTATATTAATTTTTAGTATATCTATAGTGCAGGAAATGTAAAATAAAAGGGGTCGAATCCCCTCCCCTCAGAATTGAGCTCAGTTATATCCCTCCTGTTGGTGCCCATAACATACAAATTGTACATTTCTCATTGGTGACAAACACTCGAAAGCTGTACGCATTAAATTTGCAACCCTAGGTACCATTGCAAAATTATTAAAAGATAATAATAAAAAATAAAAACGTGAAAAACCTATGCATTGTCATCCCTCCCCTTTTGGCGGTTGAGCTGTAGGATAGTGGTTTTTCAACCTTGGGGCTATACGGTTCTTGCGGTCCAGGGATATTGTAGGGGAGGGGAAGCACGGGTGAGAATCGAATAAAGAGGAGGCATGACTGGTGGTCAATAAGGGGGGGGGGCGGCCACAGAGCCATGCAAAAAATTACAAACATGAAGGAATAGAGCCTTTAAGTCAAATATGATGGGAGGGGGGGGGGAGTGACCACGTTCATTACCCAGAGAAACTGTACATCGAATCAGACCATCTTATTTCAAGGGGGTATATCCTGGAATGGTAAAGGGGGCTTCATGCGCATAAAAGGCTTTACACAATGAAATAGGGTACTATGATTTTCGAGAGAAAGTATGTGTAAATCTACCCAGGGGGTCCGGAGGCCGAATTTTTAAAATAAATTTTCGTTCACCACAAACTTTTCCAAAAAAACAAAACAATTCAATAAGTAGAAAGTGTCTCACTCCTGAATCATGGTAGGGACCCTGGATAAACAGGAGAGCCACGAGAAGAAAATATGCGGATAAATATATCCAAAACGAGCCATTAATGATCAAAAGGGTTGAGATCAAGAAACATAATTCTAAGATACCACCACCACTACTTACTACTACTACTTAACCGTACATTCACCTCGTACGTGTGCTGTAAAGTAGTAGTAGTATCCTAAGAATAGGCTTTCTTAACCTTTTATCACCAATGGCTGCCTTTGAGCTATTCTAAGATAACATGTACATCCACACACACACACACACAGAGAACCCTCACTTCCACACACAAGGAGAATACAAATAAATTTCTAAACTAAATTGGCGACAAATTTTTTAGGATTTTCCTGAACAAACGGTTTAGTCATCAGTTTTTTTTTTCCCCTTCCGCCAAAGCTTGTCTTCGTAGTGAAATCGAATTAGAGTTCGATCCACTGACAAAATAATGGTGTATATTCTCTATCCTACACACAGATCCAAAAACCCTTGAGTTCGCTATATTTTATTTCATTCTCTCTCTCTCTCTCCCGCTCTGTATATCGATACCTACAACATTACAAAAAATTCGTGTAAAAGAGGAAACACAAAACAAAGCAAATAATGTTGCCACCGAATAAATCCCTTGTAATGACATTGGGTATTAGGACCTGCGCGAGACAATAGGGGGAAAAAAAAAAACAAACGAGGACACAGAAAATTCTAGAAATTGCGTTTCTCTGTTCTTTTCCAAGCACTGACTTATATTCCGTCAGTAAATCTTTGAAAAAAAAAGTAATAATAATACTAGAAAAAAAACCCGGAGATGTCCCTTACTTCTAGGTAATAGAACCCCGTTGACGGATGAGCCGGGAGTAAATTGAGCTGGAAAGAGTGAGGGCAACAGCTTGGGACTCGGTGAGAGGAATTTACGTTACCGTTCCTTATATAATACACATACATATTATGTTATTTGGAGAATAGGGTCGGAGAGTGAAAAATTCGGATCATTTCTGGATTTTTTTTCCCTCTACTTTCTCTTATACACATCAAATCTCTAAGTAATACAGATCCGAACAATGACGGGCGCGTGTGGAGAAAAATTTAATAAAGTCCGTTGAGTACTGATACGGCATGGATGGCACGAATGACTTGACGCTTGTGAGTGTATATATTTGATGATCCGAAACTTCGCTTCGATCATATGATATTCGTATCAAGTTTTTTTTTTGCCTGGTTTGGGGTAATGGGATTTTTTTCACCTTAATAAGTGTGGAGAGGTTCGTCTGTGTGACGAAAGCGGGAATCTGCAATTTTTCGAATATTGCGGGCTAAATTCAAATTTCCCAGGAAGCTCGCGGGTCCCCCACAGTAAGTCATATACTGCGCTATACAGGGTGATTCAGAAAAGATAGGGAAAAAACTTTAAGAGGCCACTGTGGTGGCCGAGTGGTTATAGTGACGGACTCGCGATGCGAGGATCCGGGTTCGAACCCCACAGTGGTGGTCGGCTGAAGTTGGTTTTCTGTGGTTCCCAACTTCAAGGCGCAAATGCGAGCCGATCTCCCCGTTAAAAAGTCTCGCCACAGAGAGCAACAGTCCTACAACGATAAATCATTCAATCATAACATTTCACTCATAGTTAGAAAAACTGGTGGCAGATGGCAGCACTACACATAACAAGCATTACACAGAAACAAACTTTACGTCAGGTTGCACTACACGTACACGCACATTCCCGCATGTACCGATTCGTTGGGGGTTCCGCGGGGGGGGGGGTTCTTAAGTCAGCCACCTCGTTGGGCAATTTGCCTGTTGTGGCGTTGTATTTGTATAGTACACGCCAATACAAACAATTGCCATCAAAGAATGTGAATGCAAAGGTTTTTTAACAGCTGACTGATGCGAAGAGATATAGTTTGGATAGAGAGAAAATTCAGCTGCCCCTGCGGGGAATCGAAAAGACTGACGTCATCCTCGGAGAGGTTGCCATCTGGTGGCATCGTCAGCAACTGCAAGCTTTGGTCAATGCGCGGTCTAACATGAAACGCAAAAAATGCGTGGGCGCGTTTTGAAAAGGCCTCTCCGGAAACGTTAAAACGGCATTCCTATTGAAATTTATCGGGAGGGAAAGAACACCATGCATGCAAATGCAACCTGGGGAAGAAGAACGAACCATATGCAAATCTGCGTCACACTGAATAAAAGGCGCGGATGCCAGCCATGTGATGTTATTCCAGCGTGTAGCCGTTCTAACAGTTGTAACGTACGGGATAATAGTGCACTGTAGAAATACTGAGTTTACGCCTTCTATTTATTGTGACGCAGATTTGCTTGCGGTCTCTTCATCTTCTTCCCCAGGTTACATTTGCATACATGGTGTTCTTTTCCTCCCGATGAATTTCAACAGGAATGTCGTTTTAACGTTTGCCGAGCGGCCGTTGCGAAAAGCTTTTGCGTTTCACGTTAGACCATGCATTCTTTGATGACAATTGTTTGTATTAGTGTGTACTATCACCTCTTAAAGGTTTCCCCCATATTTTCTGAATTACCCTGTATACAAGGTGCATAGGTAACAGTGCGTATGGTATTTTACTGACGCACTGTTGATCCTAAAGGCATACTTCCAATTAGAAAAAGTATCCAAATAACATATAGTACTCAGATATGTCATCCATATTGCAAGGGGTTGCATAATTTATTAAAATAAAAAAAAAATTATCATAGGCTGGTATTACACTATAAAAGTTTGATAAAAGTATTTTTATAAAACTTGAAAAATGCAGCCAATAAGGTCACAGGTTGCATTTTCTAGAATGTAGCCAATAACCTGATTGGTTAGATTTTTTAAGTTTTATAAAAGGGATTTTATCAAACTTTTATAGTGTAATACCGGCCTTACATAGTCCCCGTGTGCCCAAAAATCCAATTAGAACGTTGTTGTCCCGTCTTTCCTGATGCCAAAAAAAGAGATATTCCAATTCGAAAAACGGAGAAAATTTGGTTAAAAAAAAACCAGTGTTAAATGCGGGGGAAACGGGTTTTTCTCACATTTTTATAAATTTTTTCCACCTTTCCTTCGTTTTTTGAATTCGAATGTCTCAGCGGAACTTGTCTGTTGGCATCAGGAGAGGCACAGCAACAACTTTCTAATCGGGGGTTTGAGCGCACAAGGTGTCGGTATAAAAAAAATTAACATTTTTATTTAAATAGCTATACGAAACCCCTCGCAATATGAATCCGTGGATTCACAAGGACTTCCGTGAAGGATAAATATGATCGGTTGGTAGTCCTAGTCCTTATAGAAAACATTTTATTCGGAAAATTGAACCGGTTCATAATGTTTTAAGTCAAATTTTTCGAATATTGTTCTTAGATTTGGTTTTAGGAAAGGCCTAAAGACTGAAATCTCAATAAGGACGAAGAGGTGGTACATCTTTGCTTTTTTACTTAGTCTTCAATTGATGATATAATTGATCTGAAAACACACACACATTTTCTTTTTGCCCAAGATGTCCATAAAGGCTCCGGTTTCTAAGTATTGTAAAGTGTCCATCGGAGACGTGATAAGTACATACTCACGTTGGCACTCGTCGAATACATCGGATGGTGTCCATCTTCCATCGTATGAGGAACACGTTATGGCTTTCTGACTTGTCCCGTCTGGAAACTGATACCCAGGGTTACAGGTGCCGTGACATTGACTGCAAAATAGGAAAAAAAGGAGATATACATCCACCAAAAAGAGGATTTTTCAGGATATAGAGAATGTTTTCTGAAATAATAGTTGCCCCTTTAATCGGTGAAAGGATGAGCTTTATATTGTCAAGTTTGAAAACTACAGTCGAATCCCGTTATAACGAACTCCAAAAGACTGGCGAAATCACTGCGTTATACCAAAATTTCGTTATAAAAGGAATTCTATGTTTTTACATTATCCCTATGTAGCTGGGGGATTAGAAAAATGTTCGTTTTTAAACGAGATTTTCACTATAACGGTATTCATTAAAACGGGATTCGACCGTATTATTAACTGGTATTTACTGAACTACTGAATTATTTTGCAAACCACGCGCGTATAATTTTTGTGATACGATTTTAACGTTACAGACACTTGGCATCACAGTTTGACAATGAACCACGGGTTTAAATTTTTGAAATCAAGGTAACAAATCCTTAAATTCGCGTGCTATTGTACTCTGAAAGTCACGGTTTGAAATCTGTAAATTCGTGTGCTCATACCCTGTAGGTCACGGTTTCAGATCCGTGAAATAATGGTTTTAGGTCCTTAAAAAATTATTTTTTCGAGGCTTTAAGCTCGCGTATTGCTTCTCTATAGGTTACGATTTTAGATACGTGAATTCGTATACGCTGTAGGTCATGGTTTCTGATCCGTAAAATCGTGTGCTCATACCCTCGTAGATTCTTAAAATCATGGTTTCAGAAAATCAAAATCGTAGTTTCAAGTCCTTAAATTCGCGTGTTCATACTCTGTAAATGCCGCTACACACTATTCTGACGTGACGTGGTCTCACATCAAGTCAGATTGACATCAAAATCTGATTTGTGATAATTCTGTGACGTAGGAATGACATGTCCACGTGATTTCCACAGAATTCACACGAATCAGAATTCGATTTGAATCCGACTTGATCTGGGACCATGTCACGTCAACGTAGTGTGTAGCGGCCTTAAGTCACCGTTTCAGATACGTGCTCATATCCTGTATGCCACGGCATCGTATCTGTAAATTTGAGCGCTCATACTCTGCAGGTCACAGTTTCAGATTCTTAAATCTCCAGGGCACGGGAGGGAAAATGTTCCTGCATGCACAGGTTGGGTTGGTCTCACAGAGCCATCTCTCACAGAAAATATTTTCAATGAAAAATATCTGTACAGAGTTATTATAAAATAGAAGTAACTGTACAGAGTATTTATAAAATTTCATTTGATAATGATCTCACACATATTATCTACATTAAGTATATATCCCCATCAACAACAACCATTTTCAATCCACTGCTGGATGAGGGTCTCTTCTAAATTTCTCCATTCTGCGCTTTGTCTGATGCTCTTTAGCCATCCAGTTACTCCAGCCACTATCCTGATCTCGTCAATCCATCTATTCCCACTCAAGATGGATTGACGAGATCAGGATAATCCGTGGGGATTATCCAGCACCTCCTATAGATAGAAGGCCTCTGCAGTTTGCCATAAACGTCATTCAGACTACCTAGCAAGTTTGAAACATTTTGAAACACAGCATCCTATTTCGTTTCTTCTTATTTTGACGTAGAATCTTCTTGATTGGCTCACAAACACCGCATAGTGATTGGATGTGGGGCATAGAAATCGCCAATTCTGTGCCCGATCATTTCTTTTCCCCACAACGATGACACTGGCACGAGCAGGGAATTTTTTACCCGAATATTCTGAGGGAAAATGGACTACTTACTTAACGTCACAAGCAGAGTGCGAGGCTTTCTATCTCTCTCTAGGAGGTGCTGGATTATCCCCACTCAAGATTAAGTATATAACCTAAATGTAATTAATCATTATTAGTGAGAACCTCAAAACAATAGTTCCTAACACCCCTGTCGGTAAATGAGAGAAATGCATGAGCATCGACCCCTGAACTCGGGGGATGAAATCGTGGTTTTAGATTCTTAAAATCCTAGTAGTAGGTTCTCAAATCCACGTATTCGCACCTCAGGAGACAGTTTCATATCCGTATATTCATACTCGCGTGTTCATTCATACCCATGTAGGTCATGGTATCTGGTCCTTAAAATCACGGGTTCAGATCCGTAAAAAAATTGTGTGTTCATTCTCTGTAGGTTACGGTTTCGGATCCTTAAACTCAAGGTATAAAAATCAATGAAAACTCACGACTGTGTGCTGTCCTCCATACAGTATATTTCTCCGTTCCTTGGTGCCGGTGGCCTCGTGCATGACGTCATGAAAGAAACTGGTTGGGAGGAAAATGTTGAAAAAAAAGAGAAATCAATAATTGTTTTAGGCAATGAATGCTGGTCTTTTGTAAACAATGGCATTTTTTATGATTGAAGGATTTTTTTAAATCCTTTATTTCAAATATCTAGAAAAAATAATGTATGATTACTTTGATCCTGCTCGTAGTTGGCTCCAGTTCCTTTTCCACCCATCGCTGCAATGAGAATTTCAGTCAATCATTCAGTCATTATATTGATTGGAAAATGTACAACCATAATTATCATTTTTACAAAATTGTAAGATCCAGATGGCTCTTAACTTGGATATAAATTTTATATTCGTTGAGAATGCATCTCTCATCGTAGTGGTTCTCAAAAATTTTTCATAGTCTAGAAAAATCACTGAACCGGTGAACATCAATGCATCAATTCCTCGAGACGCCTCTAAAAGCCGTGACGCACACTTTGAGAAACACTGCTTTGCGAACCTGCACGTGAGTCTTTCCAACATGCCCTAATCCGTTAGAAATTCATCTAAAGAATGCGTTTACTCTGCTGGTAGTGGACGGTTAAAATCACGATTTGGGTTTTCAGATTGACATGAATGAATTCGAAACCTTGAGAAGACTGCAGCTACAAAAATTCTTATAATTCTGTTCTAAGAGAGTCACAAACATCCAATTCAGGCCAATGGAATTAATGTTTAAGGCTCCTAAACGCCAGGTTTTCCTAGAAGCAGGTTTCTACAGCGCGTGCAGCGTGAAAATTCTGATTGGTCAAAAAAACCTGAAGTTTTCAACCAATCAGCGTTTTCACTTTATAAATACCTTTAGCATTCTCTGAAAATGACGGTTTCCAGCTCTGCAAGACGGCATTAGTCTCATTAAATCGGTTTTTCAGACTCTTCGAATCGCAATTTTTCAGACTCTTTGAATCGCAATTTTTCAGACTCTTTGAATCGCAATTTTTCAGACTTTTTACACCACAAATTGCTAAGACTCTTTAAATCGAAAATTATTTAGACTCTCAAATCTTAGTTCCAGACCCTTTAAATGACATTTCCAGATTCATTAAATCACAATGATTCAGACTCTTCGAATCGCAATTCTTCAGATTCTTTAAATCAAAAAATTATTTAGACTCTTCAAATCATTATATAATACAATTGCATTAAACATGTACTTTCTTAAAATTTTTATTTCATACTCTTTCTTAAAATTCTAGTTTCATACTCTTTCTTAAAATTTTAGTTCCATACTCTATCTATAAATCCCGATTTCAGAATCTTTAAATCAAAGCTTCAGACTCATTAAAATCACAATTTTTCATGGAAAACAATAAGTTTATACCAGGATTCTAGGCGACGTAGAAGAAACAGATTAACAGAATCACTCACGATTCATTTTTATAATTCATTTAATTAAGAAAAGACATAATTGCCGGATTCATTGTAACGAATTCAGCTAAGCAAATCATCGTATATTCACTTCTGAATATTTATAAACGACTTCTCTTTGTTTCTTTCCTCAAGAAAGAGAGAGAAAAAACAACATCTTAATAGAAAAATATGCGTCACCAGTTGCTCCGTGGATCGAACCCCCCGAAGAAAAAGGCATCAGCTGTTGCTTCGTTGCTTTGATTGAACGCGTGCGTGGAGAATGACACCCTGGTGTAACCGTGTCTCTTCATTAGCCGAGATTTATTGAAATGAACAACACACGCCTATGTCCGTGCATGTGCCCCCGCCCGCCTTTTATGGCAAATTGTTTGGTGACAGCTGAAACACCAATTAATCCGATCTCCTCAACACTTCAATCTGTGTTTCGCCGACAAAAATAATTTTCGCATCTGAACGAATTCCTTATCCTCTCTCTTGAGCATTTCTCTTAACACACGGATTTCGTTCCAGGAAAACTTCTCGGCATTGGCCAAGAGGGAACAGCGAATACCCACGTTGAGTATATACATGATTATATTGATGACAACGGGTGGGTAAATACTTACGTGACGTCTTCTTTAACAATGGTTGCTTCCTCCAGCAATAGAGGAAAATCCTCCGCAGAGTTCTAATGGAAAATGTGTGTATTTTTAAAGACACCGAGCTTTGTATTCCAGTTTCAAACAACGTCGAATATATAATTGAATAAAATAACTTCAGAAACTTTACGAAGGATTATACGTTGGAGGATTTATTCCTTCCTACTTTGGAATAAAATGGATATTTCGTTTCGAATATCATTATGCATGTCTCGTATCCAGGACACACAAATTTCATGTTCCTATCCTTATCTTCAATTTCAGAAATACATGCCTTTTTTGTAGTGTTCCGATTATGTGAGAAAAAAATATTGTCATTTTTTGCAAGTGTTATTTTATCTCTTCACGTACTGGCTTTTGACAACAAATTTGCATGATATACATTTGAAGTAACAGCGATGATTCCCTGAAACCGGTATCTTTTTCGGGGGAGGGGAACAAAAAAACGAGTGGAGAAGGTTGTCATTTTCTCTGTCCTTCCAAGGTAAGTCTTCTTAGAACTCCAGGCTGTTTCATTCTTCCATCTTTGAAAGCAAATGTGGCGTACCAGTTTATTCAACGAAGCGCCCGAGTGGCGTGGTGGTAAGATGCTCGTCTACTACCATGAAGGTTTCTGTCACGATCCTGGGTTCGAATCTGAGGGAGGATATAGATAAGATATTTTCCCTAACGAACTTGAGGTGACCACCGATAGATTCCGGCCTTCATTTCCAAACCATCTCATTAATGACACTAAATTGCGATATGGCCGGAGCTGGTGTTTGGTGAAACAGTAGTTTATATTCAACAAGTGTAACCAACTAGGTTTATCTGTAGTTGGTGCAGTGGATGACGCATGAGACTCGCATTACACGTGTTAAGGGGTTCGATTCTCTCTCAAGCTTCTCTTTCTGAACATTGCTCATTGGTGGTCAAAAAATCGAGTAAAATGCTCTGTTTCATTTTCGAAAAAGGTTTCTACGCGTTCCCCTAACGCGTCATAGTATTTCTAGAATGTATTTCTTCCATCTACTCTAGGCCGAGATATCACACCCTTGTACGGAAAGAAATGAAGTAAGAGGTAGTTTTCGAAGGATCTCAATCAAATCAAGACCATTGTTTCATAAATCGAGTGTCATCTCTTATTTGGAGGAGTTGAAATGCCAATGTGGGGACCGCTGATGTCATGCTCTCTCCAGTAATATAAGCTCGATGGTTTCTACGTAAAATTTTTGCGAACAATAAAAAGCAGAAATAGACGAACTGGTCGCGTATAGGTACCTAGATAAATTCAAAGGTACCTCAGTAACTATAGTATGTCAGCAAAATATAAAGCCTACAGGGAAAGGATTAAAGGGCACCTAGTTATAATATTTCTTCATACAGGGTGTCCAGTAAGTGTTAATGCGACCTTTATCTCATCCACTGTTCTTCGTAGAGGTATGATTCCAATTTAAAAAACGCTCAAAAAGCGTTCAAAACTACCTTGTAACAGTTTTGAAACTTACAATACAGTGTGTGACAAAAAAAAAAAAAACTTTGATTTTTATATATTGCCCTTTTCCTGTAAGTTTCAAATACGATTACGGACTGATTATCTGTGGATGATGCTATATGATCACAATTTGTACGATTATTTATTCCAGATTATTTATTGTATATATGTATATCATTGTTATTTTCACATAAATTAATAAATTTCCGGATACACCCATCCTCCGGGAAAGCTTCGATATCTCTCTGAGATGGGAAGCGGGGTGTGTCCGGTCCTTCAATGTTCAATGTAAGTTTCAAAGAGAAAGATGTTGCCCTATATCTTCTGAGGCCAACAAAAAAAATTTCCAAGTTTATAATTTTCAAATTCATAAAAATGAAGAAAAGTTGGGAAAGAATTGCATGAAAATGAGGGAAAGAAGAAGGAAGCCCGTTAGTTTATGCTGTTCCTTCCAAAATTTTCTTTGATTTTTGAATTCGAATATCTCAGCGGATATTGCGATTAGAAAGTTAGATTTTTTTTGTTGGACTCAGGAGATACAGGGCAACAACAATTTTCTAAGTGGAAGTTATAAGACAAAAGGGGACCGTTTAAAAATTTAGATTCTTATTTTGTTGCACACTGTATTTTCCCTCTTAAAATTGGCACAGGTGCCTTTTGAGCATTTCTTAAACTGAAGCTATACCTCTACGACGGACGGTTGATGAGGGAAAGCCCGCTTCCCAGCGCACCTTGGGAAAACAAAGCCAGATTGTCTTTTATGTGAATTCAATATCGTTTCGACAAGCATTCCATGCAGAGAAAATAAAGACTCGACTGGAACGAAACTATCGATGACGAACAAGAAAAAGTTCTTGGTCGCTAAAGCAATGGGAAATCCTAGCATTAACCCCGCGATAGACACCAGAATTGATTGATTGTCCCTTACTCCATGGTGGTAAGCAGCCATATGAATATTCTAAGGTGGCCTGCGTAGAGTTCCTCTAAGAAGGGAGATAGAATTCAGCTCATCCATTGAATGATTGTCCCTATCACCAGACACTATCTGACACTTCTTGTCTTCTATATATATATATATCAGAGTCATAAGACAGCGATGATGTATCTTAGCGAGAATTGTGCTGCGCATCATATTTAATGCGGAGACTGCGGCAACAGGTTTATGATAATGCTCCAAAACGAAATGTTTAAAAATGTTAACAAACTGGTTAACAGCCCAATTGGTTAACAAAAGCTGATAAAAAGAATATAACTGCAAAAAAAAAAAAAAAAAACACTCAGCTGATTGGTAGAATAGAAGCATATTTTTGTGCAACGTACTCGTTGATTACCTGTATAGCTCTACATCCGGGGTTCTTATTCTATGGGTCGCGACCAAAACTTCGGTCGCAGGGGCTTCTGAGATGGATCGTACGAATTTTCTTACAGTCAGAGATTCTTCTGCTAGGAGCCACGACCCAAATTTGATTCGCAGGAGCGTCCGAAAAGCATCCTCTACTAATTCCCTTACAGCCAAGAATTCTTGAGCTATGGGTCACGACTCAAACTTCATACGCCGGGGCTTCCGAGAGGGAATCGTATACAAACCCACTTTCGGCCAGGGATTCTTGAGCTATGGATTATGGCCGAAACCATGATTTGCAAGGGGCTTCCTAGATGAGTCGTATAAATCCACTGACAGTCCTGTTAGAAATAAATGTTCTTATTACGTCATTGGTTTCACCAAATTTCGAAAGAGACAATACCGTGGGTCGCGACGCTGATCACGTTGTTGATTTTGGGATCAAAATTTTTCATCGCAGATGAAAAAGTTTAAGAACCACTGCTCTAGATGAATTAAAAAAAAAATGTCTCCCAACAGAGAACAGTCAGGCCTACAGCATTCGAAAATTCCGGCATAATTCTGACAGGTAAAATACCCCTCCTGGTTGTCGCTTACGAATTCAGGAGACAGATGGCGGCACTTCTTTAACGCATAACTGTCACTACTGAGAAGCAAACCACGTTATGTGCATAACACATACTCGTCACATTTCAGCATGGACCAATTCGTTAGAATTTCCTGAGAGAAATGTCTATAGGTACGCGGTGTACATAACAGTTTATTAGTAGTTAATACGTCGAGAACAGTGGTTCTTAAGGGGGTTGGTGCACACAAATTTTCCAAAAAAACACATTTTCGATTTTTTTTCAATTTTCAAACAATATGAAATTTTTTGCGCCTAACAGTGTTCAAGTTTTTCTTCTACCTGTATTAGAAATATTTTTTTTAAATATTTTAATACAAACTGAAAAAACTGCTGGCAGATATTATATAGACATGCTAATATTTCCACATCAACAAAATATCGTAAAATTCAAATGGCAACACTCATTTTTATTCATTGCTAAATGATTGGCGCAGTGAAAAATCATGAATGATGTTGTGAAACGATACTTTTATCACTATAAATGCCAGAGCAGAACGCCGACAAGGAAAGAAGATTCCTACCAAGGGAGTTGGTAACGGTCAGGCTTTTCGGTCACATCTTCAGAAGTCACCGGCCAAGCGGTTAGCGCACCAACTCCTTAGTGAGATACTCTTTCTTTGCCTGCGTCTTGCGCTGTCGTTTATGGTGATACTGGTTCCGTTTCCACAACGCCATTCATGGTTTTTTACTGCGCCAATCATTTTGCAATAAATAAAAGTGAGTGTTGCTATTTGAATTTTACGATATTTCGTAGCTGTAACCTAACTGCGAGAGATAAGTTTTTATTTCTCATCTCATTCTCAAGGCCATTTTTTTATCTCTGCCCCCCCCCCTGTGTTGGGGGCCCTGCCAGCCCCATCCTCTTCTATGGGGCTATGCGGAGACCTCAGTTAATTAGGTGCACGATAAGGTCAAAATCATTAATGACAATAAATATGTATATCAAAAATTGGTGGCAAGTCCTATTTCATTTTGCCCTGGGGCGATGATGCTGGTGAGACAGCAGTAGGGATGCACTTTTATTATGGACGAATATTCAAATGTTTGTGTTCCGTGTAGAACAGCCTTATGATCATCAAGTGTTCCGCGAGAAAGTTGACGTTAAAAAAACCCCTGCTCCAGACGGTCAACAAACCTACACCTGAGGAATTCTGTCCTCACTTCCCCCACCAAGTTGCATAATTGGATAATTTTCGCCCTTTCAGAAGACACTATTATCACACAGCGTCTGAACTAATAATGATAAGGACAGTCGATCACGACTGTTCACTTATCACGCCTCAACGTTTATAGGTTTCGCGTGTCATCTCTCAGGGATCTCGTACAGAGAACAGTACTCAACACACACTTACAAACAGACACACCAGAGAACATTATTATCCGAACCAGACAGCACTCGTGACACACGAATAATCGAGAATTTAATAACTTCCACGAAACGCTTCGTCGTCAAGCCTAATGTCATAACGCCCAGACGCTGCCGATGCCACCGCAACCAACCGGGGGGTGTTAATTTAACACGGACACGTGACAGTACTCTCGGCTCTCACCGCCCGTCCATTTCGCCCGTGTCCTTTTCCGTATAGGAAACGCGTGTGTATCCGCTCCTCCGCAAAACGTCCATTTAATTAAGGTGAATTCTTAATTGCGTAATGTCATGTTAAAACGCATCTCTGCTCGAATTAAAGCCGATTACATGTTAAGAAATGCTGCAAAACGTTGTTGTGATGCATGTGGAACGTAAATTTTCAGGCCGTGACTGAATTTAATTTACTGTATTAAGTTTTTGGATATGGTGTCCCTTTTTTAAAGACCGGGATTACATTATACAAGTTTTATTAAAGATATTTTACAGTTGTTGAGAAAAACAAACAAAAGTCCTATTAGTTACATTCACTGGAATGCAAGCAATACGCTTAGTGATTGCATTTTTCAAGTTTTATAAAATAACATGTCTAAAACTTTCATATTGCAATCCTGGCCTAATACACGGCTCAAGGATAAAAATTTATGTGCGAATATATTTTCAGGAAGGGATTACACAGTAAAAGTTTGATAAAAGGTATTTTACAAAACTTGAAAAATACAAATAATAAACGTATCGATTGCATCAGAACGAATGCAACCAATAGTCTTGGTTGTGGTTTTTTTTTTCAAGTTTTGAAAAAGATCTTTTATCAAACTTTTATAGTGTAATCCTGGCCTTAGGTCGGGTTTTGCAATAGCAATATGAATATCACTGAAGAATTTTCAGAAATGTGTTTTCTGTTCACGAAACCACAACAGGTGAAGATATTTCCGACCTCGTAGCAAAATGTATTGCATTAAAAAGAAAATATCAACTTCCTATGAACATACTCGTACCAATGAGAAAAAGGTACGTCAGCAATGGCGTGTCAATATATAAAATTTGCTTTATTTTGAAACAAACGACCCAGAGTCCAGGAGTTTGACACCCTTACTTAAAGCCTTACAATCAATGTTTAAAAGAGACCTTAAAATCACGATTTCCACTTTTTGTAAACAAACTTTCAAAAAGTCACAGTTTTGTACTTTTATGATCGTGGTTATAGACACTTTTGGAATTTTTACTAACCTTTTCTGCTTCGAGTATGACTTACGAAGTCGCGGGGTACAAAGCCGCTATACAAAGACTTAAAAGGAGTGCGTAACTTTTGAATGCTTTAGAAAATTACTTACGCCAAAGAAGCACTAAGGAAGTTTGAAATTCCTAGAACCACTCAGGAAGCGTGCAACCACCTGGATATGTATGCACCGGTAGAGGCGCAAGAGGCATTATCACCCATAGATATGCGTATTCCTATGTAGGGTACGCCGTGATAAATGGTTTGCACTTCGATATTACTTCATTCAATTTTTCCGCTATTGCTGATTATTTTTCGAGTACCTCTAAATAGTAGGATGAAAACCCATCGTCTTAGAATCGTTTTTTAAATCCTTAAAATCGCAATTTCTAACACTGGAAGTTTCAGACCCCTTTAAATGACAACATCGGTATCAGACTCTTGAAATTACAGCATCGGTATAGAACCTTGCAATTGTCTTGAAAAATCTGTTATACAGAACTTTGAAATTAAATCATCTCTATTGTAACACCTTTGAAGTTAAATAATAAGTTATACAGACCGTTTATGTGATGAGAGGATCAGTGTTTCAAATGACAGAACCAGTTTCAGGTCTTTAACAGGATATAACTAGTTTCAGCTCTTCAATAGCACAGAACCAATTTAGACCGATAAAATGACAGAATCAGTTTGAGATCCTGGACAGTTCCCATTGAAATGTCAAAATATGTTTTACACCATTAGCAGGACAGAAAGATGGTCAGGCTCCCTCGAAATGACATAATACGCTTCAGGCCCTTTAAAATGACATAATACGCTTCATACCATTGAAATGACAGAATACATTTTAGATCCTCAAAATGGCAGAATACATTTCAGACCATCAAAATGGCAGAATACGTTTCAGATCCTCAAAATTACTCAAAAAGACAGGCACCATACGCTGCCGATTTGACAAAATCAGTCTCTCAACCCGTTGAAATGACAGAACTAGTTCCAGACCCTTGAAAGAATAAGTTTCAGACATTGGGATGACAGAGACTGCCCCAGACCACAGAGTAAGAATAATATTTCTTTCATATCTTTAGTCTATGCCCCAGACCCTGTAAATGACGGAAGTGATTTCAATCGTTACAATCGAAATTTCGCTCTTGCAATCATGGTTTCAAATCCTCAGGGATACAGTTTCGTGAACTCGAAGTTTCATAACCTTGACATGTGCTTTGAAAAAACCTTTCTCTACTGAACCTTTTTCCACATAACCTTTCTCTACTAAATCACTTTCAGACCCTTAAAATTGCAGAATCAGTTGCAGACCCTTAAAATTACAGAATCAGTTGCAGACCCTTAAAATTACAGAATCAGTTCCAGACCCTTAAAATTACAGAATCAGTTCCAGACATTTTAAATGACAGAATCAGTTCCAGACATTTTAAATGACAGAATCAGTTCCAGACCCTTGAAATCACGGAATCAGTTCCAGACCCTTGAAATCACGGAATCAGTTCCAGACCCTTGAAATCACAGAATCAGTTCCAGACATTTTAAATGACAGAATCAGTTCCAGACATTTTAAATGACAGAATCAGTTCCAGACCCTTGAAATCACGGAATCAGTTCCAGACCCTTGAAATCACGGAATCAGTTCCAGACCCTTGAAATCACAGAATCAGTTCCAGACCCTTAAAATTACCAAATCGGCTTTAGACTCTTTAAAAATATATATTTTAATATCCTTTTATTCTCTCTGAAAATCACGGTTTCCGACACTTTAGACTACAATTTATGATTTTCAATAATCATAAAATTTTCTCCTTCTATTAAAAACATTACAATTACTTCAAGTGATTATAGAGATCTCAAACTAATCTATATGTTGCTGGCAAATGGATCTAAACCTACTTTCTTTAATGACCATCATCTGAAGTATCTCAAGAATACAGAATTTTCGTTATGTCTACGTAATGTCGGTCATATTCTTTAATTTAAAAAAACAGCTAAGCTTTATTTATTTATTTTTTGCCTGTCCTGCTTGCTTAATGTCTTCAAGATTCGAAAGAGAAATAATTTCCCATTCGGCAAATGAATAGAATTTTATTCCTAATTCCTGGCGGCCATTTATGAAGTTTCCGATTTCATCATGAATGAAATAAATATAATGAATCACAATTTCTGACGGTTTTTTCCTTTTTTTTTTTGCATAACCGAACAATAGCTCCACGTGTTATTTATAAATCCGTAGCATTAAAATGAACGACATTTCCAAGGCTTCGTATTCAACGAAGGATCGGAGAGAAAAAGTTGTATTTTTATGAACGCGTACATTATGCAAATTTCTTTGTGAATTTCATGAAACCTTCTAAATGGGATGTTTACTGGTAGGAAGCCTTTCGTTTATGACGTTCAGAACTTATACCATTATTATAATTTGTATATAATGTACTTACGGACACATTCGGGAAAGCTACCGTACGGTGACCACTGTCCATCTGAAAGACACTCCATGACTATTGTCGTTGAGAGGTCGTTTGAGAATCGATATCCTTCCCTGCATGTCCCTGTACATGCGCTGGAATATGGAAAACGATTAATGTAACTACACTGCGTCATGACATTGTATCCATTATGTCCACAATGGTCATGTGAATAGACAATATTCAAAATCAATCATAATGTGAAAGTAAAGAGTCTTTGTTTGCCCTCGATAAACCAAATACCACCCCACTGTATTGAATTCGTATATTGAAAAATGATACGTACGCAAAATCATTCGAGTATTGTTGTTTATAAAGACCCATTGTTTCAATGCATTCATACGAAACTCAATGTAGAAATTACTGCTAAGTACCCACTATAATACCCGGCCGCTGCCCATGTTTTCTCTATACTGATAGCATCAAAGCAGTGACAAACCATTGTAAAGGCATAAACATGTCTGGAACGCATTGTTTGAAAACCGCCTGTTTAATCAAAGTAAACATTCCAAAACCGATTGTCGGGGGCCCCCCAAATCATTGTTGCCCGGAGGTTTTTTGCCCATTTCTGGCATTTTCTCGGCTCCAGCGAATTTTGAAAGTAGCCATCAAGTTCAAGTCGGGTCCTATTTGGTATCCATGCAAAATTTGGGGACGATCGGTCTAAAATGGTAGATTTGTATAGAGAACATACGCACACACAAGAAAATAAATTTCATTATATATGTATAATTAATTGTTTAGTTTTGTTTAAATTTTTATCTTATGTATTGTTTTCAGAAAAAAAAAATTATTTTGTGTGTAACATACAATACTTTTTTATAATGTAATTTATTTTATAATGTAATTTATATTATAATATAATTTATCTTATAATATAATTTATCTTATAATATAATTTATTTTATAATATAATTTTATGATACAATTTATTTTATTTTATTTCTTCGGCATTTTATTTTCACTAATTTTTCACATTCATTAGACATTTATTCCTATTCCCGTTTTGGAACATGCTATCTTGCGATTTCACATGGTATCTGAAAATGATAGACATCATGTGGAACATGTTTTGTCACAGTAACAATTGTAAAAATTGTTGAAATTGTAAACGTTTGCTTAAATGTCATTTCTTAACAAAACGCCCTCTGGTGGCGAAATGTGCAACTAATTTTTTTCTCCCTCCAACAAATTCCCATCACTTCTGGAAGTTCTCCACAAAATTTCTCAATTTTCTGATCACTGGTTTCGCCTGTAGGCTACTTTAAAATAGGGTCTTTTAATTATCTTTCTATACTATACAACACAAATATATTTTAATTAAAATTTTTACGAAACTATGAATATTTCATATACCATGTTACTTTAAATTTATTACAAATTGGTATCATTAATTATCTAAAAAAATGAAACTTGAATGAGCAAGTAATAAATGTTCCTTATTTGAAAATCATAAAAATTTGTGTGTAGTTTACAAGTTACAAAATCTCTCAAAACTAATTACAATTTTAAAACAAATTTAAAATTATAATTACAAATTAGTACAGTTTCAGATATTTACAATATTTTTATTAGTTATTATTTTTAATATTTCTTTCTAATATTATGTCATGAAGTTATTATAACAAATATTAACATGACATAATCCATACTAATTACAGCTGTTTATAAATACAATAAAAATGTTCATAAATTAATATATAAATGTTATAAAATAATAACAGTTTTTATATAAAATATATCCGTATTATCCTTAAAAGTGATATAAAATATATCCATGTTATGATATTTACTTAATTTAGTATTCAATAACATTAATTATTGACGAATATTATTTTTCAGTATTTACATCGAGGATATCGAGAGAGAATATTAATTTAAAATAATATTTTTTCACTAAAGACAAACGATTTCAGAACTATTCACTCACTGAGGAAATCAGTAAACAGTAAAAAAATTTAAAAATAATTGAGCCGCAGTTTTTTAAAAATTATGGAATACATTATTTAAAAAAAGGGGAAAAAGTTATCGGTACATAGTCCATGAAAAGAAGAAGAATCAATATTCATTATTGTTCTCGTGATTGCGTAAAATCTGATGTATAATAAGAGGAGGGAGAAAATTAAATGCAATTAACTGAGAAATTTTTTTCAATGAAAAATAAATATTAGAAATTAATTAGAAAGTAATGCAAAACCTGTGAATGAAACTAAAAAAAAATCAATTAAAAACACAATTTAATAAGAAACCTCTCGTTTTTTCATTGTTTTTTTATTGTCAAGTTTTTATTTCTCATTAAAAACAATTTTTTTTTTAATTTATGCCAAATTTTGACAACACTTGATTAAAGATATTGATTTACTTATTAAGTTTGTGATGATCAAAGTTCTTTTTTTTCTTAATTTGGGGTTAAAAAGAAATTTAATTTAGTTTTTGTAGTGTGGAAATATACTAAACTGAAGAGCCAAAAAAACTGGTACAGGCATGCGTATGCAAATAAAGAGATATGGAACCAATCAGAGTACGGCGCTGCGGTCGGCAACGCCTATATAACACAACAAGTGTCTGGCGTAGTTGTTAGATCGGTTACTACTGCTACAATGGCAGGTTAAGTGAGTTTGAACGTGGCGTTATAGTCGGCGCACGAGAGATGGGACATAGAATCTCCGAGGTAGCGATGAAATTTGGATTTTCACGTACGACCATTTCACGAGTGTATCGGGAATCCGGTAAAAAATTAAATCTACGACATTAAATACAAATACAACGCCACAACAGAAAAAATGCCCAACGAGGTGGCTGATAAAAAGATACCCATAAAAATATGGTTGTCATGTTAATTAGTATTTACGTCATGAAATAAAACTTTTGACCAAATGTCATGAATATAGAAAGCGGTTTCGTCTCGGCGTGATTTCCCTATATTTCCTTTGAACCCCATTAAAAAAAAAAAACACCTTCTTGGCTGGTCTGTATGTCATGAACTAAAATTTATGATTGAATTTCATGAATTTCAGCGGTTTCTGCTCAGCGTGATTTCCCAAGGTTACCTTTGGGTGAGAATTTCGTAAAACCTCCTGTCGCATAGTCTTTACGTCAGAAAATAAAAATTATCACCAAATTTCATGAGAATAGCTTCAGTGGTTTTTGCTCGGCGTGATTTCTCTACGTTACCTTTGAACCCTTTTTTTGACCCCCTTAAATGCCAAATTTCGAAAAAATCATTCTTATTGAGTCTTTACGTCATGAAATGGAACTATTGCCAAATTTGATATTTATATCTTCAGTGGTTCTGGCTGGGCGATGGTGAATCAGTCAGGACATGTTATTTTATATATAGATATGATTCGATTTTTATATTATTTTTGTTTCGGATAATTTCTCATATAAGTCCTTGAAATGATCAGAGGATGAAACAAAATGCAGGACTTCACAGATTTATATCTTCACAGAACAGCTATTTGCACGTATTTACAAGCAGAGATGTTGACGGAACGTGACCTACATATAGAATGCGATCTACAGGAAACGCTTTTGACTTCCGACTAAAATTTTACAACTGCATAGTTCTGCAAAAGCGGCACCACATATATGTAGGCAAACGCATCTTTCTAGAATAATCTCCACAATTCGCATGATATCTTTACATTTCCTGTTTGACATCATATTGGAGCTGTCACCAAACGCGCCAAGTTTAGCGTTAATTTGATGAAATTCAATCAAACTTTCTTTACGAGGCGATTGGTGATTAATAAGCACTGAGTATTCACAATCACCGGTGTATCACTTTCATGGGAACATATAGGGAATTAATTGCGATCGAAGCCGAACGTCGTACAAACGTGAAAGTGGTATAAACGAGGTTCCACTGTATATCGTACTTCCCTTATTAGCGGAGAAACTTTTGGTGCCATGTGTGTCCGTTATCGAGAGGTTCTACTGTATACGCTATATGGACCATGAGAGAAAGAAAATGAAATAAATCCGGCGCTTTTTAAAAGTATCAACATAAAATCAACTTATTTTATTAAATAAATCTGCTATGGTCTGATTAAGATATCCCGAAACTTCGGCTGTATTTTCGAATGAAGTTTTTGAGAAAAACTACCCAGAGTAAAAGGGAACTTTAATTATAAACACCATGTATATAAATTGGATTTTAATTTGCGAGTTATTTATCAAAATTACTCGTACTTATTAGAAAGAATTTGTTTGAAAAATTATAATGAAAATATTTTTTATCGCCTACTTTTTATGAAGAGAGTGTAAATTCAATTGATATTTGTGAATTAAAGCAAGCCAATAAATAAATAAATATATATTATATATTAGAATTTCTAATTATAATTTATATATTAAAAATCTCTTCACGACCAAATAAAGAAAACCATTCACGTTTCTTTAATTTAATTAGATATTGATTTTTAATTAATTTGCAATATTTCTTTTTTTGTAAATTATCTTCTATATATTAATAAACAGAATTTAATATATTTGTAATGTCAAGGATTTTATTAAATGTTTATTGAATAGAGATCTGGTAATTAAATTTTATAGAAAAATAATTAATTTACCTGTTCGAAGCAATGGCCTATTCATTATGAAATTCACTTGATAGTGGAATTAAAAGAATTTCTAAAAACATTTCAAGGAAATTTAACTGTTGAGATTATGAGGAAAGAAAACGACACTGCTCGTCGTTGTAGATAAATAATTATAACAATTATTACCTTCTCATTAGCGCCGAGTGCTTTGTCACTCGTTTTCACTTGATGAGACAAGTATGAAGAATTATCTGAGATAATTTAATAATAGTGATTCCATAAACGCATGCAGTATTCATAGTAATGCGGAATGCATAGCAATTCCATAAATGTATGCAGAAATGGCAAATTTAATAATTGCGATAATTAACTGATTTAAAAGTTATTTATTGCTTAAGAATAATTTTTCAATCATCTCTATTTCAATGGGTGGTTACAGATTTTGGCGACAATTAGATTTTGTAGAAAACAAAATCAAATTGTCGTCACCTTTTTGGTGACACCCCGTCCATCAGGCTATCTGATTAAATGGCGAGCTACATGCACTGAAAGATTGGCGAAGTGCAAAATCGAATCGTCGCCGAAATCTAATAAGATGCCTACTTCGATAAACACCGATTTCAGTGATGTATTGCAAAACAAAGGATGTAGATTTAAGCGGAACTAGATAGAACATAGATATGGTTTGTTGTAGGTTCTTCTGAAAGCTGGGAATGGACAAGGTAAATTTGGGTTTTTTTTGGTAAATTTGACCAATTGTAGCTAGAATGGTATTTACGGAATTGGCGACTAAAAAATTTTGGTTACAATTTGATTTTGAACTTCGCCAATATCCTTCAGCAGTTGCAGCTTGCCATTTAAAACATATATTTCGATGTAATTTCTGTCACTTTACAGGATATTTTCTGCGCTTAATTTGCGTGTAGGTCTTACAGAAACTTCACAAATTCTGTCAACGTATATACGTTAGTGCCACACATGCACTCAGAACACGCATTTCGGCATGTACTGATTCGTCAGAAATTCCATAGAGTAATGTGTACGAGGTGCATGCTCGGTTCGTATATATAAATGTGTACTAAGATTACGTATTGATAGGGTGACCATATTTCCTCGAGGGAAATTGGGATTCCAAATACGGGAAAATATGGGACATCGCCAATTATCGCCAAAAATGGCGCCAAATCCGAACAAAGTTGTCAAATATTGTTGAAATTACCGAAAAATCACAATGGCGGTAAAATGAAGCATTACTGCAAATTACAGTGGATTAAAATGAGAATTCCACGAAAAACAAAACGTTCTCCAAGACAAATGTGGGAGATTAATATTATCATTTATAGCTGTAATTATCATAATATAATTTATGAGTTGAAAAATAATTTCAATCTTGGACTTCAATAAAGAATAAAAATTCAAGTAGGTGTCGTGTAAAATACGGGAAAAACCGGGACACTTTTGCCAAAAAGTTAGGACGGCCAAAAATACAGAAAATACCAGCACACTCCCGGGAAATACGGGACGTATGGTCACCCTACGTATTGATTTACGTAGTGATCACATAGTCAGATGTATCGACAGGTGCATGCGTGCGGCACCAAATGGGCAGTGAGGTTTCATCGCGTATTGTGATTGATTGCGTGCTTACAGTTCTGCGTATGGCACAGACGTACGTATTACAGTGATTGCTTTTTGTGTGTGGCTTAGTGAGGTGTATTGCGTGTTGTGGTGTACCACCTTTTATGCTATACTGCATGTTCTGGTGCGTTGCTTAAACTGTGGTGCAATGCGTATTGCGCCATTGTGGTGCAAAACTTGTAGTTCACTGTTTATTGCGGTATCGTATATACTGCAGGGGTTTTCAACCTTTTTGTTCCATAACCTTCTTCTTCAAATTTTTTTTCGCTATCGCCCCCCCCCCCTCCCGGGCAATGCGAGATAACCCATAGAATTCTATGTTATACCCGTAGCTTTTACTGCTCCCCCCTTGGATCATTCCTTTGCCCCCCGTCCCATTCGGTGATATAAGGTGTCACGTTGGGAAACACTGGTATACTGTGATGCATTGCGCATCGTGGTGTTTTTGAGTAGAGACTATTACCTGTATAACGATCAATCACATCATTTCACAAAGCTAGCGTATATTCGTAACGGTAAATGTCGTAAATGAGGTTATTATGCATAATTACCAATAATTTTGGCAAATTTGATAAATTTCACTAAATTTATCACTTTTATCAGTGGTTATGCTCAATATTCAAGCGTCGCATCGTTGGTATCATTATATCGGGGAGGGGGTTGTTACGATCGCAAAATTTGTTATCATTATATCGGGTCAGACTATATTCGTCGCACGCACTAGACACATTTGATTTCTTTTTTCATATTTATCACGTTCACAAATTACACCTAGGTATGATTTACAATCATAGATAAAAGTGATGACTTTCAAGTATATATCAAATTTACTAACGACACTTGGTTATTATGCATAATCTACGGCAAAAGTGATAATTCTTTTAATATTTATCAAATTAACCAATAAGTTTGGGTGTATGCATATTTGCCGGTGAAGATGAAAAATTTATCGAAACTTATCAAGGCAACTAGTAAGTATGCATAATTGCCGGTTATTATGAATAGTAACCGATTTACCATAGCATATTCGCGTCATTTTTTTGTACCCATTCACTAAGTTCATTTGATTACTGTACAATTAATGATTCCTGATTACTATAACAAACTCCGTGAATCATGTATGTTTTATGGTGAGGATGTACTGGCATCAATCTTCCAAATTAGATATGGAGAAACCTTGATCATAGTATATTACTCAATATTCAAAGTACCCAATGAGATGACGGCCATGATTAATTATTCATTACATTTGAAACATCTAATTTAGTTACTTACTATCTCCAACTTGTCTGTTCACACTTCATAGAGCCCTGTTGGATTTGAGCTGGTCTTTCGCATGTGAATGCTGTGAGAATATCTGTTTAAAATGAATGTAAATATACAGGGTGTCCTATAAAGTTTGACAGATTTAAAAAAAACAATCATGAAAAATGGGCAAATTGATGTATCGTGTTGCGGTTTGTGCCTTTAGACTTGTCGAGGAGTAGGGTTTTTTTCGACGCAATAAAAAATAAAGTTTAAATTCTCACCGACAGGTGGCACTATTTGGCGACACGTCAACAAAATAGCACAAAAGCATCTACAGCAACTGCACCAAATGCATTTTTTTTTTGTACCATCGTAGTCTTTAGAGAAGTGGTCTCATGCCTTTTACGATTGTGAAAAACTCTATGCAATTGTTTTTAATTTTAGAATTTTAAAATTTAAAAAAGATTGAGTCGGTGAAAATCCTCACACAATCTTTTTGCTTCATTTCATGAACTGAACAGTTTCCTTTGTACAGGGTGTCCTGAAAGCGATAATGCACCCTTTATCTCATGAACCGACAATCCGTCGTAGAGGTATATGTGCAATTTAAAAGTTGCTCAGAAATTGCTTCAAAAACTACCCTGTGCGAGTATTGAGAATGAAAATACAGGGTGGAACAAAATAAGAAATCTAAATTTTTGAACGGTCCGCTTGTCCTCTAATTTACAAATAGAAAGTTGTTGCCTTGTCTCTCCCGCGCGCGAATAGCGCACATTCGGAGATATTTGAATTCGAAAATTGGAGAGAAGTTGGGAAAGAACAGCAGGATTGGGGAGAAATGAGCGTTGTCCGTTAGTTTTCTTGCTGTTCTTTCATAACTTCTCTCCGGAGGGGCGCGGTAGCCCAGTCGATAAGATACTCGCCTAAAGTACCGAAGGATGTTTAGAGGTGCCACGAGTTCGATACCCTGTTCGTCCTTGTCAGGTAACTTTCCTGACACAGGGGTACAACAAAAAACGGCGACTTGACCGCAGCAAAAAATTGCTACCGCAGGGAGTTCCCCCATCGAGGGGTTAGCGCACCAACCTCTCGATGAATATAAAAAACAAGCCTGCCGTTCGGAATCGGCAATAAATTGTAGGTCCTGGTCTAATTAGCCCTTGTGTGCAGAAAATGACCGTGGTGCGACAAAAATGATCAAATGATCAAAACTTCTCTCCGGTTTTTGAATTCAAATATCTCCGCGAATATGGCACTTGGAAACATGGAACTTTTTCTGTAGGCCTCAGGAGATACAGGGAAATAACTTTGTTTTCGGAAGTTAGAGGAAAAGGGGACCGTATAAAAATTTAGATTTTTTTTTTATTTTATGAAGACTGTATTTTCACTTCAAAAATTTTCTGGACTTTCACTTAAAATCTTTATTATGAGGAAACAGCACTATGAAGTTCCACCTATCGGTGAGTTCTTCAACTACTTTTTCTTGTGTCAGAACATGTCGGAATGTGTGTGTGTGTTTGTTATAAGTCTAAGGCACCAACTGCATCCAGGTATGTCAATTTTTGGATTTCTTTAAAATAAGTCTGAATTTATGGGACACCCTGTACTTGAAATCAAATTCAGTCTTTTATGAATTATTTTTGAAAACAATCCGAAAAATTCAATTAGAAGATTATTTTCCCAATTAACGGATTAGGTTTTGTTTAAAAAATGAAAAAAAAATTGAAATATTAGAAAAAAAATTAAGTCAATTTTATATGGATTGAAAAATATTAATGAAAAAAAATCGAAAAACCGTGATTTAAAAAAAATAAAATAAATAAATTTAAAAAGAAAAACATTTTGCAATTTAAAGAAAAAAAATTACAAAAAATTATAATATAATAATTTAAAATGTTTGAAAAATTAAAACCGAAAAGAATAATTTGAAAAATTAAAAACATTTGAAATTGAAGAGAGTAATTTAAAAAAAAATAAAAAGGACCATTTAAATATTTTTTTAATTTAAAAATTGTGTGGAATAGTTTTAAAACCAAAAAATATTTAAAAAAAATTAAAAAGTTCACAAATGAAAAAATAAAATGAGAAAAAAATTACAAAAAATTGGCATTACAAAAAAAATTATAAAAAATTAGCATTACAAAAAAAATTACAAAAAAAAATTACAAAAAATTAGAATTACAAAAAAAAATTACAAAAAATTAAATTACAAAAAAAATTACAAAAAATTAGAATTACAAAAAAATTACAAAAAATTAGAATTACAAAAATTTCATACTTTAATTAATAGTATAAATTTTTTTTCTGACAAATTTTTTAAACTTTCCCACATGGATACCAGACTATATTTTTCATCCATACGGATGAAAATCAATATCAAATTTTCTTTCAAAAAATTTGTTTTAATACTAAATCGACATCCTTATTTCCAATCAGCTGATACAGTATATAATTATGATCTTGAACATATTAAATAAAATAACGTGAAGGAGAAAAAATAACCTCTCAACAACGCACGTGATTTTTAGAAAATTTCAGTATCATGTACCTGACATGGTTACGTACCGTGATGTTGCGATTGTTGTTGCGACTGTTGATGGTATTGTTCCTGTTGTTGTTCCCACGAGTCAAATCCACCGCCATATTGACTGTATTCATCTAAAGAAAATCACGCCCATGTTAATACATACATTTCTGGTTTGTTTTTTTTCCCATGAAGCATCAAAATCCCTTTTCCCGTTCGTATTCAAAAACACAAGATTCTCTCATTAAAAACGGATTTTCGTTCGTTATTTCGGTTCGTGTTCATGCAAATCAGTTCTGAAATGAACATGGCATTTGTTAAAAATAACAAGAGTTATATTGCAATACGATTGAACTCGAATGTGCCCCTGCGTATAAGCTTTAAAAACTTTATTCGTGATTACCTCGTGAATTAATAGTAATGTGGTTGTCATACGACCCGTATTTTACGGGACTTTTTTAGTTTTTTTTCCACATGTGTGGTAATTTCGACATTTTTTTTGAATGAAAAGTGTTTTTTTTTTTATATAAAATATTTACTTATAATTTTTTACTTATTTTTCAACGAATTGAAATATCCATCTTTGCGGAAATTTTAAATATTTTCGTAATTAGTTTGCATAGTTCTGTTTTACTATAATTTTATTTAAACTTTTTGATGAATATCTATGAATATATGCATTTAAATTAAATGCAAATTTGTTTATTTTGCTGTAGAAAGGATTGTATCTAAATATTGTATTTGCGTTTCGTTATAATTTCCGCTTGTAAGCGATTTTACTAATATAACATATTTTGATCGCTTTTAGATTAATTTGTCGTTATTTGAACGGTGGTTTGCAGTAACCCAGTATTTTATCCGATAATAGTTATTTTCCATTTACAATTGGCAATAATTCTTTATTTTACCGCCAACTGGAAATGAACTATATTTTACCGATAGCTAGCAATATCTTTCGTTTCACCATATATCTATAATATTTCACCAAAAAACGGCAATATCTTGTAATTTAATAACCTGTAATCTCCTGTATTTTACCGACGACTTTCAATAACTTGTATTTTATTGACAACTCGCGATGTCCTGTATTTTACCGACAATTCTCAGTCACCTTTCTTATACAAGACAATTCTGTCACCTTTCTTTTACTGACAATTCTGTCACCTTTCTTTTACTGACAATTCTGTCACCTTTCTTTTACTGACAATTCTGTCACCTTTCTTTTACTGACAATCCTCATTCACCTGACAATCCTCATTCACCTTTATTATACCGACAATTGACAATAATTCTGTATTTTACCGAAACCGGCAATATGTCCGTATTTTACCGAAACCGGCATTATGTCCGTATTTTATCTGCAATTTTCAGTAACCCGCATGTTACCGAAAACTGGTAATGTCCCGAATTTAACCGAAAATCGACAGCGTCCCGCATGTTTCAAACAGTTGTCAGTGTTCCGTGTTTTACGGACGATTGGAAATAATTCCCTATTCTACCGAAAGGAGGTAATTATGTTTTTAATTGCCAGTGTCTGGTATTTTTCAGTCAATTGGCGTTGTCCTAAACTTGTCAGTGTACCGTACTTTACCAGCAATTGTAAATGCGCCGTGTTTTACAGACACCTGGGCAAGTCTGATGCCCCTTCCCCTTCTCACAAGCTGCACTGGCAATTTTTAGTGCCCTGTACTTTATAGACAACTCGCAGTGCCCCGTATCTTAGAAATTAACAATATCCCTTATTTCTCTCTAAAACTTGTCAGTGTACTGTATTTCATAGATAATTGGCAATGTTTCGTGTTTTACCGACAAATGACAACATACCCCCTACTTCATCGACAATTGGCAATGCCCTGCGATTTATAGCTGGAAAAAATACATCACATTTTTAAATCATTATTTATCAACAGTGGAACCTTCTATAACGGACACTTGCCGTTAGCGAAACGCCTCCCCATAAAGAATACTTTGAAGGACGTGAAACACGGTTTCGAATCATTTCACTACGTATAAACGGGCATTTCCCGTTAACGGAAAGAAAATTTATATCCTCCCGTGTCTCCGTCGTCGAGAGGTTCAACTGTATTGCTTTGGCTCGGTTTTGTGTCTTCTGCATTAGAAGTGTGAAGTTACAGTTAGAAAAATGTAATGGACGTATTATTTGTACACAGGGTGTCCTGTAAGTCTTTATTCGACCTTTATCTCATCAACCGTTCGTCGTAGAGGTATGATTCAAATTTAAAAAATGCTCAAAAGTCGTTGAAAATTACCCTGCACCAGTTTCGAGAATGACAAAATACAGTGTGTCATAAAATAGAAAAATCTAAATTTTTATACGGTCCCCCTGTCCTCTATCTTTCAATTAGAAAGTTCCTGCCCTGTCTCTCCTGAGGCCAACTGAAAACAAAATCGCGATGGTAAGTGCAATATTCGCTGAGATATTTGAATCCATAATCAGAGAGAAAAGTTTGGAAGGAATAAATGAGTGAATGAGGAGTGATTCGTAAGTTTCTTGCTGTTCTTTTCCAACTTTTTTCCGATTTTGGAAGTCAGATATCTCAGCGAATATTGCACTTCAAAACGTGGGAACAATTTTTTTATAGCCTCAGGAGAGATAGCGCAACAACTTTCTAATTGGAAGTTAAAGGACACTGGGACCGTTTAAAAAATTTAGATTTTTCTATTTTATGATACACTGTATATTTTCACTCTCGAAACTGATGCAGGGTAATTTTTAACGACTTTTGAGCATTTTTTGAATTTGAATCATACCTCTACGACGAGCGGTTGATGAGATAAAGGCCGAATAAGGACTTACAGGACACCCTGTATAATATGAATTTAAATTGTGCAATTAAAACTCAATATTGTTCAACAAAACTTTATCTTGGATTGTTAGTTGGGAATTTGTATTAAAAAAAATCGAAAAATATATTCAACTTACTATTTTGATAACTGTAGCTCCCTTTGCCATTGTAAGCCCCTGCTAAAAATCAAAATGAACAATTTGAATGGATAATCAGAATAATACACTGTTCACATCAGTTTCTCATTTCCATTACTTAAAGAATATTGATTTGACACTTATGTGAGCTTGGTGTAAGGTAAATCCATTTTGCATGAGATAGATATTCGATATGAAAATCTTGTATGAAATACATTGTTGTCAAAAATCACGGTTGTTACTGTGAAAAACATATTAAAAAAAAAAAAGATTGTGTTCACATATCTTTGCCAAAATGTGATCGTTGTCAAAATTGCTGTGAAAACACGTTGCTGTCAAAATAATTGTTGTGTAAATGCATTATTATCGACATTGTTGTGTAAATGCATTATTATCGACATTGTTGTGTAAATGCATTATTATCGACATTGTTGTGTAAATGCATTATTATCGACATTGTTGTGTGACCGCATTGTTGATAAAATTTCCGTTTAAACAAAGTGTGGGTAAAACGATTGTTGTTTTTAAACTTATTGTTGCCCAAATAAAAAATATCAAAATTGCTGTGGAACATGTTGTTGTAAAAGTGAGTGTTGTGCAAACACGTTGCTGTAAAAACGAGTGTTGTGATAATCGCATCATTATAAAAATGAATGTTGTGTATATACATTGCTGAGCGCCAAAATGATTTTTGTGTAAATATACTGTTGCTAAAATGATTGTTGTGTAAATATACTGTTGCTAAAATGATTGTTGTGTAAATATACTGTTGCTAAAATGATTGTTGTGTAAATATACTGTTGCTAAAATGATTGTTGTGTAAATATACTGTTGCTAAAATGATTGTTGTGTGAATACATTATTGTCAACATATCAATCACAAATGCATTGTTGTCAATATGATTTTGCAAACACATATTTGTTAAAATTATTGTGTGAAGATATTGTTGTCAAAATTACTGCAAAAAATATTTCTGTCAATTTTTGCTCTTGTGCACGGTATTGCCATAATTGTTGTTGTGTAAACATGGTGTTACCATAATTGTTGTTGTGTAAACATGGTGTTACCATAATTGTTGTTGTGTAAACATGGTGTTACCATAATTGTTGTTGTGTAAACATGGTGTTACCATAATTGTTGTTGTGTAAACATGGTGTTACCATAATTGTTGTTGTGTAAACATGGTGTTACCATAATTGTTGTTGTGTAAACATGGTGTTACCATAATTGTTGTTGTGTAAACATGGTGTTACCATAATTATTGTTATGTAAAGATATATGGGGTGTTGTCACAATTATTGTTGTATAAACATTATGTTAACAAAGTGTTGGTTCTATAAAATACGTATACAAAACATGTTATTAAAAAAAGATTGTGGTGTAAAAAAAAAATGTTGATGAAATGATTGTTACGTGAAACTCATATTTGCTGGAATCGTTGTGTTGATACATCGTTGCCAAATTTATTGTTGACTTGCACATTGTTGCCAAACTTTTGGTATATACACACTGTTGTCAAATTATTTTTATCTATCAGTGCTATAGTGATAATAGTGTAATAAGTACACTTTTGTCAAAATTGCAGAGTTAACACATTGTTGTCATAATAATTGTGTGAAACATATCGTTGTAAAAATATTTTTTTCGTAAAACCCATTGTTTCTATAATTCCAACAATTATATTGTTAGATAAAACTATGGACAAAATAATTATGGGAAAAATACCATTGTCAAATAACGTCTTTTTATGATAAAACACCGTTGTAAAACTGTTGTCAAAATAGTTGTTATGTCAGGAAACATGAGTTCTCAGGAAAAAAATTGTCCAGCCGATTGTTAAAAACCAATTATTGTGAAAATGAATGAAACAAATTATTGTCAGAAAGTTGTCAAAATTATTAATTTTTAATTTCTTTTGTCAAAATGCTTAAAATTATTGCCAAAATGATTATTGTAAAAATTGATAACAAATTGATTGTTGGAAAAATCAGTAAAAATGGTAGTTGAAAAAATTATTTTCAAAATGATTGTTGGGAAAAACTATTGTTAAAGTTGTTATTATAGAAACCTAGTAATGTCAAAATAGCTGTTGGATTTTTTTCTCCTCAAAATGCTCATTGTAAACAAATTATCAAAATGATCATTAGAAACGAATTAATGTCAAAATGATCATTAGAAACGGATTAATGTCAAAATGATCATTAGAAACGGATTAATGTCAAAATGATCATTAGAAACGGATTAATGTCAAAATGATTGTTGGGTACTAATTATTGTCAAAATAATCATTAGAAACGGATTATTGTCAAAATGATCATGGGAAGCAAATTATTACCGGAAACATAGTTGAAGAAAATTTACTGTTGATATAGTTGTGTGGAAAAACGTGTTGTAGAGAGCAAAAAACAATTTCAGCTGGCCTTTATCGTAAATTATCATTTAACTACTAATTTTCAAGTACATTGTCGAGGCAAATCATTATTTTTTTTAACAATTATTACAATAAGATATTATTTTTATAACATTTCTGTAACAGACCAGGGATGTTTTCTAACCTCATTATAACAAACAAATTATTAATTTATTGGTAATTTCTATATATCATAACTTAACAATAACTTTACATTCAAATTTTTCGATGCGCCTTACTTCATTTTCATTTTCCTTACCTTTTCATATGCCTTACTATAAAAAATAGTTAATTAAAAATTATATTTTTTGAATAACTTTTGCCTAATAATCGAATTTTCAACACATAAAACAGTCATTAAAAAATTCAAATAACAATAATATTGAATAATCTTAAAATATTCAATCAATATCGGGCTTTAAAAATCTCATTTCAAAAGCATTCAGAGCCGGAAAAAATTTCCATTGATTATTCTGCCATAAACAGAAAAAATCGATTATGATTAACGATCGGATTTTCCAACAATATAAAAAAAACAATAAAAAACAGTCGAAATGCATCGTGGGTAAGATTGGATTTCAATCAACTCGATATAAAATTTCCGTTACTTATCAATATATTATATCGACCACTAAGTTCTCCGCTATTAGATTCTTTTAAAAAAATAATTAAATAAAAAAATTGGGTTGCCATAGCTAAAATACACACATGCTATGGCCTGCGGTCCGAATGCGGCCCTTGGAGTTATCTGATGTGGCCCGCGACAAATAAACACACCACTGTAGTAGACCACGAAAGATTGCCGAATCGTTTAAGTGAACATCCCATTTTCAGATCGTTTAAGCCGCCAAAGGTACACATCGAAATCATTTAAACGATCCGCGGCACATCTCCAAACCACTTGAGCGACCCGCTGCACATCTCCACTTCACTTGAGTGGCACGTGGTGCATTTTCAGATTCTCAAGTGGCTGCCGGCATATTGCTAGATCACTCGAGTGACCCGAGTCCAGCTTTGAGATCACTTTCGTGGCTTGCATGATACTTAAAGTTCGCTTAAAGTAGTCCGCGGCATTTTTATAGACCACTCAAGTGGATTTTGGCACATTTTCAGATCATTCGAATTGCTCGCGACACAGTTATAGATTACTCCAGCTGCCCGAGGCAAGTTTCAAATCTCCCGAAGAGCTCGAGTCAAATTTCGAGATAACTCAAGTGGATCGCTGCACATTTTCAGAAAACTCAAGTGACCTGCGGCGAATTTCTAGATCACCTGCGTAGTTCGAGTCACATTTCTAGATTACTCAAGCGGCCTGCGGCGATTTTTTTTGAGAACATGAATTGCTCGCGGCACATTTCCAGATAACCTGAATGGCTCGAGGCACATTTCCGGATAACTCAAGTGGCCCTCGGCTCATCTTCAAAACGCATGAATAGCTCGAGTCATTTTTCCAGAAACTCAAGTGCCCCGCGACACATGTCCAGATCTCCAGATCACCCGAGTGGGTCGAGGCGCATATCCTGATAACTCAAGTGACATGTTTCCAAACCAATGAACGCGCTCCCCAAGATGATTTATTCATCTCGAAAATAATATCATGACAAAATTCCGAACATTTTTGAAGATCTATAGCAATATTACGAATGTTGTATTATAATCCCATTAACAATTTTAATAATAGGTAACTCATGCGAATATTACCTGAACAATCTGGAAACGATTGGTATGGGCGCCACGCGGCAGTTTCGGAATCGCACTCCAGACCAATTGTCGTCGATCCGTCCGGGAATTGGTGACCCTGGAGGCAAGTGGCTGTACATCGACTGTTTTAACAATGAAAATGAATAATGACGCTTGTTTAACGTGTTATATCTGAATATATATGAAATTGCGCTGATTGCTTATGTTGGCGGAATACATAATTCATCAAGGAATTCATTTATGATTATGGGAAGCGTGAGAATTGGAGATTCTGTGGGTTTTAGTCTCTAGCAATATATTGGAGTGCTCCTAAAGCCATGGCCGAACTCGTGTCAAGGCTGACCCAATAGTCATTCGCAAATATTAGCTTCCAATATTTGCTTTTTCCTGGTATAAAGAAGCGGCACAGGCTCATCTACACATTAGCCCAGCTTGGCCCAATACTCCTCGAGAATATTCGCCAAGAACAAGTGATGTAAAGTAAGAACAGTAAAGAACAAAACCTGTTTTTCCAGAACACTCTTCGTGTTGGGACTGTTGGCGTTCTTCGACCAATGTGCTGACAAACGGATCGGAAGATCAGAAGGGAAGGTGGCTCCTTTGACGGGTGGAGGCCAGAAAGTCCTAGTCGTTCTGTTTACCAATTCTTCTAATACCTTCCAGCCTCTAACATTTGACGACCATTGCCAATGATGGAGAGGCCACACTATATACCCATGGAACGTGTTGGGCCAGCCTTGATACTAGTGCGGCCATGGCTTAACAGAAGAAGATCTGAGCCAAGCACGGTACGGTAGATATGAAATGCGTTCATTGGTTTTATGTTAAAAAATGTTGTCTGATGACACGGTGAGTGTCTGTAGACGTAGATCCACCCTTATATGCATAAAAACACAACAAAAATGCATTAAAACACAACAAAAATGCATTAAAACACAACAAAAATGCATTAAAACACAACAAAAATACATAGAAACGCAAATGTGTGTATTACAGCATAATAGTTAATTTATTTGCGTCTTAAAGTGGTATTCACCGACATGGTTTTAAATTATGATCACAATTTTTGGATAGGAGATCGGCAAGGATTTGTTAAAAACCTGAATTAAACCAATCCGTGTTCATCTCCGAATCCAAAAATTGCGACCATGTTGATGAAAACCACCCTTACACGTTACTTTGTTTTGCAATGCGTCGAGGTTGACAATTTTTCTCATGACGTTGTTGTATGGTCCTTACCACTTTTTTCCACCATACAATAACGCTCCTAAAGCACATTTTAACTGTTAATATTGTATGTTTTCATGTTGGGCGCACAATTTCATTGCTGTCCAGTGTCATTATTAGCTATTATTAGTGTTATCAATTAGCAATGATCAGCTTCCGGAAATTACGTGGAAGGATGAAGACTTCACTAGGCAGCCATTACAATTAGACATTATTGTAACTGAAGGGTAAAAGATGTAAAACGCCGTAAATGCAAAAAGGGAAAACGTACAGAAATTTCGAACAAAAAACTATTTTTGCAGCCCGTAGGGACGTTCATATTTGCGACCTCCTTGCTTGCTTTTTTGAACTACGTATTAGAGGACCACCAGGCACGTTTTACATAAACCATAATGCGTTTGAGCAAAGCTGCCCTTGCGGGTCTGCAACAGGCGCTGTCACGCTGGGGCCACAATTTCCGAAATCTGCATTTTCATTCATTCTGGAATTCTGAACTTTCATGGCTTCTGGAAATCTGAATTCTCATTATTCCTTTCATTTATTTCGGATTTTCATCAATTCTAAAAAAAATTATTTCATTCATTCTGAATTTACATAGCTGATGGAGGATTAGGAATAGGCTCTGTCAACTATTTTTCTAATTTTCAAGTCATCAATTCTTAGTTCTCAGACAATTTCTTTCATTAGGACATAATTATAATTACTTAATTTTTATTAATTTACCCACACCACACACATATTGTGCCCATAATTTTAGAATTCCTGTATATACTGTAATATTGTATAAAATTTTGGATGATCGATTCCCTTTTCTCACAGAATACGAGTATATAGAATCGGGCATGGCTACCCGAAATTACGCATTAAGACGCCTTTGGCCCCACTATTATAGTAAGGGTGGCCCTGCATTTGCCAATTCAACGTGAAAAACAGTGTTCGATATTTTTGTTTTCTTTGGCACTTAGTGTTATTGCAAGTTCAATTACATTCAAAATTGGAAAATAAATACTTACTATAGATTCATGGTCATTTCACACTGCACGGACGCGCCGTTCGGAGGGTCAAGTTTAGTACAAATCTGGTCGGCTGTAAAGTTTAGAACGCAAATATATATCAAAGCCTTCAAGAAATGTAACTGAATATGCACATAATCATCTGAACGCATCAAGCATATAACAGTACATAAACACGAGATGAATTTGAATGTTTACTGGAATGAGACGGTTTTTTCTCAGGCCAGTACAGTCCAATTCGTTTCAACGAATACCGTTATAGCGAAAAAAGCTCGTTTTATATATAACGAACACTTTTCTAATCTCCCAGATAAGTTAAAAACCTGGAATTCCTTTATAACGAAATCCATATTCATTGTTTATTTGGTTGCGTTCCCAGCCACATGTAATGCGTCAAAAATTAGTTTCTTCTGCAAATAATTTCATCAAATCTATTCATAGTTTGAATTTTTCTCATCAATTTTTTGGAACAAATATGGCATAGGCCAACAAATTGCCCATGCGCCAAGTTTTATGAGCAAAACGCTCCGCTCATTTGCATAGCCGCGTCGCGCCATCCAAATGAACGGAGCGTTTCCTCGTTTCGATTGGTCCGATCGCCACCGATTGCCGGAATCGGAAACACCAAAAAGTTTTTCCCGTTGGTCGTTCCAAACCTGAAAATTGAAAAAGTAAAATTGCAGGTTTTTAACAAACCAGAAACAACGCGGATTTCCAGAATCGAAAACACGTGTGCACTTTGTGCATACCCCAAGTCTTGATTCGGACTTTACATCATCAGCCTTTCGTCTTAGAGTTATATATGGTCAATTTAAAAAAATTCTCAAAATATTTCTGTCGTAGGCCTATCTGGTCCGTGGATCGAAAAGGATCTGCACTCCTTACTGTAAATGAATTAACGAGCCCTTTTCATATCATGTCGAGGTGCAAACTCGGAAAGGAAAGTCTATTTGTTTCCGCCGGGAATCAATCCACTGTCCTCTTGCAATCTGGGCAAGGGCACTGTACGTATACACTATATGGGAGAGAGACACGACATTGTTTTTCTTATTTCACGCACTGTGATATGCCACGCTGAAGTAAAGATAACAGATCCCCTTACCTTCAGAAAATGCTACCAAGTGGCGGCACTAGCGAGAACTGAAAAAAGTCTCTTTCCTTCATATACAGTCGAATCCCATTATAACGAACTCCAAGAGACTGAAGAAGCACTTCGTTATTTTTGAAAATGAAGGGAAATAAAATGCCCACAGTGTAATAGTTCAGCGAGTAAATTGCCTATGTATTATTATAAGTACGCATGGTTTGTACAAATGTGTGAGTTTTCGGGTATCTCATTTTACTGGTGCCATCACGAATCTGACCGTTATGCTTGCCCTGAACAGAAAGAAAAGTTCACCATCCTTTATGGTAATCCCTTTTTCTAGATATTTTATTAGCAACCCTGAGAATCGCGAAACTGATTTTACTTCCTTAAGTCAACGTTTGTTTTTCACGTTTTGCCCTCCCTCCGGTTTGACAGAGTAAAAAAACATACAGTATAATGTACAATATCCGAAAACCGGTTTGCACTATGCGCACCCTTCCGGGCGATTAAACCACTCCCACTAGATGGATCAAAAACACACGCGTACTATGTACGCATTCTTACAGGACACCATGTATAATGTTTGTGAAAAAATTAATTAAAATGCGCGGTAAAGAAACACTGAATATGCACTTTTAAACTTTACTGAATATGTGTACAAAATAATGTTTTATCTCGAAAAACTATAGGTCATTTCTTAGATTTTAGGAAAGCATTTGATAGTGTCGATCACATAGTTTTGCTCTGTTAATTTCATTCTTGTGATATCAGAGGCAACTGTTTTAACATTCTCCACTCATATCTTACTAACAGAACTCAAAGAGTAAAATATAATGCTCATTTCAGTAATTGTATGAATATTATCTGCGGAGTCCCACAAGGATTCTTTTAGGCCCGTTATTATTCATTATCTTTATTAATGACTTATATAATCTTAAAATAAGTGGTAAAATCATTACATTTGCCGACGATTATGTCATTCTGTACTCTGGAACAGATTATTATCAACCACTTATCAGAACAGCTAACAGTTTATTAATAATAATCTCAAGTTAAACATTTCTAAAAGTAAATTTATTAATTCTCTTTACGTAACATTCTGCCTCTTCAACACAACATAATACTCCATGAACCAAATTGTTTTAATTGTATTTCATGTAACTCTCAACGTCTTGAACAAACAGCCACGATAAAATACCTTGGTATTCATGTTGACCAGAATTTAAAATGGCTTTCCCATATTAACCAATGAAAATTGCGTTTCATGTCATACAAGTTTTGTCCTCTCAAACCTATCGTGAGTAAAACCTTTCTACTAACCTACTACTACTCAATGTTTCATTTTCATTTACTTTATGGTCTATTAGTCTGGGGGAAGCGATTATTTATGTAATGTTACTCCTATTTTGTCTCTAGAAAAAAAAAACTTATTAGGCTTTTGATGTCTGATTATAACACTCCATGAAACGAACTCTTCAATCAATTCCGGATCCTCTTCCTCTGCGTTATTTATATTTTTATAGATCAATAATGATAATCAAAAAGAATCAATTCACTTTAGCCTCAAACACATCCCGCACATCCGCTCGACTTAACTCCACGTATTCGCTACCTTTAGTTCACAAAACTATACTCAAAAAACATTTCACTTTTCTCGTTCCGAAATTTTATGATACCCTTCCCATTGAGATTAAAGAGGCAACTACATTCTCGAGTTTAAAATTCCATCGTTTTCAAATTCCAGACATTGAAATCCACGTTTAGTTTCATCCTTAGACTTTTTCTCTTAAACATAACTTTCATTTTTTCCCTTCTGCTTCATCAACTCAATGTATGAATAAAATAAAAAAAAAGGGGGGGGGGGGAAATTCTGTCAAATGACATATCCAACATTTTGTTCAGAAACATTTAGACAATTGCAAATGCATTGCATTAGCATGGATGTACATTATTGCATTCTGCATATGTTGATTCATGTTCTCATATCCCATAAGCATCACAGCACCTTCAACCCCGTTACATGCTTATTATTTTCACACCAATTGTGTATATCTTGCCACCACCTATTGTTATACTAAATTCAATTACATTTCTCTCTTTCCTTCCTCTAATTTTATTTTGTTTTATATTGTTTATTTTCCACTTACCTTCATAATACATATTTTTACTTTTGTTTCATTAATTATAATTTTTATATTTATTTGTCAAGAGAATTCTAACTTATTGTAGTAATCTCAACATATACAAACATTTTGATTGTAACAACCTGTATGGGACTAATATCTCCTTGGTTGTTTTGTACTTGTATATGAATAGTGTTTTATTTTTTTTGTAAATATTTGAAATAAAAATAATATATATATAAATAATATACATAATAATAAATATTAAATTTAATTAATTTACTAGACTGAGGTTGCGCGGTATAATAAATATATTTGTACAGTATCGCAATTTATATAAATATTGATTTTCATTCAATTAGTTAAATATTTTTTCACAATATAATGCAAATTTCTCTCTAAATACTTACGTGTTCGTAAGCTACCGAAAGAATGGAAATTATCTTGGTCTGAAAAAAAGAAACAGTTCTTTAGATCAATGATTCTTTTTAATGATTTTTTCATTATTTATCTTATGATTAGAATTTATCGTGTGACCAAATACCATATAACACTCATGAAATTTTACTGGAAAAAAATGTCTCTATAATAATAATTGAAGTGGGCATGTTTTGAGCTGCCTCAAGTAGTGTTTTTGAACATGGTCCATGCCAGTCCGTGGGAATTCATACCGATTCACGCGAAGCATTTCCCCAATTCATTTAATCAACACAGGATTAAAATTAATTATAAATATTACAATGTGTCTATATAGAGGTTTTTATTTCTTTCTATAGAAAACCGCCAGCAGATCTGAGAATTATTATTTCTCCTGTTTGTTTATTTTTTGCCGATTTTGTTTATTTTTACTCTTGATTATTTGTTGGTCTCTGCAAATATTTTCTCTCTCCCATATATTTGTTATTTTCCGCACCTCAAATATTTCCTCCCATTCATTTTATTTCTGCCGTTCTTCAATTTCAATTTTAATTTCATTTCCATCCATGAAAAAATTACGGAACATTATAAAACTGATATGAGTATATCAAATAAGAGACTCAAACAGTATAATATAAATTGTACGTGTGCAGTCGAACCTCGAAGCAAAGGGCATATAAATGCCCTGACAAGCCTCCGTGACCGTGGCGAGCTCCGAGGGTTCACAAAAACAATCATGAAAATTAGAAAAATAATTAAAAAAAACAATATCTATAAATAAATGCGATTATAATTAGAAAAAAAGAAATACAAAATATCTAATGGAACATGAACATTTTCCCGATACCCACAACACTTACATTGATTTTGTTGATATGCTTCGTTGGAATCCCCTAGAAAAATAAATGAAGTAAATCACAAATTTGCATTCTAGTGAATTTTATTCTATCTAACTTTCTTGAATAAAAACAGAAACGTAATGTTTGACCATAAAACAAAAAGAAACAAGCCTTAAAACCTTACATGAACTTTGTTGCTGGTACTGACCACCATATTCACCGGATCCGCCTAAATATTGGAGAAAAGAAATTTTTAATTAACATACCAGGTATATATGATTACCTAGTGACTCGAGTGTTGAGAAAAAAATTCCGAATCGGTGACATTAATATAGTAGTACACTCTTATTCATACGACGATTTATTTAGTTTTTCTGAATTTAAGGGGAAAAGACCCACAAATATCACTGACTTTTTACTCATCCTGTATATAAAAAATTTACCTGAGCAGTCCGGGAACATTGTATACGGTATCCACTTTCCATCCTCGGACGAGCAATCGAGCCTGATGGTCGTCGTTGAATCCGGGAAATAGTAGCCATCGTTACAAGTAGCTGTACAAATGCTGCATATGAAATAATGTTTGATCAATTCGCTCCTAAATGTTAGATTTGTCAATCAAATACATAGAACGATACAAAATCACCGATTTCTTCCAGAACAGATGGTAGTACAAATCAGATTATAGTACACGTGAATGCACTGGAGGGATGTGACAGGAAAAAGGGCTTACAAAATCCGCATTTAAAACTTTGTATGAACAATGGCAAAAATGCACTAATTGCACAGATCAGTTACTTCGAACGAAACACCAAATAAACAGGTTCTATCTGCATTCAGTATCCCGAAATAAAATAAGTCTCGGAAATTTTAGAACGTAGTTGTATGTGTGTGAATATCATTCCCAGTGTTATTTCAAGACCTTCACTACATTCCTTTTTTTAGATTAAATTCCATGTTAACATGCTCTTAAAATAAGAGTGAGAGAATCGTGATCGTGGGTTTCTTTGGAAATAAATGCTTGTCTTAACGTGTACTGTATCACCCATCTCATTTTCGCCGTAGAGTTCTGTGACACCCGTGTTTCGTGACTGATACGTCTCCTTCAATCACTTCGTTCCTCCGGTATAAGCGTATTTTACCACAAAATGAGCGTTTATAATTGGTACAAGCGAATTATACCTCTACATACGCGTATGTAAATAAATGTGCGATAGTACCTCAGGAGCTATACGCACTTCTACAGAGGTAGCCTACAAACCTGAGGTCAAACGTACCTCTAAAACAAATACACGTCTATACTTCCTGCAGATACAAACTTATTCTTCCCCAACATACGCATTCACAGCGAATTATACCTGTATATAGTCATAGACGTTATATACTTAAAGGCGACTGTAGTTCCGGAGATATACAAGCATATCTCTACATACGTCTCTACATTTCTTGAGATACAAGCGTACTTTTAAATACACGCCTATATCTTCTTCGGTACGTGAGTGTTTTTAAAGCATTTTCAGTACAAGCGTTTATACTACTTCCATCGGAATAAGCGAATTATACCTCTACATGCGCGTCTATCCTTCTTGAATTACAGATATGCCTCTACATGCGCGTCTATCCTTCTTGAATTACAGATATGCCTCTACATATGCGTATTCCGGCGATACGAGCATATTTTACTCCAACACACACCGATATACTTCTTGAGATACAAGCGTATCTCTACATACGCGTTAATACATCTTCCGGTACCAGCGAATTATACCTCTACAAACGTGTCTATATATCTTGAGGTACAAGGGTACTTCCACATAACCAAATAAGGGCACAATACCGCTACATACGCATCTATACCTTGAAATATCAAGTCTATATCTGCAACGACTACTGGGAAGTAGTCGTTGCAGGTGAATAACCGTCATTCCCGTTTCTTTTGAAACTTAGAAAACTTACAATGTGACGTGTTTCGTGACACTACAGTATAGTCGATCTGATACCCAAAATTTCAAGATTAATTCAAGGTCTACAGTTGAACTTTTTCCTAAGCAATACTGCTTCTGTATAAACCCCACCGACCTCTAATTGCACCGTATTGTTACTGAGATAAAAACGTTCAACGTGTGGCCCGTTTCCTGGACATTGCGGACCATCCGATCTGGTAACCAAATCAAAAACGTATCCAAAAAGTATTAAAAAATTAAGCTTAGCTCGGGGATTCTTAAACTGGAGTTCACAGTCCTCCTTGGGGGTTCTTGGATAGATTTCAGGGGGATATGTGACATTAGATAAGAAAACCTATTGTTTTTACATTAGTATACGCTGGAAATTCATTTTGTTGGCACATGATGTTGGAGGCTTTTACATCACCGTCCGGAGAAGTCCGCGGAACACAAAAAGTTAAGGACCCCTGGTTTAGCTAAAACTGAGAAATCTGAGACTAATTACTTACAAATGATCGTTCACCATCTGGCACTGCATGATAGCGTTCTTCGGTGCAGTTGGTCTGTCGCAATACGTTGGCACTGGAATAAAGTATCAAGGAATAATAATTTGCGAGATAATTTTAATAAAAGCTATGGTGATGATTAACATTAATTAATACGTGTGATTGTAAAATAAGTTGACATATTCAGAGCACTAATATCAACACATGATATTTAAAGGATGTGCCTGATAGTTTTTTTGCATTATAAAACAGTTTTAAAATCAACCAACAGAGGACGAGTTTTATTGTGTGCTTTCCTGTTCACATTTAACCTGGAGAAACTGGAAAAACCGCGCGACACCCATTCCCTGTCGCAAGAAGCAAAAATTAACATTACAACAACATAAATAAAACATTTAATCTGACACAGCTTATTTTCTGTTGAAAGTTTCTACTAATTGTCCTCAAACAGTTTCTGTAAAGCGAGTCGCCCTTATCAGACGCGGGACCCGGTGCGAAAATAATTTCGGGGCTTCCGACCCCCGATTTTATCTTTGAATGTCGCGATTCCCCTTCCCCACAAAAGATTCATGTATTACCACAACATATGCAGGAATGCTGAAAAATATCTATTCACAATGAAAATTCAAAATTTACCAAAGAAAAAAAAAATCACAAAATTGAGATAAAATTTTATAATTGATAAGAGAAAAAATCCCATAATCAATGAAAGTTCAGAACTAATGAGAAAGAAAAATTCCAGAGCTGATGAAACTGCAGAATTAATGAGAGGAAAAATCCCAGAATCGACGGAAATTTAGATTTAATGAAAGAAAATATCTCAGAATTGATGAAAATTCAGAATTAATGAGAGAAAAAAATTCCAGAAATGATGACACACCATAGAATTAATGAGAGGAAAAATTCCAGAATTGAAAATATCTTTGATATATGCATATTTTTTCCGTTTCTATTACGATAACTATGACCCCCTCCTCCCCGAACAATAGGGCCCGGTGTGACTGTCATATCCCCCTAAGGGCGGCTCTCCTGTAAAGAGGAATCAGTCATGGTCGTTTTAAAGTATATGCAACATATACACAGGTCGGAAAGATGCTCATATCAAAGAAACAATATTGTCGGCAACTGTCTCTATAATCAAACCTTCTTCGAATGTGTTTGAACATTGCACACCGGAGTGCAAAAAACACTATGAAATGTGGGAAAAACTTGTTTCTATTGTTTCGGCTCGACTCTGTATATTGTTATCAGTTTGCTAGAATTTCGATATCCATGACACATAAAAAAAAAACCCCAAAAAACTAATTAAATAATCCAAAACAAAACTGGTTCACCAAATTAAATTAATTCCAAAATTTCATTGGCCGTAAAACATAATCAGGACTTCATAAATCAAATACGCAACAACAAAAAAATTTCTCAAATATATTCACAAAAAGATTCTCGTTCTGAAGAACATTCAAAAGAAAATTGCGAAGGAAATTTTATGACTTGTAGAAATTCAAGAGAAAAAAAAGGGAAATGACGATAAAGAGTCGGAAAAAGCCGCGTATGTGTGTGTGTGTAAATATCCACCAAGACTAGAAAAAAGGACTTTTTCCGGGAGAAAAAAGAAGTCGAAAAAGGACCTGGAACATCGTCCATCTAGAGATGAGTTAAAAGTGTGCGCGAGGCAATTTGTAAAACTGTCGTCGTGCTAAAAAATTCCTTTTTTTTTCCTCCTACCGTTTTATTATGAGGGATTCCCGTTACTTTTCCGGAAGAAAACCGTAACAAAAGCGGAGTGAAATAAAATAAAAAAAATAGGAGAAAGAGAAGAACCTTTCGAAAGGCCTTACGAGTGAAAATGTCTCAATAAATCCCGTTCCCGAACTTTTATGTGCTCTGCTTAACGGTATTATTATCCTACCTTTCCCTTCTCCTTTCACTCGACAAAGTGCTGGTGGATCCCCGATCCCGAGACACACACACACACTCTCTATCTCTCCATAGAATCCGACATCCATTTTCTGAGATTTTATCAGCGTTTAGTACGATCTCGGAAGATTATGATTGGTTCAGGCCTTGCGTGTCTGTGTTCGAGGTTCGTGTTATTTTTTTGGTCTGTGGCAGAGTTGGCAAACTTCTTTACTGTTCGAGGTCCAACGTAACGGTCAGTTACAGCGTCGCGAACCAGCGTTAGTTAGTCAGTTAACCAGCGTCCACATTATGGGTGTCATTCTGTCGTATAAGCCGCAACAGTAAAATGAGACCAGTAAAACTCCCACGCATATTTGTATACGCCACGATTGATATGGTGAAAACACGGGCAGTTTAGTCGCTAAACTCTTTTTAACCTGGGCTTTGTATATTCCCTTTCATCTTCATACGAACATTCATTGTTTATCTAGTTGTGTTCCCAGCCAGATGTAATGCATGGAAAATGAGTGTATTCTGCAAATTACTCCATCCACAGTCCATCCACAGTTTGAATTTTACAAATGAAACATTTAGTGGTCACGGTGACGGACCATAACAGAAATCTGCGACGTACGCACATAACAATTAGTGCTACTGCAGGACAATGAGAGTTTTTGAGAAAAATGTAGAACATTTTAGCAGGGCCGCAACAAGTGGAGAGCAGTGGGTCTGGTGCCGCTGGACTATGTGCTGGCTGTGCCAATTTTATCCTTTAACCTCTTCTTCAACATTACAAAGGAGCGTCAAAATGCCTGCTTGACTCGGTCAACCAAGCATCTAGTTGTGGCTCTGTATGCATCTGACATTCATAAATTTAACAGTTTGAAATAATGTCGCAGCAAAATCTTGAGTGCAGTGTATTTTTACCGCTGCTATGGTGGTCGAGTGGTCATAGTTACGGACTCGCATCGTGAGGTCCCGGGTTCAAATCCCACTGACGCCACAGTGGTGGTCGGCTGAAGTTGGTTTTCTGCAGTTCCCAAATTCGAGGCACGAATGTGAGCTGGTTAAAAAGTCTCGCAACAAGCCTACACAACAAATATCAAACACAATAGATACGGACTCAGACTGTTAGGTAGACACGCACACTTACTCTTCCGGCACAACTCACTAGGTAGTGAATTGCCCATGGTGATAGACCAGAGTTGTGCCAGAACCTCCTAGAGATAGAAGGCCTCCGCACGGGCTGCCATAAATGTCATTCAGACTACCTAGCACGTTTGCCACATTTTGAAACACAGCATCCTATTTCGTTTCTTCTTATTTTGGAGCAGAATTCTTCCTGATTGACTCACAAATACTGCATAGTGATATATTTGGGGGGGAAAAAAACCTGATGATTTAGTATCATTATTTCCAGAAGATAACGCTATGGAGATTGAACGATTGGGTGAATGAACGTTCCATAGCTTTCAAATGTAGTCTGGTCAGAGAGCACAGAAGCTTCAAAGCCTCTACACTCAGCTTGCTTTTGTGCGCACTAATTTTTATTTTAATCATTTATTTATCATATTGAAGGTATTCAAAAGTGATAAACTTATCCTGCAACTACTGAACGAATGCGGAACTAACACCAAGATTTTTAAGTTGTTCAAAAATATCTCACCATTCACAAATAGACGTTTGTCAACATAAAAAAGAAAACAAATCTTCCCCTCTTTTTTTTTGTACAATTTCTCGTGCATGGCAAAAAATTATACGAAAAGTATTCAAGAAATCCTGAATAATGCTACTTCCGAAAATTTAATTTTGAGAAAAAACAGATAAAATACTTTTTTTTCTAATATGTATATATTTATTTAAAAAGTTCCTAGACACTCTCTTCAAATCTAATATTCATGCAAATTTAAAGACTAAAGATGAATCAAACTTGGACGTTTCACCGATTACAATATGCAAATTTCTTTAGCCTTTGCGTCATGACGGGAAACTTCCCAGAAAACTTGCATTACTTACATTGGGATGGTTAAAACTGTTTGTATCATAAAATATGGCATAAGATAATTCGTTCATACTTTAAGAAAGAATTTTTATACATGTAATACATTGCTTTGTTTTGTACACTTTTTCATCTCCCCATACTATATACAGGTATTCCTCGAGTAATTATCGATTATTCGAGATGTTTTGGATGCTCCTTCGTAGCGCACCATAAGTTTGTGATTCCATATTTGAACCATATTATTCCCTTGAACCATAATTTCAGATTTTATGTTATTTTCAGTAGTCAATGCGAGGACTACACAATCCAGCGGCAACCTAGCAGTTACAAATTACTTGGACTGGGTCGGCGTTCAGTTAGTTAGTCAGTACCAGGAAATGCCGATCTAGACTGATTGGATGGCTCCATTAAAAGTTATTTAACCCTTTATTTGGCAGTTTGGCAATGTTATTCTCAAGCAACAAGAGTTTCTTATGGATGATGATTATTTTTGCTCTGCCAAGATGCATGAAATCAATAGGCTATCTTGGCATTATGCCTAGTGCACTTAGGAAAATGTGTCGTTTTCTCCACCGGGAATTGGATCCAGGACGGTGGAGACAACGACACTTTTTTTCCAAGCTCACCTCGACATAATATTCAGTTATCCTATTGATTTTATGTATCTCGGCCGAGCAAAAATCATCATCATCATCTATATCTACTGCCTCCACATGGAGGCCATCAGCTGGCGTTGAAAGAGGCTGCAAGGTCTCTACTCAGCAAGTCACGTTTTAAGGAAAAATGATCGTCTCTCTCTGTGGTATAATGGTCAGTGCAATTGCCCGGTATGCAAGAGGTCCAAATAAAGGCATTGTATATTTTGAGCTTGTTTTTCTTTCGGTATTGATGCTTCGAAGAAACTCCTAAACATTCGATTTGTACTTGTGAGCTGTTCGTGAAATTTCTATAATTACCAGCGGAATGCCTCAAACGTATACACGTATCCTTTTTCTTAATAAGCTAAGCAAGAACGATTTTTAACCCTTGCATTTTGGAGGGAAATACTTCGTCTGACGGAGAAATATTGCTGTGCATTCTTCAACAATGGTAGAAAAGCAGGTTGTGAAAACAATAAACATATATATTAGACTTTTATATAATTCAAATCTACATAAATCATAAATACAATGTGCTCCCCTGAAGTTCAACATCTCATTTTTTTAAATATTAACAATGATTTCTTTTGTTATGTACAGTAGAGCATCGATTATCCGAAACAATTGATCAGGGGGTGTTCGGATAACTGATCATTCGCTGAAAAATATTGTATCAATGTCATAGGAGCAATATGAAACAACGAAACAGTGAACGGCGATATTAAACACAAAACTGCATATATTTTGTATCACGTGGTCTTACAAATAACACAGAGAACTGACTAGCCTAGTTTGACAAGTTCAAAATGGATATTTTAAGTAGGCTTACAGTTTTTTTAGGAAATGAAGTCCAAACTTTTCTTTTGCTTCACTAAAAGCACTAGCGGCCACTAGCGAAACTTCTACATCGCGCAAATTTGAATTTGAAGACTGGAACGCTTTCAGTTAACCGATATTTGGTTTGATCGGTATTCAGATAATCGATGTTCTACTGTAATAGCATTCAGGGCCCCTCATTTGCTTGATTTCACCCCTCGAAACTTTTCTCCTCTGGATATTTCAGTGATTGCCAATCAAACCATTAAGTTACTAATAAAGTAATTTGGAACAGTGAATACATCAATCAATTATTGCTATTTCTTTACATTGAAAATATTGTGTAATCAGAGCGGAAAGATGACGTTTCTGTGATTCTTCATTCTGTAAGGACTCTGGATAGACAAGATCAGAATTCTCTGAGATTTGATCTTGTATACTCCTTCTGATAATCAATATTCTCCTGGAAATACAAAACTCGCAAAAATCCTAATGTACGCAGAATTTTATGGATCAAAATCATTTATCCGAAGGTGATACCACTCACCGCTATTAATGCGAAGGTTTCAGCAACTGGCTGATGCGAAGATGCATTCAAGAAAGAAAATTCCCTGCCTTTGCGGAGAAACGAACTCGCATCCTCTAACATTCCGGGTGAGCATGCTAGACCACTACGCTGCAAAGGCAACAAGTCTTTGAAAAGAAGATTTTTGTAAGAAAACTCAACTGCCCCTGCGGGGAATCGAACCCACGTCCTGTGAACGCCCACGAAAGTGAAACATTTTCTATCATGCATATTTGATAGAAAAAAAATCACCTTCGTCATCAATATATTGCCCTAGGACACACGTGTTTCTTAATCCTGAAAGGGCCAGGAATGTCTTCAAATTTTGAATCAATTTATTCGGAATTGGTACTGAATTTTGTCTGTTATTTATAAAGATGATATCTAATTAAATGAATGAATGAAAGCCCACACACAAACTAACTTTCTTTTGTTAAAAAAATATTCTGCTGTAATTTTTCATAATTAGCCAATGCAATTAGCGCATTATATTTTTTAACCTTTTTTTTTATCAGAAGATAAATTTATTTCTTTATTTTATTTATTTATACAATATTGATGGCCCACGGCCTATACAAGAGGACGCGGTAGATTACACATATGCTTCAACTATGGTATTGGGGAAAGAAGCTGAATTTAAAACAATCTGTAGAGGCAAAAATAGGTTTTAATTTTTTGGGCTGGTAAAGTCTATTCGAAATATAGGAAGGCATAGACAAAATACCGGACGTATCGAAATTTAAAAGAAATTTAGAAAGTAATAGGTAGTAAAGAAAATATCCGGAAAATACCAGAAAATGTCTTAAAACCGAAAAAAATTACAAGTGAAAAAATTCAGGAAAATGCAAATGCCATCAACATCAAAGCCCTGGTAATCACAGTGGTACAGTTGAGTTTTGATTTCAAGTATTCATGAAAAGATGTTTTGAAAAATTTACGCATACGTGAAAAGACAATTTTATGATTTGAGGCATCAGTGAAAAGACAATTTGATGATTTCAGGCATCAGCGAAAAGACAATTTGATGATTTGAGGCATCAGTGAAAAGACAATTTGATGATTTGAGGCATCAGTGAAAAGACAATTTGATGATTTCAGGCATCAGTGAAAAGACAATTTGATGATTTGAGGCATCAGTGAAAAGACAATTTGATGATTTCAGGCATCAGCGAAAAGACAATTTGATGATTTGAGGCATCAGTGAAAAGACAATTTGATGATTTGAGGCATCAGTGAAAAGACAATTTGATGATTTCAGGCATCAGTGAAAAGACAATTTGATGATTTGAGGCATCAGTGAAAAGACAATTTGATGATTTCAGGCATCAGTGAAAAGACAATTTGATGATTTGAGGCATCAGTGAAAAGACAATTTGATGATTTCAGGCATCAGTGAAAAGACATTTTGATGACGTTACGCACGGTGAAACTTTTCAGGATTCTACTCACATGTGAAAATAGATGTTTTTAGGATTTTGCGCATCAGCCAAAAAACGTTTTGAGAATTTTGCGTCGGTAAAAAGATATTGATGATTTTACGCATCAGTGATAAGTGAGTTTTCAGGATTTTAAGCTTCAGTGAAAAGAGAGGTCTTGAAGATTTCATGTCAGTGGCATTGACATGAAATTGACAATGTCAAAGACATTTATGTGGTTTTACGTCAGTGAAAAGACATTGATGGTTTTACGTCAGCGAAAAATCGTTGATGAGTTTACGCATCAGTGGAAAGAGGGGATTGGGGGGGGGGGATTTTATGCATGAGTGAAAAGGCATATCGATGAGCTTACGCATCAGTGAAAAGGCATATAGATGAGCTTACGCATCAGTGGAAAAAAATGTTTTGAAGATTTTACGCATCAGTGAAAAAAAAATGTTTTGAGGATTTTACGCATCAGTGAAAAAAAAAGTTTTGAGGATTTTACGCATCAGTGAAAAAAAAAGTTTTGAGGATTTTACGCATCAGTGAAAAAAAAAGTTTTGAGGATTTTACGCATCAGTGAAAAAAAAAGTTTTGAGGATTTTACGCATCAGTGAAAAAAAAAGTTTTGAGGATTTTACGCATCAGAGTGAAAAAAAGAAGTTTTAACAATGTTTTAAGTATTTTACGTCAGCGAAAAGACAATGATGATTTTACTCATTAGTGAGAAGACGTTTTGAAGAGTTTGGCATCCTTAAAAAGAGTTTTGATGAGTTTACGTATCAAGACGTAAAGAAGGAAAGAGACGTTTTTAGGATTTCAAGTTGAAAGACAATGATGATTTTATGCATTAGTGAAGAGACACTTTGATGAGTTTAAGTATCAGTGAAAAGACATGGATAAGTGAAAGACTTTATGTATCGGTGAAAGACTTTATGTATCAGTGAAAAGAGACATTTTGAAGATTTTATTGCATCAGTGAAAAAAAGTTTTGAGGATTTTACATTAGCGAAAAGACATTGATGATTTCACATATCAATGAAAAGACGTTTTGAGGATTTCACGCATTAGTGAAGAGACCTTTTCAGGATTTTGCATTAGTGGAAAAACATTGAGGATTTTGCATTAGTGGAAAAACGTTGAGGATTTTGTATTAGTGAAAAAACATTGAGGATTTTACGTCAGTGAAAAGTCATCGTGTATTTTACGCATCAATGAAAGGACGTTGTAATTATTTAACACAGTCACATAAAATTTTCAGTAGCAATAATATCAGGAACTCCCCTCATAAGGTTCTTAATGTCTAAAAGTATTTTAATTCGATTCTGATCGGTAAATAAAATACTCTTTTTCTTAAATTTTATAATTTGTTTCACGTGTGAAAACAGTTGTGACTTGATTGACTTGTGTAAGAAATAAGAGGAGAAAAAAAAAAACTTCTAAATCAACTTTATTGTATTTGTTTTTGTGACTGAATCGGACATATTGAGTTCCGATTGGTAGGAAATTGCATCAAATACTGAACAAAAAGAAAAAAAGGAAACTTCACCAAGGGATGCCGTCATTCATTTATCTTTTATTCTTTCCGTTTAAAAATCGACTTCACTGTAATGCCTTCTATAAAAGTAATCAAGATAGAGTTTGGGAAGAAGATTAAGTAAATAACAAGAATTCGAGACAATTCCGAAAGACAGTTCGCTATTGGACACCAAATGGAACTCTTGAGCAAATAAAAAACACACGAGAAAATACTTTACACCGACTCTAAATAAAAATCGTCCTCCAGGTGTTCTAGAAATATTTACAGTTACTCCTAAAGTAATTAAACGATTGACAATAACTTTTTCAGAATATCCTAAACCAAATATTTACTGTTAAATATTAAATCGGTTGGTTTAAAGAATATTCAATTTTTCGATATAAAAAAGTACTAGAGAAAAGTATGTATCAACCAGATTTTTCCAATATATACCAAAGTACATAGAGTATATGTTTTTTTGGAGAATATTTTCTACAAAGTTTCGAGTCTTCATCGCGAGTTGTTTCGTCGATGCCATGTCTCTTTTCTATGTTCCTATTCTATTTTTTTTTAATATTTTGCTGCCGTATTCGGTTGACAGCAAAATCGATGGCGTAGATGCGGAAAATAAAATGTTTTACTTCGAGCTTTAAATTTCCCTGGAGTGGTTGTAGTTCTCTCTCTCTCTCTCTCTCTCTACCTTTCTCTAGAGCGAATCTCTATCTTTGGAACACCTCTCGTTCGCCTCCATCCCGAAATCCTGGACAGATTCATCGTGTCCGGTTTTTATTTTGGACAAATATATATAACATCTCGTAAAGAAAAGAACTACAACAGGTCAATGGATGTCTTTTCATCCCTTCCTTTTTTTTTCTCACTTTATGAGCTGGAATTGAAGGAAATGGGAACGTTTTTTTTGAAAGAATTGGTATTAAAAGTAGTTTTAAAATGTTTTAAGTTTCTATTCTAATAGAATAGCTTATTGATGTTTTTGATTTACGATGTAAATTGATTGTGCAATTTATTATTCAATTGCTGTTTCAATTCTAAGGACATTTTGGAAGAAACTATATATTTTTTTGTTTTTATGAAAAACCCCTATTATTTGTAAGGGCTTTTTCCCAAACAGGCTTTGTTTGGTTTATATGACACTTGGAATGAAAGTTACGTTCACTTTGGTGTTGCGTATTTGCAAAAAAGTAAACAGTGAATGGAAACTAAACGCGTTTCACGAAGAATGATATTTTTGACATTTTGATTTAGTTTGATACATGATTTTTCAAAGTCTATTCAGTGTATCATTACGAAATTTCAGTAGGATGTTTTGCTATGCATTTTTAAGGTTATGAATCAAAATCTAAGGTCTGTCATGTGTACGTATCTAATTAGTGTTTTATACACGATATGTAGAAGAAAATTCACGCATGCATTAATTGATTTGAGTGCAACTTATGAGCATACCGTGCAATACTCTAAATTTTGGTCCACAGCCTGCACCATAACAAGGTAAATGTACTGTGAAAATAACAAAACATTCCATTCTTAGAATTTTCTGGGCAATCGTGTTTGGAATGTCACATGAATTTTGCTTTAAATTTGATACAAAAATGACTTTTTCCATGGAGAATGACACAGGTAACCAAAAATTTGTTACTTTTCCACCATTTTGTGACATTATCTATCAAAAAATATTGTTAAACTTCATTCCTGCACCATTTTATTGAAAAAGTGACAAGAGAGGAAGTCGGATACCTTATCTTCAAAACTTATTCAAAGGCATTACGTTTTTCGAAACAGTTTGAACTAAATTTTTATTTTGAATATTTTCACATAAAATTGTAAAAGAAAAATTGAATTGAGTTATGGACATTCCTTAATTATTGAATCTATAGTTAATGAATTATCAAATTCTCAATTATTGTTCCATTTTCAATCATCGAAAATTCATAAACGGAATTGTGTTGCCCAATTATAGAAATGTTCACTTTCTAAGTTTTTAGTTTCTAAAAGTTTTATTTCAACAATTTTCTTTATTTTTTTTCAATTTTTGAAAATTCCCTTATTAGTTTTTTTTGCCTTCAAATTTTCCCTTTTGTTTATTTTTGGTCTAACTCCAAAAAAATTAAATTTCCTTAAAATTTATGGTAATCTACAATACGAAATATTAAGTTTTTACATTGAATACTAGAATAGTAGTTCCAACATTCCCCTCGTCCTGTTTTGTCATAAGACACTTATCTTCCAAGTAGGACTACAGCAAGGAATCGCGCAGAATACTTGAGCCATTCTTTCCCCTAGAAATGCGGAGAAAATGTCCGTATAGTCGTTCAAATGCGAAGGAGACTATTATCAGAAGTATATGGGAGGTCTGCGTACCCCTCGAAAATAATAGGAAGATTGTATGTCTCTAGAAATGCGCACAGAAGACTTGCGTCCCTAAATATGTGAAGAAATTGCACTTAACCATTGGAATGGGTATAAGGTGTTCGTATCCGTTGCTAAATGAAGGAAACGTGTGTACGAAATGTGTGTACAAGCATCTTTCGAAATTCGAAAGATGCTTGCGTACCCTTGGAAATGCGTAGATGTGTGTATTCTTACTAATACGCAGGATGCGTGCATGCTCGTAGAAATGCGCAGAAAATTTTCATACCAACTGAAATGTCCGGGAGACTCTTGTAATTCTGGATATGTGAAGAAATTGTGCTCTCAATCCTTAGAACGAGTACGAGGTGTTCGTATCCCTGGATAGGTGGAAAAAAGATGCTCTTAGTTCTAGGAATGAATAAGAATGTTGCGTACCCGTATCCCTGGAAATGTGAAGATGATGTGTGCATCCTTTCAAATGCACATGATGCTTTCATGCCTTTAAAAATGCGCAGAAAATATTCGTATCGTTTGAATGCGCAGTACACTCTTGTATTTGTTTATAATTTGTGTTAATTGCATTTTTAATTGGGTTGCTGTTTTTTTTTTCTGAAATATATGACATCCATATTTTTATGGGCATCTTTTTATCAGCCACCTTGTTGGGCATGTTGCCTGTTGTGGCGTTGTATTTGTATTTGTATTTGTTTATCCCCTAGATATGTATGATAGGTGTGCGAACCTATCAAATATCATGGAGAGCTTGTATACCCATAGAATTGCGCGTACCAATTTTCGCGTAGAAAATTTTCGTACGAATTTGTGTACGAAAATTACCCCCCCCCCCCCAAATGCATATAAACTTTGTGAAAAAAAAAATTTCCGTCCCTTTTGTATCCCTAAATATGTGAAGGTGGTGTGCGAAATCTTTGGAAGGGTATATATAGGATATATGTATATATATTATATGAGAGGTGTTCGTATCCCTAGATAGGTGAAAGCGTGCGTATCCCTGGATATGTGAAATCATGTGTATCCCTCGAAATTTGTAAGATATTTGCGTACCCCTGGAAATGTGTAGAAGATCGATGCATTTTTTCAGCTGCACAGGATACTCGCACGTCCATAGAAATCCGCAGAAAATTTTCACATATCGATTGAACAACCTGGAGCAGGGCCCCCTAGGATGGGACCTTTGACAGGCCCCCCAGACCAGACTTTTCACGGGTCCCTTTATAGTGAATTTATAGCGTGAAAAAACAAAAAAATGATGAGAATCGCCCCGGGCCCTGTCAACCTTCCCCTTGTGAGGGCTATGTCGTGAACCCTTGAATGACTCGTCCCTTTCCACTCAAGACACGCATACCAAAGGTTGGCAATTGCACTACAATGTAAATTGTGTTATCATTCATTAAAAACCTCATCACCCTATATGACTAGTAACCAAGTATTCTACACGTCACTTTCCGTAACATACACGCATAATACGAGAATATATTGAACAACCAACTCGTTCCAGTTCGTAATTCCGACCTGGAGCCACTCGAATCATCATAATTCAACGTGACGTTTCAACAAGTACGGTTATACGTTATAGGGAAAAAAATCCCCCTCGGGTCGTTTTCCCTTCATAGGTGGCACTGCCGTCGTCTTAAGAGGATAAATCAACATCATCAAGGGGGGGAAAGAGACATCACACATAAAAACCCTGGAGGTGGTGGTGTTCAATTCCGTCACCAATTGACCCAATGCCGGACAATATTCCGAGTGAGGATTTTGCCGTCATAAAAACTCGAGGCACTTGTTACAGGGTAATAAATTTCCGTCACGGGGCAGCGTCTTGTAATAAACACTGAAACCCAATCAGTTGAGAGCCATTGGGCGTCATTTGCTCTCTTCTCGTACGTGGTAGGAATATGTCATTCCGTCAACCAACTTATCTCCTGTCCACGTTTTACTTGTCTTTCCCATTCATTTCATGCGATCAAACTGAATCAATGAAAGTGTAAGACGAATAGAATTTCGTACATCTTCGTTGAATGAATTCAAATAAAAAAAAAAAAACTACCCTAATATATCTAATTCCGTTCAGAGCATCGACTGTAAATTGAAATAGCGCCAATTTGGTGATATCTCACCGCCTTCACGAATTTTTCACCGACATTTTTGGTTTCCATATTTTCCGCATGCCCTTCATAATCGTTTCCGGATGGAAGTAGTAGCATAATAATAATAATTAGAGTTCGGAAGTCTGAGGGAAATGCCATTAAATGCCTTTTTTTCCTATTTTCAAACACTTTTTTTTTTGTAAAAATGCCTTTTTTGAATTTTTCCTGCCATAAATGCCTATTTTTTCACCGACATCTTTGGATTAATTTTTTTTGTCGCAAGTCCTTCAAAATCGTTCTCGGATGAAAGTCGTTGCATAACAAAAATTCGAGCGCTGGCGTTCCAGCAAAATGCCATAAATGCCTATTTTCAAATTATTTTTTCTAGAAATGCCTTTTTTTGAATTTTTTCTGCCCTATTAAATACCAATTTTTTCACCGACATCTTTGGATTCTTTTTCCTCCGCAAGTCCTTAACAATCGTTTTCATATGTAAGTCTTTGCACAACAGAAATTAAAGATCGGAAGTTCAAGCAAAATGCTGTAAATGCTTTTTTTTTGCAATTTTTTAACTCCTTCTTTGTAAAAATGCCTTTTTTTGAATGTTTTCTGGTATTTTATAAATACTTATTAAATTATCGTTTCATGTTTATGCGTGAATTTCAGAGGCCATTTTTAAAATTGTTCAACTCTTAGTATTAATTATCCTCAGAAAGGAGCCTGAGAGATAGGAACCTTGTCGTTGCCATGAATGTTTTGCCATGAACTTTGCTTCGACCGGACGGTGTTAGATATGAATGTTTTTATTTCAGACTAACGCGCAGCCCGTGTTTCAGAAATTTTAAAAGTTTATTTCTGCACAGGCTTCACATACCATCTGTCGCATTCATCAAGATGTTTGACTGTATCTGATTTCTTTTATCAAATTTTACACTATAAAACTTTGATAAAATAACTTTTACAATTTTGAAAAAAAAACCAAAAAAACAACGACCAATAATACAGTAGGTCATATTCGCTTGAATATAACCGATACTGCATTTGTCAAGTTTTATAAAAAGAATTTTTACAAATCTTTTATAGTGCAATTCTGGCCTAAGGCCAGGATTACACTTTTAAAGTTTGATAAAAGATGTTTTACAAAACTTGAAAAGAAAACAACCAACCGGCTCATTGTTCACATTCAAATGCAATCGATACTCTCATTGGTTGCATTTTTCAAGTGTTATAAAAGAACTTTTCTATAAAACGTTTATACCGGCCTATAACTCAACAAAAACTGGGTTTCCTCCCAAGCGCTGACCCAGGGAAGGGGCGATGTGGTGATAGCCCCTCTCAAGGGCCGAATATTATAAGAGAAATTCGTTTGTTTCGACAAAAGTGTCTGTCCTAAACATGAATACGGGATGATCCAATGCTCCTACACAATAAGTCGCTTTTCCGTCTCATCATCCTGGATCCACCTGCCCCCACTCCATTCATAGCTGAAGATATCTGCCTACATTCTATTCGCAGCTGAAGATATCTGCCTACATTCTATTCGCAGCTGAAGATATCTGCCTACATTCTATTCGCAGCTGAAGATATCTGCCTACATTCTATTCGCAGCTGAAGATATCTACCTACGCTCCATTTCAAGCTGAAGATATATGTTGGTTCGGCTTCATTAGCAGCTGAGGATGTTTGCCTCTGCTCCATTCGTTACTGAAGATGTCTGTGTCGGCTTCTTTCAAAGCTGAAGATGCCTACCTTTGCTCGATCGCAGCTAAAGATGTCTGCCTTCGCTCAGGCACGGATTGGCAAGAGAACGATCAGCCCTCCCAGGAACCACGAATAATATGGGGAAAATTTGTCAGTCCCGTAAAATACGGGACGATTCAACGAACTTACACAATTCGCCCTTCCCGACACATCATCCTGAATCCGCGCCTGTCCCGAGTGCTATGGAATCAATGGATGTCACGTGACGTTTCTACATCCACATTCTCGGCCCTGGAAAGAAGTATACAAACGGGAAAATATCTCCCGGTAATAGGATAAACCTGGTTGTAACATCCCATAACAATAGGCGATATTTTACCATTGCTATCATTTTCATTTTGTTTCATATATTTTCGGTGTCTAATAAACGAACAAATGTGATAAACTTTTTTTTCGCTCCTGAAATAATATTCCGGGAAACGAATTCAAACTTTCCGTGATAACCTGGAATAATTGAATCACGCCATTACAATTTATAACCATAAAATTGAGGTTATGGTTGCATGAGAATATTAAAATTACGTAAAATATTTGTACTTACGTTGGGTATACCTGGATACCGTTTTCCTGTAAACAGAGGAAAAAAAATTAGGAAAAAAGAGCGACAGGAAATATATCAGGAAATATACATGGGTAAATATATAAATAAATTGCATAATATAGAATTCCATTGTTGAAAAAACAGACGTTTCTAAAAAGTGACGCACTCGTTTCCCTTGTTGTAATCGTGTCATTGTATCAGTATTCTGCATTATATATCTGTGTTTTTTCGAAAAAGTGTTGACCAAGTAATAGGGTTTTTGTGGACACACTGTATTTAATTGCTTGAAAAAACGAATTCCCGGCAATAATGGTAACTATGGTTTTTGTAACAATGCGTGCCTATATTTGAAAATCTCGAGTTTTTTTCATTGCCGTTGCTTACTATTTTGTTTTCGTAAAATATTTTTTGCCAAGTTTACTTTTCACACAAACAATAGTTTTTTTTAACAAAAATATTCTCCAACAATGTGAATGTTTTAGGATTTTTTTTACTTCGCTAAAAATCAATGAGATTTTCGGTAATTTTCCGGAGGTGATTATCATTTTCAATCAATGAAATCGTCAATGTATGTTTTATTTCTTTTTTTGACAAAATTTTTTTATTTAACAATGTTTTTTGAATTATTGACAAATCATTGTTTTGTATTTAACAATGATTTTTTTAGCATCTTTCCAACAATCGTTTATTTAACGATGGCTTTCTAATTCTTGACAACAAGTGTTTATTTAACAATGGCTTTCTTATTCTTGATAACAAGTGTTTATTTAACAATGGTTTTTTTGAATTCTCTACAACAATTTTTAACAATGGATTTTAAGTTCTTGAAAAGAATTGTTTATTTACCAATGGTTTCTAACTTCTTGAAAACAGTTTGTTTTTCAACAATGTTCGGTGACATCGATTGCATTTTAACCATTCTCGATGAAAGCAATTGTTTTAAAATATTTTTAATCGCAACTATTGTTAAAAATGTTCCGTGACAAAAAATGATTTTCTAGCACTGTTTACTGACAACAATTGTTTCCCAAACTGCTCCAATAAATAGTTTGTTCTAATAGAAAAAAATTGGTTTTAAATTTCATTAAGTAATGATAAATAAACAATACATCTCTAACAATGGTGAGTTATTTCTAATAATCAATGTTTACCACACTCCAAGAAATAGTCTTCTCTAATATAACGCTTCTTACACGATATACTTTTTAATGACAAAAGAATCTTTCGCGTCTTCATTTTTCATAACTGTAAGGAAACTTTTTACAACAATGATTTAAAAAAAAAATATTCCTACAACAATGATTTTTCAAAAAAAAAAATTCTTACAACAATGATTTTTCAAAAAAAAAAATTCTTTCAACAATGATTTAAAAAAAAAAAAATTCTTACAACAATGATTTTTCAAAAAAAAAATTCTTACAACAATGTTTTCTATGATGATTTATAAAACGATAATGCTCATGGCAATTGTTTTTTTTACCGATTTTCTTCATATCGCTTTTGTGGAATATTCCTCTCAACAATGACTGAAAGTGTCCCCTACACAACAACGGTTCTTAAAAATCTTTATAATAACCGTTTTTTCAACCACAATGATTTAAAAAACAAATTCAGCCATCAATGGAGTTTTATAATAATCTTCGTCACATATAACGTTTTTCCGCACCATTAAAAAAATCGATTTCGTTTTCAAAAGCTCATAACCAGGGCCCGGATGTTGATGACATTTGCATTTTTTGGCATTTTCACGATATTTTCTCGCTTTTCAAATTTTTTGGCAATGAAAACAACTAAAAAAATTATAGGAATACTGATTGCATCGAGCGCTTATGAAAATATTTCCTTCTTGAATGAAATAAAAGATGCTTTTTTTTTTAACCATACGCATACACATGATTTTCTCGGGGGGGGGGGGGTTCGTTTTTTACTGCAATAAACTCTATTCCTCCCCCTTTCCCCTGTACGCCAGTCATGCCCCCCTCCACATCTAGCAACAGGCACCTCCAGTTAGGTTCTTTACTGGCCTCTCAATAGTGAATTTCTTGTAAAAAAAACAAGAAATGATATGAATCGTCTTAGCGGCCCCCCATCCCAAGCCGGAGCTGTGTCAGCCCCATCCTTGTGGGGGCCATAAAGCCAAAGTTCCTAGCCGATTCATGAATCGTTTATTAGAAAAATAAAAATTATTGATTTATATATATATATATTCGTTCGACATTAAACATAACTGGCTATTCAGGTGATTTTCGTTTTATTATTTTGATGTAATTTTTTTTCTGACTTTTTAGGGCATTTTTTCAAGTTTTTAGGGCATTTTTAACCCTTTATATCCTGACGGTACTTTAAAGTACCGGTGCACAATCAGACGCTTATACCTTCGTAATATGACCACTTTTACTGACGGTATCTACAAGGACACGATAAGTGTAGTTCTGACAGCAGTTAGTAGGTGGCAGTATATAAAGGCAGAAATCGTTTTTCTTTTTCTTTCTATGGGCATTTTAAAGTATCTCTGCCATGTAGGATTAGGAAGAAGTTTTGCAGTAGAGTAGGTTTATAGGATGTTTTTTTTGATTAAATTTAGTGACTAATTTTACCAGCTTATTTTGATGCTCTATTATTTTTTACATTCTTCTATACTATAGCATAGGATTCCCTACATTTTATTTGAAAATTACTGTTTTATTTTCTATCATAGGGTCAAAAACGTTTGCCGGTACTGTTTGCCGAAATGAAAGTTATTGTTTTCCCATAATAAAAATTACTTTAATGTGAAAAACAAATAATGGGGGGGGGTGATATTATACATTGAGTCTTCGAGATCGAGATGAAACGAAAAAAGACGTTGCACCACCTATGATATCCATCAATGGGCGGAGTGGATAAGGCAGATATGCTACGCTCACTATATGACAGGGAAGCAAAGAAATGCTGGCACAGACTTCGCGATGCTTGAAATGGCATATGTCAATGCCTATGCCATTTATAAAGAAATACATGGGAAAATTTAATTATTGGAGTTTCGAAGAAACTTGGCAATGGGACTCATAGCCCAAGGAAGTAGCCTAGTAAAGAAGAGAGCTTGTCCAGCTGTCAGCACCACGCCAGGACAGCCAAAAAAGAGAAGGAAGAGTAACTTTTCTGTGCCCAAGGGCATCAGGAAACAATTTATTGGAGCTGGCGTACATTGTTCAGCAGAGGGGGAAGATGTGAGATGTTCTCTCCATTCGAAAGTTACAGTCCAACAGTCCAAACCTCACTCAAAATGTTCATTTTACAATGCATTTCTCTGTTGTAATGAAAAAAATGAATTGTTTTCAGAAGTTTCATCTCGAAGTAGTGTAAATAAAAATGTGTGTGTTTGAATTTTTTTTCCCTTATATATTACCCATATTCCTGTCGGTACATCTGAGTACCAGCTGCATAATTAATCACTAAATTACTGTAAAAAGTATTTCCTCTCTTTCCTATAGTTATTCTGCATCAAAACTTATCAAATGATGCAAAAATACAATTAAAAAGTTTCTGGTAAATGAATTCAGGATATAAAGCGTTGAAAGAGTCATTTTTCAAGATTTTTTTAAGACAACAACATCCGAGCTTTTCTCATAACTAATTAAGGGGTCACATACCCTTTAACATGGGGAAAAGTTGAAATATTATTAAAAACACTTTTTAACCATTGATTTATTAGAAATTTTTTTCCACATATTTTTCGTTAAATATTCTATGCCAATATAAAATCTTACATATCTCTAATAGATGTACGGAAAACTGGCTGAGTGAGTGGGGAAATATCGATGTTTCAGGAAAGGAAAATCCATCCCTGCCCTCACAGGGACACGAACCCCAGTCTCTCGTTTTGCTGGACGAGTGCTCTACCACCAACTAAGCTAAAGAGACAGATAGAATTCCCCCTCCCCTTGGAGCGTATGTATATGCTGAATGGCTCCGTGCAATGGACGGCGACGACATTCTGCAAATAGCTCGCAGATGACATCAGGGCCACCAGATGGCGACGTATATGACGGAAGACATCACTCTCCTGTGAGGGCAAAGATGAACTTTCCAGATGAACATCGATATCTCCTCTGTCAGCCAGTGTTCCGCATCTGTCGTATTAACATGGGAGAGTGACGTCTTTCGTCATGTATCTCTAAAATAGTTATGTTTTTATTAAATTTTCAAAAAAATACATTAGAAACATGCGCGCATGGTAAAATGACATGACATCAATGTAACCATACAATAATGAAATTAAAATGAAGAAAATGGTTTTTTTTCATAAAATGAACTGAAAGATTTCAGATCCATTCATAAATATAATTGATAAATAAAAAAAATAAGGTAGTTTTTTTTGGAATTATTGAAAATTTAAATTTCAAACTAAATTTTAAACAAGCACGAGCCAATGAAATTTCAATCTTTTAGTTCATTTTATGAAATGAACCGTTTTTCTCCACTTTAATTTCAATACTGTATGGTTACATTGATGTCATGCGCGAAGCTGTTTTTAATGCATTTCTTTTAATTTTTTTTTAAAAATTAACTATTAGAGATACGTAAAATTTTATACTGGCGTAAGATAGCATGTTAAAATCAAAAATGTGCGAAAAAAATCTTATAAATAAATGGTTGAATAGTATTTTCAATGATATTTTCACTTTCCCCCCACGTGTAAGGATATGTGACCTCTTAAACAATGTACAAAGTGCTATGAAAATATACATTTTTAGAAACAATATAATCCGAAAAATTCTTCAATGCAACTTTCGAACTGAAATATATAAACTGTACAGAGATAACCGTGTTTTAAAGTGAAACTTCCTGACAGAAGAATCGCTTCAAAAACAAAACAATTGAATTGTCCTAATTCAAAAATATTCGATTCCAATTCGGTTTCGGATTGCAATAAACAGCCAAAAACAGTTATTTGACCTGAAATTGAATACAAATGAATAGCAAAAGAAATCGATTTTCCGATATGTAACATAATATCACCATTTTTTCTCCCACCGGTACTTTTTGTTCATGTTAAATGTAATTTTAAGGTTAGGAAATGGTCCGTGTAATTTAATAAATTTTCTCCAGTTAACAAATTCAATTTTTTGCGATTTATCTATATATATTTTTTTTCCTGTGTTTGGAATTTGTTCCCGAATATCATGTTTTGCGCGATTTTGGTTTCGGGGAATATCAATTGTTTTGCATGAGAACGTGAATTGTTTTTCTAAACGGCACTCGTTCGAAAATAGATGATACCTTGTGTGATGTATTTATCAATTTTGTTTCCCATGGTGGACGTTACTTTATGGATTCGTGAACTGAATTTTTGATTGCGTCGTCACAAGCGCGGTGAACTTGGAAGAATGTTTCTTGAATCTGACCATTGGCAATAAGTAAAGAAATTCTTGGTTCTCGACTTTCCAAATAGTTCTTTGAATGTAAATTATATCAAACAACTCCATCTAGGTATATACAGGGTGTCCTATAAGTGCTGATGCAGCCTTTATCTCATGAACCATCCGTCGTATAGGTATAGTTTCAATTCAAAAAAAAAATGCTCAAAAATTCGTTCGAAAATTACCCTGTACCAGTTTTAAGAGTGAAAATACAGAGTGTAACAGAATACAAAATCTAAATTTTGGTACGTTCTCTTTGTCCTCTAACTTCTGATTAGGAAGTTATTGCCCTGGATATCGCGAGACCAACATGAAAAAATTAATGTTTCTAAGTGCAATATTCGCTAAGATACTTGAATTCAAAAATGGGAGAAAAGTTATGAAAGAGCAGCAAAAATTAACGGACAACGCTCCTTTTCCTCATTTATGCTGTCCTTTCCCTTCGTTTTTTGAATTCGAATATCTTAGCACTCAGAACTTGGATTTTTTTTTTGGTCTCAGGAGATACAAGCGATAAAGCTGAACAAATACAGACAGCTATATGTGGATCTCCACCGTTTCCAGCCCCCAACACACAAGCATTTGAAATTTTTTCATCTAGGTATTGCCATAAGCAGAGACGCATTTGTGATTTTGCCTCTTGTTGTATATATACACGAATTTTTCCACCTTTCTCTCATTCTAGTCCGATTTTCTTGAGTAATCTTTCCTCGAATTCGTCACCCTGTGCTGAAACCGCTTGGTCACTCCCCCCCCCCTCACTCCTGCAAATATCCCCGTGTCTCTGCGTCACTACTCTGATCACTCCCATACGTACACGCATACTCTGTTTCTGTCGATCACACGTTTGCACACTGTTTTGGTCAACCACATGCTTGCACACAGTTTTGGTTACTCACTGACAGGATTCCTTGCTTAATAGTTCACTCTTTCGATCATTTACACGTTTACACTTGCTCTAAATCACTCTTTTGGTCATTCACATGTTCGCTCTCACGCTCTAGATCACTCACTGAACTGGTTCCTCACTCTGTAAGTCACTCTTTTGTCACTCATGTGCTTGCAAACTCTCTTGGTCATTCTTATGATCACTCACTGACCAAGTCCCTTGCTGTCTGGGCAGAGGTTGATTTATTGAGCGTTATACAATTTTTTCCGCCCTTCTCACGTTTCACTAATTTTCTTGGCAACTCATTCCTCATATCTGTCACCCCAATGAACGTGTCACACTGGGCCATAGACCGATAAGTCTCCCATGTAAATACGCACGGGCCAAAAGTTGCCAAAGATCGTTTCTGACACCTCAAGAACACGCACACTCACTCCAGCAATTCGTAATTTGTCCGGCATGCAAATACGATCGTTAAAAAAAAAAAATTCCGGAATATGGTAAGTAATCCCTGAGGGAAATATGGCGCGGAAACTCGTGCTTTCTCAATATGGAATAGCGCGAGAGTACATTAAACGTGTCTGGTATGCGAGATGAATCCCGTGAAGAGAGCGTTTAAGGATCTCGTGGGCGGTAAAAGGAATCAATTTCGCCAAAAGCTGCGCCCCATTTTAATGAAAGATACACCAGTAACTAATTACATCGCGGGTTACGTTCATACCTGTTTTCCGAAACAATTAACTAATTGGGGGAGGAGGAGGGTTCGGAAAGTTCCAGAAGTTTCCACGCTCTTTCCTCCTCCTTCTTCTTCTTCTTGCGTAATTAATGCCCGAGGTTGATGATACACTTTGTTAATTGCTTTCGCGAGACGTCCAACGTTAACTTCAAGACTCATCATCTCTGACTTTGTGTCGGGACCGTTCTGTCACATGACCGTCCATGAAAAAGCTAGAAATTTCAGAATCTCGATCAATAAGAAACTCTTGGGGGGGGAAAAAAAACAACGAAGAGAAATAGAGAATTACTCTCGGGTTTTTCTTGTCCGATTCGAAAGAATAAAATTGACACCTTAATCTTTTCACTAATTACGCTTTCACAAAAAAGAGAAAAAAATGCAAATCACTTCATTAGACTAATGAATTGTGCTTCACGCCTGAGAATTTCTCTTAATTACGAGGAAAAAAAAATATTGAATATTATTATATTTTAGGAGATAATTGACTACCTTCAGGAATTTAAACGGAATTTAATTGGTCGAAAGAACAAGAGAATCTTCGTTTTATGGCATTCTTTTCTGACGTTTTCTTGATGTTTTTTGTCCATTATCCTCTTTTTGTGTCAATGAATTTAAAGCGTGATTAATTTTTTTTTTAAATTTTGGAAAATTTAAAACAAACATTTCTAAGGTTGTTGTTTTTTTTCAATATATTGAGGTTTTCGATTTAGTCTATCTGAAACTTTTATATTTTATGCATAAAATTTATTTTTTCCCATTTAAACATGTTTCGTAATTTTTGTATATTTTTTTTAATTTTTGAGGCATACTTTATTAATTAAAATTTAATTTTTCTAACTTTTAAATAGTATCAAACAATTTTTAAAAAGTTGAAATGATATACTGAAAAATTTCTAATATTTTTAAAATTTGTGATAATTTTTCTGATTATCCGATGTCTTCGAATTTTTGATTTGTAGAATAATCAAAACTACAAAAAATAATAATACAGTAGACCCTCTCGATAGCGAACTCCCATGGGAACCAAACATTTTGTCCGCTATTGTGGAGGTACGACATATAGGGAAACCTCGTTCATACGACTTTCATATTTATATGACGTGTGGCTTCGGCCGCAAATTGGATTCTACACATTTTAAAAATGTATTATGTTACTGCAAAAGTGATACACCAGTGGTTATGCATTATCATAAATCGTGTCGATATAAAGAACGTTTATATAAAATTAAATTCCACTACATTTATGATTTATATCCACGATTATGCATAATTCCCAAATAAAGTTGGAAAACCAATAAATAGCTTTCACCTGTGCACGTATTTTGCAATACATATTGAATCAAATTAAAACAAGTGTAGAGAGATAAATGTCATTATCATTCTTATATAATGTTGGCTTTCTTCACAAGTATCAGCCTGTGCAAACAAAACCCACATTACCATTCGGAATCGGCATCCTGGACGATAGTAATGTCAAGCAATTAACTGACGGATTGTCATATTTACCAATACGAGCTAGGGATTATACATTTATTACACGATATATGATAAATAAATCGATATGTGGTAAATTCTCGATTTTTTTAATGAACGAACGGAGCAACAGATTTCTAATTGGGTTTTTGGGGCACACAGGGACTGTATAAAAAATTAATATTTTGATTTTAATAACTATACAAAGCACCTCTTGAAACATGAATGGCATATTTGAGAATTATACGTTATTTGGAAACCTTTTCTAATTTCAAGTATGTTTCCAGGATCAACGGTTCAGCAGTAAAATGTCATACCCCCGTTTGCTATGCACCCTGTACAGCTGTTGACTTTAGAAACATACTTTCAATTACAAAAATTTTTCAAATGATTTGCAGTTACTTAAAATTTGTTCAAGGTCTCGTGTACATAAAAAAATAAAGACATTAACATTTTATTTGGACACCCTGTTTTCAAAAACCTGATTAGAAAGCCGTTTCCTTGTCGCTTCTGGAGCGAACACAAAAATTCCGCTTCTCTATACCACGTACAATATTCGTTGAAATACTTGAGTTAAAAAATCGGAGAATCATTGAGAAAGAGCAGCATAAATGAGGGAAAGAAACGGTATCCGTTAGATTAGTGCCGTTCTTTCCCAACTTTTCTTTGGTTTTCGAATTCAAACATTCCAGCGAATTTTGAACTTAGAAACGTGGATTTTTCTTGTTGGCCTCAGAAAAGACGGCACAACATCTTTTTAACTAGACCAGGGTTTTTCTAGTCACGAGCGCTGCCTTTACCCATCACTAAAAGAGCACCCTTACGGAAAATTTGATATACGAATGCATATAATCAGGATGATTTTAATCCTCGAATGAAATTTGTACAAAGTGTTTAATTGGATCGTTGAGCAAGTACTCGCGAGCTCCAAATCGGACACGAGCATCGAGCAGTCTGGGTTCTTCAGGGAGCACCATGGTGCTCGCGAGCAACGGGTTGAAGATGCCTTAACCGTAGGATTTTATCTGCGTACCATCCAATCAATAGAGTTCTCATCTCGGGGTTTTATGTCAACCTTGTTAGATATGGGCTACCATCTTTCTACTCACAAACACTTGGCTTGGCGATTTTTAGATTTTTCTGCCAATATAGAGTCTTAAAAACTCACATTTTGTTTAAATAAAATTTAAAAAAAGCTTTAAAACTTTATTATATATAACTTTATCTATTAATTTTTTATTGTTATTAATAACATACATAAGCAAAAATATATAATTAAAAAAAAAACAATGATGCCAATGATCGCCAATGGTACCAATTAATAATCACGCTATACGAAGACAATATGCTGCGGTTAAGGCCTATTAATTGGATTTTTGGGCTCACGGAGACCAATTTCTTTTCCATTTTTTATGTATTCGAACCCCCCAAACAAATTTTTAAGATTTTATGTATGTTTCAATTACAAAGTTTTTTGTAATTGAAAATGTGTGTTTCTAAAGTCCACGGTTCATCTGCTGTGCAAACGATTTGGGACAGCGTTTAGTATTATTCTTAGTAAAGTCATGAGAGTTTTAAGGATTGAAATATCCGTTTACAGAGGAACGTATTAGCTTCAAGAAAATTTATGGCTCTTATCGCTTTAAGTTTTCACCAGCAGGAAACCGTGGGTCATTTTGAAACCTGATGATAACGAATTCACACGTTTCCTTTTTACTGAAAAAGAAATATCTTGAATTCTCACAGGAAGAATGCGTCTGCAGATGGAGAGTCTCATTCATATGCAAATTGGCACTTATTGTGAGATAAAATGAATATTCTCTTTCTGTTGAGAAACAGGGTTCATTCAACCCTGAGCTGTGTTATTTTCTACATTTCGTAAGAATATTTGTGCCTTATATCAGATATAAACATTCCTATGAAGAAGAGGTTTTCAAACTTTTTGCTGAAGCAGCTTCCTTAAGCTCCCAAAAAAACTTTGCACGTCATTTTGAAACTCCTAAAATCTGCACACGCTTTCTCACAGCTCCTAATATCTCCACGTTTCTTCTTAGAGCTCTTAAAATCTGCGCACGAATTCACAGAGTTCCTCAAATTTACACATGCCACTTTAGAGCTTCTAGATTCTGCACCCTTTTACGCTGACTTTTGAATCAGCAAAAGCTTTATCAGAGCTCTTAAAATCTGTACACGCCTTCTCACTGCTCCTAAAATCCGCGTTTTCTCTAAGAAATCCTAAAATCTCTACACACACACCTTTTCAGAATTCCTAAAACCTGTATGCTCTTAGCTTGAGCTCTCAAAATCTGCGCAATCCTAAGCTACTTAAATTTACACACTCGGAGCATTTCCGAGCTTTTGCGATGTGCACACCTCCTCTCACAGCTCCTAAAATATGTACACGTAAAGGCTGCACATATTAATTCCCAATGTTCCTAAATTCTGCACAAGCCCCAACAGAGCCTCTGAAATCCGCACACGCTAGAGCTCTTACAATCTACACATGCCTTCGCAAAGTTCCTTAAATCTGCAAGCTCTTAGCTTGAGCTCTCAAAATCTGCATACGCCTTTTAAGCTACTCAAATTTGCACGTGTCTTCAAAAAGCTTAGAAAATCTATACATCCGGGGCATCTCTGAAATTTTGAAATCTACACATATCCTCTCACAGCTTCTAAAATCTCCACTCTCCTCCTCAGAGCTCCTGAAACCTGCAGACTAAGGCTCCTATAATTTACGCATGCCTTCTCAGAGTTCTTAAAGTGTGTATGCTATTGCATTCAGCTCTTAAAATCTGCACGTGCTTCTCCCAACGCCGCTCTTCTTATCAAGATTTATTTAGGGTACAAGGTTTTCTTTAAGCTTGTTAAAGAGTAATTTTAAAAATTCTTCCTGATTGCAAGGAGTAATGAAAAAGATATTCGAAGACAAATATCACGAAAACAGTATTAGAAATGAACTTGAAAAGTTTATTTTTAGAAAAATACATGTAACAATCAGAATAAGAAGACAATTTCTGAGAATCGGTACATCGCACGAGTTTTTATAAGAACTGCTGAACTAACTTCTAAAAATCGGAAGAGAAAACGAACCTTTGAGAATCTGTTTTGTAAATAAATTTCTAAACAAAATTGGGAGAGAGAAAGGATTTATTTAGGAGAATGGGAATGAAATCAGTTTCTCCGAATCGAAGCACAATGCGTCGGAAATGGGAGAAACTCAGATGCTTGAGAAATCGAAACGAAATTTCCGTAGAAAAACATTCTTCTGAGAATCCAAAAAGGAAAAAAATTATTTGAGAATCATCTGTTGCTAGTTTCTTTTTGTAGAAATATCGTTAATCTCTAATAATCTAAACAGAATACCAATTTCTAATGATAAAAACAGAAAGCTAATTTTCAAGAACGTAAATTTTACATTCTTATGAGAATTAATTTTCTGTCCATATTATAAACCGATTAAACTTTCTAGAAATTCATGTTACAAGCAGAAAGCTAATCTTAGTATAATCTAAAGAAGCTCAGCTTTCTGTTTAAACTCCTAGAAATTAGCTTTTAATTCCGATAATTAAAAATTGGCAATGTTTTTATTGGCCGACTTTTTGTGATTATTAGATGATTCGATTACTATTTTAATTCTCAGAAAAATGATTTGCTTTCTTGGTAGATTACTTTCCGATTTCTTAGACATAACGTTGTGATTCAAGTATTTATGATTTCTGGTAGTTTTTTTTATAAATGTGTTGTTATAGTTACATTAAATAAATATTATATTTTTTATCAATTTTTATAACTTATAAACAAAAGGTTATTCTCTCGAACAGAAAAGTAATTTCTACGAATCCAAATACTAATGGCAATAGAATGAATTAGAATTAGAGTACAAAATATCTTTTTGTACTTGATATATACTTTTTTTCTTCTTTGTCAAAGCAAATTTATAGGAATCTACGAAAACAAAGAAAATTTTCAGGAAAAAGGTTCATTTCTCTGAGAATAAGAAAACGAAAAAAAATTCCCCAAAATCGTAGAAATGTGATTCAAAAGATTTGGGGCAAAAAAGTTACTTTCGATTTTCGATGGCCGAAAATCGAAATCGGAAAACAAAACTAATTTCTTAGAACTTGGAAAAATATAAAGCTTTTTAAAAAATCAGTCGTAAAGAGCATTTATAAGATATCAGACTTTAAATTAACTTGAATATTTTTTTAGAACAGTACATTTAATAATTGGAATGAGAACATTTCTAAGAATCGGTACACCCTACGAATTTTTGTAAGAACTGCTGAACTAACATTGGAAGAGAAAAAGGGACCTACAAGAATCTAAATTGTAAACAAATTTCTGAAAAAAATTGGGAGGGAGGAAAAATTTGTGAGAATCGGAATCAAAAGAGATCCTCAGAATTGAAACATAATGCTTTAGAAATATGAGAAGCCCAGATGCCCTTTAGAAATAACGAAACGCAACTTTCATATAAAGCATTTTTCTGAGAATCAAAAGAGTAAACAAATTATCTAAGAATCATAACTGTTGCTAGTCTTTTTATGTAGAAATATTGCCAATTTTTAATAATCTCAACAGAAACTAATTTCTCAAAATGCAAACAGAAACTAATTTCTAAAAATTCAAACAGAAAGCTAATTTCTGAGAACATAAAAAACTCTTTTTAGCACAAAATGTTTGGTTCCAATGGTGTCCGTTATCGACGGGTTCTACTGTACAACCAAAATTGACGTTTTCAAGATTTTTTAAATGTGACAAATACTATCAGATGTAATCAAATACAACACATAATTATTTCCCTTCAACCAATTACGATAACCATATTTTTTCAAGAAAATACAGGTTAAGAACAATTCTCATCAAAAATGTTTTCAATTGTCCGCTGAATTGCCAATTATTACTCATGAATAACCATTAGCAGAAATAAAGCGTATTCATTCACATTGAATTTTGCATTGATCCTCAAAAACATTTTTCAGACGAAAAACTTTGCATTTTTCCGCAAAAATATTATTTAAATATTATTAAATTTTGCATTCATTCGCAGAAACATTCTTTAAATGAACAATTTTGCATTCATCCTCAAAAACTTTATTCAAATGGAAAATTTTGCATTCATCCGCAAAAGCATTTCTCAGATGGAAAATTTTGCATTCATTCGCAAAACATTATTTGAATGCAAAATTCTGAATTCATCCGCAAAACGTTCTTCAAATGAAAAATTTTGCATTCACTCTCAAAAATGTGATTCAAACGGAAAATCTTGCATACATTCACAAAAACATTCTTCAAATGGAAAATTTCACATTCATCCCCAAAAACATTTTTCAAATGTACAATTTTGCATTCATTCGCAGAATTGTTATTCAAATAGAAAATTTTGCATTCATCCGCAAAAAACATTTTTCAAATGAAAAATATTTCATTCATCCACAGAAACATTCTTCAAATGGAGAATTTGACATTCATCTGCAAAAATATTTTCCAAATGGAAAATTTTGCATTCATTTGCAAAAACAAACTAGACGCGATGTTTTTCTATAATTTAATTACGCGGCCAAGTTTGTAATTCTCAAGTGTTCAGCAAAATTACTACTGTTACAGCGAATTATAACGAACCTTAAGAGACCATAGAAACCACTTCATTATAACAAAATTTCCTTATAAATTAATTCCAGGTTTTGCATTGTTCTTATGTAAACGTATCTAGGGGATTAGAAATGAGTTCGTTAAAATGAGATTTGTGGTATCACCGTATGCGTTAAAACGGGATTCAACTGTACTAATACTACTTAACTGTACATGTACCTCACACGCATTTATCAACAAAATTGCTATCTATTTTCACCTCAAAATGTCAAAATTATGAAGATTTCGTGGTAAAGTAAAAATAAAATTTTTCGCATTGATTCATCAAAAACGGCAAATTTTGCATTTATCTCATCTATTTTGTGAAAACATGGATTACATATCCCTGAACGATAAATAAATAATACAATATAACGACGGAATATATATATGGTGTTTTATCCGCGGCCATTATGTTTTCAATGACCATATATGGTGAGTTTTGTTAATATTATTCAGTGAGGGGAATCAACTGAAGGAATAATTGACGTTATACACAAGGCATCGCTATAACAGGAATTAACTATATGCATGTATTCTTATTATGTGTATATACTGCGGTCAATGAGATGCATATAAATAGGTTATTATATGTAAATAATAACCTGTTATTATGCATACTTCCCAATGGTTTCGCAAATTTGGTAATTTTACCACTTTTATCAGCAAATATGTATAATACCCAAGCATCGTTGTAAATTTGTTAAATACTTGAATGGAGGGGAAGCCTTTTGCGAGTAATTTTCATAAAAACTGTTTTTGAAGAAGTAAGGGGTAATTGCCAGTACGAGCACCATTCAGAGGCAATGTTGAGGTTAGTTTGGAGAGATGCTTGGTCAGATTCGTTGTGCACTGTTTGGTAGATGACGCAATCATCTGCGTCTGAGTCTGATATGGCAGTTGATGGAATTTGGGAGATCGTTAATATAAATCAAAAACAACAATTGCGATAGGACCGGACTCTTGTTCTGGCCCTTCAAGGAGGCAATCTGACTGCGGTTGGTAAGAAAGGCTTCCACCTATTTAAGCAGTTGAACACATAGTTGAACACCATTTTGGAGTTTAAGTAGAAGTTTATTGTGGGGCACCCTGTCAAAAGCTTTAGTGAAATCCAAGAAAATTACATCAGTTTGGACGTTTTCGTCGATACTGCTTGATAAAGCATGTATGAAAAGAGCTAATTGGGTAGTTACTGATAACGATGGTCGAAGCCGCGTTGATTTGAGAAAAAGAAGTTTATTTTGAATCAAGGTGTGAGCGGATTTCCTTGCCAACTATGTGCTGAAAAAGCTTGCAGCAAGTAGAGGTGATAGCGGGGGTCTGAAATTAAGCAGATTTGAAAGAGAACCTGTGATTTATGTGAATTGGGAACTTAGGGAAATTTATCAAACTTACCAAAATGATCGGGCGAATATGCATAATTACCATATTTATCACATTTACAGTAACATATACAATAGAAATCTCTTTTACGGATATCAAAGGGACAAAAGAATTCGTCCATAAAGAGGAGTGGGCGTTAATTATGGGTTTAAAATGCATATTTTTGTTATACAATGTGGAATTATTATTCGGCCGTAAAAGAGGGGTGACTTTTAAGAGGGGCTTTATTGTGTATATATATACATATATACCTTCGCGATGATCCTCCTTTGACTCTGGTCTTGACGGACTGAGCCTGGACTTCACAGAAAACTAGAAACGTCATCGCAGCTGCCAGAATTTTCATTCGGATCGACGCCGTTGCCATTTTTTGCCCTGTGGGCGTCCTGTCAATAAATATCTTCAATAAGAACTTAACTTGTGTGTGGCGATTGTCATCTCAATCGAACTTGGAAATAGTTTCTACTATCTTGTGTTCCGCCGTAGGGAACGAAGCATCAAATATCTCGAGAGTGTGTGTGAAATAACAAAATTCGCAATGTCGCGTCCGAACTCTTACGAGGGCGACTCAATTACGCCACTGGTCAGTGGTCAGTTGATTTGATTAATTAATAATAGCCAGAGAAACTTTCCTCCCGTTAGTATTACTATTATTTTCTTTCCGGCTGATAGCCGGACCGAATGCCGGAAATGAACCGGATATGATTTCTTAGAAAAGATCTGGCAACCGAAAAACTTGTCACATTTCCGCCTATACTTGGCGTAATTTATATAATCCTTTTTCCCGGAAGAGTCTGATGCGATTTATCAAGTTGACATTTGACACTTACACTTTGACATTTGACACTGGTGACATTTCGAAGCCTAGCATTATTTTGATGTTTACTATGGTTTAATTATACCAATTACATATACATGGTCACATTAGGCAAAACTGCCCAACAAGGTGGCTGAAAAAGGATGCCCATGCAAATATGGATGTCATATATTCCTTAACGGGTCTAGGTCAATTCGTCGAGGTCAATCCGTCGCAGTGTCAATTCGTCGCCCCACAAACTTGTCGCTTCGTTATGTCGCTGGGACGCAAACTTGTCAAACGGTGAAGTGGAACTGCTCAGTCAATGTGTGTTGATCCGCCTGTGTTTGTAATTGTGCTGGGGGGTCACTCAAGCGATCTGTTAATATGCCGCAAGTCATTTAAGTGATCTTGGAATGCTCTATGGGTCACTTAAGTGAGATGGTAATATGCCCTGGACCGATTGAGTAAACTGTATACGTGCCACGGGTCGCTCAAGTGCTCTGAAACTGAGCCGCGGATCACTCAAGCGATCTGTGAATATGCCACGGCTCTCTTATGAGCTCTGGAAATGTTTCGCGAGTCAGTTGAGTGATCTGTAAACACAGGGCCTCTCCTTGATAAGATTGGGCAGTGGGCAAATATGAATTTTGAAGTGGGGCTCTCATATGTAGTCTCCTTTGAGGCAAAGGCGTACGCAAGGGAAGGGGGCATGTGGGTTGTGGTTAAAATGCAAAAGGCATGAATGGATGAACGCTAGAGCTCTGCCCCCATACTTATCCCGATGGCAGTCCGTTTTCAGGCATGAGGCCCATCCGGGCACAGCTCGGAAGTCTCAAGGGAAAAAGAGGCCTCACAAAAATGAGATCTGGTTGAAAGTTTCGAGAATTTGCCTGGTAGGGCCTCAGAAAAATCATTTGGCCTGGGGGCCAGATGCTCTGAAGACGACCCTGCCCGTTGGCGAGATCGCTTCCAGCCCAGACCATAATCAGATGACTGCGAGGGCCATAGGTTGAGCATGTATGCAGTAGAGCCTCAATTGACCACTCTGCCGATGACAAGTTAATTCATTTACAAACAAATAGAAATCGAAATTTGATGCATGATTATAATTGCAGGAATTATGAGAAAAATATTTTCAGATGACCTGCTTCGATGGTTTTCTTACCCGTCCAGTATTATATGGTCTATATTACGGTTGATGGGGTTTCTGTAAAGCGTTACCTTGCATAAGGGTGATAACGATACATGTTCTAGAAAAATTGCTTTTATTTTTCGAGGTATTCTTAGAACTGTATGAAATTCTGAGAACATCGATGAAATGCTTGTCTACCTTTGTCCTGTGACAATAAAATCGCATTATCGATACTGTTCAGTTTCCATCCACCGCACGTATGAATGTTGGCAGTGTTCCCAGAAAGCCTGGATTGATATTTTCTTTTCTTTTTGAGTATCCGAAGCAAACAACAAGTATTGGAGTCTGATGGGACATCTGGAACTCATTTCAGACAGACCCTGTTTCAAAGAATGTATCAGGGTCGGAAAACACTTTTTTTGTAGTTTTTAGTAATTTTCAATCTAGAAATTTGGAGTGTTTTCTGCGTCACCAAGTATTCTTTACCTTCTGTATTCTGCAATCACGAATTCTTTTTTGACGTGCACAATTTTTGTCAATAAAATTCTGTCCGTGGGAACCTTTTCCCTATATACTGAAAGCCAACACTCCTCATATCAATGAAATGGAGGTTACGGACAACTTGTACCTGCAAAATGGAAGCCACGGATCCCTTATACCTGTAAAATAAAGACCCTTATGCTTAATGAAATAAAAGCAACGGACCGATTGGACCTATAAGACCACGCAACCATTGTGACTATAAAATGAAAGCCATTAAACCTTTGTGCTTATAACATTTAAGTCACGGGCCCTTTCTCTGTGCCTGTAAAATGATAAAATAAAGGCCGCGCGCATCCCCTTGTGCCTATAAAACGATAAAATGCATTCAAAGCGTCCTCTTATGCCTATAAAATGAAGGCGACGGACCCCTTGTGCCTATAAAATAGACGCCACGGAACCCTTTGCACCTATAAAAGAAAAGATACGTACTCCTTGTTCCTTATAAAATAATAAAATAATAAATAAACGCAACGCACCCCTTGTGCCTTCAGTTTGCCTGTTGTGGCTTTTGTATTTGTATAAAATAAGAAAATGAAAGCAAAGCACCACACTTGTGCCTATGAAATGATAAAGTGAAGTCAACACAACCCTCTTTTTTGGACCTATGAAATGATAAAATTAGGGCAACGTACCCCCCCGTGCGTATAAAAAAGATAAAATGAAGCTAACGTACCTCTCTCCGGGCATATTAAAAGCCGCGGACCCCTATCGTTTATGAAATGGAGGTCACACGCCCCTTATGCCTATGAAATAAAGGCCACCTTTGCATCAACATAGATATATTGTATAAATAAGCCATATGGGTCACCTTTTCTAAGGATAATATCCTTAGGAATAGTGAATTATTTGTTATTTGTTCCCTCAGCCAAAGCTCTCGGACGATCTAAATAATTCCAAGGTCCAACAAGAGGTCCCTCGACCACTGGCCAAGAAAGCTGCTGTATGCGAACACATCTGGTGATGGTTGAAGCTGTATAATACTTACACAAAAAAGCTGAAATAACCATCCCCATGTGATAGAACCTAAAAATATACTTCCAACTATTATCTTCAAAATCCTCATCCTTGGTTACAACGACACTTGATTTCGCGCTCCCGTGCATGCCGTTATAACCGGATTAAACTGTATATGCGTTAATCAAATACCCAAGAAATCGTGCTTCAAGAAGCTAACCAGAAAATAACAATGTAGTCTTTTTTTTTTTTTTTTTCAAATGGCGTTTACGTGGTATATTGTCAGCCTTATATATTTATATAAAAATTTCGAGGGAGAAAAAATGATGAAAAAAGCAAACAAAAAAACTGAAGTCAGTTGTTTCTGAACCAAATAAATCAAAGCTACGTTGTATTGAAAAATAAATATAAAACAAATACAAAAATATACTGCACTGGACGGTTTTATTAAACTGGATGGATCAAAATCCCGAACCTTCGGCTCGGATCAGGCTGCATTAAGTCCAACAAAACTGAAAAAAAGGGGCTCGAGATTTTTGTCCTTTCTCCTCTAGGATATATTCGATTTTTCGTCTCACGGAATGTCAAAATAAATATATAAGAATCGGAAACGGGAAGTAACAAAAGAAGCAAACAGGAGTAGGAATGATTTCTCAGTACATTTTACTTGGAATTCCCTGTGACAAGACTACAAATAAAGTGTAATCTCATCTCTCATCTTGTATTATCTTCAAAAGTATCGTGCTTACCACCCACGCAATTCTAAGATGGAAAAAAAAAAATAGGCTACTCATTACGGGATACTCGTACAGGATACTTTACTTTAACCCTTTGTTTGGCAGTGTTGCTCCCTGAAGCAACATGGTTATCTGCGGTTTTTCAAATAAAGGCATTTTATATTTTCACAGCTAGTTTCTGCACTAATGCTTTTCAGCAACTTTTAAACGTTTGATTTTTACTTTTGCGTGTAGTTTCTACAATCGTCAGCAGATCCCCTATCTCGAAAATTGGCCTATTATTCTAATCCTATCCCAAATTATCCTATTATTCCAATTCCATCGTAAATTGGCCCTCTATCTCGAAAACGGCGCATCTATGACGGTTGGAATTCTAACTACCTACGACAAGACCTTTGCAACGATATCGCTTTTGTCAAAATCGACAACTGACAGCTCATGCCACTTTTCTATTGAGTAAGCTCTTTCCTCTTTTGCTTGCAAAAATGCTCATTTTTATGTTAATAAAAAACTAACAGCGGCTGAAACATACACCTAAAAAGTAACTCCCAAAACTTTCGGAAAGACCAAATAGTAAATTCGCGTATTGTTTTTGACCAATTTTACACTAGAAAGACGATAGGGGTCTGCGTGACTCCATAGCTTTTACCGGAAATTTTTGAACACTCTAATATTAAGACACAAACAAAGAATTAAGAGCGAAACCATTAATACAGTGAAACCTCGCTATAACGATACTCGAGATAACGATAAATTCCTCGACAACGATATTTTTTCAAATCTTGTTTAAAATTGCCCATAATCTAATGTTACATTCCTCCCCCATACAATGATATTTTTTATTACGATAAATCCTTCAATACTGGTAATTTTTAAGAGATTTTTGAAATAAAAGTAAATAAGTTTTGAAATAATATATAATTTTGCTGAAAACCGTTTTGAATATAATTTTGACTTCGTCACTTATATTCGTTCTTCCGAAGGATCGATATTGTGTACTGGGGGGGGGGGGAGGGGGGAAGGGGTTTCCGATTTGTTGACTTTTGATGACAAGAGGGGGGGGGGTTTGGATAATGCTTAAGTAATCAACCACCCCTTATGAAAATATGAGTTAGGATTCACAGGGGCAGCGTTGGTGACGAAATTTTGCTGACAAGGGGGGGGGGGGGTCAAAAATGGCTAAAAATTTGCTTACGTAATACTTGAACGGCCCCTAAGTGAATTTCATCGAAAAACTAATCAATTACAATTTTCTGCGGCGAATAGATACATAAAAGCTCATTTTCTAGTGGTATTAACAACGCCGATGTAAAGTAGATGAAAACATCAGTACAAATTTGATCACACGTAAGGATAATGTTGCCTCTCGATATAACGATAATCCCTCTACGATGGTTTTTTTTTTTGGCCCGTATAATAGCGTTATATCGATGTTTATTTTTTATCTGTATATATTTGTATTAGTATTTACTTTTTAAAGCATTCTGCGCAAACGACCTCTGTAAATGTGCGTAAGTATGGAGGGAACTCGGGGGACTGGAAGGCTTTAATTTTCTCCCCAATACGATATTCCACTGTTACATCACTTCTAAATTTTGAATGGGATCAACGAGTGCACATCTACTGTGAAATAATATGTCCTGACTGATTCATCATCGCCGAGCCGAAACCGCTGAAGCTATAAACACGAAATTCGGTCCGTAGTTTTACTTCATGTAGTAAAGACTCACCAAGAAGAAGTTTTTTAAATTCGATCCCCCCCCCCCCCCACCAATGGGGGGGGGGGTCATAATCGGATTCAAAGATTATATAGAGAAATCCCGCCAAGCCGAAACCGCTGAAACTACAAATATGAAATTTGATCAGTTGTTCCATTTCATGATGCAAAAACTCAGTATAAAGAATGGCTTTTGAAATTCCACCCCTTAAGGTGCCACAAGGGCCCAAGTCACGCCGGGGAATCACGACGAGCCGAAATCGCTGTAGTGAAAAACATAAAATTTGGTCAGTATTTTTTATTTTGTAATGTACATACCCACTCAGACAGGGTATCTGAAAATTCAACCCCGCAAGGGGATCATGAGGGTGTTCAAATGTGTGTGTGTGTGGTATACAGTCAAATCCCGTTTTAACGAATACTGTTATGGCGTAAAAATCTCGTTTTAACGAACAATTTGGAATTCCCCATATAAGTTTACACAGGAGAAATACAAAAACCTGGAATTCCTTTATAACGAAGTGATTCTTGTGGAGTTCGTTATAACGGGATTCGACTGCATATTATATATATATATATATATATATATGAAATCTTGCTTTATATATTCTTTTTTTCCGCAGCTGGAAGCACCTGACGATGATCACCGAAGGATTTTAACCAAGCTTGTTGATTTCGGTATATAAAAATTCACATAATTCCACACACAGTGATGTGAAATGCCGAGAAATGATCTCGCGATATATCATGCATTTCCATCTGCAGAAGTTTCTTCACAACCTATGAACGAGATATTATTTGGCATCTCTGATATTTATGGATATCAGTTGACGTTTAGGTGTAGTTCTACGTTGTTCTCATGGATTTTCAAGGTAGTTTGTGTTTATTGTTTCCAGTAAAATTTCATTTGGCATCAGTTGAGTCATCGTTGGAAGTATAATTTCATCCTCATCCCTCATAAATACTATTGATTATTTCATGGATGTTTCGTGGGCTCTTGGGTTGGTTTTCATTCTCTCTTGAATTGCCATCATCGCCACCACCAATGCTTCTGGATTTTGTGCACGCAATCTTTGTCAACTTCTGCAAATTTCTCTCTTCGGTGAATCTGCGTCTGTTTACCATTTCTACGGCAATCACAAGCACGTGGCTATTTCCACTTTGCAGAACAAACAGTTTATCGGGAAAATGCCGAAAATACTTGGCAACAAAAAAAAGCTGAGACACTTGCTGACCGACACCCACAGATAAGAATGAAGTTAAAGAAAGTCCCGCAAAAATGGGGATTACACCGTATTAGATGCACCGAGAGTGTAATCAGAAGAATCTTGACCACACAAAAACCAATTGTGACAATGTTGGTAGTATTGTACGGTGAATGTGTTCTTAAATATACAGGAGGGTCATTAAGACCCCTTTCCGTCTTTATAAGTATATCTCGGTTCTTATCACCGTTGCTGAGAAAATGAAACATCTTTGGTGCGCACAATCAGAATATGATAATTCAGAAAATGTCGAGAATTATAAGCCTTTGATTCATTCGTACTTATGGGAGTAGCATTCTTATTCGTAAATCGTTCGAGTAGTATTATCCGTAGATATGGGAGTAGAAAAAGTGCACAGGGTCACACAG